>NC_142783.1:16210500-16887500 GCF_988280905.1 Pimephales promelas | reverse complement strand
TCCAGGTGACATCAATGGTTAAAGGATTAAATGTGGGTTCAGTTTGCCCTTCGGTTCTTGACATAAGTGTCCTTCTGTAGAATAACATTTAGAGCTTGTTTTAAATTCAGATGGTTAGTTCATTTGAAGTGCCTTTTGTTCTCTTCAATTTCTTTAAAACCAAAATAACATAAATGAGAACTGTTTAAATACGTATGGCAGATGATGTGCAAGGCAGCACCATAAGATTAAAACCTCTTCTTTTGTTCAGTAAAAACTGACAAACAGTTTAAATGTACAAAAGAAATTTCAAAAGTTTCAGTGTCATTTCTTTATTTATCATATATCTTGCTACATAAAATCCAGTCTGTTTTGCAAGAGGAAAAGAAAAGGGAAAACAGAGCGCAAGAGAGATAGTAATGTTGCATAATTGAGGTGTAAGGCTTAAAAAACCTTTCCGTTCAAATAGCCAGGCTGACTTTGACCCCTCCTAGACAGACGCTAGCTATTAAAAGTCAACATCAGTAGTGCTGACACTGATACATTTCAAAACTGCAGTTGCTGAAAATAATAAGCGTACCAAGGGTCTGAATGTTCCCTTTACGTGGATTTGTAAACATGTTCATTCATCAGTTAGTTCATGTGAGAAGTAAAATAAAATATCAATTGTAATAATCCTAAAGTGCATATCCACAATGTTTCATTAAATTACATCAGTATTACATCATGAATGGTGTCTAGACCAGTGGTTCGTAACCTTTGTAACTACAAGGAGATGAATCCAGGAATCAAATTTAAATCTATTGGACTTTTTTATGAAGGCATCCAAACTAAATCTTACTGAAAGCTCATTTTTAGAAAAAATACAAATTGTGAGCTTAGAATTATAAGGTTCTATCTCCACTTTTGGTTGAAATTGAGTTTTTGACATAATCTGATCCATTAGGTGTTTATTAATGCCTGTGTGGTGTTATTTTTGTAAAAACAAACAAAACAAAAAAAGATTAATAGATAAAGCAGTTTTGCCAGCTGGGATGTAAAAACTTTGATGCTCAATATCTCAGAAGTCAGAACTACCCTAAACGGAGATAGAACCTTATAATTCTAAGCTCACGAAATATTAAATAAAACATCATAGACCTAAAATAGTACATTAATTTCATATATATATTTAAATCAGTCCTTTGTTACCACTACACGAAGAGCCAGGATCTCATGAGAATACGTGTGTATTTTTTACGTAAAGTGTAGTTCTATCATACGTGCATTTATTTACGTTTTATACACACAGAAATGTATAATACTGATGTAATTATAGCACTAAAACATAAAACATTTATGAATTGACAGCACAAAAACGTAATTTGTTTACGTATGAACAAATCTGATTGTACCGATGTACAAGTTTGTACGTATTGCTATTTATGCTCATTAAAATAGAGGCATTAATGTTTTGAATCTATTGCATTCAACTGTCTTATCAATTAAGTTTTCTCGCATTTATTAATATAATAAATATGTTATATTTATATTATATTTATTATTTATTAAATATATTATAATATATAAAACACAACATAAATGCACAAGAGACATCACTTTTTACTTTGGTGGAATTCAAATCGTTAGAATCCATGTTGTTAGCAAGAAATGCCAATTTCTCAGCAGCAAACGTGCACGTCAAATCCATAGGTCAAATCCCGCTATGGTGATGAATTCAAATTCAAATTCAAAAATTGCGCCCTCAAGAAGCGTTACGTTATGTTTTACGGCAGTGATATTAAACGCTCATTGGCTCTTCCCTGCTTCGTCACAGCAGAATAATAATACATCACGTTACACGGTCTCACTTTTGGTTACGTCTTTTAACTATTATAATATTTAGAAGGGCAAAAACACGAACTTTAAATATTGGCTTTATTTCTTCAAACAGCTGTCACTTTAGCGAGAGGCCAGTAGCATATAGCATTAGCAGCTCCACCCACGTCCTGCTCTGCCAAGATGGCGGCTTCTTCAGAAACCTACTGGTGACGTCACGGACACTACGTCCATATTTTTTTACAGTTAATGTGTAGTACATTTGAAATGGAGAAGCGCACGCCTTCACAGAGTGAACCAAAACCGGATTAAAATTTCATGGATTATTAATTTAAACTCTGCTCTGTACCTCATTTAAAACTATTATAATACTGCCAGAGAGGACTGCGACTGCAACACATCATCACGTGGACGACTTTTGGTACCAATTTTGACATTTTCGCAATAAATAAATTATTGTGATTATACTTTTGCCTGTCTGTTATGCGTTTCTTCATAATTGTAGTCGTGGTTTTAAGGAATGGTTATGGGTAGGTTTAAAGGTAGGATTAAATATATTTTAATGCTATATTGTTAATAAAACTTCCATTTCCCAACACATCTCTGTGTAAAATGGTTATGTTTAGGTTTTGGGAATAAGGTTAAGGGATCTTACATTTATCTATAAAATGGTAAAAGGGTGATATGGAATATATGTAAATACTTAAAATTTTGTAGCTGTAAAATCGTAATAATGTTTCATTTTAATGTTGCAGATACTTCCATTATTATATGTTTCAGCATCTATCCAAACATACAAAAAAGAATGTTTTCTTACTTTGAAAATAATGTATTAATACCAATGAGACCAGGCTGGAAGAGAACAAGAAAGTTAAACATGAAAGTATTCAATGGGACCTATCATGCAAAATTCACTTTTGCATGGTGTTTGGACGTCCAAACTGGACATTTGGACTGCCAAATGTCTGTTGGCAGTGTGTGTACACAACCACCCTACCATGATAAAAATCCACCCACTCCTTTTGTCTTCTTTCTTTTATCCCCAATAAGCAGTGTCTCCCAACGATCAGTTTTCAGCCATGGGGCTGGTGTGACGTCACATCATCCACAGGCCCTGGCTGCCCACCATAGACATTGCCATTTTAACCATAGATATAATACATAGACGCCCTGCCTGCTTTGGAACATTGCTGCGATACGTCAACGCGTCCGCCATTTTGCAAAGGGCAAGACTGCACTTTGCAAATGCAAGTAAACGGTGAGCTGTGTTTTTTTTTTTTTCTCAATAAAAAAAAAAGACATTTATCAACTGATTTCAGTGGTTTGTACGTGGTGTACAAAAAGTTCCATCTCCAGTTTTTGAAATCTCGAGTTAGTCAGATAGTTAATAAAACATTTTTAATTCCCCTTCAATAAGGAATTGTCAAACCTCAGGCTGCTCATATAGGCTCTCTGGCTTTTTTTATTCTTGTGAAGTAATAATTTATACATTAAATGAAGTTTTCTTCTTGTGGAAAAGGCATTTTCTGTGATTGACCCAATTTTAGCAATAACAAAGATAACTGATGGATTTTTTATGGTAATTCATATGATATGGTACAACTACAGTGCAATGCAAATAGTAAATATAAGATAAAGTGAGGAGCAATAGTACATATTCAATAAGATTACAAAAAAAACAGAATACAGCAAATAAAATAATGATGCATAGTATAAGTATATAATATCATAAGTACATAATATAATAATACAAATATTGATAGCATATAGTTTATGTATGCAGTGGAATAAGAAATAGCAATTGCAAGAAAGTGGTATAATATTACAATAATAATAAGAAGAACAGTAAATACAATGTAATATCAATTGCTGAATAATACAGACAATATGAAAAAATGAAACATTATAATACTGATCATTAAACTGTCATTTTATTTTATATAGGCATAGATACAGTGATGAGAATGTTTAAATAAAATAATCTATATTTTTAAATATTTCATAGGCTATATAAAATAAAATGTCACAACCCTGACTCTTTTTGTGAGACCAAAGATCACCCGTTAGATATACACAAGACAAATTATATCTCATGTTTAACTAGTCAGAGCCAGCGGCAAACGTCAGAAGCACTAGCCGAGGTAAAGATGTTTCAGGCGAGGTACGTGGGCGCCGAGAACCTGGTGAAAGCCTGGATCTCACAACTCCGAAAATTTCAAATCCATTTTTTTTTTTAATAGGCACTATCTTTATAAATAAACCACAGATTTGACCTTTAAACAACTACATTGTCGACTGAAAAACTATTAAAACTACATTTCGTGACACAATAACAGTAGTACTTTCTAAATTTTGCGGCTTTTCTCTTCTGAACGTTACTATTACTAATTATATCATGCCTAAATACAACCAGAAACATATGTGGAGTCTTGCTTGTGAAAGATAATTTCCAGAGACCTGTTTTCAATTGTGTGGCGATTTGCCCAAACAGCACACGAAAAAAGCATTTTCGCAATTCTCGTTATAAGAAGTATGAGAAAGTTGCAATACCCTCCGCACTATGGCGGCACCATTGACGTACGCTTCAGCGGCCAATAGAAGAGCAATTACGAACCTTTCTAATAACGTTTCTTGGATACTGATTTCAAATTTCTTTCGGGATCTGAGTTTGGTTGTAATTTACATGTTCAAAACGTGGGTTTTACAAACAAGTCTGGGTTTGTCCGTTATTTAATGGTGCATAATTGACTAAGCCTGCCTGATACCTATTTAATGTGATGTATAATTGGTTCTTGGAAGTTGGAGAGAGAGAGCTCGAGAGAGGAAGCGAAAAGAGGGAGGTGTGTGTCGAAGCATTAAGCGGTAAGTGTGAGAGAATTGCAATTAATCCAACCAGGATTGTTTGATTTTATTTCTGATTAAAGAAAAGCCTTTAAGTAGTTCATTCAGTAGAGGTTTATCAAGGGATCGCTTGTCTGTAAGCGGAAAGCTGAGATGTTTTTTAGTTCACTACATTGTGTTCCAGATGAGTTAGTGCTAAATGAAATAGTGACTTGAGTATCTATGTATTACATTTATACATGTACATAGATTGTATGACGCATTTAAAAGAAACATATTGAGAGGCGTTTGATTTATTATTGGTTGGAACAAAATTATACCCAACTGCTATATTCATATTCATCTGTGGGTTGTCATGCAATTCTATGTATTTTATGTGTGAATGAACGCAATAGAAAAATTAAGTTGAATCTTCAACCAAACCAATTAAAAAAGTTGATAATCACTTCAAGTAAACAAAATATTGTTTTTTGACTTTTTTCTCGAAATTTAACGAGTTTAATCTTGCATCATAATGACTTTAATCTCGAGATAGTTTTATTTTTTCTTTATTATTGCTTGGCCCTAATCCTCTTACGTACTCTTCAGTTTACTGCAGACCCCACTCCCTTGTTTGAGAACCACTGGTCTAAAATAAATAATAATGAATTAATTAGTGAAAAATATCTGGACATGTGACCGAAAAAGGTGATTGGAAGAAGCACCCATGATGTGGTTCCCATGAGCTGAGTACTTTTCAAGAGCAACCATTATATGTTATCGTGCTTTTGTTCATCATTACAGGCAATAAACAAGCCACTGTCATAACAAAATGTGTGTCAGGACAACATTAGACACAAATCATGAGAGAATGGACGAAATGAACAGAAAGAATGAAAGACAAATATTTCGACAATTAATGTCTCACACTTGAATGGCATGACAGTAGTGAGTGAGTGGACAGGAACTGTGGGTGATTATATCTTGCTGCATGAAGCTTTAATACAATAGAGACAGTGTTTGAGACAATGCACTCGCATGGGCAACACTTGCTCCAGAATACCGTTTCTGATTGGACAACTGTAATCTGAATTGTTTGATGCACTTCATTTAACACTCTGGACAAATCACAGAGCTTCATCCACCTGGAGGTTATTGCAAAAGTTAACCTAAAAAAGAAAAAAAAATCATTAACAAAAGACTGTCTGACTTGTCAAAATCTTTTTAAGTTTCATGTGTGAGAATCAATTGGGAATCCTATCATTCTTATACAATTCACTTGCAGTGCAACAGAAATAAAACTTGTAGATTATAGGCTACGCAGCAGCCTTGCAGACATTTAATTAATATACACTCAAAATGAGTGTTTGTAAGATAACAACATGAATCTGCAACTATATAGAATATAGAAATGATGTGAGGTAAATAAAAAGGTGTTGAGCGAGTCCAAATCTTGTTGTGGTGTTGGGTCAATTCATACAGAATGCGTATTTGCATTCAGCTGTGCTGTTTTTTATCGGTTTTCTATGTAATCAAGCTCTAGATGGCTGTCTTTGACAGTTGGCTCGCACATAACGCCGTCATAAAAGTGTGCAGCTCTATCTATGAAAAATACAAAAATTACTTTTCTTGAGACCTTGCTTTTTTCCATTGCACTGCCATACATCTTGCGTTTTAAAATGCAAAAACACATTCTTTTGGTTTGAACCGACCATGTTGGTAGGCCAGTTTTTTTTTTCCCCCATTGCAATGGAGCTGATTTTGTTTTGTTTTTTCTTTGAGAGGAAGCTTTACTGTACTGTAAATAATATACTTTAGAGGTGAAATTATAGAATAACTCAAATAAGTAATATTTAATGTGTATGTTAATTTATTTGGCGTCCAGCCATTTAGGGGCCTGTTTACCTCTGGTTATTTTTTTACTGATCTGGGGCCGTTTTCATAAAGATTTTAAGGCTAAAAGTAGTTCCTAACTGGCGAATTTCGGAGCAACTCCTAAAAATAATGAGCGTGTCACTCCTAACTTTAGACCTCCTAATTGTTTTCACTAAGAGTAATTCACAAAGCATTTTAGCCCTAAAAGTAGCACCTAAGTCTGCTTAAAAGCTTAAAAGAAGTTGAGAGGACTCCTAGCTCACTAAGACCTATTCACAAAGGATTGTAGCGCACATCACCGCCTCACGCAGTCATCCGGCGTTCGTGACACAATGGTAATGCTGCATTGGGAAAGCTTGATATCCCAGTTCCTCACATTCACCCATTCCCTCACTCATTCATGTACTGACTTTAAGTAGTCTATTTAGGCTAACAGGATGTCAATTAACCAAGAAAGTGTTAATGCAAGTGTCGTTTTTCATTATTAAGCAAGTGGTGGTTTTCATTTGAGTATTAGGCTACCTTGATTTCATTTAATTGAATTCACAACTTCTCGCTCTGCCTTTGTAGAATTACACTTCACTGGGGCCTGTACAAACATGTCATGATATATATTATTTTGTGTAGGACACAGACATATTTAGATGCCCTAATTCCATGATTTGTTGTGTCTGTTATGTTCCGCATGATGGCCCTGTCGTCTAACAACCAATCACCGTGATCATTGCATTGACTTCATCCATAACAACAAAGACTCACTCTTAGTTTAGGAGTTGTCATTTTTTCCTTACTAATAGTAGGTCTGAAAGGCGATGTGAATAACTTTTAAGAGAAAACTGCTAGCTAAAATATTTTTGTGCAATTTAGGAGTACTCCTAGTGGTAAGATAAAATTCTTTGTGAATACGGCCCCTGATTTGTTAAAACTGTTCCATTTACACATGGCAACATACATGTGTCTCCACAAAACAAAAATATGTCCGATCTTCAGTTCCCACGCTATATGCTAATTTAACGGAATTCACGTCAATGAAAGCTTCAAGATCAAAGATCAGTCTCACTACTTTTAATGAAGATGATTGTGTGTGTTGAGAGTCTGCTTATTTTTTGTTTCATTTGCGGCAGTTTGGATGTTAGCTTGTGGACGAGATACTCAGATACTCCCCTGCGGCGTTTTGTGTTGCAGTAACACTGTCATATCTGGCCACAACATGTCATATAACCTATAACATGCTCTTACATGCTTACTTTTTCACCATTTTGGAGGAGTGAAATTACATGTGTGGTTTCAACAACCTGATGCATTTACACTCTTACAGTTTCATTTGGAATACGTCTCAAATCTTTCTGAAGTGATTTGAGTGATCATATTTAAATCTGTATCGAAAATATTTAGAAAGGGAATATATACGACGCTTTTGCCAAAGCGTAACCATCCGACGCACATGGCACCCTTTAGCGTCAATTTAACACGCACAGAGTATGGGTACAGTAGGTTTAGGTCTGGAGTAGGGTTAGGGTTAGACCACTAGGAGGCGCCTTCTGCCCCATATATATCTGCATCTCATATTGATGCTAAAGGGTGCCATGTGTGTTGGATGTCTACGCTTTGGCAAAAGCGTCGTATATGGCGCCTTGGGATGAGAACGGGCTTGATTTTTTTTACGATCAGATATCTATCTGATCAAAAAAATTGCATGAAGTGACCAGGTGTAAATAGGACCAAATGCATGAAATGTAGGCCTACTAATTTTTATAATGGCCTTTGGAAAAGTGTCTTTCAAAATCAAACTTTCGAAGACTAGACTGACTAATTTGCAAGAATAAGAAGGATTAAAGCATCACAGAGACTAGCCAACATGGTGTAAAAGACATTTAAGAGAGATCAAAGAGGAACAGAAGGGGTGGGACTGGTAAGTCAACATCACGATTAACCTGTGAGTAGAGGAAGGACCAGAGGGGGGATTGGGATGAAAATAAGGATTGGACCATGAGTCGAGCGGGACAGCAGAATAGACAAAATGAGAAGAGGGAGCTGAGAGCCAAGGGAATTGGAAGGAAGTTGTACATCCAAGAAATGGAAACATATTGGACACTAAAATAGCCATAAACTCCCCAAGAGAGGTCAGGGTTATAGAAAACGGCTGGGGAGATTCAAAGAGGCAAGAAGGCTGTCAGCACAGCCATGGGGAACCAAGGTGCAACAGGTTCAGCAGAACTCGGAGAGAAGGGTGAATCTGTTAAAGAAAAGACATGCGGTTTAATATACAGTATATGCACAGGGAGGCCAAGAGGAAGAGATACATATATACACACACACAGCTGATCTTCTGGGATTTATATGCACAGCCATCTCTAGGGTTTACAGAGAATGGTCCAAAAAAGAGAAAATATCCAGTGAGTGGCAATTCTGTGGACAAAAATGCCTTGTTGATGCCAGAGGTTAGAGGACGATGGCAAGACGGGTTTGAGCAGATCGAAAGGCAAGGGACTGTTCATTTTTTTTTTAATTTATTTAAGGGGCTACCAGAGGAGTTTTGAGATCTATAGTCAAAATAGACTTGCCCCTCCCTTCACCAACAACACATTTTTCTTTGACCCTCCAAAATGATTGTGAAAAAAAGGTATGACCCTCCCTGTTAATTTATTGATTACTTCTGTTCTGGTTTGCACTTGGCAAAGATGTTCAGATATCTCTAAGCCTACACCAAACGTTCATTAATGGGTTCTGTACAGGGCTGTACAGTGCGACATATTGGTCATATTGGAAAAGACTGGTCTGGTCTGTAAACTCCGATACTTGTGTTTGTTTTCAGACATGATAACAGTTAGCTTGTGCTTATGCAATATCATGATTTTTGATTGTTTAATGTCTCCATGATTTTGCTTTTGAAGAAATATGATAGTATCGTGCGACAGTGTACATTCTATCAGCTGCAGTTCTGGCGCCTCAAGCTTGGTTCACCGCGTCCGCACGAGCGCGAAGGTGTGCAAGGGCCCATTTCGCTTGGCGGTGTGCTCGGCAGATTTTGTAACTGCGTGGCTCCGCATCCAAAGATGCACGACTTTAAAGCTAAATCTGGTCGAGGATATACATCTCATCACATCGGCACCCAGTTTGTGCGTATAGTAGTTGCTTAAATTTACAAAATGAGGCTACAATAGTAGACAAAATCCCTCTTAATTATGGTCCATGTTTTATATATAAAAAAAAAATGTTCTCGAAACTAAATGAAAATGTTTAGTTAAACTAGAAAATATGTAAGTTATCATTAATTTAGTTGTATAGGCTATATTTTCAAATTAATTTATTTTGTTCTAATATAACAAGTAATAATGTCAAGGTTTACTGCTGTACACAATTCTCTTGTAGTGCGGTTTTTGGTGAAGTGTACTAAAAACATTCAACTGTGTACCTTACTTCTTCTCATCGCTGATTCCTGGTGGTTTGGAGGGCAATTATTTCGAGTCGCCTCCCGTCGTTTCAAAGAATAGTACAACGGTTTCGTGTCAAGTATAAACACCTCGTCCGTTTGGGGAGGTGCACGCGCAGGCAGCGGAAGCTCGCGCTGTGGAGCCATGCCAACGGATAAACAAAGGCTCCATACAGTAAAACTCGACGTACATTCGCATCACATGTTAATGCAGACACTGAACATATTTGTAATCACAGAAGTGTTTACTCGTACTTTAAAGCTTTGTCGGGTAAACATTTCATTGGCGTTCTGTTCTGACATGAAACAGCGGATTGTCCAAATTTGGACAATAGAAGATGCCTGGTCTGATGAGTCTCAAATTATGCTGGTCAAAATATACATTTAGATGGTATAGGGTTAGAATTTGACTTAAACAACATGAAAGCATGAATCATTCCTGCCTTGTTTCAATTGTTCATGCTGGTGCTAGAGTGTGATGATGCAGGGGATATTTTCTTGGCACACATTGGGCCTGTTACTAATTGAGCATTGGTCATATTGTTGTTGATCATGTCCATCTTTCTATGACCCTCTTGTAACCCTCTTCTGATGGCTGCTGCCAGCAGTATGACATGCCATGTCACAAAGCTCAAATTGTCTCAAACTGGTTACTTAAACTCGACGATGTGTTCACTAAACTCAAATGGCTTCCATATTCATCAGATCTCAATTCAACAGAGCAGCTCCGGGATGTGGTGGAACTGTGATGCTATCATGTCAATATGGGCCAAAATCCTTGAGGAATGTTTCCAGCACCTTGTTGAATCTGTGCCACAAAGAACTAAGACAGTTCGGAAGGCCAGTACCAAGAAAGTGAACCTATAAAGTGGCCAGTGAGTGAATAGAAGTCTTTGGGATGTGCTGGAGGAGACTTTACAGTGAGTAGTGTTAATACAAGATCTTGACAAAAAACATAACCCACCTCTCGATGGCCATAACATCACAATATTTATTTCCATCAAGTGGTGAACCAATTTTTTGGTCAAGATCTTGTATTGACAATGCAAGAGTCAAGCCCTCTGTAAAGTCTCCTCCAGCACATCCCAAGGGGTCTGTTGATGCCAATTAATGTATGAAAATAATTCTTCATGTTCCCTCCCAACCATTCTTTCCCACTTTAAGCCCAATGAATCTTGACATTGTCATCCTGGAAAATGGCCATGAAGTGTCTTCCTACATGCTTGTTTAAGAAATGAAAAGCTACACAATCCATCCATTAGATTAAATTCTTCGATTCTTAGATTAGAAGAACTGTTCCCAAACATATAACATGATAGAAACTATCATCACTGCAATTATGATCCAATCATTGACTCTTAAGCATTTGCCTGGCAGTGTATTTTTTTATAAAGTTATATATATATATTTTTTTATTATTATTTTTTATTTCAGATATACTTGGTCATTCATACGGACATATAAGAGTTTCTAAGAAAGAGACTGTACAGCTCATCAATGACTTCTTAGGCCGCAAAATAGATTCAAATAGAATATTTTTCTTTCTTGATCTTCCACGAAAAAAGATAAACCCTGACCTCTTCAGAAAGGGTCTGAAGCCTCTAAGATTACCTAGCTCACCACTAAAACTCAATCAAAGAAGCTTTTGTCAGGCTGCAGTGTCTGGCGAGAGTGAGTGAGCACCGCAGTGACCTTTCTACAATAGCAACTGTTCTACAATGTGAACTATTGAGCTTAACAGCAGCGAATAAGGCCTGTCCATTCTGAGGAGACAATTACATTCTCGGGGAAAGCAAGAGCCTACTCTGCGGCCAACCATCAAATACACAAGCTTTTCTGGATTAAAGCAGTCTAAATGGCCATTGCGAGGTCATCAGCTTTAAGGTGACGGAGCAGCAAAGACCAACAGCAGAGCCATTGTAAAATTCTTATGGCATCAGAGCTATCACAACAAGCACAGAGCTGCACAGACACAGGGCCAAAATCAACAGGCTCTCCATTCCTTTGGAACGGTCCAACATGATATTTACATTGGAAGAACACGAAGCAACGCACTTTGTGAACATGATCATAGAGACGAGTAAAGGTTACAGATTTAGGGCAATGCTCGGTAGATTTAGACCATGGCGCTTTTCAGAGACAAACTCTGTGCGGCTGCATACAATGGACAATGTGTTTGACGGATCGTCTTGGCCGTCTGTTCTGGCCACACACACGACAGAAATAAACCACTATGGAGTTGGCCTGAATAAATGATGTGTGCATGTCTAACTTAGTTGACATATGTACAGTATGGACCTCTCTGTGCAGTCCAAAAATGGGGACTAACCAGCGGGTGGGATGATGTGTATGTATGGCTTTAAGTGGCGAGGGGGTGTGGGTCACCGGCCAGATTAAAAGACCCATAAGAGAATTGATATTTGAACAATCCTGTTTTTACCGTCTTTCAGAAAGGCTGACTGACTGCTTCCTTGGGTTGTCGAGATCTGTCATGGTATTAAAATGCCTTCAGGGGCTCCTTCAGATAAAACCAAGGATGTCTCTGAACATTGATGGGGGTTTAAAGAAATATTTTATTCAAAAAATGTGAATTCTGTCATTATTTCACCTTCCCGTAATCCAAATCCACATGACTCATATCCAAGTTGACACAAAAAAGTAGTACAAGTCTTCCGAAGAGCTCTGTAAGAGAATGGTCAATATTCGAACTGTTCAGTTCACAAATGTATAGTTCACTGGATTTTCAGTGAATAACAACTTCAAGGTATAGCTATCGTAGGCTTGGACTATTAGTACGCACTACATTTACAATATTTTATTATGGTGCTTATGTGCCTCTCCCATTCATTGTTATAGAAAGCACTAGTAAATTGTACATATGAAAAAAGTTTCCTTTCGTGCTTAGACAGGTTTGGTACAAAGTAAGAAAGAATAAATGAAAACCGAATTTTCATGTTAAATTGACGGAGGTATATGCTAGACATCGTGCACAGACCTTGATGCCGCCAGGGACACAGTAATCTTTGATCTGTGATCCGAGTATTTGCTCTGCCACTTTATTGGTCAACAGGGTCATTTTGGAGGTTTGGCAGTATTCCCTGACCTTCTTCTGTCCCCAGACAGACAGCAAATTGACAAATGAAAAGACTGATAAACAAACAGGCAGACGGCTTCATAGGACATCTAAACACGCTAAGATCCGCTACAGTGCCCTCGGCTTCGTGGGCCAGACGGTCGTGCCAGCCATCTTGGCAGCGCATGCTGTACGCCACCCACGTCAACAGAACCCATCCAGAAGAAATCAATAATGTGGATTCATCACATGCTTTGATGTAAATGTGGCATGAACAGACAATTTGAAAGTTTTCCAGAAAAACAGCAAGGTGGTTTTTGATCTATTCAGTTTTCCATCTCCTATAACGGTAAAAGTTGAGAAGTTCAGTTAGCGAGGCCATTATTGCCCTTATGGCAACATTATATCTTGATGACATAGTGCAGATGAATATAAAACACTTATAAAGTGTAGGCCAAGAAAAGCATGTGGAGGACTAGGGTGCAGCAGCTGTTGTTCTCTCGCTCTATTTTTTTATAATAAAGTTTGTTGTTGGCGCCCTCTGCTGGGTAAGAGTTCTTGACACAACTAAAGCACACTAACGACACTTGCTTCTTTGCAATTGTTGCTAGATACTGTAGGCTACAATATAACTCTGATCAAAATTTGCCTACAAAATACCAACTGTATTTCATGTCAGACTGTACGATACATCAGCTAACTCTTTGTATCCATCCATCCATTCAGCATCTCTCAGTCTCTATATATCTATCTATCTATCTATCTATCTATCTATCTATCTATCTATCTATCTATCTATCTATCTATCTATCTATCTATCTATCTATCTATCTATCTATCTATCTATCTATCTATCCATCTATCCATCTATCCATCTATCCATCTATCCATCTATCCATCTATCTATCTATCTATCTATCTATCTATCTATCTATCTATCTATCTGCCCATCTATCAATCTATACAGTATCTTTGCATTCAACCATCCATCCAGTATCTCTATACAGTCTACCTATTTGTATACAGTGTTTCGCTTTATATTCAATATCTATCCATCTCTATCCATAAAACCACCTATCTATTTTTCGATCAAATTTGTATCTACCTATACTTTATTTACAATTTATTCTACTTATTGGTCTATTAATCAATTTATCTACTGAAAATTGTATATATAAACATAAATAATTGAACTTTTTCTCTATTGCAAAAAGAGAAATTTACACTACTTTAGCTGCGGAATAAATTTAAAATAAATATTGAAAAAAGTCTAACAATGAACGTATAAAACAGTCATTGTGAGGTTTGGAGATATTGAATTCAAATGACTTCAGTTCAACTGCATCTCTTGAAGAAGTCTCACCCTATCACATTTGTGCATGTGCAGACAGAGAATGAATTATTAAGAATTTGAGAATCCTCACAGGCGCTGTCCCTGCAGGAGAGAAACCTCTGCTAGATCAATATCTCCTTCACCTAGTGTCACTTGACAAGCACTGGGAAATTGCTGCTGTACAAAATAAAAAAAGTCCCAATTTCACTCTAGGTCAAAGCTATTACATTTCCAAAATATCAAGCTCAAAACGCCAATCCTATCCAGGATTTTTTTTGTATCTCCTGTATAGGGAAATAGAATAAAATTGCAAGTCTCGAGTGGACCTTTCCTTCACTTTTGCTGCATTTCAATTTTCAATATGGTTACTATGGAAACGCATGAAATGTTGACTATGGTTTGAGAGGGTAATACGTCTTCAGGTTAGATTGTGAGAAAGAACAAGTTCATGACATTTTTCTTTATATTACAGGGCTGTTAAATGCTTGATTCCGATTGGTTGGCGAACGTTCTAAGGCGTGCAATTATTTTCAGGGAAATGGTTAAAGTAGTTCCAGGTCTTGACCGCATCACAGTTCAAAATCACTTCGCCAAATTAGTTCAGTTATTTCAAAGGTCTTTACAGCCTAGCCTAACAGCAAAAGAACCAATGTCACAATGACACTGACCGAGCAAATAAATATAGTAAACAATAGCATAAAAACGACAAATTATTTCCACGTTTTTTGCCTCAAAATTACATAGTAGCCTATTATTACGATTTTATCAGAAAAAATTGTTTAGCAACGTTTTGCTACATGACGTTTATCATTGGCGAGGTGCAGTAGTTTTGCTAGGCCTACTACCTAAAACTGTTGAAACGAGATGTACAGACTGAGCCTAATTCACAGACAATTTTCTCTCTCTCTTCTCTCTAATATATGCATTAGTCTGCTTATAGTAGGCCTAACTCTCTCTAATAACTATGCATTAATAGTCTGCTTATAGTAGGCCTAACTCAAGTCTTTTTGGAATTAGCAATGGAGACTTGAGATGAGATGCGAAGTAAATTAACGGTAGTGCCACACACAAGAGCGTTTTAAGGACAAAGACCTGACAAACGTCTTACATCATCTGAACAATTTTTGAGGTGTGGTAGCATTTCAGCGGAATCATTGACTCCGGGCCGTTGAATTATTGTGTGTGCATCGTTTTTCCTAATAATTCAAATGAATATTCAGTTATTCCTTACTTAACCTATATTTACATTTTTAGTAAATTACAGCAGTAGCAAAGCATGTATGTATACCCCTGCAGGGAATAATGGGACACATTAAAGGAAATGCTGAGAAGGATAAATGTCTAACATTACAGAGTTTGAATGATTGGTAGCCTACAGGCCTGCCATGATACAATAGTCAACATTTTTAGACAGATATTTTTAGTGCAAACTGACATCTGCCCAAAACAACAAAACTCAAAGTTCTGGAATAGCCCACTGTTATTCAATCAAATCATTATCCCAGTGAAGTAGTGATTGAAGTCTTAAAAAAAAAAAAAAAGTGTAAAATCAAGAAAAGTCATTTGGGCCATCTGTCTAACATTGACAATGTACAGTGCACAAGTATCAATACATACATATAAATGGCATTACAAATTTGCAAGCATCATATACAGTATGCAACTGAATATGGTAGGCTACTTTATGCATGTCATTATTAGGCTACACACATTTAGCATTCACTTGTATGCAATATGTTGTTTTTTTTTTTTTTTTTTTTTTTTTTGGTTGTAAAAACGGTCAAAGACCTCTGAATCAGAGGTAGAGCAACTCTGATGAGGCACTTGACAGTATTTTGGAAACTGATAAAGCATCCAAGTACAAATGTGAGAGTTGTGAACTCTTGTAGTTCATATATTTTGCTAAAAGGTTAATGAGCATGTCCGTTGATCGAAAATCATGCATTATATTGTGATCATATGGCAAATGTTTTCATTTCAAACTTATGACAAAAAGCATAGACCATATAGCATAGAGGCATATCATCTGCAACATCAAAAAAAAGGGAAAACAGCAAGTAGCATTTTTTTAAACATACTTTATTGTATGCCGTCCAGTTGAGAGATGAAGGTGCCTATTTGAATGTTAGTGGAATTACAGTTATTAAGACAATAAAAAATAAAACATATCTATCCATACTACATCAATTTTTTTAAACATTAATAAAAGAAAACCAACCCAGAAAAAACAACAACAATCAATCCTGAAAAAAACAGGGGGAAAAAAACAACAACAAGACAAACAATTAATGACACTAAGAATTATTTCTGTAATACTTTACAATAAGGTCTCATTGTTAACATAAAATATAGTTGTTCATTGTTCGTTTATGTTAGTGCACAGTGCATTAACTAATGTTAACAAATAAAAAAAATGATTTTAATAATGTATTAGTAAATGTTGAAATTAACATTATCTAAGATTAATAAATGCTATAAAAGTATTGTTCATTCTTTGTTCATCATGTGAACTAAATGTGTTAACAAATGAAACCTTATTGTAAAGTGTTACCACTCTATCGAGTGTTTTCCTCTGTGTTACAGGACAAAACAGAGCTACCTTAAATCATAATCATTTAATTATGAATAAAACATCCATTATATATATTTTTTAAATCATCCAAGGTTTGTGCACAGGGAACAATCAAAGCAACTGCGATTCCCAAAACCAAAACAACATAAAATGAAACAATGCACAAATATTATTTGTGAAGTGTCATCTTAAATATATATGTTTAAACATGTATTACTCATCAGTTTAATGTCAACACCCATTAGTGAAATGATGCAGTACACCAGAAAAGAATTGTGAAGAAAAATTGTTCAAAGCACACCGAAAAAAAAAGGGGGGAAAAAGACATTGTTACAGCAGTTTTCAATAGTTTAACACAAATGTACGCCCCCTTTTGAACTCGAGTAATTGTTAAACTCAAAAAAAACAAAAAAACACTTATTTAAACTCAACAAGATGTGAAAAGTACAGGGTTCTGACAAACATGATCAATTTCCCCTCACAGGAATACTCTGCTTTAAGAACTCATTGTTTGGCAAAATTTTAATTCAAGATTGAAGATCAATTGAACGTGAATTATATTTTCATTAGAAATTTGTGAGGAAAAAAAAAAAGCCTGTAAATGGAATTCATATATCAATATTCATAAAAAATGAATCAAAATGTGCTTTTAATAGACTCATGAACACAAATCTAAGGTAAACAATTCACATCACTAGTAGATCTGTACTAGTTTATACATTATTACATTATAAAAGCATTTATTTTTAACGAGAAATTAGTGAGTTACTTATTTGTCTTCTAATTGAAAACAGTTCTGAAATGTGTTAGTTAACAAGTCCCTCATTATTTTCTGTACAAAGTTAAATAGCAAGAAAATATACCCGGTAACCCTACACAAATGACTCGTCATAGGCCAAAATATACACAAATGTACACAAAATCTCAGTGATCTCTGCAGTACAGATGGCAGCTCTATTGTTTCAGGCAAAGATGATTATTGGACTTAATGAGATGATTGTGAGTTATTCACAATATGGGAAGAGCAATGTTTTCATGTCTGTAAAATAAAAAGCTCTGTACTTTGCTGTAATGGTGATTCATTTTATTGAAATATTCAGACATGCAAAAAAGGTGGAGATCTGGAAATATGCTGTAGTGTTTTGCGAGGGGTCTGTGGTGTGTTTATTCTTACCGAATATGTTTCAATTTCGAAATATTGCCCAAATGGACAATAAATGTAAACGAAAACTAGTTCAAGGTTGAACTTTCTCTTGTTCAACAAGTGCAACCTGTGTCCCTTCCTCTCTTCCTGGTTCCTCACTGATGAGTGCACTCGTCTGGCTTCTCGTTTTGAGGACTGTCCAATGTGCTCTCATTCTTCTGCTCGACTGCCACCTACATGAAAACAGAAGCAAGCGCAAGTGAGTAGTCGAGTAGTAGCAAATGCTTGCCACAAGGAGGCGGTCGATTACAAGGCAAGGAATTTTGGGAGTAATAACCTCTCAGGCATCACCTGTTTCCACATGCTCATCCCATTTCAATCTGCCCATGACTGACCTCACTGGGGTTCAGACACCTTCTGCCACTGTCCTGCCATGCAGCTATGTCGCATTTATCATATACAGCAAGATGCTACATCAGCAGGTTTCGCAGGTTACAGGCAGAGTTTTACATCTTGTTCCTGCCGCCCTGCTGTTTGTTGCGCACCTCTGCTCAGTGATGAATCACTCCCTGTGGCTGCTGAACAGTAATAGGAACAGATGTTTGTAGAAAACAGCTCCAGCCACCTTAATGACATGTTCGGAATGCAGCAGGGAAAACAAGCTCTGGCAGCTGACATAGCAGGTTGCTTGAGGGTGACAACTTGTCTTTCAGTGGCTTTGTCACAAGGGTACATGGCATTTAGCTCAGACCCGTCCCGAAGGGCTTGAAAATCCCCACTAAATAACAAGATTAAATTTTCCTAAAGTGTGATTGAAGGTGAGGACAGGTGTATAATATCTAACAAGGTATAAACATAGCTTTAATCACTGTGCTAACACATATTTAGTAGGGAGTGGGGTAGGATGCGCAAACCTTTAATCTAGCAAATGTGCGAGATGTTACAGTATTTAGAAAGAACCAATCATATATAACTACCTACGATTGAGCACTTTTAAAGGAGTAGTTGACTTTTAAAAAACTTTTGCCGATAATTTACTCACCCCCATGTCATCCAAGATATCATTCTTTCTTCAGTCGAAAAGAAATTAAGGTTTTTGATGAAAACATTCCAGGATTTTTCTCCATATGATGGACTTTACTGGGCACCAAACGGTTCAATGTCCAAAAGACAGTTTCAGTGCAAACTGTTCAAAGGACTTTAAACGATTCCAGACGATGAATAAGGGTCTTATCAAGCGAAATGATCACTCATTTTAAAAAAAAAATAACAAAGTTGAAGTTTTATAAGCACAAATGCTCGCCTTGCTCTGTTCTGTGATGCACACGCGTTCGTGACTCTCCTATTCAAACTCGTTCATCAAAATGAACGAATCTTTTTTCGATTCAACTCATTCATTTCGTTCGTTGAATGAACCAAATGACAACAAAGATTCGTTCATTTTTTGATAAACGAGTTCGAACAGGAGAGTCACCAACGTGCATCACAGAACAGAGTTTTAATCAGAATCTTAATGAATGTTTTCATCAGAAACCTTAATTTCTTTTCGACTGAAGAAAGACTGACATGGATGTATTGGATAACATGGGGGTGAGTAAATTATCAGCAAAAGTTTTTTTTTAAAAGTGAACTAATCCTTTAAGTTATATTTTGAGCAATTTATATTAATACTATTACAAATACTACAACTATGCACTGAAATATTATAAATAATGTATCAATTAATATTAATCTGTTTTTGTGGCTGGTTAATGAAAATCTGAGTAATCTGGAGCAAAATAAGGCATTGGATTGTGGATTGTCTGATGACTTTAATGTTCATATTTTCATTTAGAAATGCATTAAATTCGTATTATATTTATACTGATTCAATGTGGCACAGTGTACCCATAAAGTGTGGATAGTTTTGTTAGTTTGACCTCATTGCGCCTTACACACACACACACACACACACACACACACACACACACACACACACACACACAATTACCTGGTAGGAGTAATGTGATTTGTAGGTGATCCATTTCTTCAAGTCTGTTCTGTCCCCCACGGACAGAGAGCGAACGGTGGCTTTGGACGCAGAAGCAGAGGGCATGTCAAACTCAACCTCTACCAGGCACTCAAACTTAGGAGGCACCTCCCAATCTGAGCCCAGCTCCAGACGACAGAAGAACGTATGAGGGTGTCCCAGTGCTACGAAAAATATCATCCACAACCATATTAATGTAAGCCATATTAAAACAAATAATTAATGAATGCAAATTACGACAGTACATGGCTTTTTAGATGAAGGACCTGAGCTGCGTAATGTATAATTTATCATTAGCACAGAACTGGCCTCGATTCTGCTAAAATGAACTGAAGATAACTTAAGAAATGTCAGGTGTGCCAGACTTGATGTCGGTGAGGTCAAACAGTTTTGGTTTATGTTCATCTTGACACATTTGAATATGTAAAAAATACTAATATTCAGTGAAACTTAAACCTAAACATATCCTTTAACATTGCTCTTGTAAAGCTATGGTACGGCTACAGAAGACTACATTTCACGACCCGAGTCATATGAATTAGTTTTATAATACTTATATAGAGTTTTTTTTTTTTTTTTTGTATTTTAGGAGCCTGACAGACATTATTCAAAATATCTCCTTTTATGGTCTATAAAAAAAAAAAAAAAAAAAAATGTCATATGGGTTTGGAAGGACATGATGGTGAGTAAATTAACTTTTTTTTTTTTTAATTACTTGATACATTACATCAGAGAACAAAGAGAGAAAGAATTGCACTGAATTGTAAAGCTCAAAGACAGTGAGTCTGTGAATTAACAGATAATGACAGCTTGAGCTTTGTCTAACCAATCAGATTCATGCAGGGGGAGGGGATCCCTGCTGATGTAGTATTGAAAAGCCTAAAGCACTGCACTGGCCATTGACAGACAAAAAATACCAGCACTGGCCACAAAGCAAACGCTATGACAACAGAAAATCAACAAAAAGGATAAAAGATTATTTCTACACCACTGCACTTGCTTTGAGGGTCAATACTGCATTGGAGGCATGGCTTGTTACTGCAGCATTGTGATTTGGGGGGTTGTGAGGATTTATTCAGCAGCATCAAAACACAAAAATCATTATTTTACTATCTATACTAATATTCTAATCATGATGTTAGAGAAAAACACACTAAAATAAGAGTAGCGTTTCAAATATTGGCATAATTTCATAATCTTTCATACAGAGCAATGGCAAAAATCATTACACAGTGACATAATTGTTGGTTCATTTATTGACTTGATTGATCTAACCTCCCTCTAATGAAATACAGTAGCTAGATAAAACAAAACAGCTCTAACACAGCTTTGATATTGCATGGGAGTAACAATGGAGAACAAGATCAGTTTAACCTCTAATGTAGAGAGCAGATCATGGCTATCCTATGCTAATGCTCTAACTATTTAGATTTTTAGATCAATAAATTGACAAAACAGGGAAGAGCATGAGTACTCTCAGTGGCAGCAATTGATTCATTATGAAAACACAATAATTGTGTCACTTCTCAACTACTTTTGTAACTTCGAAACAACCGATGATACCTGCGTTCTAGGGGTGTAACGGTACACAAAAATCACGGTTCGGTACGTACCTCGGTTTTAAAGTCACGGTTCGGTACGTTTTCGATACAGCAAAAAGAAAGAATTGCCAGAGAAATTTCCTATTTGTTTAAAGAAAAAAATATTTTTAAATAAGTGTGTTTTCCTACATCTTGAAACTTTCAGGTTTATAAATAGGGGTCATCTTTGAAGGATGAACAAATAATGTTTTGGTCATCACATTAAAAATAACATTTAAATATATATTTATTTATATCATATTTGAATTTTGAAGTGCTGGAAAAAGATGTGTGAAGTACTTGAAAGCATTTCACCATTCCAGCCAAACTGGTTACAGTTAGTCTTACTATATTAAATCCATGGTGAATGTTGCTGGTCTGTGGACGTAAAGTACTAGTTCATTCACGGCACAATGTTTCTCCTGGTTTCCATGACAGCGCTGTCTGATCTTATAGAGATCTACGGTTAATAACGTAGAAATGTGAATGCATCTCACTAGATTTTCGCAGCGATGTTATTATCTCAGTGGCGAATTCAAATGTTTTCTTTACCGGATCTCTTAGCGCGCTGTGGTAACAGTGTTGCTTGATCGAGATCGGCTCGCGCTGCACAGATGTTGCTGGTCCGAACTGATAAACGATCCGTGAAGCACATAACGAGGAGCGCAGTTTCGTTCTGCTTTCATTACCCTTGCCATTTGGATGTTGCGCAACGTTGTGTTGGCCGCGTCAGCACGAATTTTGCCGGCAAGAAAAATGGTCCAAGCAATCGTTCGGTTTGTATGCGTACCGAACCGGAAGCCTCGAACCGAAACGGTTCAATACGAATACATGTACTGTTACACCCCTACTGCGTTCAAAACTTTTTCAAGGGCCAAGATAATTCCTGTTGTCCCACTTCGACACCATAGCTACCTCAAACTCAGACCTAAGTTCTCACCTGAGTTCTTGTCTGGCAGGCGACTGATCCTCCACACCACAGACCTAAAGGCATGTTCGTATTTAGCTGTGCCGATCGTGACCCTCATGGCTGGTTCGGACCCTGATGTGCTGGTAGAACCAAAGCTGGCTCCTTTATTGAATCGAGCCTTCAGGGACTTTTCTCCTGTCACACTCTCCCGCCTAAAATTCTTTGCCCAAATTTCTGGTATAGGGTAACGGATAGCAACATTCTCACATGGTATTAAAGTTAAAGGATCCCGATTGGATGTGAACCCCGTTGACATCACCAGCCATGACTGAACCTCCACTTCCGCACCCCTGACGCAAGCGACTGTTCTTAGGGTGAAGGGAAGGGACTTTTCTGCGAACGCAGTGCGGAAACGCAGTAATTCAAAGCGACGACCAATCGGTGGACTAAACGTAATGGCACGGGACTCTGTGAACTCTAACTGGTCTGCACACTCATGCAGTCGACAATCCCGCAGTTGAATCCAACGTGATGTTGTGTTGGGAATTATGTCATGCCGAGAAACCACCTCTTTACCTTTGACCTGGATATCATTTAGGCCGATACTACAAGGTGGAGATCCATTCAAGAATGCTAGCATGTTCACTCGGCTCAAAACTAGCTGCTCCAAGATACGGCCGTCCCCTTTGGACAGAATCCCATAAAAGTTGTCTCTCACCTCCACGTGGACCTCCTCGTCAGTGTAAGTCGTTGGCCAGTTGAGACCTTCTTGATCCACCGAGAGTCCTACAAGGCTCTCCTGCAGAGCATGACGGAAGCTCAAGAAGTCCTGGTAGTTTGTGGTCCCAAGTTTCACCACTTGCTCTCTTATGGGCAAATGAACCACAGTGACCTTGGGCTGGATTTTCCTCTTCTCCTTGTAAACCACATTGTCTAAACTGATGGTGTGAACCCGACCATTCTCGTCGTAGTTCTGGAGCTTGGGTTCAGATATCTCATGCTGGGAGTTCAGCTGGAACTCTTTGAAGGGCTTTTCTAGCCCCTTCTCATAGAAAAGTTGCAGCTGTCCACTTTTAGTCAATCTGACAAATATTGGCCCCCAATGACGTGAGGACATGATGTTTTTCTTCTCAGGGATGCGCAGGAGCATGGGCCAGCCTTCCTGGGGAGTCATGTGGTCTGGTTCATAGTTGGAATCATCTGAGAAAACTGCATCTACTGAATCATCTGGTAGTGTAGGACTACCATCATGTTCAGGGTCAGAGATGTGTATATTCTTGAGTTGATCCAGACCATCCAGAGGAAAGCCTGGTGGGACACTATCGTTTCCAATTGCAGAGTCCTTTTGAGCTGAAAAAAGCAAAATAGATTCCTTTTTGATATTATCGTCTTGATACTCAAAGAATGGTGAGCTGAAGCTGGACATATTCGGTGATTCTGGACACACGCCAATGCCTTGGGACGTTTTAAGGTCGGTTTTGTCAAAAAAGGCACTGAAAGGGTTAATAGGAGAGGGTTGTAGGCTGGAGAACTCATCATTGAGGAAAGGGTTCGTCTTGTTATAAGGGACACTGTTGTTCGATAGTGAGTTATCAAAGGCAAAGATGGAATTGGTGCCATTAGGGGCCAAGTCCAGGATGTGTCTCTCTGTCATCTGACCAAAAATGGAAGATGAAATCAAGTTGCTGTTGGCATCCTGCAGTGGCGAATTGTTTAGATTATCCAGTTTTATATTAGAAGGTCTCCCTGGAGACTGGATGTCCTCATCATCATCAAAAGTAACCCAACTTGTAAAGTGGTTGGAGGTGACATATGAATGGCCATTAGTGTGTTGGTTATTTGCTGTACAGTTGAACGAATCCATGGTTATTTCTTCATCCTCTTGGCACACAGAAGAATCTATCAATAAAAAAAGAAGACAGAGTTGTTTTAACACTTTCAGATAAAATTTAAGCTCTCTGACATTTAATAATAAATACTTTTATAACAGAAGCATTCCCTCACAGGAATCAACAGAAACGAAGACACGTGTCATATTTATGAGAGGCAAACATAATGCAATAAACAAGAAAATGGATGACTTTCTTGGTGTTTCCACTGCCCTTTGAGTTTATTTCTGAAACCTATTTCTGAAAGGTCACAATGGTTGGACTATTTAGGTCTAAATAAAGAAAAAAAAGAAAGAAAGACATTTCCACTAAGAGAAGGGAGACAGCTTCTAATCAACTACAATTCACAAGCACTTATATATACAATCACTCTCTTTTCACATGCTACACATTATTTTCAATACAGATATATTATTATTTCATAACAAGAGGTGTAAGTTACTTTACGAAAAATACATTTTCAGTCTGAGTTCTTTCTTAAAAAAAAAAAAAATCTTTATACAGGTAGTTACACCAAGATAACAGAGGATAGAGGCTACACAGACCACGAGAGCTTGCATTACTTTGTGTGAAATTCTCCTATTTAGCTGCGCATAATTAGACTATTTATCACATTATTTTTACCCTAATCCACAATTACTTTATAATTTATCCCAAGCAACAGTTCAACACAGCCTTCATGTTGACTCAGTAAGTACTATTACATTTCAAAAGATTGACTTCAAAGATTGATTTCACACTAAAACAGTCATTTATTTATTTATTTATTTTTAAATATCATCATGTAAACAAGTTTAATTTAAAAAGGAGAGACTGATTATAAATGTACCTTAGGCAAATAAGCATAAATAAGAGTGATAGCAAAAATGATCTTTCATTCATTAATGAATCCTTCTGCTCTCTTGGTACTTTAAAATCAAGCTCAAACTCTTGTCTGTTGCAGTTCTCCAATGCCAAATTAGAGAGAGCGAGAGTTTTTACCTGTTGCTAGGCACCAGCATTCCCCACCTCAGACCTACTTTCTCTGCCAATGCAACAAAGCACTCAGTGAATGGTCTCACAGGCTGAAAACTGGCATGACTGCACTATGCAATGAGAGCATATATGCACTCCCAGACTGACATGCAAATTCACAAACAGCAATGATATGATCTGAAAGTGAATTACACACCAAATCAAAAGCCACAAACAACCCTTTTTATGATCTGTAAAAGAATCATAGAGCAAAATCCATAAACAGCTAATAATGTGTACTTGAATTGTTCAGGCTATACCTTTTCCCAGTCTCTTAAAACATTTACTATTTAATATGAGTGTGTATGCGCTATGGCTTGTGGCTTTGCTAATCTTTTGATTTAAGTTCAACAGGGTTTATCATATTACAAATCTACTCAACTGAAACAGTTCCTATACCAGAAAGTAATAAAAGAATACACAACATTTGCACACACAGAAGCAACCACAGACATAAAGAGACTTCAAGACTCAGATCTTGTCAGCCCTGGAGGAATGAGGTTAAAAGATTATCCCAGCTCAGAAAAAAATTATTCCTGTAAGTGCAATGCCCCAAACATGAATACTTATGAACAGAATCTGCACACCTTCAAAGCAAGTTTGTTCATGTTCTTACAAGAGCTACATCAAATCAGCCAGAGGGTGAGATACAAATTGTAACCATCAGAACAAATGTTCTAGGTCCAACCAACTCCAAGTTAAATTCACAAAAAAATAAATAAATAAATAAATCATCTAACAAACTGACAATATTATCAATATTTTTCTTCCAACAAAGCTGCAGTTTAATTGCAAAACACACGTATACTCAGCAAAATTTGTTTTCTTATTCAGTGTATATATTTTTTTACCGGTAAAATCTTAATAGTAGTACTTTAAATATCCTTCCAACATGACCAATTTGCTTAAGCAAAATTGCTTAAGTTACCTTACTCCGTTCTACTGAGTAAATCATAAAAAAGCAAAAGCCTGTTGCTAAGCATCAACTAACTGGTATTTCTTTAAACTTCCAACAAATAAAGTGCTGATCCCAGGGCTATATAAGCTATGCCAAGTGATTCCAACAAATACTCGCACACCGCTTCTTGTTTTAAACAAACTACACAATCTTAAAATACAGAACTGAAAGATGAATGCAGGCTCAATCAGCAATGAAAGATGCCCATGTCATATGTTTCTTAAAAGAGGAAGAATGGTGAAAATCAAAACTCATATCACAACCATGTTGATCCAGAAGCATTTATAAATCAAAGTCATTCACAACTTTTATACAAACACTATGCAAATCCTGCCACAAAGCAACAGTGCAGGGAAACAGACTCACCAGTATAGCAGTCAAGAGTCCAGGTGCTAAAGAGAGAAAACAGATGGGACACCGATTGTGAGATTTCACTAAGGCACCAAGTAGTAAGAAGCAGGTCACATGACCCCCTCTGTCCGTGGAGTGCCCGCACAGACATGTAGATGCTTGTTGATCTGCCTGCCTCCCTCTCAGGAGGAGTCTCAAGTATTTGGCATTTAGCTGTCTTTACAGAAACTCTGCCACCCCACAACACAGAAATGCATTCTTTAAAAATACGACTAGCGGGAAACAAGGTCAGAAAGTCGCCCATGTTAGCTCTCTCATGTTTTGTCTGTAACCATGTCCATGAACATCCAGATTATGTGTCACATAAAAGAGAAGACATTACCGTATGTGGAAATTTGATGCAGAAACTGACTCATCAGTAACATGATAGTGTGCAGCATACAGCTATAAAATGTGCAAGTCAACCGGCATCTGACTGCAAACTACGACTTGCGACAAATGGGTGACAGCTTGTGTTTGTACTGATGTCTTGATCTGCTTTGAAATCGCTCAATCCTTTCAGCACTTAGCTAGTGACCTTTATTTTGCTGGTTTCAGATCAGTCCTTTTAAACAAACCCAGAGCATTAATAGGGGATTACAGCAGAATTTACTACACCCATTTAAACTGATTATTGTCATTTTAAATGCCCATTTTAAACTCTCAAACTAGTCAAACAAGTAAAAAAAAATATTGTCAAACTATGCTGGTGAGCAGGAGGCAGATCTTTCCTATAATGTGAAACGAGTGATAGCTGCAGGTGTGAATCACAGGAGGCGAGTGTTTTGCGAGGACATTTGCAGGGGTCAAAGGTCAAAGACGGTGAGGAAGCATGCAAGATTCCCAGCAGGATGTGCTCTTAAACAAGCTGTTGCTCTACTCTATAACCTCTACTGATCTGAGATTACAGTTTACTTCTGTTGTTCCCTGTAGAGATTTGTAAACTGACGACAATGTCCTTCTGTGTGGGCTCCACTGGATATGACGAAACCACATACACACAAGCTCTTTCTCTTCCTCTCTTGAGCACACACACCCAATACATCTCTATGAACAACACTATTCTTATGTACCACCGGCTATGGAATAAGAAGGAAATGAAAATGTGCATTGTATATCCTTTATGCACTGCACGTCCCAACAAAAAGCTTTCATAAAGACCTGCCTTGCTGCATAAATATTCATATTCACTCGTGTCCGATCTCCACTTACAATGACACATTCATAGCTAACTATGTTTCATTCATGAATAAAAGCTGTAAATCACAGACAAAGAATCCCTCTAAAGAAAACGTTTGGCATACTGGGTTTAAAGTACACACAGCACAAACCAAGAACATTCACTAGAAAAATAAAATGTTGATGTACAATGTGTACAAACAGTGAAAGCAGGTCGAACAATTACAGCGGACTATGTACACAAATAATCAGCAATTACAAGCAAATGTATCCTCAATTCAGATGTAAATAAACAATCATGGACAAAACACCCATGGGTCACATGGTGAAAGGAAAACAAACAGAACAACACCCTGCTGCCAAGATTTTAACATGGTGAGAGCAGGAGCAAAGGCCTGTGGGTAGGTCTAATGGTGTCTCTCATAGACAGGCCATATGGAAAATCCAAACCCCCCCAAATGTTTCAACAAAGACTTGATGATTGTTATTACTACTGCAAATTTTTAATTAGCATGTAGATTATTTGTACTAAAGGAATGGATGACACCTCAAATCTTCAGGTTTGTTGAGGACAGGTATGCCGACATGTGGCCGATACAATGGATGAAAAAAAAAAATCCCATGGAGCAAACCAAGTCATATCAAGAGACCAGAGATTAGCATTAAAGGGATACTCCACTCCATTTTTTTTTTCCATATTAAATTATGTTATTCCCTTAACTAAGACGAGTTGATAGATACCTCTCTCGTCTCAGTGCGTGCAAACGATCGCTCTGGCGCACGAGACACTTTGATAGCACTTAACTAGCCCAGTTCATTCAATATGGGCCAAGCAGAGAAGCGACCAAACACTGAACTCTCAGAACACCTTTTTTTCTAATTGCATATTCTTCAGAATAAAAAGTACAAAAGCAGTTAGATTATCATTAAGATTTTTATTATAGATAGATTATTATACACAGATTATTCATTCCGTTATGATACTATCCAAAGTAACTTAAAGCAGACTTACTCTACCATTTAAAATTTAGTGTCGGTAAGACTATTTTAATGTTTTAAAAGACGTCAGTTGTTCACCATGGCCATTATTATTTGATTAAAAAATACAGTAAAATTGTACTGTAATTTATTCCTGTGATGACAAAGCTGAATTTTACTCCAGTCTTCCATCAGAAATCATTGAAATATGCTGATTTGAAGCTCAAGAAAGATTTCTTATTAATGTTGAAGCAGTCGCACTGCTTAATATTTTTATGGAAACAAATTTCTTCGGGACTTATTTGAAAAGAGCAATCTTTAAACTAACTTTTGATCAATTTAACTAATTTTTGCTGACTAAAGTTTTCAATTTCTTTTTAAAAACCTTACTGACCGCAAACTTTTAAATTGTATAGTGTACATTCTTACAAATAAAATAAAAAAGTGAAGAATATTTCTTATGTTCTTTTTTAAAGAATGTTTAAAACTTTTCATGATAAAACTCTAGTGCAGCTTGTCATAATTACACAGTTGACTATTTAGAGTAACATCTGCTTTAATTAACACTCAATATCATGCACTGCTATTCACTTCTCCCTGAGGTAAAAATTCTGTTGCAGTGACTTCATCTTCCCTCAGTCTGAGAAATGAAGCATGCTGCATTTTAATAAATAAAACCGTCTTAAGCACCTCACCCTCTCCTGTCTCCATAGAAACCCTGGTCTGAGTGAGCTATTGCTGGAGGGCTGAGGCGAGAGGCCTGAGATGGATCGTGTAGGAGCGCTACTCGCTCCGCCGCAAATTACCTGCGAGAGAGAGAGAGAGAAAGAGCGTCCTGCCTCAAATCAGCACAGCGTTCCTTCAGAGCCACCATCACTCACACGAGAGGAGCGTCTGAGGAGCAGCTGTCACAGACCGCAAGAATTTATTTGTCTCGATTCCTTCATCATTTACTCCTAAAACTGCCGTCTTTTCATTCCGCCTGTGTTCCAGGATGCGACCCTGGAGGCTGTGCTGAGCCACGGAAGGGATTTATTGATGGATAATTCAGCGTGTGAAGCATTTCCTGTGCGATTCTCACTTCCTTCTGTCTTCTCATGGGGGGACAGACTTTGATTACTGTTTGAGGCATTGGGTGAATATAAAACGCCACTTGCACACATTCAGATGATGAGAGTTACCCATTTATTAACTAGTATAGACTGTGTGTGTGGTACTCACTTGGAGAGTGAGGACAGGAGGGTGTTTGACTGGGTGGCTCTTCGGTGCTAAGAGAGGGCAGGTCACAGGAAGACGCCCCCATGCTCACGGAGCTCTGCTCCTCTGATTGGGTGGTCCAGCTGCTCTCTGAAGGGGGAACGGTACTCCAGAAACTGGCTGAAGAGCAAATGCTGTGTCTGGGACCTGTAATAATAAAAAAAAAAGAAATATCTTTATAGAGATAAACATTTGTGGTACATACTCAAGCATGTAGCAAGTATGAACAAATGAACAAGCAAAATTCTGGATTGAAATAGAAATAGTTCATCCAAAAATAAGCAAGTTGCTTATGCTCTTAAGGCTGCATTTACTGATCCAAATACATAATTAATTTAAAATAACTGTGCTTTATTTTATTATATTTTTACATGTAATTCATTACTGTGATGAAAAAGCTTTTTCAGCATTACTCCATTATCACATGATCCTTCAGAAATCATTCTAATGCGCTGATTTTCTCCTCAAGAAACATTTTTTTTTTTGATTATTATCAATGTTGAAAACAGTTTTGCTGCGTTATATTTATTTTAAGATAAGATTTTTATCTTAACATTATTTTTTTTGTGTGTAAACTGCTTTTTTAAATAGAATCTGAGTCTTTACTGTCACTTTTGATCAAAGCATCCTTGTTAAAACAAATTCTTTAAAAATAAAATAATAAACATAAAAAAACTTTTTATTGCTAGTATAAATAAGTGTTCCTATAATTTTTACTTGAATTTCATTCCATTTTAATTTCCTTAAATTACTTTCCTTAAACTATATTTATTTTCAAACTGAAATTCAACTGACAATTCTGCCTCCTATTTGTAATAGTAGAATTCGATTCAAATTCAAAAAAATTGGAATGAAAATACTTTCCTTAAACTATTTCTTTTCAAACTGAAATTCAACCGACAATTTTGCCTCCTATTTGTAATAGTAGAATTTGATTCAAATTCAGAAATTGAATTGGAATGAAAAATAAAGGCATTGTCATTTTTTATTGTGAATGGTGCACAACCCTTCTACGTGTGTGTGCAAATAAATGTGTCTTGCTAATGAACAGGTGTTGTTATTGAATTAGGACAAGACAACTGACTATTAAATATTCACAGTGGGGAAAAGTGCTTTAGTAAAAGGATTAAACATCAAGGGTGAGGTGAGATAGCACAGCATACTGATGTGTATCAGCCTCGTCAAACAATTGAATCAATCTACTCAATGATTTTAATTAGCACTGCTGTAATTGCTATCACAGGACATATTTTTTATGTTTTGAATTGCTATGTAGATAGAATAATGCTTTCAAACAACAATGGTTGTTGGAGTAAATATATGAAGTCACATGACACACTTCCAGTTCTTTCAATACATGTAGGCAACTTTGATGCTTAAACAAACAATTGGGATTCAGAAACATGCCAAGAGGATGTGTACACTGCCTAGCAACAAATCCAACCATACAGGGTTTTATTCCCTTTCAATGAATTTCCCCCTGGGGCTCAATTAAAAGAGTTCACAAAAGTAGTACTTTAAAACTTAAAGAAGAATGTTTCAATGTTATAAGAAAAATCGAAATAATTTGGGACATGGGTTGAAATGGATAAAGAATGGATATCATGTAAATGTTTTTCTTTATTAGGCTACACAAGAAGAAGAAAACAATCAGAGAAGTGGTTTGAATGAATCAATGAACTGACATCATCTGACTGTATCACAGTGACAAAGACAAAATGATGATATGTCAAGATTATGATATGTATAAGACAAAAAAAAAAGTACAGTCAACTAACAACTAAGAGGAATATAGTGAATATTACTTGCCAAGGGCAAAACAAGACAAACTTGCTTTTGGCGGTATGTTTAGGAACTTGCAAAGTGATAAGTGGAATCTCAATATTTAAAGTGAATAGTTTTAAAGATGTGAATAATATACTCAGTCTATGAGAAAAGAAAACATGTGTGCATGTGGGATTACTCCACCAAACACTCCTTTTCCTAAGGGTTCCCAAACCACTGATATCACCATAATCACAAGTTCAGATGGATCCAAATGTGCTCTAATGATTTTTAGTCAATAAATCACATTATGTTCCCAATATACTTATTTAATATAACCATGGCAATGTGAGGTTTCTTCTGCATTAGCAATAAAAGATAAACAGCTTTTACTCTTGTCTCCCCTTCCCCCTTAGAATTCATTTGATCTAAAATAATATGAATCTGGGTGTCTTCGAATATAAATAATTTAAGACAATGTGGTTGGATAAACCCAACATGACATTGGCTTCCTGGCTGCTAAACCTTCCTCTAGACCACACATGAAAATAAAGGCATCAAACCTGAAATCATATGTTGGACAGCCCCTGTAATCAGAGTAAATAGGCAGTACTTTAACAAACCCAGACTTGATCTCTTTGTGATCATATTATGAAAGAATGATAGACTGGCTGCACCCTGGACTTCAACCTTAGGCAGATTTCATGCAAGAGCAACAACACTGAGATGAAAACTCTGCTTATGGCTTCAATTAGGGTTTGAAGGGTTTGGTCATTTGCGTGTTGCTGCACCCGGCCTCTCACAGGAGATTTGCTGGGAAAGAGTTGCTGGCAAAGCTGCGGGGTTTGACAAGAGTGGGGGTGGGTGAGTCAATGTGTGCAAAAAAGAGACAGACAGAGATAAAGAGAGACAGGCAAGACTAGACCAAGTCTCAGGCCTAAAGGAAGTGACACAGTCCTAATCAGCCCAACCCAACTAAGTCAACGTATTTATAGGAATCAGTAGAATAATGTTTCTCAGGAAAACTGAAAACATTGGGAAATCCTTGTTGAAATGAGCTTGTAATGGTTAGCTCAAGGCTGGTACTGAAAGGTTGCCTTTGTGCCCTCAAGCAAGGCATAATCCCAGGCTGCTCCAGGGGAATTTTCAATATCATGAGTCACATGACTCACTTGTTGAGCAAGCATCTATCTCATATTATTTTAAGTTTATTTTGAGTCTCATTATAAAAACTTTTACTAATTTTATGAAACAGAGGAAATGCAGAAATGTGAAGCTTGTACATGCCCTTACATAAATTCCTCATTAAAAAATTACAATTTATATATATATATATATATATATATATATATATATATATAAATAAATAAAGCAGGGCAGTTTCAACAAATGGTCGGAAGTTTGTTTTTTTTAAGACTGGAATCCTTAACCTTACAGAACTCTTTTCTCAGAAGATCTTATTTCCTTACAATATGATCCCTTTTGGAACTGTTTACATTGCATTTCCCTGTTTTCTAGTATTGTCAATGATTTTTAAACAAACTGAAGGATGATGGATTGTATGCTGATTTCACGCAGCTGCCATTTTGAAATGGCTCCGGAGGGAAGAAAATCATAGGAGAGTCGCAAATGTGATGGCATATTGTAGTGTTTAATGTAGAAATTAGTTTTAAAAATGTACATACATTTCTTTCATACTTTGGACTGTATACAGTGAAATTCATTTATAAATCAAATGATTATTTTTTTTATATAATTCAGAACGTAAAAAAGAAGCAGGAACGAACTTAGAGATGCGCCGATGTGAAAATTTGTGGCCGATACCGATAACCGATATTAATATTGCTGTTATGACCAGTACCGATATTTACAGATGTCGATATCTCTGTATAGAAAACACATAGTGATGATTAGGGCCACACGATATTGGTAAAAAATGACAATGGGATATTTTATTTTTCGGAAAAACTTTACAATAAGGTTCCATTTATTAAAGTCTAGATAACTAAATTAGTTAACATTCTATTAGTATAAGTTTCTGTGGATTTACTCCATAACAAAACCAGTCATTCTAGAACGATTTATTCTTTCCAAACAGAGCTCTATTTGGAAAGAATGAATCATTGTAGAATGACTGGGGTGGTTTTGTCATGGACAAAAATACGCCTTAGTAAGGCTGACAGAAAACAGCGTGCCCGTTCGAGTCTTCCTCTGCTTGATGTTTAAACTGACAGGACTTGCGTTAGTAATGTATGCGCTTGTGCAAAAACAAACATCCCCGCCCCCACACTCACATCTACACACACATCAAATACACAGGAATGATTATCGGCCTGTTCACATCGGCAAATTTTTTTTTTTTTTAATTATCATATCGGCCGCCGATATATCATGCACTACTAAAGGAAATATATACATATCCTATATTGGATATTAACATCCAATAGTGTAAATCGCGGCAGCAGCTTCAGGTTGGTAGACCAAGGCATTGTTGTCTATCTATACTTCAGGGGTTCTTCCCATTGGAGCCTTGCTTTCGGTTTCAAAAGTAGCAGCTGCGTAAAATCGGCGTATTGTATTGAATCCCGAACATCCCTTAGGGAGCATAGCAAGTGAATCCCAAAGTGAGATTCCACCTTTTATGCAATAAAAAAAAAAAAACAGATTTAAGATGTTCTCATACCTTTTACCTGCGTTGAGGGAGGAGGAGAGGGTAACCATGGTTTGTCATCAAACTGAACCCAGGAATTCGTCTGCTCTGTCTTGTGGCCACGTACACATGGTACTTCTGCCCATGTAGAGCAGTCCAGCACAGGCTGGTCTAAAGAGGGCTGGAGGGGGTCCTCATCTACAGAGCAGAAGAAACAATACACAAACACGGTAAGTGAAATACAGCCTCTGCTCAGTTGAAATGTCACAGCTGAATGTTAAATCTAGCAGGGTGCAAGAGCTCTGGACCGTTCCCGCAGTAATCACTATGGAGCACTGACCCAAAGACACAGGAATCTCACGGAAAGGTCTGAACACAAAACTCAGACAGAGTAAAACAAACTGATACCCAATCCACAAAAGGTTGCATAAATTCCTTATGAATGCTCAGCTAGATACAAGAACGTCATCCATAGCCTTTATTTGCCATGTAAAGTTACATTCAGCAATCCTTCTTTCCAAGATTGGACAAGGTTTTCCAATTGTGTAAAACTGAGAAAGGTAGTGCATAATACACTCTTTACACAAATGAAAGTAAGGCTGTGAGGGATAGAAGTACAGTTTTGTTCAATTGGTTAATCCTGCGATTTCACAACATGCCAATTGTTCAGCTGATAAAACAAACTTCCATGAAACAGTTTTGAAAGTTGCGAGTTCTGAAAATTACATGACCTAGTACCTTTATACAGTACCTAACATTGTAAAGACTGAAGATTATCTCTGAACGAAGGTCTATTATTGACTGGTCAAATAGGTACTTACATTTAATTTTTTTCCATCAGCACAGTATTCAAGGTGTACATTTTTTTCCCCATGTTTGATACCAGAAAACTGAACCCACAAAATATCTAGTGACTTGGGAGTAAAGACAATGTTTGTACTGACCTGCCTGTGACTCCTCGTCTGAAAAAGCGACCCACCCCGGTCTCGGAGTTTCAGTTCTGCTACTGGCTCTAGCAGCCATGGGGAGTTGTTCTGTCTTGTGTCTTCAGTTGCTTGCACCTGGTAACTTTGTCTCACTCCAACAAATCTTGAACGCCATGCCCACCTTAGGAAGGCTTAAGAAGAAAAAAAAAATACATTTTTCATTGGGGATTTGATCCATTTCAATATGAAGGTATTTTACTTTTAAACTACCGGCCAAACAGTTATTGTTGCTATTAAGAGTCAAAAAAATTTAAATAAATACAATAAAAAGGCTTGTTTTTTAAACAGAACAGTATGCATGTCATGTGATCCTTCAGAAATCATTTTAATAAGTGTATTTGATGCTCAAGAAACATTTCTTATTCCTGTCAATGTTGAAAACTGTGATTTGTCAAGATTTTTTATGTAACTTTTGATCAATTGTGAACTTCCATTGACAATAGATTATTTGAAATTGATCAAACTTTTCAACTTTGCTAATTTATGTTAAGTTAAGATGTTATTAAAATGTCTGTCCTAATGATTGATTTCATTCAGGTTTTGCCACAATGAGTGTATGGGCACAAAATAGTTTTAACAACAACAAAAAAGTGCATTTAAATAATCCCAATACATTGTGTGATTTTGAATAGTCAAAAAAATAATACAAAATATAATCTAAAGGCCCATTATATTGACCAGCCCTATTGCTCATTCAAAATATTGAAGAATCGTTCTATTTACTTTACAAAATTGCTCTACTGGCTTTACAGGATAAACTATGTTTGCATTTGTTGAGAATACAAAAAGGTTGCAAATTTGAGGCTTTGCCAGCAAGAATTGCAGCAGTAGCTTGTGTAAGTGTTTTTGACTGCCAAACAGAAAACAACATGTACCCCGACCTTTCAATACCGGATGGAGGCTGTGTGAAGCCACAGGAAAGACTACTGATAAATGTCTGACAACTAAAAACTATTTATAACACAAAAACTACTACCGGCTACCGCCCCTCTGGCTTCTTAGATGCAACATCATACATTAAAACAGTGTAATATAATCAAAGTTTGTGTCAAGGACCAATGCACTCTAATGTCTCATTAGTGTTCACAAGGAACTGGGTGACAAATGCACCACCTTAAAGTCACCGATGCCCTTCAAAGGTCACAAAGAAGGAAAGGCACAGTAACAAAAGCCGAGAACCATTGTGATCAGGATTTTTCCACATCAGAGAGGGGCCTATTTTCTCTCCTAAATCAAGACCATGCAGGAAACACACTTTAATAGAGGAAACACACTTGGACGTCCTGGACAATCTAGTAAATTGGAGCCAATTCCGTAACATTTTTTTCACTCTGATTAATCTCCTTTGCATTCACAATCCGGCTACATGCTACCCTTCCTCAGCCCCCTTTTTCACACCAAACAAAGCAAGCACCTCCCTCCAACTAGCGAATTCATTCAACATCTCACAACACCCATACTTACTGCAAAACAACAGCCGTCATTTACTGATTTGGATGGCGTCTATCAGCACTATTTTCCTCAGCCATTTCTTGTCCGGTCATGTAACTGTATTTAAAAGTGAAAAGTTTCTTCTGACTTATAAATATACATGTTTTAACTTGACAAAAATAAAACCATGCTGACAGGACTTTAAAAAAAAAATAGACAGGGCTTTCAGGTCCTAAACGAAACAACCTGAGTTACCACCATTTTCTCTGAACTTGTGAAATGGCCTAAAACTAATAAAGAAGTGTGAAGTCCGCACACTAAAAATTACTGCTCCAAAGGATTTATTAAAAGGCAATGTTTCGACCCTCAGGTCTTCATCAGGCACCATGTCACCAGTCATTTTTAATGTGCGGACTTACCAAACTATTGCAGGGATCCGAACACCCTCCGGTCCACACATCAAACAAACAACTCATGTTGTAATGAGCAAACTCGGAACCGCATGCTTACCATCCCAAGACAATGGGAGTGTCCGAGTTCTGTCACCAAACCAAGAATAAACAGACCAAAGCGACAGAACCCAGACAATTTTACTTCATCAAATCTGGCAAACACACACAGATGCAAATGAAATTCCACTATTTGACTAGATTTTAAATTATTGTGAAAACTTTGAATTCTGGCCATTTTAGTTGCTCTCTGGAGCCTTCAGAGTGTGCAGCCAGAATTTCAAAGCAACACCAATGAGTGCAGCTGCAAAATCTTACAAAACTTCCATCCACTTCTCAGGGCTTTGGCAGTCTGTCAGTTATGTCAGTGGTGCATGCAGTCATCCACAAGATATGTGCACAATATTCGGACGTCTGGCAAAGCTGGCCCGCAAAACTCTCTTACAGTGTCAAATCTCTCACTCACACAACCATCCGCGAGCTCATGATCATGCATGACATCATAATTCAGACTGTGCTTATAGATGCTGCATAATTTCCTGCTGTCAGAGCTCACAGTCTTAGTGAATTTGCATCACACAGTACATGTGGATAGGAGGATAGGAGTAAAGAAGACAAACAAACCAAAAAGGAAAAACAAGGTGTCTAAAATGCAGGAATAAACAGTTATTATCTTTGTGGCGGTGCTCCAATGTCAAGCCACACCTGGACCTCAAAATGCATGGTTGTTACCGACGGTCTACATGTGACCGTAGCAGAGCACAAGCATCAGGTGCATCATCACATCATGAGAAGAAAAACATTATTTACTATAGCGTCTGAGTCAGAGGAACGCATGTTAAAGACACAAACTAAGAAAAATGAAAAAGCTCATAACACAGTTACTACAACTAGAACTGAAATAAAATATAAAAATGTCAGCTACTGCAAAATATTAATAAATACTATAAGTATAAAAAATAAAACTGGGTCTATGGTGTCAAAATAAATGACAGATGAAATTAATTGCATTCCATCAGACATACAGTATGATATTTGTAAATAATTAAATAATAAGTAAAAATGTGGCTGGGGTAGTTTTGCAATGTGACAAAAACATGTGTTTGATTCCAGACAGCTTGATTATAATTGAAGAAGTGATCAAGAAGATTTGAGTGGTCTAGTTTTGTTTTGCATCAGTCAAGTCAAGGGGCCAGAGCAGAGCCAGATCAGTCACCTTAACTCCCGCACATGTCCCGTATTGTGCTTGGCAAGAGACTCTGCCATTCCCTACAGCTTTATCTCATGGAGTGGGCATGCTGGGCTGTCTCAGCAATGCACCAAAAGACAACAAAGACTGGTTAGATTTTAATAAAAAAGCGCATACAACCCCCTGCCTCCCAAAAGTTCTCAGCTTCATGCCAAGTTTACAGAGAAACTGTTTACAGAGCAGCGAAGCTCACATGAATAACACCATAATCTCCAGACACTACCAGAAAATCCTGCTGCGCTCAGTCTTCAAAGACACTGCCACCGGTTCCAAAACAAGTAAAACGAGTAAAAACAAATACAAGTAACTGAATCCATGTATAGGTAAAAAGGTCAATCCACCACCTGGGACAAATAAATGCAGCAAATGAAGGACATTTACCCCTAGATAGCTACACTTGTAGCCAGTGTAAGGAGATAAATAGTGTAAGCTGACAACTACAACACTTCTTTTTACATAAGTGAGACTAAATATAATTGAGTTAATGCAGGTAAAAATACACATATATGTGGGAACAAAATTTTGTATGTCGATAAAAATGTCAATCTCAAAACCTGATAAAGGTTCATACAGGGTCTATTCATTATGTATTGATTTATATCTGAAATGCCATATTTATTTAGGGTTAGTCTATGAGTAGATTTTAGATAATAAAATAGAATAGTGCTTCATAGTGTGGTAAATCTTAGCAAGGACATTGGAATTCGTGTGTTTCTACAAGCCCCTTTCTAGCAATGAGTCGGCAAGAAAAAGGTTTCTGACATGTCACATAACTATACAAAACAACAAAAACATGGGCACCTCCACCTCCACATACTTTTCACAGCAGTTTCAGTTTCACTATTCCCTGAGGAACTGAACGCCTCTTACAAACATTTACCATGGTAACCACGGTGTCTGTACCATAGGCTACCATAGTTACTAGTTATTGGGATTTCAAAAAACTTTGGCAATTTTAGTATTGTCCACCACTGTCATTAAAGATCTTCTCGACAAGAGCCATTTTATTTTGTCTGTTGATGAATTTCCTGAAACTGAGGTGTGACATAACAAAGATATTAGAAGGGGCATTTTAGAAACGCAACTTTAGAAAGTATTTGATTGGACAGAAATATATGCAGTGCAGCATGAATCATCAACCTTTAAAATACAGTATCACCTGAACTTTTAAGACAGTCTGAATACTGACTAAAAATATAATTAAAGTTAGCCAATGATTATTTTATTTATTTATCTATTCAAAAAATTATGAAAACATGCTGGATTTCATCACATTTCAAGGAATATTTTTCTTGTTTTTTTTTTTTTTGTTTTTTTTTTTGTTTTTTTACTGTGGTAACCTTGGTAAAATTAATGACTAAGGGGTCTTCAAAATCATTGATGAACCCTTCAAAAAATTATGAAAAGATGCTGGATTTCATCACATTTCAAGAAATGTTTTTATTATTATTATTATTTTATTTTTTTATTTTTATTTTTTTACTGTGGTAAACTTAGTAAAATTAATGACTAAGGTGTCTTCAAAATCATTGATGAGCCCTTCAAAAATTCTTAACATGCAAAAATGGCGTCATACATGTATCAAAAATAAAATGTGACAACCATAGATAAATGTATGCATTACACAATTGTAGCAGATCGATGAGTGAAACAACAAACTAGGCAAAGTACTGGGACTTTTAATTTTCTAATAATTTTAGCTGCAGAAAATGCTCGTGTCGCACAAGAAATATGATTTCCTTTCATTATCATCTTAATGCTGATCAGACAACAACAATCCCCTGTGTTCTATTATCAAATGGGCAAAACATGCTCCAACATGTAACAATGGCACAAAAACAACTAGAAAAGTATCCTTATTACAACTACTTCACATAAAAACATCTTCCATATGCGTGTTCAGATATTTGATAACTTTTTGCCACGTATTAAACATACCCTGCTGCCAATGTAAACAAAGCACACGCGCTTACAACAACCTGTTGCAACATGTGAGACTGTTATAACGTTAGTTTCATGGTAACTTAAATATTTATCCTATAACATAAATCTCTGAAAATAATTCAAGATTATTACGCAAATTAAGTCGACAGTATGTAAATAACACAGCGACAAGCAAAAATCAAGTGCACATGAAGAATATTTACATACCGATACCGTGTTGTTGAGTCTAAGCAGATTGTAGTTCTCACTCGCTCCCAGTGAATCAGCTTTAATGCCCCACCTTACTCGCAGCTGATTGGACAGTTGAAACAGCGCTGTTCGAGGCCCCACCTTTGTTTCACATGATTGGACAGTTACTGCAGCGCTGCATCGAATGTCCAATCAGATGCATTTGCTGGAGTATCGAAGAAAGTTGCCCCCAGATTAGTGCCCATGGCTCTGCCCTAAACGCATCATAAGGATTCAAGAGTGCGTATATATTATATTATATTATATTATATTATATTATATTATATTATATTATATTATATTATATGGTTAAAGTGAGAGCTGTTTGTTCTAAAACAATATCTCTGTTGAGATAAAAAAAAAAAATAGTTTACCCCATGGGCTTTCTTTGTTTGAAATATATAATGGATTTACATAGATTATTAACATGTAATTAACAAATTGGAACTGTTGGATGTAGGTTCCATTTTTGTTTGGATATATTTGTGTGTTTTGGCATGGCTTTGTGTGGCCTTTTTTAAACAGTAATTCCTTGGAAGGAATCATAAAATAAACAAACAAAATATTCAAAGTCAAGATGCATGTCTTTTGGAGTGATGTATTTTATGTAAAACATAAATGTTTCCTACAGGGGGCGCCAAAGTTCTTATAACGTTTGCCATTCAATAGATCAAGGGTCTACAAGCCACATACTCATATTGTTGTGGTAGTGGTAGTTGCTGTTGTTGTTTTTTCATTTTAATAAATTTATTGAAAATTTATTTTTTGTAGGCCTAAATTATTTATTATAAAAAGCATTAAATTAGCCTAAAATAAATGTAAACATTAAATGCTTGCGGCCAACACCAAGGCCCTGATGTATATCTCCGAAAGCTTCCATAATTTTCTATCTGAGGAAAGACTCCTACCAATATCATATGAAACTGGCTATCTGATTATTTATTCTTTGTTTACCATCCAACGTCATCTGTCTGTATGATCACGAAGACCTCAGGCTCAGACAGCTGTGTGTTAAGGTTACGGGTTCTTTGAACCCATTCCTGTCTATCAACCTGTCATGCTTTGAAAAAGCCAGGGACCTTTTCCCAGGAACCCCGAAAGGGAAGAGAATAAGAAGGTAAAAAGGTAAACACAAAACAACTTTTATGTCACCACATCCATCACTGAATGGAAATCGTTATTTATAGCAATAGCAGTGGGGTGATTTCTGGCTCTCTGTACATGAAATGGCACAGACCCCTGCCAAGCTCTCAGTGTCCTTAATGAAAGCGCTCACTCTCTCACTCGGTCTGTGTTAGCAAGTTGCATAACTACTAGTGACGCCCATGCAGTCTCTCACTGTTGCCAGGGACGTCGGGCATCTGCCCTCCCATAGAATAGTCATCACTTCATTCCTGTAGTCGTACATCTGAGCCCTGATCAATTAAAACTGTATTGACAAAGAAGTTTGTCTTCAGAGAATACAGCCTCAAAAGAAAGGTGCTCTCTTTTATAGCTTATATATATATATATATATATATATATATATATATACAATTAATAATAATAAAATTGTATACAATTGTATGAAAATATGAAATTGCACTATAGAAACAAAAAGGTTTGGGGGCAATAAGATTTTTTTTTTGTTTGTTTGTTTTTAATACTGTTATTCAACAAGGATGCAAAAATATAAATTGAACAAAAGTGACCATAAAGACATATATTATTAAAGATGATCTACTTCAAAAACATACAGTTCTTTTGAACGTAGAAGAACTTGAGTCAAAGAATCCTTATCCTATGATATATATATATATATATCATCAATACCTTTTACAGCGCAAACGCCGATCTGAACGGTGTCTAGCATGCCGTCTTTCTGTGCAAAAGCTGGTGTAAGCATGACAGGACAGAGTTGTGCCTTCTGTCAACGCAGACCGCCAAGCTGCCCGGTCTTCCGCAAGGTTATGCCATTTGTTAGGGTTAATGTTGAAGACATTCATATCCCGCTTGACGACATCCTTAAAGCGGAGCTTTGGTCAGCCACGAGGGCGGTGTCCCACAGCTAACTCCCTATGGAAAATGGACTTTGGGAGACGTTCATCATGACATACGACGTACTGTACATGGCCGATCCATCTGAGTCGCCTCCTCCGGAGCATGGTGTACATGTCACTGCTGTTAGTGAGCTTCAGCACGTGTTCGGGACCTGACGTTGCCATGATATGCCAAGGATCTGTCGTAGGCAACGGAAATGAAAAGCATTAAGCTTGTGCTCCTGCCGCAGGTATGTAGGCCACGTTTCGCTTCCATATAGCAGGACGGAAAGCAAACAGGACTCATATACGCGCACCTTTATTTTGAGAGAAAGATGGCTGTTGTTCCAGACGCGAGACTGAAGCCGCCCAAAAGTTGTTGAGGCAGGACCGATCCTGGTATTTAGTTCAGCATCAAGCGTGTTGTTTGCCGTCAAGGTTGAGCCGAGGTAGATGAATTTCTCGACAGCCGACAGCACTGTGCCATTGATGGTGCATAAGGGGAAGCAGGAACGTTCTGAGCCATCACCACTGTCTTCTTGAGGCTTATGGTAAGTCCGAAATCTGTGCAGGCAGCAGCAAAAGAATTGCTCATCTCCTGAATTTCTTTTTCAGTGTGAGCCAGGAAGGCAGCGTCATCTGCGTAATGTAACTCATGCACAAGGACGCATTTCACCCTGGTTCTGTCCCTCAGACGAGCCAGGCTGAAGAAGTTTCCATCATACCTAGTGTGCAGCAGAACCCCAACCGGATCAGGAAACGCCCGTCCCAGCACGGCCGAGAAATAGATGCCAAACAAGGTGGGAGCGAAGACACACCCCTGCTTTACTCCACAGCAGACATCAAACTCATTTAAGTGGGCACCGTTGAACTGTACGGTTGCCCGCATCCCATCATGGAAGCCTCGGAGTCTTGCCAAAAGACTTGCCGGACAACCGAGTCGCTGCAGAACATGGAAGAGACCAGAGCGACTCACATAATCGAAAGCCTCAGTCAGATCAACAAACACAATGGGCGTTGCTGTTCCGCAAACTTTTCCTGAAGCTGGCGTACCGAGAAAATCATGTCCAAGATCGAACGACCAGCACGGAAGCCGCACTGACTCTCTGGCAGCACCTGGTCAGCAATGCGCTGCAGCCTTGGAAGGATTACTCGGGCAAGGCATTTACCCGGAAGGCTAAGGAGCGAAATACCTCGGTAGTTGTTGAAGTCCTGCCTGTCACCCTTATTTTTATAAAGAGTGACAATGTTGGCATTCTTGAGTTCACTAGGGATGCATTTGTTCTGCCAACAGCATCGAAACAGGCAGTGAAGCCGCCTGACCAGCACTGGCCCCACCACACTTCAGCAGCTCTGCTGGAATTCCATCGCTGCCCAGTGACTTGTTGTTCTTAAGAGCTGCGATTGCGTGCTCTATTTCCATTGCTGAGATCTCCATATCCAACTCATTAAGGACAGGTAGTTTTGGTACAGCAGCAGAAACAGCGTTAAAGTCAGCATCCACAGGAGTGCCATACAGTAAGCTTTAATGCTCTACCCATCTACCAAGCTGGCCTGGGAGATCATTGACAATGTGGCCATCAGTGGCTCGCAAGGATGCTGTTTCTTTTCACTGTAGGACCCAGAGCCTCATTGATGCCGCTGTACATGCCGCGTATGTCCCCAGTTCTTGCACACTGTTCTACTTTCTCACTGAGGTCCTGCCAGTACTGCTCATAGGCCTGGCGTGTAAGATGCTTGACGTCATTCCTGACCTTATGATAATGAGCAATGGTGGAATCATTACTGTCTTGGAGAGCACTGAGACGGGCAGCACGCTTGTCAGCTAGGGCCGGGAGCAGAATAGCAGAGCTTGCAAGGAACCAATCCGGCTGTTTCCTTCTACAAAGGACGAAAACCTCAGATGCAGCCTCCATCATGGAAACTCTTAGCTCAGCCCCAGGTGTTTTCAGGAGTGCCGTCAACTCTGAAGGGAAGGCCCTCCACACGCGCACGGAGACTTTTGGAAACAGTCCAAACAGACCTCCAAACTCTCCGGCCGAGCGAAGGAATCTAAACAAGAACGTAGGCCTTTCATCTGTAGGCCTCAACAAGCTGCGTAACAGTGCCCGCAAGTCTCCCGGCGTGGCCAGTCCCTGCGTTCAGCCTTGAGCGCCAGGTCTCCTCTCGACTCCACGCTCAGGAATTCTCCCAGGAACAAGTCTCCCAGAAACAAGTCCCCCAAATCCTCCAATGCCAAAAAGTGAATCCAGTGAACAATCGCTGCGCTGATCTGTACGTGTGGAGTGTAGCAGTGTTCTCCTGTGTGTGTGTCATTTTATGTCAGAATGATTTAAATAAAAGTTATTTTATTTAAAAAAAAACTGGGCAGTGGGCAGGTGTAACGGACCTGTATGGGAGAGTAAGACGACCCCGCCCTACCACAAGTCATAGGGGCTCACCTTGGGCAAGTGACAGTACCCCTTTTGCCTCCCAACTATGAGTTAAATAGTAGATGTCAGTTCGGCAGCAGGAGTTGGCAGCTGTTGTAGAGCATTGGAATATTTTTCCTGGTTGGTCTACCACAGCTTTCTCGGTGGGCGGATGATCCTTTGCGGGACAACGGTCCGCGAGTATAAGGCCAAGTTAGCAGGCTACTGCGGGGCGATCCTGCGTTGCTCTTGACTGTCGTGCTTGCACTCCGTCAGATTCAGTGGCTTAGGACCCACAGTTTCAGTTTCAGATTTTGGAGTAAACAGAATGAGAGCATGGATCCATCATGCCTTGTTACCACTGTGCAGGCTGATGGTGGTGGTGTAATGGTGTGGGGGATGGTTTCCTGACACACTTTAGGCCCCTTAGTGCCAATTGGACATAATTTAAATGCCACAGCCTACCCGAGCATTGTCCATGTCCATCCCTTTATGGCCACCATGTACCCATCCTCTGATGGCTAATTCCAACAGGATAATGCACCATGTCACGAAGCTTAGATCGTTGTGAGACAGGTTAGTTTTACCGTACTGATACCTGTGTCGTTGCAATAGTAATCCTGCTCAGTACAAGAGGAACCGCAGGTTCAGACATTTGGTGTGAAGCTTGCGAAGCCTTGGCTGAGGAGCCACTGGTGCGAAGCCACCATCTGTGGGATTATGACTGAACGCCTCTAAGTCAGAATCACGCCTAGAAGGAACGATACCATAGCGCTGTGGGACTTTGATTGGATAGCTGGCTCCCTCGGGGGTCGCCAAGGAAGGCCGTCCGTGACCGGAACTAGGGGGTGGCCGAAAGAGCATCACCCCTCTCCCCCTTATCGCACCTCAAGTTTGTGTAGAACCCTGCTGAATGACTTGTAGACAACCTGATTATGGTCAAGGTTGAGCTGGAGAACGGTAGGCCCGAGGAGAATATGAGCTGCATGGAGCTGCAACCAATAGTGTGGAGGAGCAAAGGCATTAGAGGGAGCCAGTGGAGGCGGGGCCAAAGGACTGGCTTGGCAGGACCAGCAGAGATGTGTCACGTGTGTCTTATTTGGATTCAAGGTGAGAGGGAGGACCTTTCACATGGTCCCTAGTCCCCCATCCATTCCACATGCTGGTAATTTATCCCCTCTGGTTAACCTACTTTCATCACAATTAAAATGCCCAGGGCTTCAATGCATTACTCTTTTCTTCTGTCTCATCCTCTTTCTTGCAGACACTGAGCTCTATCTTGCTTTTCTCTTTTCGTAGAGACATCACAGAATAGTCAGGGCACCAATACAGTTTCAGTGCTAAAGAAGGCCTCGAAGCTGTAAATCGTATGACATTACATCCAGTGTGTGTGGATCAGGGATGCTCCATGGCTTAACTTACATATTTGCATCTGCTTACCACAATGTCTCCTGCAAACAATGTCAATAACCAAATCCCAAGCTGGCAGAAAATATCAGATAGATTTTATGCCATGTTTCTTGTGAAGTTTAATTCAAATGTTGATTGTGTCCGTACAGACGCTTGAATCAGTCACACCGAGACAATGAGGAGGAACCCAATGTTCTCTCTAATAAATCTCATGCTTGTTTCTGATCCACACAGGCCTTTAAAATCAGATGAATACATCAGTTCTCCAGGGAGGAATAAACCTGTCCAGTTAAATGAGAATGCAGTAGCTGTGCAACTGGATCAGTTGGACACCCTCATTTTATAATGGCAGTCTCAATCATTGCAGCTGCAGCCTTTCGCCAAGACACATTCTCTAAATAAGTTCTCAATGGACTCAAAGTGAATCAATGGGGTCTCTTCTGTCTGGAGGTGGCTGCACCTTACAATGCTGACTATTAGGCGGGTCTCTACTGGCCTTATTAGATTTCTCTGGCATCTAACTATCCAGTAAGTTAAACAGTGACTCAAAAGCCTCGCTGGACACTTCAAGTCGTTTCTGAAGTTTATGATTCAACTGTGAAACTGTAAAAATATACAAAAGATACAATCACTACATATGAAATTAGAAAACTACAGATCGACAATAACATAGGGATAATTAAACTAAGAAAATATACATCTTAATACCAAATACCTTCTAATATGTATCACACAATAAATTTAACATTATGTACAGACATTGCGTCTAACAGATGTAAAGAAAGATGATGCTTAAAGATGTAAAAGCGATCACATTTTGCTGAACTACTGCAGTACTATTAGTACTTCCTGCTCCTGTACTAAGGGCTTGTCTGTGACTGTTTTTCAAAATTAAAGTCCTCACTAAAATAAACATGTTCAAAATGAAAAAAAAAACCAACAAAAAAAAAAAAACTTAAAAATCCTAAAAAAAAAATGCAGTCCTGCACAGGGTCCATGTGTCAGATTTTAAAATGCCCCTTCCAATTTGGTTAACTTCCTGTCAGAGCAAGTTCCTCAATACACAACAAACTACATGGGAATTGGTGACTTATGTTAAGACAGATTTGGATCTGAAACATGTTGTAATTTGAGGTTTCTATATCGTGAAGTAAACTGTTTTTTTTTTTTGTTGTTGTTGTTGTTGTTGTTGTTGTTGTTGTTGTTGTTGTTTTTCCGTAATACAGTTGCAAAGAAACGGAAGTACCAAACATTTTTTTTTCTTATGCATTGTGATGTATATCTGAGTGTATTTCTATGGATCAGTTGATGACTGGATTTTGAGTTGTGGGCACTCAAAATTTGAGGCAGATGAACGTGAGCGAGAAGTCCTGCATACTTTACCAGAGAGAACTCAATTATTTGAGCAGAAATACAGTAAAAGCAGTAATATTATGTAATATTATTACAATTTAAAATAATTGTTTACTATTTGAATATACTTTATAAATGTAATTTATTCCTGTGATCAGCTTCATTACTCCAGACTTCAGTGTCACACGATCCTTCAGAAATCATTCTAATATAATGGTTCAGTGCTAAAAAAAAAAAAACAGTTCTTATTATTATCAATTTTGAAATCATTTGTGCTGCTAAAAACGTGATACATTTTTTTTTTACTCAATGATTCTTTGATTAATAGAACGTTTATAAGAACATTTTTTTTCTAACAATGTAAAAGTCTTTAGTGTCCATTTGACCAATTTAATGCATCCTTGCTGAATAAAAGAATCTAATTTCTCTAAAAAAACAAACGTATTGTCCGCAAATGGTTGTGTATTTTCTGGCTTCAGTGACATCAGTCAAAAAAACAAACAAACAAAAACAAAACATATATATATATATATATATATATATATATATATGTGTGTGTGTGTGTGTGTGTGTGTATAACTTTTAATTTTTAATTTATTTCTTTTTTCACAAGCATCACATGTACTCAAATAATCACAACAAACTTCATAGACATAGACATAATCAAGTAATTACACTATTTTTTGAACATTAATATACTAGAAAATACAGAAACGTTTTAATAGAATTGCTTCATGTGGTGCACGAGAAATGGCATGAAAGTTATTGGAGAATTACAAAGTATTTGAAGTCCTTTCTGTGGTAAATGCCAAATGGACAGACTTGGCTGCTGATGGAAGGGCTTTCTGTCCTTCTCTTCCTTGCTCCACTGGACCCCGCTTTCCCTGAGGTTCTTTAGCTGGACTCCTAATGAAAGATCAAGGGCATTAGCTGCCGTCAGTGCAGAAACAGGGTACCTGCAGTTAACGGGATGGTTACAGAACATTAATTTTACCGCAGGCTCATTTGTAACGTAGAGAAAAGAGTGTGTGCAAATCCGAAAGGGAGAATGACAGAGTAATTGAGAGAGAGAGAGAGAGAGAGAGAGAGAGAGAGAGAGAGAGAGAGAGAGAGAGAGAGAGAGAGAGAGAGATCAGCCCTGATTTGAAGCTCTTTCACAAATCCAATGTCCAAAAGTGTAAAATTCGTGGAAAGCATGGAGAGCAAAACCGAGAAGTGTGAACCATTCAAGCTGGCATTTCCATCTGCTTCGTCAGCATAACCTCCATGGAAAATGTCAGATTCATTACATGCGCCCTCTTTTTTCTTTCTCTTTACCTTCAGCTAGTTCATCTCTTAAGCCGTTAACCAATCTTAATGTGATGTGTTCTGTCATTTACATTTTGTCGCTTGACCCCAGTGAGGCCTTGCATGCATGTCAATGCAAACTTGGTGTCATATATAGTGTCATATATAGAGTTATATAGTGCATACATACATACATATAATGTTATATTAGATATTGATTGTGAAGGTCTTTGGGCCCTATCTTGCACCCTGCGCAAATGACTTTACACACTGACGCATGTATCATTCCTATTTAGCACCCACGCAAAGCAGGATTTTTCCTCCACAGACGCTAAACTAGTAAACTAGGAAATGAACTTGCTCTCCCTGGGCGGTTCAGCACAAAAAAAGGAGGCATTTTTCAGCGCAAACATTCCCTAATGCTATTTTGAAGTTCCAGAAAACAATTCTGCCACTGACCAGAAAAAAAAACTAGTTTAAAGTCAGTGGTGCACTCAAAGTAAGCTTGGCCATAATGCTTGGCCATAATGTAGCGGGTGCAAAATGTGCTTACACTTTGATTCTCTCATCAGCACAGATGCAGCAGTTTTTATTTTTGCAAATCACACATTATAACAAGGAAAAATATTAACACATGAGAGAAATCACTGTGGTGTCCATGAAGATGTCATCCCTCTCGTAAGAGAACTACCAACTGGCTTCAATTTTTGGCTTCAATAATTTTTGGCTTCAATATCCCTAGACTACATATGGTTTGCCCAAGATGGTAATTACTTTTTTTTTTTTTAACAGGAATACAAAAAAAAAAATCTTATTAAGAAAATAATTATTTAATATGCACAGCAATGCTTTGGGAGTGCCGTGACACCAGAACCAAAGCCTACAACCTGTAACTAACACAAAGTTTTGGTGTGATGAACAAATGAGAGATTCAAACATCACAATCATTGAATAAAATGGAGCATTACACATCAGTATGCCAATGTTTTATGCATTTGTCTGCACCTGAAGCCAACTTGAACGTGCAATTTTTTATCCTATCCTTCTTTTAGCACCTCAAATCTAGTTCAATGGACATATAATACTGATGACGTTTATGGGTCACCTCAGGTAACATAACTAGCGTTTTTACTCTCCTTACACATCAGTGAAGGAGAAAGCAGCATGTCTAACCGCAAAAAACCCTGGTGATTTCAGGGCCAATGTGATTGTAGAAACATGCCTTCACTGATGAAGTCCTGGCACGTTTCTGAAGCCGTCGTACCAGAGATTCCAATTTCTCTTCAAATCCCTTGACTGTGCCCTCATGCAAATCAGGGAGATTAAGGCAAGATGTATGGACTTGCAAATGTATTCAAACATTCTTCCCTTAATGCCACAGATTTGCTGTAATACTCCCATATTTGTGTCTGACTTACAAGGACCGACAAATTGAAGCCACAGTGTGGCAGATTTGAATGGTTATTATCTCCCGGCGCATTCCATCAAAGAGAGCGCACTTATTGATTTGCGCTGCCAATGAGCACCTCCGTTTCCTGCTACCTTGGCAACGAGAATAAATATTGAAGTAGTTGCAGGTGGAAAGTGTTCGTTCTAGTTGCCGGGTCCTCCAAACCCAAACAATCCTCCTGAGATGACAACTTTTTAGGTGATGAAGGGGGCAGCCACTCTCCAGACAAAACAGTGTGATAAACCCGAGTGCAGTTTTTCAAGTTACGTGCTGCCGAAAGACAGAAACATAACATTCGGATGTGCTGAAATGAAAGCCACCTCGCTTTGTTTCCTTGGCAACAAACACATGCAATATGTCTTTTGGAAGTGTGTTTTGGGGCTGCGCGCCTGCTCTCGTGGGAGATTTCAGAAGAACGCTAAGATAGATTTACTGAGTAAATGAAACAGCCTTTTGACTGCCAGTGTGATGTTTGCAGGGATTGTATTATGAGGTCACGAGCGTGCCAAACTCCACAATAACATGCACAGGCATCCAAAATTGAATAATGACAATTGTTTGGTGTTAGTTTTGTTTTTAATCCAATTTCTCCCAGACTATGTCAGTGTAAAGTGAAGTTACCTTAGCTCCAATGACCTGTGTGTAACCTTTGCAAAATAGATTAACTCTGCATGTCTGTGTCAGGCAACAAGCTTCCTGTACATTTTCAGTCTATCTTTTCCTGCAGTTGCATAGCAACACAGGCAAGCATGGGTGCGGTTGTGTTCCAAACTAGCACTCTTTGGCCCTGCTTACACCTGGTAGTAAGATCTGCTTTGTTCGGATTATCAATATTGAAATCATTCAGATATACACACAGAAGCTCAGCCCTGTTTACAATGTGAACAGCGTCAGAGACTTGACACGGAAGAGAAGAAATTGTTGAATAAAAAGTCTCTTTTTTTTGCTCATAAAAAGTATTCTCATCGCTTCATATCATTAAGGTCTATTTTACTCATTAAGGACTATTTTAACAATGCCCTTACTACCTTTCTGGGCCTTGAAAGTGGTAATTGTGTTGTAGTCTATGGGGGGATCAGAAAGCGTTTGGATTTCATCAAAAATATAATTTGTGTTCCGAAGATGAACAAATGTCTTACAGGTTTGAAATGACATGAAGGTGAGTAATTAATTAGAGAATATTTGGGTGAACTAGCCATTTAATACCACGTGCAAACAGGGCCTAAATTACGAGAGCAATCTGGTCGATTTCATCTTTGACTAAACCCTTGGAAGTGGCCGAACGTGGGCAAGCTCAAAAACGTTTTAGAGCCCGTTTACACCAGTATTTGGATCGCCCAAAGCACATCTTAATAACAGGTGTAAACTGGCTTGGATTTTGGAGGCCACGGACGCATCCAAATGGCATCTAAATTATATGTGTAAATAAAGTTCACTCTGATGCAAATATCAGACATCAGTAACTGTCAAACCTCGGATTTCATGTTTGTGTCATTTATGAAGTATGAAACTGTGTTCAATTTAGGAAATAAACTGTATCTTTAAGCATGCAACTGTAAGCAAAACTACTGGCTTGTACGTTATACTTATATTACTTGGTCATAAGTCTTTCGTCAGCTAATCTGCAGTGTATGAAGGTTTCTGGGGCCTGGGCGGTGGGTTGATAAGAAGGAAGTGACAATCAGGATCAATATTGTGTCATGTTCCAAAGCAGTCACTGCTCCTGTTTCTCATTTTCAGTCATGTGACTTTCAGTAATGGATCAGTGCGATAAGATGACATCAGCAGGCAGTAGAGACATTAAAGACACTTTAGGATTTGTGAATGTTTACAAATTGTGGGAAGTTATGGGCTATATGCACGCATAAGTTCCTCATTTGACGCAAGGATGCTCGTTAGTTTCCGGATGTGGCGATTAAAGCGGAGGAAAACCGAGGAAAACGGGATTATGGCAGAGTCTTCAAAATGTACTGTCCTCCCGTCTTTGAAATGAAACTTTCATACGTTTAGATGTCATTTTATATATGTAGTTATGTTTATTTAAAATAATTTTAAAAAGAAGCATAAACACAACGAGGGGTGTCTGTTTTGTAAGTTTTTTGTGTCTAAAGTTTCTTTACTATAACCATGGAGTATAAAATTCAATATAAATTCTCGGTATTGCATTGGACTCTACGATCGGCGGAAATTATCGAGCATCCTTACACCTTCACCGGAAACACCGCCGTGCATAGAGCCCATTGAGAGTAATTTTATTGTCTAACGTTTTTAATGTATATCTAGATTTTCCAAAGAAAGATTTAAGGTTAAAAGTAAATTAATACTTTAGTTTAAGGTCCAATTCTCTATAGTTGCATATTAGCATGCACATTACTAGAATATTGGTTGTTTATTCGTACTTATAAAGGACATATTAATGCCTTATTCTGCAGGACCATATTCTTTATCCCTTAATCCAACCCAAATTCTAAACAACTAATTTACGAACTATGAATAAAAAGTAATTCGGAGTTTATTGAGTCAAAAGTTGTACAGTAGCATAATAGTTAGTTAATAGTGAGAATTGAAACCTAATCTAAAGTGTGACCAATAATTGTATTCACCAATGATGCATTCAATTGATCAAACATGACAGTAATGACATTTATAATGTTACAAATGGTTTATATTTTAAATAAATGCTGCTTTTAAAATAACTTTATATAGAATCCTGAAAAACACTGAAGACTGGAGGAATGATGCTGAAAATTCAGCTTTGACATCACAGAAATAAAGTACATTCAAATAAAAAGCAGTTATTGAATATTTTGCAATATTTATTATTTTTACTGTGTTTTTGATCAACTTAATGTTGCCTTGACGAAGATATGAGACTTATAGAAAAATTTAAACAGTCTGACTGAACCCAATCTGAACCCTAAGTTTAGGCTAATACTTTTTTTCAGTTTCACTTCCTATTAAACATAACGCCCAAATCAGCTGTTAAAAAGTGACGTATTGATCTGGTTTGAAGAGCCATTAAGATATGACTCTTTTAAGCAATAATATCAACAATGCATTTAGAGCTGCACAAAACCATCATGCTAGTTCATGATCACCTTTGCAACTTTTTTATTGCAATTGGAAGACAATACATCACAGAAACTTGATGGTAGGGTTGGAGAAAAAAAAATCAAATGAAAGGAAAAACAAATGGAATTTGTCGTAGCAATGGACAAAGTGGTATTTACATTAATCGATAAATCTGTTGTCTTTGGCAATATGATTACAAGTCAAAGGAAATACAGAGTGCAATTACGCCTCTATATTGACATATTAGCAGGGTGCACATGCCATCAGACCGAATAATTCATTACCAAATGGACTCCGTTACTTTCATCTTAAACAACTCAAACAGAATGGCAGTTAAAACAGGAACTTTTCAACAAAACGATCTACAACAACAACAACAAAGAAAAAAACACAATGGGGAAAAAAAAGAAACACTTCGCCTCCTATTAAGGTTTTTTTTTTTTTGGCTGGCTCCTCTTTTTAACGTGTTTCAGGTTCCTCTGAAAGAACAGGAGAGAAAAAGTTACGTAGTGAGTGTTTTCTTTGAAGGAAGGCAGTGTATAAAGGACTCTCTCTGCTACCGGTTTCCCAGTTTGAAGCACATTGAACAGAAACGTGATATGGCAGATGTTGATAAAGACCAGCAGACAAGGTTATAATTGGGGTTATTTCGCGTAGATGTGGGGAGGAAACGTCAAGAAATGTCTAGCTTGGTTAGGGAAAGGCATGCCAACTGGAGACATCACATTAACACTCATGGGTCAGATATAACATTCAACACGCTACAAAACATTAGGTCGAACCATTATCATCGTCAGATGAACAGGGAAGACATTGTGACTTCATGAAACACAGCAATGCAGAGCGATATTAACAAATATGATTGAGAATATCTTATACATGGGTACATGAGAGAAATGCTACAACTCATTGACATGTTTCTGACTAACATATCAAGTATGCGTGTGTATAGAGTCATTACAGGCTTTGGCACTGAATCCTTAAGTTCTTTACTGTACGTTAAAACAATAAAAGTGCAATTTGGTGAGGTCGTGAAAATATATACACCAGTGTTTGCACTGAGCTCTGATATCACTTGTTTTCGTCTATAAGTGCTTAAATATATATGTGTGGAGGCGTAAATATCCGTCTGACTGCCTGTACGGAGAACTGAATCAATACTGATGACTCCTGAACAGTGCTACATGTAAATACGGGAACAAAAAAAAACGACTTGTACTGTAGATCCAAAGTCTCGTGGAACAAAATGGAAGACCCTGAATAAATCACAGACACGCAAATCCGGATTACACGTGGAAGAAAAGCAGGCACGAAGCCGGAAGGAGCAGGGGGACCGACACTCACTACGAACTTCTCCTTGAAGACACGGACATTGACGTAGCGGGTATTCGTTAGAGGGGCGGCTGTTAGTGTGGACCGAGACGGCCCAAGCCCGAGTCTTCGTATTGCAGAGAGAGTTTCCCAACAGTCAGTGTTTGTCCCTGAAGAAGGTAATTGTGAAGATGCCTGCTTTAACACAAAGGCGATGAGGACGACAAATCGAAATCAAAACTGACAAAAACAACAAAAGAGACTAGGCCTGTTGGCATAGAAATTAGAGGCGGTGCCTTAGTTCTCTAGGATCTATATTTATATGAAAATAATTCATGCTCCATGCTAAATACATTATTTACCTTACATGAACTTTGATTTTTTTTTTTTTTTTTTAAAAAGGTCTTCTTTTTCTTTACAGAATCCATGCAACACGATTTGGAAAATCCTGCTGGCTACATTGCTTAAATTAAGAAAAGAAAATGGTCTAGTGTTACTTCTATACAGTGTTTATCCTGACTGGATGAATTGCTTATTACATCACGAGGGTTTCAAATAAAAAAAACAATTATAAAACGTAAACGAATGAACACAAAACAACTCCACAGTCATTATTTTCCGCTATTAAAATACAATTGGCAGGTATTGTAGCATTAGCTCAGAGTTCCTTTTCATTGTGCCGAAGAAGAAATATCACCATCCACTATCGCTTTACAAGGAAAATATCACTCATTTTGATTGCTTAGGAAAAAAAAGAAAACGTGGGCAGTTTTGAAAGACATATTGGTAAATATATCACTTTTGCCACCAAAAAGCACTTTGACAAAGGCTTATGGTTCATTCTCATCGTGGTGAATTATGATTCACATGAGCCAAATGACAACTACAGACATGAGAGTTCTCCACTCGATGCTGCTGGACTTCTTTTAAGGGGAAGTGACATCACAGAAACTGCCTGAGGATTGTCATTGGCACTGCCCTGTGCTTCTAAAACATCTTATATTACATTAGAGATTACTAGAACCTAATTATCCAGCCCGTACTCATCCCAAGGCGTCATATACGACGCTTTTGCCAAAGCGTATACATCCAATGCATATGGCACCCTTTGGCGCAGATATATATGGGGCAGAATATATGGCGCCTCCTAGTGGTCTAACCCTAACCCTACCCGAGACCTAAACCTACCCATACTCTGTGCGTGTTATATTGACGCTAAAGGGTTCCATGTGCGTTGGATGTCTACGGGATGAGAATGCGTTGAATTATCAGTAAATCTGGCGAGCTGCACCACAAATTAAGGGTAGTTTCACTTCTCACTATGACAATGGGACAGGGCAAATTTTGCTATATTTTGTTTGTTTTTTTTCTCCTCTGTCAGAAGAATGAAATACTTTGTTGAATATCTTAAAAAAGGGAAGGCTATGGCTTCAATCTCCGTAGATTAAAAAAAAAAAAAAGAAAGAAATCACAATATAATAGGTGAACCAAAACAAGAAACCCTCAGTAAAATGTTACCTATAAAGATAGGAAAACAAAGTGATTGTTGATATTGCCACAAATCAGTAGAATTCACCTGATGTCCTGGGAAAAAAAATAGTAAATTCTATTCAAAGTGATGTTTTTTTTTTCTCTCTCTCTTTATAATACAGTCTTTTTGTTATTTTTGCTCTTTCTGCCCCTTTGCCGTCCGGTTGGTTATATTGTTCAAACATGCCCTGACTCCCGCCAGATGAAGCAGGGACCCGGCCGCCTCCTTCATCTCCTCGTCGTCACTTTCCGGAGGCTTCTCTGTGCGCCTCTTTTTTAGAGGAAGAGTGTCACTGGCCACTCTCTGTTTGACTTTTGTCAAATGTTGCCGTTTCTTGTGCTGGGCCAGAGCGAGGGCGTCCACGGACCACTCTTTGGGCTCCTTCTTGATTTTGCTCTTGTCATCGTCCTCTACATCGCTGCCAGTCTCGTTGGCATGGAAGCTCACCTCGCTTCCATCGCAGGGAGCCTCTTCTCCGGCGTCCGAGCTGGAAGATTTGGCAAAACTGTAGGTGTGGTCATCCTTGGAGTCGCTGCTGACCAGTGGAGAGTTACAGGTGGGCTCGCCGTCACTGGTAATCCTGTATTCGAGTATTGACCTACAACACAGACGAGAGATGCATTAGTGCAAATCGCACACATGCTGTTCTTGTACTGTGGAAGTGCTTCGTAAAACAAATGAACTACATGCGCTTGCTGTGTAATTATTTTGTTGAGCTGCTTGTAATTACACTACTATAGTAATTAATTATAATAATTTGTGTAACATTGACACTGTACTGATGTTTCGCTGTTTTTTGCACAGATGGCAACAACCTCTGGAACACATGAATACATTCAGTCCATTTGTTATTGTACAAAGAAATCTAAATCACAAAACCAGTCAAGGATATATTTCATATACTATTATAACTTAGGATATACTCAAGAAATAATTAAATAATCATAGATCATAGATTCAAAAGTTTGAGGTCAGTAACATTTTTAAAGACTTTAAAAGGCTTTATTTATTTGATTGTCTTTTGTAACAGGGTAAAATGCTAGAACTAAAACTGTGGTTAGCACATCTTACAGCTCTTCTTTTTTATTAAACTTGTATTGTGTGTTGGTAAGCACCACATCCTCAAATGTTAAAAACAATTATTGTAAGCATTTGTCTCTGAAATACACTTGAGCTTTGAAGCACCTCTTCAGCCGACCAACAACAATAAAAAAGTGAATTAATTAGCGGTTTAAAAAGCTCACCACTTTTTGGTAAAATAATATGATGAAAAATAAGTGAATAAAGATAGTTTAGCTCTGTTTATGCCTCTTATTCTCAGAAACAGTAATGAAGTGTCTTTACAATGACATTTGTTTTGTGCTTCTGGTCACAGTTCAGTTTAAGAGTGAAAAAGAACGCACTAAGCACGCTAAACCTCCCTCTGTGGTTCGAAAAATAATCATAAGAGCTTTTCCACTTCCTGCCTCCATATGTGCATTTACTGTATGACTCATAAATTATAGCCGCAGCACAGCAGGCTAAAGAAACTGCTTCAATAATTAATGCGTAAATGCAGTGTCACTCATTTTAAAGAGGCTGTTTTACTCTTTGGACCGTCGCTGCACGATATGGGCATCACACAGCAACTGAGAGGCCGTGTGTGCATATGGACAAAGGAGAGCTGTTGCTGAATGCTCGTATCATAATAGAGGTAATCTGACATATTTATATGGCCTTTTATTTATGCTAATGAAATAATGAATCTTACTGGGGGATTCATATATACAACATTATCTTTGTGACAAATAAGCACATTTCATTGATGTGATGAAACACAAACAACAAAATATTTTATTTAATATTTTTTAAATAATTATATAATTTAGTATTTGTTTTACAGATTTAAAGTAATTTTATTGTAGAACAAAATAATTTGTAAATAAATGCACGTGGAAAGTATGGGAAAATTTACTTATAGTTTGTATAGGTTTTTTTTGTTATGCAATCACTGCTATGCAAAAAGGATATATATGCTGGGTAGTAACTGATTACATGTAATCTGGATTACGTAAATAGATTGCAAAAATTAAGTACTTGTAATTTATTATATTACGTCTTAGGGCGTTTTCACACCTGAAAGTCCACACCAAGGTCCGAACCAAAGTTCACGTTTTGATACATTTTATACTTTCAGAAAGATTTGGTTTGGTTTCACACTGCAATTATGCGAGCGCACTAAAGAATTTTGCGCAACATACTTGCGTCCTGTCGTCATCATCTGTGGGCTGCATCTTGACATTGATTGGTTTAGTAAATGGACGTGCGTCTGACGTCTGAGTGTTGTCAATTCGGCAGGTAACTTTGACAACATGAATGAACAGACGCGTAACGTTGCAACTATATTGTTATTTTAATGGCATAATTACCTGCAGCACCAAATACACAATGCTAGTTCAAATTCGCTGAACGAACGTCCTCATCGTGGGAACATTTTATCAGTTTTTTTTTTTTTCAGTTTGATCCGGACCGAGACTAGCTCTTTTCGTCGGACCAAATTTCATCTGTTTAGTCCGGACCATGGTCCGGCAGAGGTTTCACACCTGTAATTTTGATTCGGACCAAACTGAAAAGTCTGAAAGTCTGGACCAAAAAAAAAGTAGGTGTGAAAGGGCCCTTAAGAGACTCATAATCAGATTACGGTTACTCTTTATTGATTACATGATTACATGTTATTCTCAAAATAGCTGTAAAGTATTCATAATTCATTGATGCTTCTCTTTTATCTTTTTCATTTTCCTTTCTAAAAAGCCTACTACTAATATAGGTTCAAAAGTTAAAAAAAAAAAAAAATGAACCATGTTTTACTGTCTTTAGAAGGCTTTTGTGTTTCAAAAACATTCAAACACACACAAATTGTCGGCCGAATCTCTTTAAATTAATATATCTACATGATGTTGCCCGTGAGATTTTAAGTGAATACGTTTATAGTAAGTTAAAAAAGTAAGTTAATCAAAATCAAATAAAAAATAGACTCTAATCCCAGTTTACTTGGATTAGATGGAGAAAATTCCAGCAATGTTTTTCCTCAAAAGTTTCTCTTCAGCTGAGGACAGAAAGTCGTATACATCTTTGGCCCAGTTTACACCTGATACTAAGATGCGTTTTGGTCGATCGGATAACAAGTAGACGAGGGAGACATTCAATGGTTACAACTGCTGTTTTAATCCGTCTTTGTCCACTTTCAACCACTTCTGTCTCGATTTGTTTAAGGGGATGGTATATGGGCTTTTCAGATCTTTTGTTATAATGGACAAAATAAGCTTACGAAATTTACGTATGAATGTGACTGGAGACAACGGAAAAACATACAGAGAGCAGCAGCTTTCGTTTCTGCTCTGATAGCTACAAGACCATGTCCAACAAAGTGAGTACCTGTTAGAAATAAAGAATTGTGAGGGAACATTGAGCTTGCTATGTTTTCCCTCTTAAAACCAAACTTCGGTCTTCAGCCAAAAAAGTTTAAATCCCATCTAGCTAGCATGCTTTCCATATGTTTAGTTCAGTAGGCGTCTTTTATGCACTGTTGGAACACATTCTACCACATGAGTGTTTAGACTATAAAATCAATCCGGTTTTCGATAATATATTTTCGACCACCTCTGGTAGTGGTTAAAAGTGGAAAAGCTCAAAAAGTTTTAATAATATGGACATTTTTATTTTTGGGTGAACTATTCCTTTTCATTACTCCTATTCCTTTAAAAAAAGTTTAGATTTTAATATATAAAGTAAAATTGGACTCATTACGATGTGACCTTGACATGTCGTTCAGGGGACTTTAGGTGAGCGTGCATAAAAAAAACACACACACCTCTCTGTTTTAACCAGTGATTCTGCTGTTGTTCCACCCATTCGAGCCCTATGTTCTCATTACAACCTTTTAGTGCCCAGGCTTATGAATGTTTCACAGCAAGACAAGACTGTCCATGTGTTCGGTCATGCCATTAAAGAAACTTAGTGATTATGTGATCAATTATTCATCTCACATCATGCATGCAAGAGCAGGGCCTAAGCCTGAATAAGGAGGTGTGCTGATGTCTGTGAATGACCTGGCTGTTCTGCTCTCATAAAAAGTAGACAGACTTCACCGAGTCAAAGGCAGAGATCAGATATGAACCACGATATGCAGTGTAAGCATGATTCTGATAGGCTGATAAACCTGTCAATCACGTAATGAGTCAGCGGAGACAAGAAATTTGTTTATAGTGAGCTGGAGGGACAGGACTGACCTGACAGTGGCTGTCCTGCTGACAATGGGGTTTATGGGAAGGGGTCGGATTCCTGGGAAGAGGCCCTGGCTCATCATTCGAGCTCCGTTCTGGATCACTCCCTGAGGGACTGGGGAGAAAACACAGATAACGTGGATTAATGGACAGAGTAGCTGCAAGCTTATGGGAGCACAAATTCAGAATGCAAAAAATTCAAAAGCATCACACCATGTTTAAGCTTTTAGAAATCAGCTTTAAATGGTTTTAATTCCAGCTGTTGATGTTGCAAAGGTGAAATTTCCCTGTTGTTTCAAATAGGTTCAGACAGTCAAAAACCTCATCAGTTCTCTTACAAGAGTCCTCTCGTGTTGCGTAAACTAGCTTACGCTATGGGAAAATCCATTGGCCATCGGTCAGAATATGGGGTACCTCACCATGACCGTCACCGAGACACTTGTGGCTGACACTAGCCAACATGAAGGAGTCTGACAGAGCCACGTTTCTCGACGCATGTGTCTCCTGCCGGCCTCTTCGGTTAAAGGCTTCACCGAGCGTTTCTACGAGGTGCAGAAAATGTCGCAGGCCTTGCAACATTTTATTCCGAGAACAAGGTTACGCTAGTAACCGAGTGTCATTTCAATCTGTTGAGCTGGCTTTTGGAACTTTGAACGCATGTACATAAACTTTTTTACAGGTAAGTAAAAACAAAGAAACAGTAATTGGTTCATTGGCATGTCAGACAGGTCTCTTGTCTAAATAGACCGTTTCCAAACAGACTAAACTGCGAAGTGGACTAGACCGAAAGCATAGGTCAAAAGTCTGGTTCTGAAGGTGACCAATTTATTTCGATAGTTGCAAAGTCTACTTATAGTTAATATAATGTCTAAAGTGAACAATGTCAACTACCAGTCATTGGAGTATTAGTAGATTTTCTGCTTAATATCTGCTAACACTTTATTTTGATGATCCCCAACAACTATAAGTAACTTTGCAAGTACATACTGTATCAACTTATTCAATAACAGTCTACTGATAATGACAGGTATTGCTGACATGTAGTTACTGTATATAGTTAGCATAATACCAAAAGTAAACTATCGAAATAAAACAATGTGAGGGAAAAGAACCCTCTAAATACATATAAATATGGATCGTCAAATTGTTTTCCACATTCAATCAGGAAACAACAAAACCAAATGGAAAATGAATTGCTTTCCAAGTTTCCTCTGTAATGTGAGGAAGAAAATATCCCAGACAGATAAAATAACAAACAAGATTGTACTACCACCTGAAGTATAAAGGGATAAAAAAAGACAAGAAAAATTGCCAGGTCACTTGATTCACAGGGAAGTGGGCTGTTATTTGATTGTTTTCATTCTTCTAATACTGATTATGCTACAAGCGACAAGAGCTCACTTTTTCTGAATGACTTCCCCTAAGAGCCCTGAATTGCATTGCCTCAAGATAATGAGTATTGCAATACATTACATTCATGTTATATTCATGTTTTATTAAAGGAAAATACAAAATATAGTCTCTACAAACAATAAGCTAAAATGAGATTTATCAAGATCATGACCAAACAATTGATACACCTCTTGATGGAAATAACATCACAACATTTAGTTGAACCAAGTTTTGGTCAAGATCTTGTATTGACAATACAAGAGTTGAGCCCTCTGTAAAGTCTCCTCCAGCACATCCCAAGGGATGTCAGTGAATTTAACGTCTGGGCTCAGAGATGACAATTCATGTGTGAAAATGATTCTTCAAGTTCCCTCCCAACCATTCTTTCCCAGTTTGAGCCCAATGAATCTTGACATTGTCATCCTGAAATACGGCCATGATGTGTCTCCCCACATTCTTGTTTAAGAAATGAAAAGCTACCCAATCCATCTACAGTATAAGGTTTAGAAAAACTTTTGCCAAACATATAACATGCCAGAAACATAATAATCACTGCAATTATGATCCAATCATAGACATTTGCCTATTTAAATCCAAACAGTTACTCTTTTTTTGGCCGGTCAGAATGCATTTGAGATGAGCAGCATCCTCTTTTAATAAGGGTTAACAAGTGACGCCAAATTTTCAGCGCTGCAGTCAAACGGGCATAATGCTCGCTGCCCTTCTCTCAGTCCAAGTACGGGCAACATACAGTATAGCTCCATCTGGAAAACCAACCTGGACTCGTAGCAGATGGCGAACACAAAAAAAGCACAAAATAACCATCCATTTAGAATCCAGCACACTGATCTAGCCATTAGGCAGGAGCATTGTTGCCTTGGCAACTGGTCCCCCTATGTATGGCATAGTAGCGGAACTCAGAGGTGACAGTGAGTTGTGGTTGTGAAGCCGAAAAGAACATCTGGGCTGGCGGGGTGCCCTCTTCACCCCGCCCCCCAAACCCTGAGGGAACACGCTGCCATAACAAGGTGAAGCGATGCCCTGTGACAGAAGCCGTCCCAGCTGACCAAGTGCACAATGAGAATTGACAGAGATGTGCGTCTCTCCACCAATTAGCGTGGATGGGCTAGCAAAGTGAATGGCTAATGATCTCGCCCCATTGTAGGCGGTTCATGTCGAGCCATCCATCCAGGCATCAGAAACAACAGCGGGACACAAAAGCGAAGCACATTCAGAGTGCAGCCACATCAGGAAGGAAGCCAGTGAGGCTTTTGTGCCTGGGGATGTTCCCTCTTTTATGTGCATGAGAGCTGTTAAACAAAGGCTAGCTCCATTGAAAAGAAATCCAGATCTGCGATCGCAATGAATGGCTTCACGTTAGCACCATTGACCGAGATTTTCTATGTGGCATTATGCGCAGATAATGCTGCGTTTAAAAGCAAGTATCGCGGATGGTGACTTCCAGGAAGCTCAGTACACACACGCAACAGGACGCTCACGGCGAAGCAGAATATGGAGCTGTGCAAACATCAGCAGTGATTCAGTGGCGTTTCTGTCACGCCGATGCTCATGGGAAGGTGTCCTGGCGCTCTCACAGGGCACCGCAGAGGCAGTCAGTGCACAAATGCTATCAGACTGTTCATTTGCTCGCTCGCTCTGCCTTCCTCTCAAGCACATTAATGTATGTGGCAGATGGCCCAGGAAACAGTGGCCCTACACAATTCTGTATTGAAAAGTCAGTTTCTCTCTAACAACCCTATTCTAAAAGGGGACTGTTGAGTTGATTACCAGCACACTGTTTGTTTCCACTAAAAAATATTTTGTAGGCTACAGTACATCCATTGTTATTACTGCAATCAGGGTTATTAAAGTGAACTGAAACTGATTTCAGCTGTAGTGGCCAAGGTAACATTCCTCATTTCCATTTAGTTTAACTTGATGAACTAAAATAACTTAATATAACTTAAAATATAAAAATACTATAAAACTATAAAAAAATAAAAACTCCGCTTTGTAACCAAGATTACATTTTGAGGTTGACACAATTTCAAAAATGATAAAAAAAAGAAAAATCAGAATCACACAGCAAAACACGAAGATTACATCCGCATAATTTCCGCATAAAAGAACTACTAGCCAAAATAATAATAATCATAATAATCTTTAAAAAAAATACTAATAATAATATAAAATATACCTAACTATTAATGTTAATCAGTAATTGAATGTTGATCCCTGTGTATGTTTGGTTGGAAACAGTCATTGCTGTCTCAGTCCCACTTGTCTGAAGTATAACATCATTGGTTACCCGTAAGCCACATAACGCAATCACCTCTCTCTCCAACTTAAACATCACCTCATTCAAAATATTTAACAAACACTCTTCTTGTTCGGGCTTCAGTTTGCAAATGCAGGAATATCTTCAAATCCGCGGTTGTTTTCAATTTCATTAGGTCGCTAGCACTCTCAGAACAAAAGCTGTCACTGGGGCTGTACCTTTTCAAAAGGTAAACTTTTGTCCATTTTAGGTGCTAATATGTACATTTGAGGTGCTAATATGTACCTTGTGTGTGATAATATGTACATTTTAGGTGCTAATATGTCAATTTCATGAGCTAATATGTCCATTTTAGGTAATATGTAGCCTACATTTTAGGTGGTAATATGTCAATTTTAGGTGTTAATATGTACATTTTAGGTGATAATATGTACATTTTAGGTGCTAATATGTCCATTTCATGAGATAATATGTACGTTTAAGGTGCTGATATGTACCACTAAGGTACCAATATGTAGCCTTTGGATACAAAAGTGTACCTTTTGAAAAGGTACAGGCCCAGTGACAGCTTTTGTACCTTTTTTTTTCTGAGAGTGTATCTCAGATTAAGTACAGAAGCAAACTGAAATTGAGCGGAAGTACAAAGTCTGACGTAGGTCAGGCTATAAAAAAGTACTCAGTAGTTAAAAAAATAATAAAATAAAAGGACTTCAGCACCTGCCTTTGCAATACTTGTCCACCAGGGGGAGTCATTCACAACAAAGCAGCTGTCTAAGGGAACATTCGGTCCACTCGTTCCGGTCATATAATCTTATCAAAGTACATTAAAAAAAGTGCATCAGAATTCATAATGTACACTTAAAGCCCAATAATCTCTAAATGCTTTTCTGGGGAAAAAAAGCATAAGAACTCTACATTTTTATCTTTTTAAATGTGATTTTGAACTCATTCAGATAAAATGTCAATCCAGTCTTGTTTTTTTTTTTTTTTTTTTTTTAGATAAGCTGTACCGAAAGGACTCCTTGGGCAAACTACACACTCAGTAAGAAGTACTTTAAAACGCTGCTTATACAAAGAGTTTTAGGGCGAGAGTGCTTTTGGCCATTGTTTTCTCACAATAGCTGGGGGCTGCGTGATTCGTACATTCGGGCCTATGACATGCACCACTGCTTCTGTTAAGCGAGCGCTTCTTTACTCACAAAAGCCAAACAGCAGGGACTCCACATCCTCTCAAGATTCAGCCTCCGAACATGGGGCTCTATGGCCACTGGGCTGCTTTCTGTATAAACACCATTAGAGGAGGAGGTGAAGGAGCTTTTGTATTCAACTGGCACACTTCTGTAAAAACAGGTTCAAGTAAGCAAGGTCAGAGGCCATATAGAGTGACTGACTAAAAGCTTGAGTTTGATATAGCGAGAAATTCTTCAGCTTTTAAGCTATGAAATGTAACGTCAGAGCAATAAACACGAATCCAAAGAGAACACAGTTCTTATTTGTTATCCAGAATGATAATCTGAAATGATTTTCAATGAAAATTTAAATCTCAATCGTCTTTTAAATGAAAACTGTGGTCTTGTCAGAAATATATCTTGCGCCCTAACAGTTCACCCAAAATAGGAAACATCTGTTATCATTTATTCATCTTCACTCTCCAAACCGGTTTGACTTTCTTTCCTTAACATGGAAATATTTGAAAGAATGTTCAATCACCCTTTAAATAATGAAAGCAAAGCATACAGTGACCACAGGCTATAAAGCTCCAAAACACTATAGAAGTTCCATAAATCTAAAGCATATGATTTATAAGTCTTTGTGTATTTTTGTGAGGTCAATTCACTGATGTTTAAAAAAGAAAAAAAGTGATGCGTTACAAAAAAATCAAATGATTATTATTATAATTATATTATGTACTATATATAAAAATCAAATAAATGTAACAAAAAAAGTGTCACTGTATAAGGTTAAGCAGACACAAATTGTAGGCATGCAACCCAAAGGCAAAAAAAAAAACCAAAAAAAAACACACACAGACCAATCCTGTCTTCATTTTTTCAGGTAATGAACTCATTCGGGAGCCAAATGCGAATCTCTCGTTCCAGGACTGAAGATTGAGCCATACATACACTGCCTGATGTGAAATCAGCTCGAGGAATGTCTGCGGCCTAAATATCCGATTCAACGAATATAAAAGAATCCAGATTAACTCCAGCAATACTTAATGGCGGCTGCAGCTTTGTAGAAATTTACATGCCCGCTCATTTAATCTAATACTGCATCCGCTGGAATCACTCCTCCGGGGTATAATGAGAGAGACACAGTGAGAAAGGAGATAAAGACAGATAAATACACAGAGAGACACTGAATGGAAGAGTAAGGGCGATGAGAAATGCAGATGACAAATTCCCTGTACTGTAAACTTGGCACCTGCTGTTGTGCAATAAAGCCCATGCATTTAGCTTAATTCTTTTCCCAGACGAACTATAGGAAGTATATTGGATTTGAGGGGATCGGTTTTCAGCTCGAATATTTTCACCGTGATAAATGTCAGCATTAGCCGGAATTAAAAGGAAGGAGCAGTCAAATGATACACTGCTATCTTGAGGCATTGAGGCAGGAATAACAGTGCAAAGTGATGCCGGTGTCTTAAACAATTCTCCTACATGCTACAAAAAAGCGCTCGGCTGTGGTGATTGATTCCCGCGTGCTGTGAGAAGTCCTTCTGCCTTTCACTGCCAAATAAAAGCTCCTATACGCACTCCAGAGATGGCTAAGGCATACATCACACACATAAAGGCTTGAGAGGGAGAAACAAAGTGAATGCCTTTTTGTTCACAGAGACGCAGCGACTGCCACGACGCTGAACCGAATCCAAACAAAATGTCGTTTAAGGATATAATTTCAGGACGAGTTGCTGTCAGTACACTGGCAGAGATTGAAGGGCCCTTTGTAGGTCACACACAGTGACAAGTGACCTCCTTAGGGACTAATCTTCCGCTCGCTGCTTCACAACTATTTACCAGGCTGCCATGGCAACCGAGACTGATATCCGAGCGTTCGGATCCCGCCTCTCGCGCTGGTGACCTGCAGCAAGGTCAGGCCAAAAAGATAAACAGCGCACGGGTCTCAACGTTACGCAACTCTCCCTCTGACAGAAGGCAGATGTGAGCAAACGAATGCTCTTTTTTAAGTTGGTGCCAGCCGTGTAAAACAGAGGCAGGCAAGATGCCAGCGCATGTTTTGAAGGCACGGCGTGTGAGCTCTCCCTTTGATTCTTCAGACAAACCAACATGTTGAAGTGCTTGAAGAATATCTATTATTCACAGGGTAGAGGACCCAGCGTTCATTTAAGTGTCAGGCTGATGAGATATAACACGCGCTGTCGGGAGCGCAGACTTAACAACGCCTCTCACCACATCTGCTCGTTTGTGTCGGGGCCCCAAGGTTAAGCATCTTTAAGTGGTACGTCTTCAAATACAACTATCGTGTTTGTAAATAAACTTGAAGTTCAGGTTGAGGTATGCAGTTGGAAAACAACAAAGTCGTTTATCTATGCTGGGTCTAGCTACACTTATTGTGTGTTCACACTAGAAGCTGACATTTTTTCAGGAATCCCGCGGGACACGGAAATCCCGCGGGATGGGAAACAAAATCATTATGTATCACGGGACTGGGACGGGAAGAAATGTCAGGGCGGGACAGGGAATCGTAAAACTTTATACCCAACTTTATACACAAATATACAGTTTCTATAAATACATTTTGAATTAAATTGTATTTGCCTCGTCTCTTTATGCTCTCCTGTTTGCGTTGGTGTGGCTGGTAAATTGAATGACGTGCTCCACACACCCACCATTTATAATTACCCGTACTATCCTATAATATACTGTACATAGCTGCCAGTGCCAACTCTCATGCATATTGGCCATGAGACACCCGCATTTGATTGGTTTCAAACGCCACACCCCCAATTTCTCACGCTGAAGTGTCAACCTGGAGTGCGTTTCCCGTACAACGACATAGTTCGCTGCTTCACTACCATAGTACGATGCATCGTTGGAAAAATCAACTAGCCAGTCGCGACTGTTTCCCGAAACCCAACGTTTTTTGTAGCAAAGTATCGTTCAACCATGTTGGTTTCGCACGTGGTGGAGTAATAACTACTTCTATTGAAACTGTTTGAGATCCAATTAACGCTAGAATGTTTATATATAAATTACAGACATGTCATCGGAGGACTATTTTTAATTGCTCTCAGTTGTTTTGCTTTATTACCAGACTCAATATTTGGCTCGTTCTTCCATAGTAGACCACGTTCACACATGCGCACTCTTCAAACACCACTTCAAATCTTTTGATAAACTAAAAGACGTAAATATAGAAACGATGCCTCTAACCACAGGTCGAGAGCTGTCGTTCAAACCACACAACTTTGCGATGCGGTTTTGCCAATGTTCGTTGGAATGATGGTTTCGGGAAACACTGACTCGTTGAACTATGCTAATAACGATGGAACTTGCGACCATAGTTGGCTAACGATGCTTTCGGGAAACGCACCCCTGATCGATCAAATGCCTGGAAGATGAGTTTTTCTGTATATCTACCTGTTGAGCCACTCGTGATTGAGTAGTTATGCCGCAAATTAGGCCATCCTTAAAAATATTTTGGTTTGCAGTAACAGCAATTTTTTTTTTTAAAAAGGGTCGGTAGGTAGGTCTATATTTTTTTTTTTCCAGGATTCAGTGTAAAAAAAAAGTAAAATTTTGGTCATGGTGATCATGATTTTTTTTTATTTATTTTTTTTTTTATTGCATACTGTGACGTCACTGACTGGGTCTTCAAACTGCGCATCCACCACTAGGTGTTATTGCAACCTACAACCGGTTACGTTTTTAGGCCAGTCACAAAATGAATAAATATCTACTGTATTTGTTATGCAGCAGTGTGCAGGCTTTTTTTTTCCCCAAATACATGAGATATAAGCAAAAACAAGTACAAACACATGGTGAAACAAAGAATACAATTAAACAAAGATACAAATTAGCCTATATACACAGTGCTTTAATTTCAGAAAGGTCTAAAATTAGCTACTTTTCAGTTAAGTGTGTTGCGCTGTCTGAAAAGAAATTTAATTTAGTAAATCAAATGTAAAATGACACTGCATGGTTTATCATAGTTAGATTAATGCGTATTAAAGTTTAAGTTAATAATTCAAGAGCTGCGAGTGATTTTTCTCTGCCTTTTGTTGTGTTTGATTCCCATTACTGGCTCAATCGTCACATGTTTATTAGACTACTGCCCCTTTAAGACCGAGTGCGGATCTAACAGATGACTGATGCACCGCCATATCCTCCCAACTATTCACATCCATTTAAGACATAAACTGTGTTTAAATGAATCTCAGAGCAGGTCATTTTAGATTTTATGTATATTTGATAGTTTAGCTGCGCACATGAAGCCCAAAATGAGGCTATAGTCTACTTTTCTTGTCCCGTTGCAGTGCATTTCGGAGCACGCATCACCTTGTGAACAGCGTCTCTTGCGCAGACTTTTGTGCTTTTAATAGCTCTTTTAATGATTGAACCCGTACGCAGTTTAGCAACAGTACAGACTGCATTTTACAACAATTACCGATCGTGCTGATTCTGACGGTACGTTTGGGTTTTAGGAAGAAATGACAGCGCAACGCTGTGAAGGGAAGGAAGTTGCGCTATAGACAGAATGCGTCTGTAATGGTTTCATCTCAAATATCCTTTTATAATCTTTGAAAGCGGAAATCTAAAATACAATTAGAATAATATCCCAGATCTAAAGTGTAGGTAACCAAGTTCTGTCCTCATTGTCACTCATTAAGCAGGGCTGTCATGTTGTTCGCGCTGTGGCTCCGGGTGAGAGATCGCTGTCTCTCTTCTGGACTGGGAATAGCAAAATTGCATCAGACAAATTGTTTAATATTATTATTATATATAGAAATGGTTGATATTCAGCCCATTTAATACCGGGTTTACCAAGCGGGAACACTGACTGAAATGAAGCGAACGTATAAGCCTTATAGACAGTGTGACACGGGTAAACCAATCGTGTAAACATAATCAGATGACTATGACGCCACGGGTTTTTATTTAAAAAAAAAGAACGTAGCCTACGTTTGTAGACATAAGCAACTTTCACAATACTAACTAAAATATCATTTTATGGAATTTGAATTAGTCGTTTGAAGAGTAAAAAAAAAAAAAAAAAATCGGTCGGTCGGTCTGAACGCAAGTTACAACCGGCAAGTCGGTCGGACTAAAAGGGAAAAAAAATAAAAAATTGGGTCGGCCCTAAATTGACAGGGTCGGTCGGGTTACGGCAAACAAGAATATTTTTAAGGGTGGCCTTAGTTAAATTCTCTCGTAATCTAGAGCGAACGTGCACGCGAGACAGATATTGTGCTTCAAACCGCCTAGCGCACGCACACGGGGCAGAGAGGGAAAACGAGCGAGAGACCTTGCGAGTGTGCGTGTCATCCAAACCACGCAGTTTTACCGTTTTTTTACGGTAACTGACAGATTCCGTCAAAAAAAAAACACAACACGGGAGTGGAGTCATTCTTCTGGGATTGGGACGGGATTGGATGTTTTTTCGTGGGATTGGGGCGGGACAGGATTTTTTTTGTGGGAGTGGGAGAGGTTTGAAAATCCACCCACTTGTCACCCTCTAGTTCACACTTCGCAGGTTTGTTTAGATTAAAAAGAACTCTGGTGTGATTGCTTTGTTAGTGTGATTCATTTGATTACTGTAAGACTGAATGCTGCCCTGGCGCACCAAACAAGCAAGCCAAGACCCCTGAAAAAGTCTGCTTCCAAACGAACTCTGGTGCGGTTCGACTGAAATATGAACGCAACACGGTCAAAAGACATCCAAACGAACCGAAAAAACTGAACGTAATACCACATCCCTAAAACAGCATTGGTTTGGATGTTTGACTAGTTCTGTCTCAAAAAAAAAAAAAAAAAAAAAACATATATATATATATATATATATATATATATATATATATATATATATATATATATCTTTAGGTTCGGTTTTAAAAATGATACTGTGAACACTAAGCGAACCAGGACTAAATCTATTATTTTCTTGGTTCGAAGTAAAAGAACCAAGAGATCCGAACTACACGTATAAACACACCCTTAAAAGCAAAGGTTTTTGAAGCGATGTCATAGATCAGGGGTGTCCAATCCTGCTCCTGCAGAGCTCGGCTCCACCCCCAATTGAACACACCTGAAGCAACTAATCAAGGTCTTACAAAGCTAGAAACTTCCAGGCAGGGGTGTTGAGGCAAGCTAGAGCTAAACTCTGCAGGACATTGGTCCGCCATGACCAAGTTTGGACACCCCTGCCATTGAAGAACCATTCTGGGATCCCTAAAGAACCTTTTTGTGAAACAGTTCTTAAAAGAACTATTTTCTCCATATTGTGAAGACTATAATGATAAGAAACCACAGAACCATTGATACAAATGACGAACCTTTACTTTTAAAAATGTAAACAGAGTATCTGATTCTTTTTCATGCTACATACTGAGACTGCTACATATTAGAATCGATTGGATGGATCGTCAGATCTGAATCCACAAGAGCAGCTGTCCCAGTTAAGCAATGAGCCATAGTAGAGGAACGTCCCTCCATCTGGAAACAACAACAACAAAAAAAAAAAAACCCTGTTAAAGGTCAATTACCATTTTTATAATGATGCGGATGGGGTTTGCTTGTTTGTAGCAACAACTAAGTTTAATTGCGCAGTTAATAACATAAAATGCCTTCCCAAAATACACCATGTGGGCAAACAGAACCCAGCCGTTAGATATCAGAGGAAGGGAAATAGTCGGAGAATGAGAGAGAAAAAGTGGCAGAAATACTTTAGGGGCTATAAACACAGTCCGACTCCTAAAGCTAGTGTTGTTCTTGTTTGAGTTGGCGAAATCTATAGCGCACACAAACACACGGCAGGGCGAGAATCAGACTGCTTTTAAAAACTACTGCGAGTTACAAACAGAAAAACAGACAACTTTTTGGTGTCCTGCCTCTTCATTTTCATAAGATTAAAGCAACTTCTGTAACCAGAGTGGGTCGCCTCAAAGGCGTCAACTCTACTGTACCGCTATAAACTAAGCCCGGAGGCATCCGATGTTACAGCGATGAATAAACACGAAGCGCGTGTTTGTGTGGGTGCCATCACGTGGTCCGTGTTGATATGCAGAAATTGCTCTAATTCTGAGAGAAGTCAGTAATTTCCCTCAGGTGCCCGCCTCAGGCCCCGCGGTGGTGCGTAGGCCTCGGGAGTGCTCAGAGATTAAGGGCTTACAGTTGGCACATTAGCTGCTAAATGAATCCTGCTCTGTCACTGGTAACGGGGCCACATAGCTGTCAGATACATTTCACTGTAGTCTTACCTCACTCCTTTCAACATGCTAATGCCCACAAATGCTTACCTCCAGTAGCTAATCTTAGTGACTATGTAATATTATTCATTTTGTTATTGCCTTAATGCCACTTTTATCATTATGGATAGTGAAATGAGGTATATTTGTACATTTGCCTGGCTTTACTACAATAATGGTTCAGCAATATAGTAGCCACTTCACACACACAAACTCTTGGGTGGGCAAGCTACATGGCCATCAGTACTCCAAATCAGCTCAGTTCTTGTTTTGAGTATGGGGTGTTAAGTTACCCAGCGGTACCCCACAGGAGGGAGTTGTGTTGTTTTCTCTCTTTGCTTTGGTGCATGTCGATACATGCTATTGGAGCGTGAAAAGCCGCTGCTACACAACAGCGTCCACTCAAGCAGTTTTTCTTCTCCCTCCTTCTGTCTTTAAATCCCCAAACAAGGGTTGTGGGCGGTGTGGCGGAGCCAAACACACATCACCCAATGGGATCAAACACTACGGAGACACTCTACGTGTGTGGACACCAGTCAGTCTCGTGCCCTCTGGGACAAGCCCTTCTCATAATGACCCTGTCTCTACGCTGCCCTCCACAACCCTGATAAGCTACTAGCGTCTGTGTGCTTTATGAGCCTCTAATGGCCCTCTCACGCACGAGCAGAGCTTAAAACAGTAGACAGCGTTTGCTCTGTCCTCCCCCTTCTACTAGCCCTGCTAAACACACATGCTGGACAATCCTCTCTGTGACATCTTTAAAGGGATAGTTCACCCACTCACAACTATATTTACTCATGCTCATGTCATTCTAAACCCCTGTTTCCACACATTGAAAAAGTGGATAGTGGCCATGGGGCTGTCAAGCTTTCAAAAATGGCAAAAAAAACCTCCATTAAAATATATAGCTCATATGGCGTGCACACTGTATTGTGTAAGTCTTCTTTGTGTAAAAATTGCTGAAATTTTTTGTACTTAAATAACTTTTAAAAATATTATTTTAAACATTTACAGCTCATTTTACATGAAACAATTCATTAATTAAGAAGTAATAGGATAGTTAGACAAAAAAATGAAAATTATGTCATCATTTACTCACTGAAGTTCTTTCATGAAAATGACAGCAACTGTCAATTATTATATTTCAAAAACAAATTAGAGTAAAAACATAAGTTAATGCAAAGATGGGTGAAAAAAAGTTAATGGGTGTTGATTATTAAATATAAAAAATAAATAGCATCTGAATTTAGGCTTAAAGTCTAGGCTCTGTTGTTAACCTTTAATGTTATAGTAATGTGTGGCTCTATTGAGCAAGTTTCTCATTATTATAATTATATAATTAGAATTATATAATTATATAATCTCATTATATAATTAGAATTATATATATGTTTTTTTTTTTACTCAACTGTGACGGAAACAGGTTCTAGTTTACCATGTCGGTAAGTTAAGTAAACTTTGGTTTATATCCTAATCAAGTTAGCGTTCTGTTAACTGTCGAGCCAAAGTTTTGCTTGAGTCTTCTGGTTGAAGAGGACAATGATGAGGTAAATACTTTTTAGTAGACAGGCCTATCTCTTCCCACAGCATTACTACAGTAATATTTTTTAACAGATGTGCAAAGAGGACATTAAGTGGATGTTCGTAAGGGACATTGGTCCAGTGTGGTGCTTGGTACAGAGTCACCATGAGTTACTCCGTGACAAAGCCTGCTTTTCTCCAGATAGACAGTGCCAATCAGCAGAATGGACACATTCATATCAAACTGTCTTGAAGAACAAGGCCTGAACAATGTTTCATGATTAGCCAGAGCAAATAATCTCTCTATGTAACCTGTGTGTTTGTGTACTGTATATAAAGAGCTGTTCACCCGATTGTTCAACTGTTCAGACTGATAGATGCAACATGTTTTGTAACACTTTTTTTGGTAAAATAAATGCAAAAATACACAATGAAGCAAGAGATTTTAATTCCATGTTACTTAACTAATATATAATCTATCAATGTAAGCAATATATGCATATGTAGCCAAATATCATTCAAATGTTCACACTTTATGATTAATACATTTAAAATGGTTGGTCTAGATAATTTTAAATGTGAATTTAGAAAGATAGATAACAACTGTAAACATATTTTTGCCATTTTGCCCATGCGTACAACAAATCGAGCCACATGCCGTACTTGGGCATGGGCATGGCTTCTGACATCACACTTGGATGTCTAGTCATGTGTCATATTTGGGTGTGGCTTCTGATGTCACACTTGGAAGTGGGGCGGGTTGGATGTCCGCCGCAGGATGCAGCGAGCTGTACTTGAAACAATAGACAGTAAAAGAAATGGACACAGTGACCCAACTGATTTCAACAGAGAAGACTGAAGCCCGATTATTGCACTTCCTGTCTGATGTCTGAGCGACTGCGCAGGCTCAAACTGAGCGTGACAACAGTCTGACAGTTGAAAATCTTCCAGTAGCTGTGCCAAGACAAATCCGAATCACCTAATTCCTCAAACATTGTTGAAATATTTTGTCCCGTTGATTTTATAGACTATCTATGGGCTTCTCCCTTGACTTTGTGCCTTCATGTCCCCCCGATTTCTCTAAAGCATCATGGGAAACATAGTTTTTCACCAGGAATTTCACTGTTAAACACGATTATTTAGAAAATAAGCTGAAATAATGAGGGCTGACGGCTTCAGCAGAAGCAAATATCATTAACAACCTCTCATAGCTCACAGTCGGCCTGTCTTTAAAGGTTTATAGGTAATCGTTCAAAATTAATTTCTTCAAGGACAAAATGAATGGAGTTTTTACTTCCAGAACCTGACTATTGCTATGAAAATAAAAGAGCTGTCAGACACCTTCTCTCCTATTTTTATTTGTGGGTCTGCTCTGTGAAATGAGCCGGTGTGTTGAGATGAATGAATAATTAAATGGCTCTTTAAGACATCTTAGTGAGTTCTTCAGCACCATGCACTCTATGTAAGATCTCCGGACGTCTTCCTTCCTCTCGCTTCCTTTCGCTCCCCTGGCCGGGGCTTGCCATCGCCATGGCAACCGCTCACATTTCACACACTTGAGAACAGTATATCATGCGACTGGCAAAAACAGGAAATAGCGCTCTGTGCTTAGCCATGGCTTTCTGAGGCCTGTTTACGGCCGGTAATAGAAACCAGACACACGGTGGCGACTATAAATGTGGACGCTAACCGGACTGCACACACGCGCTGAAAGCATGCAGCATAATATTATAATTTGCAGCCTTTGACTTCAGAGCGTATATATAGAACTTACTGTGAAATCAGGGTGCACTTTATATAACAAACACATTTCAGAAAACGCCTTCTTGAGCCTGACTGAGCCACTGTTCTGAGGTCAGCGGATTGTGCAGTTTACTGTGTGACCGACACGCACAAATCCACTTCTCACTGACCTCAGAGCCCCCCCGTGAGAAGTCAGAGAGAGAGCACTGGAGTTACGAGGTGAACCCGAGGGACGCGTCCAGATAAGACCTTGAAGCCAGGGATGGTTTATTTGTTTTGGCATTTTCAGTAAAGCGGACATAAAACAGAGCGAGACATTTTTGAAGGGCACATCAATGCAGCAGCAGCACAAAACACTATAGGTGTTTTATCTCCGATCATGCGCGCGGAACAGCTGCACAAATCTTTTCAGGCACACCTCTGTAGCGGAGCCGGTAACCCGGGATGGTAGAGTGCCGTGATTTTTAAGTGCGGGCAGTTCCACAATAGCAGCCTTCAATAGACTTTACACATTCCACAGAGCAATTAGCATGAGCCATGCCACTTGACGATTTCAATTTGCTCAGCAAGACGCAACACCCACGTCTGAGAGACGAGGGAGAAAACAATGCGGAGAACAGACGCTCTGCCGTCAGTCTCAGACACGAGCGCTCGCTGGCTCTGGAAGACCAAAGACTTTCTCCTGATTAATGCCTTCCTTTCTTTTTCTCTTTCCCAAATGGGAAGACGGAATTGACAAAGAAAAATGGCTTTGCAGGTGAAAACCCAGATTATTATTTTTCAGTGATAATATTTTTTTGTCTAATGCAAAGTGTTCACTTTCATCCTACACTGTTACAGACTACAGACAGGAATGATTCCTCAGATTGTGCAGCTTGTTAAGTAAAGTGTACTATTATTTTTATTATACTATGTGATTGCTGACTTCGAGGTGAATTCAGCAACAATTTAGCAACACCCCCCCCCCCCCCCCCCCCCAACACCATAACCAAACAAAAAGTGTTCAAATATGTAAATTAGATTGATTTGTTGAATTGGTTTTAGAGGAGTGGAAATTTCCTGGATGATGCATTAAGGGCATCTTCAAATATTTCCTTTCCCTCAACTCAATCCTCCCCCTTTATTCTGGCACTTCATTTTATCGTGTTCAGTAGCCTGACATAAATGGAGATTTATTCTTCTTTCATCTGAGTCATAGAGACACAATGCCTTCCTTCCTCGGTGGGAGTGGGAAAAGGAGACGCAGGAAAGATGGAATGAGAGAACGATGGAGAGATATACTGCCCTACAAAGCAAAAAGGCAGTAACTACGCAGAGTGCAGAACTGAGAAAAATGACTTTTGCCAGGGCTTTTTGCAGTTACTGTACAAACGACTACCATTTTTCTCTAAAACGACACGCATTTAAGATAAGATGTTTTGTCAAATAACAAAGGATGCCTTGAATGTCATAAAAATTGTAATAATTAATGCTTTACCAAAACTGCAGTTACTGCCTTTTTGCTTTGTAGGGCAGTATAACCAATGCACTGTTTTCTGAAGATGGTCCAAAGTAGTGAAAATGCTTCTATTTTCAAATTAACAGTTGGAGTGAAATTTTTTTTTTTTTTTTTTTTTTTTATGTGAATATTAATGATGTCTGTTGAGATGTCTGCACCTGGGGCCAGATTCACAAAACATTCTTAAGAAGAAAAAAAATCTTCTTAAATGACTTTTTTTTTTCTAAATTAAGAAAAAAGATCAGAATATTTAAATTTTTCTTAAGATTGTTCTTCAAGTATTAATTTTCCCGAAAGGAATGTTTTTAAAATCATTATAGATAACTTCTTAAAGTTAGAATAACCTCCAACCAAAGCAAAATGTAAGATGTTTAGTGAATAGTTTCAAAGATTAAAAACTACAACATAACATTAGCTAGCTAGCTAAATGCTATACATATTACTACTGCTAAAATATGTGAACAAATACTCTGGTGACACTGATCAATCATTTGAGCTGCGCTGAGATGCGCTTACTCAAGCTAGAACTAGCCAGCACACACATACAGGACCCATTCACTAGAGAGAGCGCAAGAAAGACAGAGCTCAAATAAATAAGAAAGACCACTGCATCTGAGACAGGCTTTTTTTTTTTAAATAACGATTTTAGTGCAAGTTAACTTGCGTGCAATTGTACTCTACAGGCTGTGCAAATGTGCAAAAAGACCGGCTTTGAGGTGTTTTTCATTCCGAAAAACAGCCTTTCAATCAAATAACACCAAAGCCTGTAATTCTGAGATGTTCTTAAAGAATATATTTGAAGACTTCTCATGATTTTTCATGAATTGTACTTTAGGTAAATTCTGAGAAGTTCATAAGAATGTTCCTAAGAATTTTTAAGAACTTCTTTCATAAGAAGATTTTTACGAATGCGGGCCCTGTTCTCCCGCATGATTTGAGATTATCCAAAGAGCATCTTGACCTTTAATGGAAAGAGAACACAGTTTTCAGTTTTATCAGATTTACTTTTTTGATTTAGTGATGTATCTAAAATATTAATTTTCAATTTTTTTTGAAATTCCTTTAAAATTATTATTTTACCTTTTCTTGTGTCAGGTTTTTAATGCAGACTCCACAGTGTTCCACACTGTACAGTATATTTACATTTATATGCTTTGCGTTGACTGGGACCTACGAGGAGAGATGCGGTTTCCCCAGACATTTCTCCTTGATGCTGGAAGGCATGGAGCTTTTAGAGCGGACCCCCCATTGTTAGCTCACAGGCAGAGATGAACACATTTCAATGTGACTTCTTAGTCACTCCTCTGACTCATGTAGGTTCAAAGCAGCCACTGTAGAGAATGGAAGAATGACTGAAATTTGAAAATTTACGCACCTATGCCTCTAGAGAAGACAGATAATGTCACCGCCTAGACAACACAACCCTCTTGTGTGCTCTCTTTGCACTCCTTCTCTCAATGTTTCTGTCTTTGCTTCAACTAATTCAAAGACAGGACAAATTCCAGAACAATTATGACACATCAGCTGTGTATCAACTGTGAAATCTGAGTAATGGTGAAATGCAAAAAGAACATTTTCAGCCTGATCCCCTGGAGCAAAGCATCCAGCCTAGAGAAACACTCCCACATTCATTCATTTACTGTTTATTACATGAAGAGAACACATTTATGGGGGATCTATGTTTTCTCCTGTAAACATGTAAAGCATGTTTTTCTGTTGACAGATTTTCAAAAGTAGCCATGTGTTCTGACAAAATATGTTTTGAGGGTTAAATTGTTGACAAAGCCAAGCCACATTCATATTATCTAGGCCTGTTAGTGTTCAAAAAGCATATACATTACAAATGTAAATTTACAGAAAAATTAGACTTAGTTCAAAAGTTTGTGTTTTCAGGCACCCAAAACGCCATTGCCGTGTAAAAAAAAAAAACAGCCAAAACGCATAAAAAGTTTGACATGTTTAGCTGAAAACGGTGTTGTGTAAACAGCCCCAAAGAGGAACAGAAACCAAAACCAAATGTGACAACTGTCTGCAATTTATTTTTAGGAATTTCTCCTTTTAAATCTCATAAAATTGGCCCCATTCCCTTCCATTGTGTCAGGAATTGAGTTTATTTGTTCATGTATAGAGTTTGTTTTTTACCTGTTTTTTTTTCCTTTATTAGGGCCCAAGCCCTGAAAGGGCGAAGGCCCTATTGTTTTCCTAAGGATTATTAGGGCCCAAGCCCTGAAAGGGCGAAGGCCCTATTGTTTTCCTTCCGATTATTTTTTTTTTAGGGCCCAAGCCCTGAAAGGGCGAAGGCCCTATTGTTTTCCTTCCGATTATTAGGGCCCAAGCCCTGAAAGGGCGAAGGCCCTATTGTTTTCCTAACGATTATTAGGGCCCAAGCCCTGAAAGGGCGAAGGCCCTATTGTTTTCCTTGGGATTATTATTCTTCTTTAGTATTATTATTATTTTGCTACCTTTTGGGCACTTTTGGGGCCCTTAACATGCTCGAAAACTCTTGAAACTTTGCACACGGGTCAGAACCCGCGGCCATCAGAGCCGGGCTGAAGATGGTACCTGGGCGTGGCAGGGGGGCTCGTCAGCGCCCCCTGGAACGGGGTCCGAACACTCGGTCCATAACTCAAACACGCTTGCATGTAATAATATGAAACTCGGTACACATGTTGATCTCATCGTTTCATCTATACCTCGCGCTCTTACTTTTTACCCCAGCCCAACAGGAAGTCGGCTATTGAGGTTTGTTTGTAAAACGCTCGCAATGGTATTTGAAATACTCCTCCTAGAGCTTTGATCCAAATTCGACGAAACTCGGTCAGCGTGAAGTCAAGACATTGAGGATGAAAGTTTGTGTGGGGATTTTTGATATCTCGAACGGTTTGTCCGTGGCGAGGAAACGAAATCATGGCGAGAAACGTGAAACAGGAAGTGTGTTATAACTTCAGCATACATTAACTGATCTTGATGAAACTTCAGCAGTGTGTTCGCTGTAAGAGGACGATCACATGGATGTGACTATTGTGAGTCAAAGTTATAGCGCCACCAACTGGCAGCAGGAAGTGTGTCACTTTCAAAATGCTTTGAAATCACCCTTTTATTTTTACCCGATTTACTTCAAACTTCATCTGTATAATGTAAATATACGGCAGATGTAGACCTGTGAATGGATTCTTGATATCTTTTAAACTGTTGCCGTGGCAACGCATCAAACTTTACCATTCTTTTAGGATGCTTTTGAGACCCTTAGCATGCTTCAAATCGCATGAAACTCGACAGACACATCACATTTATTAGCCAGTGGACACGTGCAAAGTTTCAGAAACGGGCATGGTGAGGGCTCAGTAGCACCACCTTTTGACAAAAGCGGGGTTGTTAGTTTTAACTAGAGTTACAAAAATCGGTATGTATATTGTACTCCTCGAGCCGGACAACTTTCTAATTGACACTCATTAGCTAGGACCCACAGAAAGTCAGATATCTTTGTTTGAATGTAGAGAAAATCTTAGAATTTTGCCAGTCTCTCAGTGTCTCTCTGTGTGAGTGAGAGGAGGGGCGCCTGTCAGGTTAATTTTAACCCTTTATTTGCTGTGTGCAACTTCTCTGGCATTTTCGGGGGCCTTAACATCCTCTAAAACTCTTGAAACTTTGCACACGGGTCAGAACCCATGGCCATCAGGGCCGGGCTGAAGCTGGTCATCGGGCGTGGCAGGGCGGCTCGACAGCGCCCCCTGGACTGGGATTCGAACATTTGTCCATAAATCAAACACACTTGCGTGAATTAATATGAAACTCGGTACAATTATAGATCACATCAGGCCAAACAACTTTCGTGCTCTAAGTTTTACGACAATTAAAATGGAAGTTGAGAATTATGGGTTGTTTGAATAGTTGTCCTAGGAGAAATACATCAAATTACAACGCATGTGTTTACCAATCACAACCAAACTCGGTGTGCAAGAAGTCAAGACATTGAGGATGAAAGTTTGTGAGGGGATTTTTGATATCTCAAACGGTTTGGCTGTGGCGAGGAAACGAAATTATTGCGAGAAACGTGAAACAGGAAGTGTGTTATAACTTCAGCATACATTAACTGATCTTGATGAAACTTCATCAGTGTGTTCGCTGTAAGAGGACGATCACATGGATGTGACTATTTCGAGTCAAAGTTATAGCGCCACCAACTGGCAGCAGGAAGTGTGTCACTTTCAAAATGCTTTAAAATCAACCTCTTATTTTTACCCGATTTGCTTCAAACTTCAACTGTATAATGTAAATACATGGCAGATGAAGACCTGTGAATGGATTCTTGATATCTTTGATACTGTTGCCGTGGCAACGCATCAAACTTTAAAATTCTTTTTTTTTTTGATGATTTTGAGACTCTTAATGGCTTTTGAGGCCCTTAACGGGTTTGAAAACTCTTGAAACTTTGCACACAGGTCATATCCCACAGCCATCAGGCCCGGGCTGAAGATTGTACCTAGGCGTGGCAGGGGGGCTAGACAGCGCCCCCTGGAACGGGGTCCGAAAACTTGTTCCATTAATCAAACACGCTTGCATGTAATAATATGAATGAAAAACTTCATCTGTATAATGTAAACAGATGAAAAACTTCATCTGTATAATGATGAAAAACAGATGAAAAACTTCATCTGTATAATGTAAACATACGGTAGATGTAGACCTGTGAATGGATTCTTGATATCTTTTAAACTGTTGCCGTGGCAAAGCTTCAAACTTTGAAATTATTTTAGGATGCTTTTGAGACTCTTAGCATGCTTGAAATTGCATGAAACTCAACAGACACATCACATTTATTAGCCAGTAGACATGTGTAAAGTTTCAGAAACGGGCATGGTGCAGGGACTAAATAGCGCCACCTTTTGACAAAAGTGGGGTTGTTATTTTTATCTACAGTTACAAAAATCGTTATATACATTGTACTCCTCAAGCCAGACAACTTTCTAATTCATAGTCATTAGCTCAGACCAAGAGGAAGTCAGATATTTTGGTTTGAATATGGTGAGACTCTCTCTGAGCCTACGTCCGTGTATGGCAAGCCCTTTTAACATTTAAAAGCTAAGTTTGCCTATCCGGAAATTAACATTGTAGATATCAACAATGTCTTTCTGTCTAGTCGTAATTACATTTTGGATAGTTTGTATTATCATTTAAGATATCTGTAACATAATTGTGACTAGTCAAAATGACAGACTATGGCAAGCCGTTTTAACATTTAATCATGAAAGGGCCAAAGCCTTCGGCACCGCCACCCCGGTGCCTTTAGGTAACTAAAGGAGCCGGGGTTGCGGTGCCACCGGCTTGGGCCCGCCATCGCTGCTCGCAGCTATATTTATTATTATTATTATTATTTATACGACTATTTGGGCACTTTTGGGGCCCTTAACATGCTCAAAAACTCTTGAAACTTTGCACACGGGTCAGAATCCGCGGCCATCAGGGCTGGGCTGAAGATGGTACCCGGGCGTGGCAGGGGGGCTAGACAGCGCCCCCTGGAACGGGGTCCGAAAACTTGGTCCATAACTCAAACACGCTTGCATGTAATAATATGAAACTCGGTACACATGTTGATCTCATCGTTCATATATACCTCAAACTATTACTTTTTACCCCAGCCCAACAGGAAGTCGGTTATTTAGGGTTGTTCATAAAACACTCGCAATGGAATTTGAAGTACTCCTCCTAGAGAATTCAAACACACGGCACGAAACTCGGTCAGCATGAAGTCAAGGCATTGAGGATGAAAGTTTGCGAGGGGATTTTTGATATCTCGAACGGTTTGGCCGTGGCGAGGAAACGAACTTATGGCGATAATCGTGAAACAGGAAGTGTGTCAGAACTTCAGCATACATTAACTGATCTTGATGAAACTTCAGCAGTTTGTTTGCTGTAAGAGGACGATCACATGGATGTGAATATTGTGAGTCAAAGTTATAGCGCCACCAACTGGCAGCAGGAAGTGTGTCACTTTCAAAATGCTTTGAAATCACCCTCTTATTTTTACCCGATTTGCTTCAAACTTAATCTGTATAATGTAAATACATAGCAGATGAAGACCTGTGAATGGATTCTTGATATCTTTGATACTGTTGCCGTGGCAACGCATCAAACTTTAAAATTCTTTTTTTTTGATGATTTTGAGACTCTTAGCGGCTTTTGGGGCCCTTAACGGGTTTGAAAACTCTTGAAACTTTGCACACAGGTCAGATCCCACAGCCATCAGAGCCGGGCTGAAGATGGTACCTGGGTGTGGCAGGGGGGCTAGACAGCGCCCCCTGGAACGGGGTCCGAACACTTGGTCCATAACTCAAACACGCTTGCATGTAATAATATGAAACTCGGTACACATGTTGATCTCATCGTTCATATATACCTCAAACTATTACTTTTTACCCCAGCCCAACAGAAAGTCGGCTATTGAGGTTTGTTTGTAAAACGCTCGCAATGGAATGTGCAATACTCCTCCTAGAGAATTCAAACACACGGCACGAAACTCGGTCAGCATGAAGTCAAGGCATTGAGGATGAAAGTTTACGAGGGGATTTTTGATATCTCGAACGGTTTGGCCGTGGCGAGGAAACGAAATTATGGCGAGAAACGTGAAACAGGAAGTGTGTTATAACTTCAGCATACATTAACTGATCTTGATGAAACTTCAGCAGTGTGTTCGCTGTAAGAGGACGATCACATGGATGTGACTATTGTGAGTCAAAGTTATAGCGCCACCAACTGGCAGCAGGAAGTGTGTCACTTTCAAAATGCTTTGAAATCACCCTTTTATTTTTACCCGATTTGCTTCAAACTTCATCTGTATAATGTAAATATACGGCAGATGTAGACCTGTGAATGGATTCTTGATATCTTTGAAACTGTTGCCGTGGCAACGCATCAAACTTTACCATTCTTTTAGGATGCTTTTGAGACCCTTAGCATGCTTCAAATCGCATGAAACTCGACAGACACATCACATTTATTAGCCAGTAGACATGTGCAAAGTTTCAGAAACGGGCGTGGTGAGGGCTCAGTAGCACCACCTTTTGACAAAAGTGGGGTTGTTAGTTTTAACTAGAGTTACAAAAATCGGTATGTATATTGTACTCCTCGAGCCGGACAACTTTCTAATTGACACTCATTAGCTAGGACCCACAGAAAGTCAGATATCTTTGTTTGAATGTAGAGAAAATCTTAGAATTTTGCCAGTCTCTCAGTGTCTCTCTGTGTGAGTGAGAGGAGGGGCGCCTGTCAGGTTAATTTTAACCCTTTATTTGCTGTGTGCGACTTCTCTGGCATTTTCGGGGGCCTTAACATCCTCGAAAACTCTTGAAACTTTGCACACGGGTCAGAACCCATGGCCATCAGGGCCGGGCTGAAGCTGGTCATCGGGCGTGGCAGGGAGGCTCGACAGCGCCCCCTGGACTGGGATTCGAACATTTGTCCATAAATCAAACACACTTGCGTGAATTAATATGAAACTCGGTACAATTATAGATCACATCAGGCCAAACAACTTTCGTGCTCTAAGTTTTACGACAATTAAAATGGAAGTTGAGAATTATGGGTTGTTTGAATAGTTGTCCTAGGAGAAATACATCAAATTACAACGCATGTGTTTACCAATCACAACCAAACTCGGTGTGCAAGAAGTCAAGACATTGAGGATGAAAGTTTGTGAGGGGATTTTTGATATCTCAAACGGTTTGGCCGTGGCGAGGAAACGAAATTATGGCGAGAAACGTGAAACAGGAAGTGTGTTATAACTTCAGCATACATTAACATATCTTGATGAAACTTCATCAGTGTGTTGGCTGTAAGAGGACGATCACATGGATTAGACTATTTCGAGTCAAAGTTATAGCGCCACCAACTGGCAGCAGGAAGTGTGTCACTTTCAAAATGCTTTGAAATCAACCTCTTATTTTTACCCGATTTGCTTCAAACTTCATCTGTATAATGTAAATACATGGCAGATGAAGACCTGTGAATGGATTCTTGATATCTTTGATACTGTTGCCGTGGCAACGCATCAAACTTTAAAATTCTTTTTTTTTGATGATTTTGAGACTCTTAATGGCTTTTGAGGCCCTTATCGGGTTTGAAAACTCTTGAAACTTTGCACACAGGTCATATCCCACAGCCATCAGGCCCGGGCTGAAGATGGTACCTAGGCGTGGCAGGGGGGCTAGACAGCGCCCCCTGGAACGGGGTCCGAAAACTTGGTCCATAAATCAAACACGCTTGCATGTAATAATATGAATGAAAAACTTAATCTGTATAATGTAAACAGATGAAAAACTTCATCTGTATAATGTAAACATACGGTAGATGTAGACCTGGGAATGGATTCTTGATATCTTTTAAACTGTTGCCGTGGCAAAGCTTCAAACTTTGAAATTATTTTAGGATGCTTTTGAGACTCTTAGCATGCTTGAAATTGCATGAAACTCAACAGACACATCACATTTATTAGCCAGTAGACATGTGCAAAGTTTCAGAAACGGGCATGGTGCAGGGACTAAATAGCGCCACCTTTTGACAAAAGTGGGGTTGTTATTTTTATCTACAGTTACAAAAATCGTTATATACATTGTACTCCTCAAGCCAGACAACTTTCTAATTCATAGTCATTAGCTCAGACCAAGAGGAAGTCAGATATTTTGGTTTGAATACTCTCTCTGAGCCTACGTCCGTGTATGGCAAGCCCTTTTAACATTTAAAAGCTAAGTTTGCCTATCCGGAAATTAACGTTGTAGATATCAACAATGTCTTTCTGTCTAGTCGTAATTACATTTTGGATAGTTTGTATTATCATTTAAGATATCTGTAACATAATTGTGACTAGTCAAAATGACAGACTATGGCAAGCCGTCTTAACATTTAATCATGAAAGGGCCAAAGCCTTCGGCACCGCCACCCCGGTGCCTTTAGGTAACTAAAGGAGCCAGGGGTTGCGGTGCCACCGGCTTGGGCCCGCCATCGCTGCTCGCAGCTATATTTTTTTTTTTTCTTTTATTTTTCTAACGACTATTCGGGCACTTTTGGGGCCCTTAACATGCTCGAAAACTCTTGAAACTTTGCACACGGGTCAGAACCCGCGGCCATCAGAGCCGGGCTGAAGCTGGTACCTGGGCGTGGCAGGGCGGCTCGTCAGCGCCCCCTGGAACGGGGTCCGAACACTTGGTCCATAACTCAAACACGCTTGTATGTAATAATATGAAACTCGGTACACATGTTGCTCTCATCGTTTCATCTATACCTCGCGCTCTTACTTTTTACCCCAGCCCAACAGGAAGTCGGCTATTGAGGTTTGTTTGTAAAACACTCGCAATGGAATGTTAAATACTCCTCCTAGAGCTTTGATCCAAGTTCGACGAAACTCAGTCAGCGTGAAGTCAAGACATTGAGGATGAAAGTTTGCGAGGGGATTTTTGATATCTCGAACGGTTTGTCCGTGGCGAGGAAACGAAACTATGGCGAGAAACGTGAAACAGGAAGTGTGTTATAACTTCAGCATACATTAACTGATCTTGATGAAACTTCAGCAGTGTGTTCGCTGTAAGAGGACGATCACATGGATGTGACTATTGTGAGTCAAAGTTATAGTGCCACCAACTGGCAGCAGGAAGTGTGTCACTTTCAAAATGCTTTGAAATCACCCTTTTATTTTTACCCGATTTGCTTCAAACTTCATCTGAATAATGTAAACATACGATAGATGTAGACCTGTGAATGGATTCTTGATATCTTTTAAACTGTTGCCGTGGCAACGCATCAAACTTTACCATTCTTATAGGATGCTTTTGAGACCCTTAGCATGCTTCAAATTGCATGAAACTCGACAGACACATCACATTTATTAGCCAGTAGACATGTGCAAAGTTTCAGAAACGGGCGTGGTGAGGGCTCAGTAGCGCCACCTTTTGACAAAAGTGGGGTTGTTAGTTTTATCTACAGTTACAAAAATCGGTATGTATATTGTACTCCTCGAGCCGGACAACTTTCTAATTGACACTCATTAGCTAGGACCCACAGAAAGTCAGATATGTTTGTTTGAATGTAGAGAAAATCTCAGAATTTTGCCAGTGTCTCAGTGTCCCTCTGTGTGAGTGAGAGGAGGGGCGCCTGTCAGGTTAATTTTAACCCTTTATTTGCTGTGTGCGACTTCTCTGGCATTTTCGGGGGCCTTAACATCCTCGAAAACTCTTGAAACTTTGCACACGGGTCAGAACCCATGGCCATCAGGGCCGGGCTGAAGCTGGTAACCGGGCGTGGCAGGGCGGCTCGACAGCGCCCCCTGGACTGGGATTCGAACATTTGTCCATAAATCAAACACACTTGCATGAATTAATATGAAACTCGGTACAATTATAGATCACATCAGGCCAAACAACTTTCGTGCTCTAAGTTTTATGACAGTTCAAATGGAAGTTATTTATGAATTATGAATTATGGGTTGTTTGAATAATTGTCCTAGGAGAAATACACCAAATCACAATGCATGTGTTTACCAATCACAACCAAACTCGGTGTGCATGAAGTCAAGACATTGAGGATGCTCAATTCCGGACGGATTTTTGATATCTCGAACGGTCTGGCCGTGGCGAGGAAATGAATTTTATGACTAAAAAAGGACACATAAAGTGTGTTATAACTTTGCTCAATTTACCTACAGTTACAAAACTTACCACGTATATTGTTCTCGTCAAGCCGATCAACTTTCTAATTAACAGTAATAAGCTCAGACCAAAAGAAAGTCAGATATTGCAGTTTGGATGTGTATCTTGTCTCTATCAGTGTCTGTGTGGGGAAGAGGGAGGGGGGGGGGTTGCTGGTGTCTGCATTTATTTGTGTGTGTGTGTGTGTGTGTGTGTGTGTGTGTGTGTGTGTGTGTGTGTTTGGCTGACTGTAGATTTTTTCTGCAAGTCCTTATCTTTTTGCATAACAATTTTGTATTTTTTTAAATGACAAAATATGCATATAACCCTAATCTTTTAAATGTATAGCTTGGTTTAAATAAAAGTAAGATAAATTGGTAAACTACAAATTGGTAATTGAAGCTGAATGATTTTAAAATTAATGTGCTATATTTCAATACATTTGCTTTCCTTAATATTGTAAAACACTAACCTCATTTATATGTGTGTGTGTGTGTGTGTGTGTGTGTGTTTGTATGTATATATATTTTGCAAAGCCCTCACTGATGCAAGCTCTTCTGCACACTTCTCTTCGACAGTCAATGCGGGGGTTAAGTTTTTGCACGTCGTGCAGAATAACCCTCTTTATATATATATATATATATATATATATGAAGAGTTCAGATGCAAAAGCCTCTAAATGCCATTTGAAATTTTCTTCTTTAATGATGATTGTTTTTTAACAAACTAGTATATTTAAGTTCAGTAATTTCACTTAAATGGCAATGATAATTACCTATTAATTGTTATTTAAGTGAAATTACTGAACTTAAATATACAAATTTGATAAAAATCATCATTAAAGAAGAAAATTTCAAATGGCATTTAGAGGCTTTTGCATCTGAACTCTTCATATATATATATATACTTAAAAAGCGGGGGTTAAGTTTTTGCACGTCGTGAAGAATAACACTAAAGGCACCATATATATACTTAAAAGTGGGGTTGTTAGTTTTATCTACAGTTACAAAAATCGGTATATACATTGTACTCCTCAAGCCGTACAACTTTCTAATACATAGTCTTTAACTCGGACCAAGAGGAAGACAGATATTTTGGTTTGAATATGGTGAGCCTCTCTCTGAGCCTACGTCCCTCTATGGCAAGCCCTTTTAACATTTAAAAGCTAAGTTTGCCTTTCCGGAATTAACATTGTAGATATCAACAACGTCTTTCTGTCTAGTCGTAATTACACTTTGGATAGTTTGTATTATCATTTAAGATATCTGTAACATAATTGTGACTAGTCGAAATGACAGAGTATGGCAAGCCGTTTTAACATTTAATCATGAAAGGGCCAAAGCCTTCGGCACCGCCACCCGGGTGCCTTTAGGTAACTAAAGGAACCGGGGTTGCGGTGCCTCCGGCTTGGGCCCGCCATCGCTGCTCGCAGCTATATTTTTCTTTTATTTTTCTAACGACTATTCGGGCACTTTTGGGGCCCTTAACATGCTCAAAAACTCTTGAAACTTTGCACACGGGTCAGAACCCGCGGCCATCAGGGCCGGGCTGAAGATGGTACCCGGGCGTGGCAGGGGGGCTCGACAGCGCCCCCTGGAACGGGGTCCGAACACTTGGTCCATAACTCAAACACGCTTGTATATAATATTATGAAACCCGGTACACATGTCGATCTCATTGTTTCATATATACTTCGCACTTTTACTTTTTACCCCAGCCCAACAGGAAGTCGGCTATTTAGGGTTGTTCGTAAAACACTCGCAATGGAATTTTAAATACTCCTCCTAGAGCTCTGATCCAAATTCGACGAAATTTCGGTCAGCGTGAAGTCAAGGCATTGAAGATGAAAGTTTGCGAGGGGATTTTTGATATCTCGAACGGTTTGGCCGTGGCGAGGAAACGAAATTATGGCGAGAAACGTGAAACAGAAAGTGTGTCATAACTTCAGCATACATCAACCGATCTTGATGAAACTTCAGCAGTGTGTTCGCTGTATGAGGACGATCACATGGATGTGACTATTGTGAGTCAAAGTTATAGCGCCACCAACTGGCAGCAGGAAGTGTGTCATTTTCAAAATGTTTTGAAATCACCCTCTAATTTTTAGTCGATTTGCTTCAAACTTAATCTGTATACTGCAAATACACAGCAGATGAAGACCTGTGAATGGATTCTTGATATCTTTGAAACTGTTGCCGTGGCAACGCATCAAACTTAACCATTCTTTTAGGATGCTTTTGAGACCCTTAGCATGCTTTAAATTGCATGAAACTCGACAGACACATCACATTTATTAGCCAGTAGACATGTGCAAAGTTTCAGAAACGGGCGTGGTGAGGGCTCAGTAGCGCCACCTTTTGACAAAAGTGGGGTTGTTAGTTTTATCTACAGTTACAAAAATCGGTATGTATATTGTACTCCTCGAGCCGGACAACTTTCTAATTGACACTCATTAGCTAGGACCCACAGAAAGTCAGATATGTTTGTTTGAATGTAGAGAAAATCTCAGAATTTTGCCAGTGTCTCAGTGTCCCTCTGTGTGAGTGAGAGGAGGGGCGCCTGTCAGGTTAATTTTAACCCTTTATTTGCTGTGTGCGACTTCTCTGGCATTTTCGGGGGCCTTAACATCCTCGAAAACTCTTGAAACTTTGCACACGGGTCAGAACCCATGGCCATCAGGGCCGGGCTGAAGCTGGTAACCGGGCGTGGCAGGGCGGCTCGACAGCGCCCCCTTGACTGGGATTCGAACATTTGTCCATAAATCAAACACACTTGCATGAATTAATATGAAACTCGGTACAATTATAGATCACATCAGGCCAAACAACTTTCGTGCTCTAAGTTTTATGACAGTTCAAATGGAAGTTATTTATGAATTATGAATTATGGGTTGTTTGAATAATTGTCCTAGGAGAAATACATCAAATTACAACGCATGTGTTTACCAATCACAACCAAACTCGGTGTGCATGAAGTCAAGACATTGAGGATGCTCAATTCCGGACGGATTTTTGATATCTCGAACGGTCTGGCCGTGGCGAGGAAATGAATTTTATGACTAAAAAAGGACACATAAAGTGTGTTATAACTTTGCTCAATTTACCTACAGTTACAAAACTTACCACGTATATTGTTCTCGTCAAGCCGATCAACTTTCCAATTTAAAGTCATTCGCTCTGAGCAACAGAAAGTCAGATATTGTAGTTTGAATGGATTTATTTCCCCTGCGATTCTCTCTCTCTCTCTCTCTCTCTCTCTCTCTCTCTCTCTCTCTCTCTCTCTGTGTGTGTGTGTGTGTGGGTGTGGGTGTGGGTGTCTGTGTGGGGAGGGGAGGGCTGTTGTCTGTGTTTATGTGTGTGTGTGTGTGGCTGGCTGCGATTTTTCCTACAAGTCCTTGTCTCTAAGTCCTTGTCTTTTTGCATAACAATTTCGCATAACAATATTTTTAAATGACAAAATAGGCATATAACCCCCATCTTTTAAATGTATAGTTTGCTTTAAATAAAAGTAAGATTGTATTTGTAATTGAAGTTGAATGAATTTAAAATTCATGTGCTATATTTCAATATATTTGTTTTCCTTAAGATTGTAAAACACTAACTTCATTCTTATCTGAATTACAAATATTTGTTTCTGTATAAAATAATACTCTGACTAAAAACACATTTGATGTTTGTTTTTTTTTTGTTTTTTTATTTACATGTATTTGTGTGTGTGTGTGTGTGTGTGTGTGTATAAAGTGCAGGGTTTTTTTTAGATAAAGTAGAATTTCTATAACTATGTGTTGAACTAATAAATCACTCTTGTGTGTGTTAAACACAATCTACTTAATACAGACAACTTCATTATAAAGATAAATAACAAATCCAAAAAATATATGATTATAATCTATGACAAAAAAGCCATTACAAACTATATTAATCGAAAATACACATTGCTCTTTGTATTGTTGTAAAATATTCATGAAAAACAAGATAACAAAAATCAAAAAGATAAATTATTTTAGATATAGCCATGTTTTAAATGTATAGCAGAGATGTTAATTGAGGCAGCAACATACAAACTTTCTAGAACAACATGGACCTGGATAGCTGGTTTTTATGGAGGACAGTGAAGAGGAAGAGGGTGCAAATCAAACAGCTCATTCTCAGACTACACAGCAAACAGCTTAAGTTTTTAGTGCTTTGTTTGAGGTTTTTAGTGCTCTGTCCTATCTATTATCAACATATAATAGATGGAACAGAACAAGAAAGGCAATTAATAATCTGTCATTGCGTCACTGCATTATGATATGAAAGGCTCAGTACAGTGTGGCACAAAACGCTTATGCGCATCCCGAGTGGAAAATGATGCGCTTAAAGCCACATGGAGTTACAGCGCACAGCGCATCGAGTCCGCATTGATACAAGCTCTACAATACACTTCTTTTTGATAGTCAAAGCGGGGGTTACGTTTTTACACGTCGTACAGAATAACCCTAAAGGCACCAAGGTGGCGGTGCCACCGGCTTTATATTAAATATAAATATAGCTGTGAGCAGCGATAAAGGGCCAAAGCCGGCGGTACCACCATCCCAGTGCCTTTGGGTAACTAAAGGCATCGGGGTTGCGGTGCCACCGGCTTGGGCCCGCAATCGCTGCTCGCAGCTATATTTTATTAGGGCCCAAGCCCTGAAAGGGCGAAGGCCCTATTGTTTTCCTTGGGATTATTTTTCTTTACTATTATTATTATTATAATAATTATTATTTTACTACCTTTTGGGCACTTTTGGGGCCCTTAACGTGCTCGAAAACTCTTGAAACTTTGCACACGGGTCAGAACCCGCGGCCATCAGAGCCGGGCTGAAGATGGTACCCGGGCGTGGCAGGGCAGCTCGTCAGCGCCCCCTGGAACGGGGTCCGAACACTTGGTCCATAACTCAAACACGCTTGTATGTAATAATATGAAACTCGGTACACACGTTGATCTCATCGTTTCATCTATACCTCGCGCTCTTACTTTTTACCCCAGCCCAACAGGAATTTGGCTATTGAGGTTTGTTTGTAAAACGCTCGCAATGGAATGTCAAATACTCCTCCTAGAGCTTTGATCCACATTCGACGAAACTCGGTCAGCGTGAAGTCAAGACATTGAGGATGAAAGTTTGCGAGGGGATTTTTTATATCTCGAACGGTTTGTCCGTGGCGAGGAAACGAAATCATGGCGAGAAACGTGAAACAGGAAGTGTGTTATAACTTCAGCATACATTAACTGATCTTGATGAAACTTCAGCAGTGTGTTCGCTGTAAGAGGACGATCACATGGATGTGACTATTGTGAGTCAAAGTTATAGCGCCACCAACTGGCAGCAGGAAGTGTGTCACTTTCAAAATGCTTAGATATCACCCTTTTATTTTTACCCGATTTGCTTCAAACTTCATATGTATAATGTAAACATACGGCAGATGTAGACCTGTGAATGGATTCTTGATATCTTTGAAACTGTTGCCGTGGCGACGCATCAAACTTTACCCTTCTTTTAGGATGCTTTTAGGATGCTTTTGAGACCCTTAGCATGCTTCAAATTGCATGAAACTCGACAGACACATCACATTTATTAGCCAGTAGACATGTGCAAAGTTGCAGAAACGGGCGTGGTGAGGGCTCAGTAGCGCCACCTTTTGACAAAAGTGGGGTGGTTAGTTTTAACTAGAGTTACAAAAATTGGTATGTATATTGTACTCCTCGAGCCGGACAACTTTTTAATTGACACTTATTAGCTAGGACCCACAGAAACTCAGATATTTTTGTTTGAATATGGCCACTCTGAGCCTTTGGCTGGCTGGCTGGCTGTCTGTGTGTGTGTGTGTGTGTGCAGGGGGAGGGGGCTTAACCATTTCACTGCTGTGTGTATGACCTGCATAAAGAAAATACATTTCTCAAGCCTGGTATTTTTTAAATAAGTTTTTATTTTTATTTTTTATAAGTAAAGGCATATAACTAGTTTAATTGTAGTGAATTGACAATAGTTTTATATAATTAGTTTATTAATCAGATTAACTTGGTCAATAAACTTGGTCTGAAAATTTGGTCCATAAATTAAACACACTTGCATGTAATAATATGAAACTTGGTACACATATAGATCTCATCGTTTCATATATACTTCACACTCTTACTTTTTACCCCAGCCCAACAGGAAGTTGGCTATTTAGGGTTGTGTTTAAAACACATGCAATGTAATTTAAATTATTGCTCCTAGAGCACTGAACCAAATTCGACGAAACTCGATCAGCGTGAAGTCAAGACATTAAGGATGAAAAAGTGCCACGGGATTTTTGATATCTCGAACGGTTTGGCCGTGGCGAGGAAACGAAATTATGGCGAGAAACATGGAACAGGATGTGTGTTATAACTTCAGCATACATTAACTGATCTTGATGAAACTTCAGCAGTGTTTTCGCTGTAAGAGACCGATCACATGGATGTGACTATTGTGAGTCAAAGTTATAGCGCCACCAACTGGCAGCAGGAAGTGTGTCACTTTCAAAATGCCGTGGCAACGAAACAAACTTTAACATTATTTTTTGATGCTTTTGGGACTCTTAGCTTGCTTGAAATTGCTTGAAACTCAACAGATACATCACATTTATTAGCCAATAGACATGTGCAACTATGGCAAAAGATTAAAGTAATGTCAAAAAAGTAAACACTAAAAGCCTCATATCTTCTAAAAATGTAATTATACATCATTTGTTTCTAAATTAAATTATACAAATATTATAACTTGGTCTTGCTCAATCTGAGCCTGCTGTCTTTGCCTGTCTGTGTATGTGTGTGTGTTTGTAGGGGGAGGGGTATTAACCATTTCACTCCTGTGTGTATGGCCTGCATAAAAAATAAATGCCTTAAGCCTGGTATTTTTTTAAATAAGTTTTTTATTTTTTTATAAGTAAAGGCATATAACCAGTTTAATTGTAGTGCATTAATAGTTTTATATAATTAGTTTATTAATTAAATTAACTTGGTCCATAAACTTGATCTGAAAATTTGGTCCATAAATCAAACACACTTGCATGTAATAATATGACTTGAGTGTTAATCACATCATGTTTTCAGTTTGAATATAAAATATATAAATTATGTAAAAAAAAAATAAAGTTGATCCAGCTGGAGCGCAGGCTGAGAATAGCGCTGTCATGACTGGATCAGAGATCATCAGTCATGCCTTCTCATACCTTACGCGCACACCACGCCCACTTACATCAGATCACATCAACATGTCAGCCGGAGGGATAACGAGGGTCGTCGTCGCTTTTGGATTCAAGAATTTCTTACAACAAGATGGCAAAAGAACAGCGCTTTGCAAGACATGCAACGTTAAGATCGACAGTCAGATGACAACCTCCAATTTCGTCCGTCATTTGAAGAGCCATATTCTGCCCAGTAAGTGCTTGTCAATTTGTTAATGTTATCTGGTTAGCTCGTTCGTAGTTAGCTAGCTAATGTAAGTTAAAGGAGAACTCCGGCGCAAAATTACACATTGTTACCTAGTCAACCGTTATCTGAGATTTGTTTTCATGACTGCCGAATGTAAATAGTTTTATCTATAAAAACAGTTTAGCCTATAAGTGACGTCCGACATTCTGCATATTGTGTTATTTTGTTAAGCCCCACTAAAGGCATAAAAAACTGTAAAGCACAATCAAGTTTTCACACTATATTCCAAGACTTCTAAAGTCATTCAATAGCTTAATGTGTGGTAAAATTAATATTTTAGTCTCTAAGTTAAAGTTAACGGAAAGTCATCTCGCCTCAGTCATTCTCCATGCATCAGCATTAGCGCGTCGCGTTCGGTTGCGACAGTAACACGACGACACTCTCTTCAAGATCAATGTTCCCAATATTATACTTTCTTTGTAGATAAGGCATAAAGGTCTATGATTTGCATAAAATGACTATCTTGCTGGAGTGGAGTTTATTGCCCTTTAGAATACACTAAGCATTAGTGCTGCACGATTAATTATATCGCAGTCGTAATAGCGATCTCAAACCTATGCAATTATATAACGCAAAGTGCCGCGATTTTAAATGAAATAAACAAAGTAGGGCTATTAGCGCAGCATCTCTTCTTTTTTGTCATCCTTTGACTAGTGTTACAAGATCCCCCTCTTATTGGTTCAAATGCCTTTTCGCATTTTGCACGACAAGAAGTGAAAAGCTGCCTGTGAGTGCCCTAGATTAGAATAGATGAGACTCGCATAATGCGCATGCACTGACCGTGTGCCAGCCCAGAATAAACAGTTCTCTTTCGAGCTTGAACGAACAATAGCACACACAATTATGCCAAAATGTGAGAGTTGTGAGTTGTGCTATGAGGCGCGTGTGAGATCCGCGTCTCGGCAACGGGTGCTCTTAAAGGGCCAGCAGCGAATAAAGCGTTCTTTCAGTAAAGTTAAAAGAACAAAGGGAAATTAGAAAATTACTCACTGATCTTGAGTAAAGAACTTTTGTAGCTTTAATAAGGATTATTATATATATAATTTATGATTCAGGCAGCGCAGACTGTTTGATAACTTTATTCAATTTCTGTACCTGTTAAGACAGGAAGGGCACAGGTAAATATGTTTTTTATTATGGGTTTATGTGGGGATTGTTTGAAGTTCACTTAATTTAAAAGCTGTTATATATTTTTTTTAAGCCTAATAATTTTTTAAAAAGTTGATGGCTTTCAATTGATGGAATCACTGTAATGTTGGTTTGGTTGATGGTTTATTGATCATTATAGGTGTTATCAATCATTTATTGTTGTTGTTGTTTTTAGTTTGAGTTGAGAAATAAACATTAATCTGTGTGTGCATTTTACTTTAGAACCAAGCAAGTTGGACTCATGAAACCATTTTATTATATCGGAGTCGCAAATCGCAATTGCAATATTGGCTCAATAATGGCAATATGACATTTTCCCAAATCGTGCAGCCCTACTAAGCATAGATTATAGATACCATCCCTTCGCTATGTTCTTTTCAATGTGAAGCGTTGCGTGCTGTGACTTGGTGTTGCTTCAAGTGCATCGTTCTGCACACGGGATGCGCATGATTGCTTATAATACTTTGGGGAGACAAGGGGGCGTGGCCTAAGGGAATATCACTCGTGATGTTAAGTGATGTTACCCCGCCATCGCTGATACAACCTTTAGCAGTCATGTTTTTGCTTCTTGAGAGAGAGAGAAAGTGTGTGTGTGTGAGCAGTGGCGGTTCTAGGCGGGGGCCTGGGGGGGCCAGTGCCCCTGCGACAACAAGCTTGGACCCCCTTGTGGCCCCCCTAAATGTGGAGTCAGTGTGAAATATTTTTTTTATAGTGTGTCACGCATTGAGCATGACAGTCACTCGTTTCAGTCTTTTGTCTCACACTCCCGTCACACATTGTATTTCTCATGCGGAAAAACTTAATAATATATTTAATATACGCAATTTCTCTGGCCGCGCCGCTCTCACGTGAGAATCAAGCGCGTCTCGCCTGGAGTTCAGCAGTCGACCCTGCTACGCATCAGCCAATCAAAAAAAGAGAAGTGCTACTTAATAGCCAATCAGAAAAGGGCACTATTGTATCTGGGTAAAATTTAATGCAACAACCAATGAAAAAAAGCATATCCTGGAATTGTTCATATGATTCTGTTACAACATCTTCCGAAAGTTTCTTCACCCGTCCCACAGATGAAACTAATCACTGGAGCTCCGAACATCACTTGGAGCACGGAGTAAGTCATGATCTCCTGTTTTAATGTTACAACAAATTCACAACTTGTTTGACAAAAACTATGACAACTTGACTGATGTAAGATGAATCTTTCCCGTAGCGTAAGCTAGCTTACGCAATGCTCGTTCCCTCATCTAGAGAGAACCGAGGTTACGTTAGGTAATCGATTCGTTTCCCATTTAATTAGTATCAGTCTGTAACTTAGACAACAGTTTTACAGCCTGTTCACTGACAACACCTGCTCAGAACAAGTAGTCTAGGCCTAGTCATCTTATTACACGAATCACGATGACTGACATATTGTCACATTATAAACATCTCTCTCTCCAAATAGGCTTAATAATTTTATTAGCACTAGATAAATTAAAGTGTATTGCATAGTCGATATTATAGGTCACTTTTAAAATCATGTCATATTTTATAATTATATCCTGGCCAAGGATGCATTAATTATTGCTTCTGTCTTTCAAAGATGTCAGGAAAAAAACAATTATAAAAAAGCTCATTCACCCTGAGAGGAAAGCCCCCTAAAAAGGCCAGTTTAGAGGATAATTTGCTGATCTTTTTGCAAAAAAAAAAAAAAAAAACCCACAAAAATCGTAGATTAATTTGTAAAAATTATATATATATATATATATATATATATATATATATATATATATATATATATATATATATACATACTGTATATTCAATGTAAAAAAATAAAATGGAAATTCAAATACAGACTGATATATGTAATGCAAATGTAAAAATATAATGCAAATGCAAATTGTTGGATAATTATAAACATGGTATTTTGCTTATTTATGCATTCAGTGCAGTGCAGAAAATGATAAGGTCTAAATGTAACTGGCCCCTCTAACAGTACAACTGGCCCCAGCTTGGCCCCCCCAGTTGAAATGGTCTAGAACCGCCACTGTGTGTGTGTGTGAGAGAGAGAGAGAGAGAGAGAGAGAGAGAGAGAGAGAGGAGAAATGTAACAAAGTTTAATATTGTTTGTAAACTGTGTTTGAGAGAGAGGAAGGTGTTCAGAGAGTCTGTAGGATGTTAAGCTGTTATTTGTTTTATGGACTCAATGTTGAAAATTTAAAACATTTCAAACACACTGTTGGCAGAAGTGAAAAATAAATAATTTTATGAAGTTACAATTTAGTTTGATTCCATGGTGTATTTTACTGAACATGAGTATTTACAATGCAAATTATTGTAATTTACTGGCAAATACTTATCTTGTCTTTTCATTTTATTAAGATCAGATTCTGCATGTAAAATTAAAATAATAAGGTGACTTGACTTGCACTTGACTTAACCTACTACAAGACTTGACTTGACTTGACATAGCCTGTGACTTGACTTGACTTGCCCCCCCCCAAAAAAATACTTGGGACTTACTTGAGACTTGACGGTTAAGACTTGAGACTTACTTGAGACTTGCGTGACCTGCGCCCATCTCTGCTCTAAGTTTTAAGACAGTTCAAATGGAAGTTGGGAATTATGTGTTGTTTGAATAAATCTCCTAGGAGAAATACATCAAATTACAACGCATGTGTTTACCAATCACCACCATACTCGGTGTGCATGAAGTCAAGACATTGAGGATGCTCAATTCCGGACGGATTTTTGATATCTCGAACGGTTTGGCCGTGGCGAGGAAAATAATTTTATGACTAAAAAAGGACACATAAAATGTGTTAACTTTGCTCGTTTTACCTACAGTTACAAAACATGCCACGTATATTGTTCTTGTCAAGCTGATCAACTTTCTAATTAACAGTAAGAAGCTCAGACCAAAAGAAAGTCAGATATTGCAGTTTGGATGTGTATCTTGTCTCTATCAGTGTCTGTATGGGGAAGAGGGAGGTTGCTGGTGTCTGCGTTTATGTGTGTGTGTGTGTGGCTGACTGTAGATTTTTTCTGCAAGTCCTTATCTTTTTGCATAACAATTTTGTATTTTTTTAAATGACAAAATATGCATATAACCCTAATCTTTTAAATGTATAGTTTGCTTTAAATAAAAGTAAGATAAATTGGTAAACTACAAATTGGTAATTGAAGCTGAATGAATTTAAAATTAATGTGCTATATTTCAATACATTTGCTTTCCTTAATATTGTAAAACACTAACCTCATTTATATGTGTGTGTGTGTGTGTGTTTGTATGTATATATATTTTGCAAAGCCCTCACTGATGCAAGCTCTTCTGCACACTTCTCTTCGACAGTCAATGCGGAGGTTAAGTTTTTGCACGTCGTGCAGAATAACCCTCTTTATATATATATATATATATATATATATATATACTTAAAAAAGCGGGGGTTAAGTTTTTGCACGTCGTGCAGAATAACACTAAAGGCACCATATATATACTTAAAAGTGGGGTTGTTAGTTTTATCTACAGTTACAAAAATCGGTATATACATTGTACTCCTCAAGCCGTACAACTTTCTAATACATAGTCATTAGCTCAGACCAAGAGGAAGTCAGATATTTTGGTCTGAATATGGTGAGCCTCTCTCTGAGCCTACGTCCCTGTATGGCAAGCCCTTTTAACATTTAAAAGCTAAGTTTGCCTGTCCGGAATTAACATTGTAGATATCAACAAAGTCTTTCTGTCTAGTCGTTACACTTTGGATAGTTTGTATTATCATTTAAGATATCTGTAACATAATTGTGACTAGTCGAAATGACAGAGTATGGCAAGCCGTTTTAACATTTAATCATGAAAGGGCCAAAGCCTTCGGCACCGCCACCCGGGTGCCTTTAGGTAACTAAAGGAACCGGGGTTGCGGTGCCTCCGGCTTGGGCCCGCCATCGCTGCTCGCAGCTATATTTATTATTATTTTGTAACCTTTTGGGCACTTTTGGGGCCCTTAACATGCTCGAAAACTCTTGAAACTTTGCACACGGGTCAGAACCCGCGGCCATCAGGGCCGGGCTGAAGCTGGTACCCGGGCGTGGCAGGGGGGCTCGACAGCGCCCCCTGGAACGGGGTCCGAACACTTGGTCCATAAATCAAACACGCTTGCATGTAATAATATGAAACTCGGTACACATGTTGATCTCATCGTTTCATCTATACCTCGCGCTTTTACTTTTTACCCCAGCCCAACAGGAAGTCGGCTATTTAGGGTTGTTCGTAAAACACTCGCAATGGAATTTTTAATACTCCTCCTAGAGCTTTGATCCAAATTCGACGAATCTCGGTCAGCGTGAAGTCAAGACATTGAGGATGAAAGTTTGCGAGGGGATTTTTGATATCTCGAACGGTTTGGCCGTGGCGAGGAAACAAAATTATGGCGAGAAACGTGAAACAGGAAGTGTATCATAACTTCAGCACACATCAACCGATCTTGATGAAACTTCAGCAGTGTGTTCGCTGTAAGAGGACGATCACATGGATGTGACTATTGTGAGTCAAAGTTATAGCGCCACCAACTGGCAGCAGGAAGTGTGTCATTTTCAAAATGCTTTGAAATCACCCTCTAATTTTAACTCGATTTGCTTCAAACTTCATCTGTATAATGCAAATACATGGCAGATGAAGACCTGTAAATGGATTCTTGATATCTTTGAAACTGTTGCCGTGGCAACGCATCAAACTTTACCATTCTTTTAGGATGCTTTTGAGACTCTTAGCATGCTTCAAATTGCATGAAACTCGACAGACACATCACATTTATTAGCCAGTAGACATGTGCAACGTTTCAGAAACAGGTGTGGTGAGGGCTCAGTAGCGCCACCTTTTGACAAAAGTGGGGTTGTTAGTTTTATCTACAGTTACAAAAATCAGTATGTATATTGTACTCCTCGAGCCGGACAACTTTCTAATTGACACTTATTAGCTAGGACCCACAGAAAGTCAGATATGTTTGTTTGAATGTAGAGAAAATCTCAGAATTTTGCCAGTGTCTCAGTGTCCCTCTGTGTGAGTGAGAGGAGGGGCGCCTGTCAGGTTAATTTTAACCCTTTATTTGCTGTGTGCAACTTCTCTGGCATTTTCGGGGGCCTTAACATCCTCTAAAACTCTTGAAACTTTGCACACGGGTCAGAACCCATGGCCATCAGGGCCGGGCTGAAGCTGGTAACCGGGCGTGGCAGGGCGGCTCGACAGCGCCCCCTGGACTGGGATTCGAAAATTTGTCCATAAATCAAACACACTTGCATGAATTAATATGAAACTCGGTACAATTAAAGATCACATCAGGCCAAACAACTTTCGTGCTCTAAGTTTTAAGAAGGAAGTTGGGAATTATGGGTTGTTTGAATAATTCTCCTAGGAGAAATACATCAAATTACAACGCATGTGTTTACCAATCACAACCAAACTCGGTGTGCATGAAGTCAAGACATTGAGGATGCTCAATTCCGGACGGATTTTTGATATCTCGAACGGTCTGGCCGTGACGAGGAAATGAATTTTATGACTAAAAAAGGACACATAAAGTGTGTTATAACTTTGCTCATTTTACCTACAGTTACAAAACTTTCCACGTATATTGTTCTCGTCAAGCCGATCAACTTTCCAATTTAAAGTCATTCGCTCTGAGCAACAGAAAGTCAGATATTGTAGTTTGAATGGATTTATTTCCCCTGCGATTCACTCTCTCTCTCTCTCTCTCTCTCTCTCTCTCTCTCTCTGTGGGTGTGTGTGTCTGTGTGGGGAGGGGAGGGCTGTTGTCTGTGTTTGTGTGTGTGTGTGTGTGTGCATGTGTGTGTGTGTGTGGGGGGAGGGGAGGGCTGTTGTCTGTGTTTATGTATGTTTGAACCACACAGTGTGGCTGGCTGCGATTTTTCCTATAAGTCCTTGTCTCTAAGTCCTTTTCTTTTTGCATAACAATTTTGTATTTTTTTTAAATGACAAAATAGGCATATAACCCCCATCTTTTAAATGTATAGTTTGCTTTAAATAAAAGTAAGATTGTATTTGTAATTGAAGCTGAATGAATTTAAAATTCTTGTGCTATATTTCAATGTATTTGTTTTCCTTAAGATTTTAAAACACTAACTTCATTCTTTTCTGAATTACAAATATTTGTTTCTGTATAAAATAATACTCTGACTAAAAACACATTTGATGTTTCTTTTTGTATTTTTATTTATATTGTATTTATGTATGTGTGTGTGTGTGTGTGTATAAAGTGCAGGTTTTTTTAGATAAAGTAGAATTTCTATAACTATGTGTTGAACTGATAAATCACTCTTGTGTGTGTTAAACACAATCTACTTAATACAGACAACTTCATTATAAAGATAAATAACAAATCCAAAAAAAAATATGAGATTATAATCTATGACAAAAAAAGCCATTACAAACTACATTAGTGGTAAATACACATTGCTCTTTGTATTGTTGTAAAATACATTCATGAAAAACAAGATAACAAAAATCAAAAAGATAAATTATTTTAGATATAGCCATGTTTTAAATGTATAGCAGAGATGTTAATTGAGGCAGCAACATACACACTTTCTAGAACAACATGGACCTGAATAGCTGGTTTTTATGGAGGACAGTGAATAGGAAGAGGGTGCAAATCAAACAGCTCATTCTCAGACTACACAGCAAACAGCTTAAGTTTTTAGTGCTTTGTTTGAGGTTTTTAGTGCTCTGTCCTATCTTTTATCAACACATAATAGATAGAACTGAACAAGAAAGGCAATTAATAATCTGTCATTGCATTATGATATGAAAGGCTCAGTACAGTGTGGCACAAAACGCTTATGCGCATCCCGAGTGGAGAATGACGCGCTTAAAGCCACATGGAGTTACAGCGCACAGCGCATCGAGTCCGCATTGATGCAAGCTCTACAATACACTTCTTTTCGACAGTCAAAGTGGGGGTTACGTTTTTGCACGTCATACAGAATAACCCTAAAGGCACCAAGGTGGCGGTGCCACCGGCTTTATATTAAATATAAATATAGCTGTGAGCAGCGATAAAGGGCCAAAGCCGGCGGTACCACCATCCCGGTGCCTTTAGGTAACTAAAGGCATAGGGGTTGCGGTGCCACCGGCTTGGGCCCGCAATCGCTGCTCGCAGCTATATTTTCTACTTAATCTTCTACCTGTTGATTAGTTCTGACTTCCTCCGTCCCCTCTGTTCCTGATTGTGTTAGTCGAATTCATGTGTGTCTTGTTCATAAGGCTCATTAGTTCTTCTTGTTTGCTTGTATATAAGCCTGAGTTTAGTCCTGTCGATGTTGTCTGTTGACGTTGCTATTTTGGATGGTTGTTTTGTTCCTGTTTTGAAGCTTTAAAGATTCCTTAGCATTTCTATTAGTTTGAGTTTATTTGTAATAAAGACTGCACACAGATCATGTTTCTTCTCTGCTCAAACCAGATTCATGACATATATGAAGAGTTCAGATGCAAAAGCCTCTAAATGCCATTTGAAATTTTCTTCTTGAATGATGATTTTTATCAAACTTGTATATTTAAGTTCGGTGATCTCACTTAAATGGCAATGATGATCACCTATTAATTGTTATTTAAGTGAAATTACTGAACTTAAATATACAAGTTTGATAAAAATCATCATTCAAGAAGAAAATTTCAAATGGCATTTAGAGGCTTTTGCATCTGAACTCTTCATATATATATATATATATATATATATATATATATATATTAATTGATTGAGCTTAACTTTTGAAGCTGGATTTATTCATTGTGCATATGGTTGTGAGGTCATATATATATCATATGCGATCATCGATAATCCTGATAACGTTACAGTAAGGGAACCATAGGAAAGGATGAAAGGACAGTGCAGACAGACACACACTGATATGAAAGTATACACACATTCCCATACACATAGTAGATGTGACTACATTCAAAACACGGCTCCGTTTTGTCACATTCATTTTCATACAACTCTTGTAGAACAAAGAGGAGATAAAAGAGGGAACGTGCAAGACAGCAGGGAAGGGAAGGCAGGCAGGAGACAGCGTTCTTGTTCCAGCGAACACTTCCAAGCGTTGACAATAATAAGGTCTGAAAAGCATTACTGAAAGCGTTCCACAGCTCCGTCCAATCCTGACAGCCTTTCTTCTCAGCAAGCAAGTGACTTAGCTCTTGAATTTGAAACTGTTGCGGCTAGTAAAAAAAAAAAAAAAAAAAAATTGTGGGACGTGTCTCGCTGCAATTCATCACAATTCAAAACCAAAAGTTAGTTTCGTCCACTTGATGAACACAGTCGGCCTGTAGGAAGAGGGTCTCACTAATTTTGGTCTGCAAACTTTTAAACTGAAATTATTTTATTTACATAAATTCATAAATGTATGCAGTTTTTATTGTGGACTTGACCAGGGAATATGCATGCATTTCCAATGCATGTCACAGCACATCAATAATGTTTTTGTTTTAGTCCTATTGGCCTGGAATGATTCAATGCAAACTTGAAGTGTAAACATGCTGTAACAACCCAAAGGTCACACTGAGTCACAGTGAAGGGGAAAGTTCACTCTGGGAAACTGGGGCATCTCACCAAGACTTCCATTCTCTTTATTGTTACTGTCATGACTCATAAAAAAAAATAAAAATAAAAATAAAAAAAAAACATAAGGTGCTTCCAAAATCACATATTTCTATTATTGGAGGCAAAAAACAGTGTGTGGCTAAACTAGTATGTCCAAATTCACAGTAGTCATAAAAAAAGTAGGCAAAAGTATAGACACTTTACTATGAGCCCCTGGGAGAGGATTTGTGATTGGCAGTGAAGTGACACAATTGATGCTGGTAGGTCACCTTATCATTTCAACATGGGAAATGTTGGGGCATGGGACAACGGGGCTCGAGGCTCCTGATGGGGTAAAACCCTTCCTTGGTTTAATTTTACTCTAAACCACTGGATGGCACAAAAACTTGACGCAGCACTTTCCAAAACATCTGTTTTTCAAGATGCACTTTGAAATTTGTCTGATCCTTGGTGCGATCGTGGACAGCAACGCAAAGTTTATTCTGTGCTAATTTTATCTAATATTTTATCTGTTTTAAGATGTTGAATATTTAAGAGAATCACTAAAATTATTGAATATATTTTGAGACAAATGTCTTCTGAATGATTTTCAGTTTTGTTCGTTTCGTTCGTTGAATGAACCAAATGACTCGGAAAAAGATTTGTTCATTTAGATGAACGAATCCGAACAGGAGAGTCATAAACCTGAGTCACAGAACAGAGCAAGGCGACAATTTGAGCTTATAAAACTTAAGCTTCTTTTTTTTTTTTTTTTTTTTTAATGAGCTACCGTTTCGTTTGATAAGACCCTTATTCATCGTCTGGAATCATTTAAAGCCCTTTGAACAGTTTGCACTGAAAGTGTCTTTTGGACCTTGAACCATTTGGTTACCATTGAAGTCCATTATATGGAGAAAAATGCTGGAATGCTTTCATCAAAAACCTTAATTTCTTTTCGACTGAAGAAAGAATGACATGGACATCTTGGATGACATGGGGGGTGAGTAAATTATCAGCAAAAGTTTTTTTTCAAAAGTGAACTACTCCTTTAAGGTACGAAAGAATATGAAAAAGTATGGTAATTTGGGGTAAAAGGCGCTCCTACTTAAAAGGTACAATAATTAACATGATACTAAATGGCCGGCTGACTTTTTCATTTGTTGATGTGGTTAGATTCAGATGGTAAATATATACCAAGTTGGGCGTCCACCTAATATAATGAAAAATAAATATATATTAAGCATATTGTATAAAATGTGATTTAATGTTATCTTACCACTGTAAATCTATAATATAATTATTATGGGATCTCCTTCACTGCTTTCAGAATCTTTACTTTTTTAAATACTTGTAAGTTTTAAATTTACATATTTGAATGACAGTATATTTATTGAACAAAAATGAATTATTTTATTTATCAAAATAAACAGAAAAAAGGTGCAAAATGTGTTAAAGTGATTATTTTGAACTACTATTAAATTGGACATTATTAAACAAATCATTTTAGCTAAAGTATTTGTATCAATAGTTTGAGCCTTTTTTCACTTTTATGATTTATTTTCAGACAAAATATGTTGGTCCATAAATGTTCCATACAAACATATATTTTATACATACACAATGGGACACGTGGAAAGCACTTTTTTTTTCCTTAAAGTGTACCTTTAGCCCCATTGTACCATCCTATTTAGAACATACTTTTCAACGTTCAAAAATTACTTATTCAAAATAAATACCTACTCAAGAGAATATGCTATTTTGGATACAGCCATTGACTTGTTCATTGTTAGCCCATGCAGCTCAAAAGAGCAAATCAAGGGATTTGATGAGAAAAAAAAATTGATATTACTTTACAACCACCTAGCAACAACCTAGACACCCCAGAAACAACCTAAGAACCTCCCAGAATATCCTTGTAACTGTACAGAACAACCTTGCAATCAACAAGGAACGTCCCTTCCCAGTTTGGCAACAGTAAACAACCAAGCATCATGATGGTTTTCCTAAAATGAAAAAAAAAAGTTATAATCACTCCCTAATTTAACCAATTTACCAACAGAAGCATTTCTTAATGCAGGCACGGCTTTCTACAGTCTTTGAACTTTAGAGGCGCTACTCAACATGAAGAGGCTGGAGAAGAAAAAAAAAAAGAAGAGAGGAAAGAGGGCGGTTTATTTGGATCGTTTTTCATGGAGTGTCAAAAGGCCTTCCACAATCACCAAATCAATCCCGACCTACTGGTAACTGGGCGAGAGGTGAGAGGTGCTTAGCTGTGAGAGAGTGTGAGAAAATAAAGGAGCGAAAGAGAGAGAGAGACAGAAAGAAGGAAAGAAAGAAAGGGGGAGAGAGAGCAATGATCAGTTTTGCAGAGAAACTGAAGAAGTAAATCTCACTGGTAATCCCTTATTAAATAGTTCTCAGAGCTTCTCGGTCTTTGTGCTGTTCTCTGCTTGCCATTTCCGTCAGTAAAAAGTCTGTTAAAAATCCAATAAGAGGCAGGATATGGACCACTTGCCACAGCGCTAATACACAGATTCTCACTGCTTCCCAATAGAGAGGCTGCATCCTTTGAAGGCCGCTTTCGAAGGCCGATTGTGTCATAGTGGTGTGACGAAGGCTGTCCCAATTCAAAGGGTCTTTCAAATATGGCATCGAAATGCATCCTTCGTTTCCTGGGCAAAGAAGGATAAAACAGATGGACGCTTAGCCTTCCCCAGAATTTATTATGCGCAGGTGACGACAGGATTCTTTTAGATGAATTGCCAGATTTGTAAAACTAATTAGAAAAAATAAATTAATACTTTTATTCAGCAAGGGTGGGTTAGTTCACCCAAAAATGAAAGTTCTGTCATTAATTGCTCATCCTCATGTCGATCCAAACCTGTCAGACCTTTGTCATCTTCAGAACACAAATGAAGATAGTTTTAACGATATCTGAGAGATTTCTGACCTCCCCAATAGTATTCTTGTCGCACAAGAGTGCTTTATATCACCTAAGAAGACAAAGACCCGCAAAAATGAGCCTTTCATTCAGGTGTGTCACACAAGAAAGAATGTGAGGATAATATACTATATATATATATATATATATATATATATATATATATATACACACACATACATACACACATACACACACACTCAGTCATGCCTGGAAACAAAACCTGGTCAAATACTGTGGTTAAATGGGCCATTCAATGGGTTCAAGAGTTGATGGGATCAAAGAAAATTGTCTTTTTCCATAAATCTCTTATAAAAGTATTATTTTGCATGATCTTTTACAATTAGAATTTAGTATCTCCTTGCATCAAATCAATATCATGTGTATTTATTGACTTATTGATTTACAATATTGTTTTAGCAAACTTCCTATTCAATTCCTGAAGGCCACTGAATATCACCCTGAAACACACCACTGTATGGACTTTAAACATGATACAAATGGCAGTTTCAACAGACTTCACATGCTACACACTCCCCCAATCTGTGTTTACAATGGATTACAAGTGATGACATGTTATGAAGTTTCTGGTAGACTTCAAATAAAGCCATTTTGAAACTAAATGACCTCTGGGCTGACATGACTGACAATGTGCCAGTGATTGGCCTGTCAGCAGTAAAATACATAGTCCGGCATTTAGTCTAACTAGACACTTATCTGCAAAATCTTCATCTCACAGCAACTTCAGAAGGTAGAAAAACACAAAAATTGATTTATTTCTAACATTACCTTTGTACTTTAGAGTGCTAAAACTAAGTTTTAAATTACATCTAAGGATCCAAGTGAATCACTTTCAAAATATTAAACCATTTATTTGCCAGTCGCTCCCTCATTTTGGTCCCCAAGACCCTCAGACAAAATCCTCTGCTTTGGTGTCTCTCTAAATAGCTGCAATGACTAGAAAACAAGCTGAGAGCAACTACTCGTTCAGCACCAGATTAGCTTTTGTTAGGAAAACAAGGAGCTAAATCTAAAAAATTAATGCGGCTGGCATGCACCTTTCTTGTTCTGCCTCCACATGTCTCTTAAAAAGGATTATTTAGCCTTAATAACTTATTTTTGCTTTGTAAAAACTTCCTCTAAATCTGCTGATTATATCAAGCCAGCACCTTAGATCTAACTGATGTTTCAATAGCTATGCAGCGGAAAGGGCCTGGACAACCAGAAGAAAACTTTGCTTTAGTGTTTAATGGCATATCTGAGCAAGTAGCCAAGCGGAGGGCGCAGTACGCACAAACTCTAAACGCACGTCAGTGTTTGCTAGCACTTCCGAGCTCAGCAGATGTCCCTCCTACAAATGTGGCAGCCTTTGCAGGTGTATCGCTGCCGCCTCCCCACGCGTTAGATAATATCACAGCCACAAAAGAGTTTACAAAACACACAGCTAACTGCCAATTATACAGAACAAGCCGCTGTCTGCACGGCACTCTAAAGATGCTTTTCGAGAGGGTGTGTTATGTTTTTTTTTTTTCTGTCATGTAAGCATGTTTAAGAGGGTGATGGTGTATAACCAACTATATATAACTAGGCACTCATTCGCATGCATCAGATACTCATCATGGTGCAGGGGTTTATGTAACTAAACGCAAAAAAAAAAAAAAAAAAAGCAAAATAATGATCAGGCTGTGAGTGAGTAGCTCTGTTATGGTACTGTAGGAAGTGGATGTCTGCTGGGCACTGGACTGTCACACTCGCACCTCATATAGAAAGCATATTCATAATAACAGCTCTCGTACTGCACTTCCATTAGTGTGCCGCTTTAAATGCCACCAGGTTAATTGAATCTCTGATTACTGTGATTCACATGCGTGAGTCTCATCAAAAGAAATACATGTGGAGAGATTCAAGTGCATATAAGGAGAGATTAGAGCAAGGAAATCAGGAACATTTCGGGATAAGAATATCAAGTATATCAAAAAGATGGGCCATGCGCTGTGAAATAAACCAAAGCCATCGGTCAATGTCTCTAGAGTTTGGTGAGAATTAATTTCCAGTCAAATTAAATATAGATCACATCTTAGGTGCACTGAATACGAATTCATTGAGGTGTCTAAAAAAAAAAAACGCTTCTGGTCATGTCAATAAGTCAACCACTTGTATCATTGGGCCACAGTAGCCATGGGTCTTAAAGGGTCCTTTTTTTTTTTTTTTGTACATTTTTTAATTTCTTTTGTGTAATGTGTTATTTTGCTGTTTGAGCCTGAAAAAAAAAAGAAGCTATTCGATTCTTTATCTCGATTGTAGTCATGAGCTTCTTCCGGGAACATACTGTACACGTCACAATAAATTCACATCCAAGGCATATGCAAAAATACGTTTAATTCAAGCTTCATATATTCTTCACATATTCAACACTTGAAAGTGGGTTTCATAAAAACAGCAACATTTTGATAAAAAAGCTGAGGAATTAATATTTTTGTCAAAGACAATGTGCATTAGCAATGCTTTTACCACTTGTTTCTGCTTTTATTTTGCGTGTGTTTAATCTGGATATTCTGTGCTCTTTCAGAATATATATATAATAGCGTTCCCCTATTGTATAAAATTGAAAACACTGAAAGCCATAAAATTGCATCAATGGAGAGAAAACGTTGTCTCATAAATGCTTGACTAATCACAACACTGGTCCAGCCAACCAATCATATATCACATTGCACTCTTCAGAAATAGGGGTTGTATAGAGAAAGGAATTAAACAGTGTGTTACTGACAGACTCAACAAAACCTCAACATAAGAGGTCCCCTTTAAATTTAATACAATTGTTAAGAGGAGGACTGGTTCAATAGCGTAAAACTGCAACTAACTGTGACCATGAACCAGGTACGTTGAGTCATGGTGAGCATTTGAGAAATTCTTATTCTCTATAATTTCCTGTCCTCTGTCCAATTTCTCTATCAACAAAAAAAGCATCAAAAGTCAAATGCAACAAATAGGAAGTCTATAACCATTTAAACACCACTAAATAAACTACTAAATGTGACTAAATAAACTAAAAACAATGCAAGTGTTATCGTGGCATTTACTCTCAAAGTGCTGGGTCCAAGATAAAGAGAAGAAGTGCATTCAATTCTCTGCCTGCTGCAGGATAATGAGTGTAATAAGGCATTTCATTGCAGCCATTATTAAAATAAGCAAAGAAGCAGCCACAAGGTCTAGCTTTAAAAGGCTTGCTTTCATAGATTCATAGACTTTAAAAGGGTTCTGTGTACAAAGCAATTAATTTTTAGGCAAGCAAAAAGTGACAAGCAAAAACCCTTTATGAAACACGTTATCTTCTAATGGTGGAATATCTTACGCACTACTGTTTAAAAGTTTAAGGTCAGTAAGATTTTTCTTTTTAAGAAATTAATACACATACTTTAATTCAGCAAGGATACATACAGTTGATCAAAAGTGACAGTAGACATTCGTAATGCTACAAAAAACAAATACTGTTCTTTTGAACTTTCTTTTCATCAGAGAATCAGAATTACCAGTGCTTAATATTTCGCAAGAAATATTTTTGATCAAATAAATGTAGCCTTGGTAAGCTTGAAAGGAGCAACAACAATTACTCATGTTAAAAACATCTCACCAACCTGACTTACTGACTTTTTTTTTTTTTTTTAAGAACATATATCTCTGTACAGCAATCATTTTTTTAAGTAAAAAAAAAATATATTTTATTTCTCCTTAAATTAAATTAATATTTCTTTTATTAATTGATTTATTTATATGCTTGGAACTTTTACAAACTAAAGCCACATATTACATGTTACTTTAAAAATCTTCATTTTATTTCCAAAACTATTACATTTGATTTTACATTTGATAAACATTAGCATTTTCTGAAATAAGAATATGAGGTGAAAGGACCCGTTGTCACCCGTTATCATACAAAGTTCAGGACAATTACCGGTGAATCTTTTGTCTCATTTTATCCATTTAGTTTTTTTTTGATACTTCACACTTCTGTTTGTTCAACAGTGGCGGGAAAGACTTGTATGTCAGAACTGAATTATTATTATTTTTTCATCTCTGGGTATTACAGAATGAGACAGAGAGGTAACAACTGAAAAGCTGGCATGATCCAAATACGACATTGAAAAGAGGTGAGGAAAATCAGTCTCAGATTTGAAGCAGCTCTTTTTAAACCAGGGGAAAACAAACCAAGTAAACACCCACTCAGCTAAATCCTGTAGGAGCTAGCCAGGTCCATGAATGTGTACCTTTTGTTGAACGAAAGGCTCGTCTAAATAGCATGCAAATAAACTAAGATCCCTTCTGGAAGTAGAACTGAATCGGGTAAAAAAAAAAAGAGCACTGGTTCACAGAGAGATGGAAATCCAAGAGGGATGGTTCACAGCATGGAAATACGGTAAGACACCACTCTACCTTGTAGTAGGACTCCCTTGTTTTTTCTGTAAAAGGGACTTCCTGGCCATATTGGAGGACTGGACATACTGTGAAGAAAACACAGCGGAGAGAATGATGAGAAAGAGAAACAGATGACGTACAACTGACAGATGAACTGCATACCTGAAAAGACATTTTAAGAGATGAACAGTGCCAAAAGAGTGAGTGAGTAGAGGCTGTTCACACAGAAGGCGTTTTTCTATTCCAATGCGGTTCTTTTCCATTGTTTTTCTATGTAAACACGTGCTAGATGTATGTGTAAACCTTTGCGCTCGCGTCTTGAATCGTTTGCAGCGTCTTGCGCATGATAAGGCGTTCAAGTTAAAATCAGTTTAACTTTTTAAAAAGTATGTCTCGAGACCTTGCGTTTTTTTCCCCAGTTCCACAGTTCGCGTCTAAGTGTTCTGTGTGAACAAGCCCAGACAGACAGAGAGAGCACATGTACAGTAAACATATCCACAAAGATTCTCCATCGTGAATGTTTAAATACTCCAAATTATCAAGTTATGGGTTCATGTTATCACAGCTTTACGTTAATAAGATTAAATGGATAGTTCACTTTGAAATTAACTTTTGGTATGTTTTAGTTTACCTCAAGGGCATCCAAGATGTAGGTGTCTTTGTTTCCACAGTATTTTCAATTTTGATATTTTTAGGTCAAACCGTTCGTGTCTATCAGTCATATAATGGAGGTTTATGGTCACCACCTCAAAGAGCATGCACAGAGAAGTCCAAATTAAACATGATTTAATATTAGTAAATGTAAGAACACATTGATGGCCTAAGACATGAAACGAGCGGTTTGTGTGAGAAAACGAACTGTATTTTTCTTGTAACCACAGCCACGTCCAAGTGATCTGAGGGCGCGGGCGCTTTGTGGCTACAAGAGGTAAAAACAATATAAATACTGCAAATTTTTTCACACAAACCGCTCGTTTTGTGTCTTAGATCATCAATGTGTACTTACATTTACGAGTCATTAAATCATGTTTAATTTGGACTACTCTGTGCATGCTCTTTGAGGTGATGACCATATACCTCCATTACAGTATATGACTGGCAGACGACAACGGCTTGACCTAAAAATATCAAAATCGAAACTACTGCAGAAACAAAGACACATCTTGTATGCCCTTGAGGTAAGCTAAAACATATCAAAAATTAATTTCAAAGAACTATCCCTTTAACTGATACAACTGGAGAGGGGAAAAACGCCTGTTTTCAAAATACACAATGCACAAAATACTTCAAAACACAGCTTTTCCAAGAGGGTATTACCGTTTTTTTTGTTTGTTTTTTTTTTGTTAAAAAAAAATTAAAAAACTTTTACAATAGAAATTTGTACAATGGCCGTTTATTAAGGGCGCTTCATCTGCCCCCAATGTTGAGACGTGACTATGCAGCAACAAAGTCATTACATCCTTTTTCAAATTGAGGCCTTGTAGCTTTAATCATTACTTTCTCCTGGTGAGATGACAGGGCGGCTCAGGTGATCGTGCAGCAGACTTCAGAACACAGCCGCACAGCAGTATACGCTTCAGCTGAATTACACACCTGATTGGTGGTGTGACTCTTTTTTAAAAAACGTATTTTATTTGCACAAATGAACTAAACGAACAGAATAACTGTGTCAGGGCTCTGTGATGAAACTCAGACCGGAAAATGAGATGTTTAATTCTTATTTATTATATATTACTGGTTTTGTAAAACACCTGAAATGGACATTGGAATATGCCTGTGATGAACAGGAAATAAACTGGTGCTCTGCTGGATGTCAAAAATACAATCACACTTCAGGATTTCTCACATATGAAAGCTATTGATTTTTCTTGGAAATCATAGACATTGGAGAGGAAGGTCAACGGGTCCTTTTTCGAAAATAAGTGAAGGTGTGAGGCAGGATGTGTGAGGCAGTATCTGAGAAGAATTTAAGGAACAAGAGTTATGTGTCAGGGTTACTATACAAACAACATCAAACTTAGATTCTGTATCTCATAAAAAAAAAAAAAAGATTAACCACAATTTTAAATTTATATATATATATATATATATATATATAATTCTTAATTTTAATTCAATTGAATAATTATTATATTATAAAAGCATAAATATAAATAATATTACATTACTTGATATATTAATTTATAATATATCATATTCAGATTAGCATAATATTATTGAACAATAAATGACATATTTTATTATGCTAAATATTTTATTTAAATTAAAAAAATTCATATGATGTAATATTTAAATGATATAATAAATATAAAATAATTAAAAACAGATCATATAAATAAATAAATTAAAAACAAAGAATCTAAATAAATAAAAGATAAATTACAAGTGATGCAACAGTATAAAAAAACTGTAACAAGTAACAGATGGCTATCAAATATGTTACTTGAGGACGTTCGTGAAAGATGTGAGACCAAATGTGATCAAAGTTCCCAAATTCAGTCATGAATTTTCTTTTTATCTTTTTCATCTTCTCTAATGAAATCTTTTTTCCCTGAGCCATGATTTTTCACGCTCCATCCCAAACATTGATCATTTGTGAAGGCAAATTTGAATTTCCTGACATTTTTGTTTGGGATATGTGAAGTGTTTGAGCATGCTTTCATATTGAGGAGGTCTCACAGAGTTTAGAAACAGTTTAACCACGTCTCTGTTTTCTGACAGTTCCTTCTGATCTGAATATTTTTCGCTTGAAAGGTTGCAATATATATATATATATATATATATATATATATATATATATATATATATTCCTGTGGATTAGCTGCTCAGTTATTATCAATTATCCGCTTGTGTACGATACCTCCTCCGTCTCAATGTACACTGTGAGCTTCACAAATCTAATCAGGAGCAGTCTAATCTTCAATTTAGCCCTCGATCCACTTTCTGCCTCCCTGTAGATTCAGTATGTGCAGACATTGGCTCTGTCATCTTCCCCTTCTTAATCTTCTTAGAGTATATTAACTAATTGAGAATTAGAACAAACAGAGGTGGCACAGGGCTTTGAGCACATTTTGTCTGCACGGTGTATTTAAAAGCCCGGGCTTGCGGGTTGACGGGGCTGGTTTGGCTCTGGACCTCTTCCGATGAAGGAGCGCTCTATGGTGCGTGGCATCTCTGAGCACCGGGAGGCCATGTGCCAAAGCGAATAAACACTGCACTGCCACTTCACATTTGCTAATCTCCGCAGGGCTGTCAGACTTCAGGTATCTGCCCTGACAATTGAGGATAATTTAGTGCGAGAAGTAATGGAACCTCTCTATTTCTTTACGGATCCATTAATTACAGTGTTCCGTCAGAACGTGTTTGATTTTTTTCCTTCTTTTTTCCCCGTTGAGAGTGATTAAAACATATCTCAGCACAGCTCAGACACAGCTTGAGATGAACATCTTCATTAGCATACTAGTCGCCTAGCAACTGAAACATCTCTAACTTTCAACTTTGAGATTTTTTTCACTAACCTCACACCTGAGTACAGCATGCAGTCATTACTAATGTACAGGATGCACCATGATCCATTTATCCCCTAAATAAAACATAATAAACATAAAGGGAAGAATAACTCCAATAAATGAGACTGCACCTGATCTGTAATGAATAATTTTGGTGTAAATAATTTTATTTTATTTTGTTTATGCCGACAGTCAAAAGTCTTACAGCATAAAACTACCGCAAATATTTATGTTTATATATGTCACAGTCTCACCGAGTTAGGACTTTCTTTTTAGTTTTGTTGAGTTAGTTGTCATGGTTTCTGATTAGTTCTCATTTAGTTCAGGTGTGTGTATTTCATTAGCCTTGTTTGTATGTGTATTTAAGTCCTCTGTGTATTTATTTGCTGTTTGGTCTTGCTCATGTATACCCAACAAAGCTGTTCTCTCTGTTTGGATATATCTGCCTGTGGATTCATTTTAGATTACCTTTGCCTTCATTATCATGTTCATGTGTGTCCTATACAACACAGCATTGTGACAATATGAGTATAAGACGAAAACAACGTGTGCAGTACCCAAGTTCAGTACCGAACATAGACAAAACATAGGCTTGAGATAAATGAGACCCAACTCTTTTGTGGATTGAATCAGCTATAGGCATAGCACAACCTAAAGGTATTCATGCACCGTGCTGCTGACGCAGGCACAAAGAGACTGTTGGCTGAGGAAGGGGCCAGATCCCTGCGGGACTGGGTTCACCATGCCGTCTCCCTCTTTCGGTTTCTCCTTCCCTATAGCAGTCAAGACCAGTGTTTGTACTTCTAATGCACATATGCTTTGTATCGGGTTACAGCTATGGTATGCGTTGCCATGGACACAGCATGCCTCATGATAGACGACCCAGGTCCTTTTTTAATCAGCTGTAAGAACCCAAAAAATAAAAAATAAAAGCGGGAAAGCTTTTATGATATTACGTTATTTATATGTTATTAAGTGCCCTCCCCTCTCTGAAAATAATAAAAAGAAATGAGATCTCCTGCTGCAATTATTTGGCCCATGGTTTCGCCAGTAAAATTTAACACATTCAGAGGAGTGAACAATCAAACTGGTGGTGATGGAATTTGAGCCCATGAGCCCTAATATAGCCTTGCATCAAGCACCTCTTGTCCTTGAGTAAAGGAACCATTACTGTTACTTATACAGGAGCTTGTTTAAATCATTAAGTATTCAAATTAGACACAGATCGTCTGTGCAACGGACATGAATGATTCCTCAAATCAAAAACCTTGTTGAGAAGAGGTGTGAAACTGATGCGCGTAAAAAACAAAAGTTTGAAGTGAAATTTACGTGCGTCAGAATCGAAATCCGTTGGCGGCCAATTTTTATGTCGACCGAGCATTCATCGAGAAAGTAAAAGGATCACTCTTGCCCTCATCCACCGAATCTGTCATTTATTTATTTTTTTGATGATAAATAGAGCCAGCCTCCAAAAGTTATTAACCTGTCCTGTGATTTTACGAACTCATGCACATATGTTGGTTGTCTTTACATCATAATAATATTTCAAATAATCTAGATATGGAATAAATAACATGCAATACAAATGAACATGTCTCGCATATTGAAATAAAGTTTTAAGTGATAAAATATTCGCTTTGTTGTGCATTAGAACCACACGCATTTAGTTATATTACAAAATAATTTATTGAAGCATCCAGATACTTCACCACGTGAGCAGGCAGCAGGCTCCTCATTGGTTAACGTGGCACGAATTTGACGGCAAAGTTCAGTTTTCTCAACTCGGGCGGCAGGCGCGAATTCGCGTCAAACGCGTGAATGCACAAATAGCACTAACTAAATCTTTCGCTCGTAACGCGCCAGATGCTCAATTCGCGCGAAATTGTCACTCGAATGAGTGAATTGACGAATTCGCATCTACCGGGCTGCGTTCTATGCCTCATTCGCGCCGCAGGAATTTTTACGCCCGTAAAGGCCAATTTATACTTCCGTGTAGGGTGCGTGCAGTAGGTACGGCGTAGCATACGCACAGACGCGCACCCTTCGGCGTAGCCTGACGTGCACCTCCTCAAAAATTTAACTACACGTTCTGACGACGCGGACTGCAAGATCTGTGGTTGGTCGGTTTGGTAGCATCGCATTTCCTCCTACGCATTTCCACACGTACCATCTCCTCCGACGTCTTCTCTCGTTTCTGCCTTTTAGTTTTAGTAATTTCACTTAAATTAACTGTTTTTCCGCCTCAATAAGCTCCAACTCCAACATGATCCGCTCTCTTTCAGTCGCCATTACTTTTAGTAACCTAGCCGCGAGGAATCTAAACACAGTGGAACATTGAAACCCTCCGCCGCCAACTAGCGTTTCAGAGCAGTACTGCAGAGCAATCAAGACCTGAACGCAGAAATATAAATGCTCACGACAGCGTCGCCTACGTGCGTAGCCTAAGCCGTACACTAACAGTTTGGCCGTACACTAACTATCAGGCGTGTCCTCGACGCAGAAGTATAAATTGGCCTTAACGCATCTTTGCATTGACTTAACATTGAAATCATTGGCGCCTGACGGACTATTCGCGTCAGGTGTGAATGCACCATTACAACGCCATGGTTTCAACTAAGAATTATTTTTGCTTACCCGGTCATAACAGCAGTTTAGATTTCCACCCACATATTCACTGGATCCAACACAAAAAAAGAATACATGTAATGTTTTGTATGAATTTGAATTCATTTAATTAAACATGCAATTTGTAAAATATTGAAAATATATATTATATAATTATTTCAAATAAAATGCACAATACATTTACAAATTACATTTACATATTTTGATTTATTATATATTTATTTCATTTTTCATTTATTTATTTTAATAAAATACAAATAATTTTAATAATAATAATAATAATAATGCAAAGATATTTACATTTTAAACATCATCACCATCACCTGGTCTGAAATTGTTTTAAACTGCAGGGCCAACAACCTTACTGTTGAGCCGTGTCCAGCAAGTTTTACATAGGCAAGCACAACTCATTTTCTTCAGAACATGTAAAAAATCTATTTAAAACCTGTTGTATAACAACACTTGAGGGGTGGAGGGGGATGGGGTTACATCAGGGTACAGGACCTGGAACAGTGTAGAGCCGCTACCTCAGCCTGCATATGCATATCCCGGTAATCTAAGCGGAAACGACCCCAACCGGCTCCCGCGGAACCTCTTTGAACCTGCTCTGTGGGAACGTGGCTCACTCCTTCAGCTGAAATGCCTTTTAATGAAATGTTAACTGCAGTTATGAGAGCCAAAATCCTGTTTCTTCCTGGCTCTGTTGGGGCGGCTACGGCCGTCTGAGCTTTTTCAAAAATGTTAACATCAATAAGGGCATGCCACTCTTTGCCCTTACTGGATGTTTGAATGTAAAACACACGTGCCACCGGCTGGAGTCTTGCTGGGTATATACCCCATCTATTTTTAATCCGGTGCGCTCTGTCTGTTTGCTCTGTTAATGCAAACACACGCACCTTTCAAGAAACAGCCGCTTTCTCCATCTCCATCAAGAGCAGGCCTAGGCTATTCATTTTTAAACAAAGCTTACCTCCTTTCGCTTGATTCTATAATCTCGTTTCAAATCCTATCGCCCACTACACTTTCCTTTTACCCCTACAATCGCAATCCTCTTTAACTAATCTAAAGTCTAATTGGTGCCAGCACCGGTTCTCCCCTGTAGGTTACTTCTCGCCTTGAGGTTTTTAACTTTTGTTCCTGTGAAATCTGAAGCTGCTCTCGCACGGGATCACGGCTCACAGAGGAGGCTTTTTCAGGGCAAGAGGGTTGAGAAGAACACTGCACACAATTACTGGAAGGAATTTCAGAGCAGAAAAGTGATCAGTTGACTTAACTGACTTAAAGGGAGGAAACCTAATAAGGTTTCTAATAAGTAATAAACTTCAATGGTGAACTTGACATTTCCACATAACTTTTTTTTTCAATTAAGCATTTATTACTTAAAAAAATGAGAAAACCGTTTGCCTTAAAATTATTAAGTTAAGCCAACTGATCATTTTTATCGTTAAATAATTCCTTAAAGAAGTAGTTCACTTTTAATAAAAACTTTTGCTGATAATCTACTCACCCCATGTCATATCCATGTCATTCTTTCTTCAGTCGAAAGAAATTAAGGTTTTTGTTGAAAACATCCCAGGAAATTTCTCCATATAATGCACTTTACTTCTAACCAAACGGTTCAGGGTCCAAAAGACAGTTTCAGTGCAAACTGCAAACTGTTCAAAGGGCTTTAAACGATTCCAGACGATGAATAAGGGTCTTATCAAGCGAAGCGATTGCTCATAAAAAAAAAAAAAATAGGTTTTATAAGCTCAAATGTTCACCTTGCTCTGTTCTGTGATGCGCATTTGTGACTCTCCTGTTCGAACTCGTTTATTAAAATGAACGAATCTTTTTTCGTGTCATTTGGCTTATTCAATGAACGAAATGAACAAATTGGCTCGGGAAAAGATTTGTTCATTTTGATGAACGAGTTCCAATTAGAGAGTCACGAACTGAACGACTGAGAGAGTTCGACTGAAGAAAGAAAGACATGGACATCTTGGATGACATGGGGGTGAGTAATTTATCAGCAAATTTTTTTTTTCTTTTTTTTTTTTTAAAGTGGACTACTCCTTTAACCTGAAAACATGTTTGATAGAGCAAAATCAGTGTAGAACATATTGCATAATATGAGGATAATTATGCCTTATTTTGACTACACCACTGACATAAAGGTTCTTTATTGGCGTCAATGGTTCCATGAAGAACCTTTAACAACCATGGATTCTTTCCATTGCACAAAGGCTTCTTTTCAAATGGCAAAAAAAGGTTAACAAATGGTCTTTGGACAACCCAAAATAGTTCTTCTATTGCTTTGCCATGAAAACCCCCTTTTAGAGCCTTTATTTTTAAGAGTGTAGATGGAAAAAGTTTATTTACAATAAGAGATTCATCCGTACAAACTACTAAATCAGAGCTGGAGGGAAGTAGTTTTAGTGCTCAGAAAAATATGGCTCATGGAACAGACAGATTTTTTTTCCACAGACTATTAACAGGAAAAAGGCAGGCTGTTGACAAACCTCCAAAAGAACAAAAATACCTCAAAGACAATAAATCTCCACAGACGCGCCTCCAGTGACTGCTTACCACCACCCCAAAAATGCCACAATCTTTCACAACCTTCTTGTGTGTTTCTCTAAGTCACCTAAAAAGTTATACAAGGAGCTAGACAAGATGTTTGTGCATGCTAAATGAATTAAAGAAATCCTCACTCATGCCATGGACATTAAACCCTCAACATGCCTCAACCGCCCCCAAACCTTCTCTCCACAAAGCATGTTCTTCTCAAGCCTACGTTAATCAAAGAGACATGTGACAAGTTACATTGAAAGGTTCATCAGTCTAGGCTGCCGAACAGCTAATATATCTCTGAACTTTATAGGTGGAAGAGATCCGAGGACACACTGAGAGTTTCTGCCAGATATGGAAAACCCATCATTTACACGGCACCAGCCATTAGAGTAAGCGTGGAAAAGTAGGTGATCTTGTCATTTAGTGTTACTGAGAAGACTTGAGGGCTGCAAGGGAGGGGGCAGAGGCAAGCAAACAAGCCTGGAGGTCCGGGAGAGATAGAAACTAAACAAGACAATACCGGACTGGGGCTTTTCATGAGCTTGTACATTGAATTTGTTTTCTTAGTAATGCGTTTTTACCCACGGGCTGAAATGACAACTATTAAAAATGAGAACTAAGTCAGTCTCGGTGCATTCAGCATTTTTATTTTCTCTCCCTCGCTTTCTTTCAGGGTTTCTTCAGACTCACAGTCTCATTTAAAATTAATCTCCTAAAGCAACTGGACCTCCAGTTGTCATCTCCAATAATTCACGCATCCCCGAATTTTTATGAAGACAGACAAATGCAGGTATAGAAAACACTAAAATAGGCTCCAAGCCATCCGTGGTTGCCATGGAGAGTTGCGTGTTTCCAGGGCGATAGTGTATTTCTCGAGCGCTAATGGCCTGTCCTTTTGCCAGGCAACAAATAGCCCTGTGATGCAACTGCACCTGTCTCAGCTCTGTATTACCATGGAGGCGTTCCTGTTGCTATGCCGACCATCACGCTAATAACCTCGCAAGGGCAAACATGCATTGCTGAACTCCGAGGCCCAGCTGTTCCTCCTGCCCTATCGCGCTCGTAGTGTCTCTCTCTGAGCATGTTAAGGAATGTTCGTCTTACCTGAGCTCACGTTGCAGCCTCTTAAAGGGAACGCATCCATTTATTTTTTCTCTTAAGTCTAGCAATAAAGTTCTTACACCAAAAACAGCCATTTCCCATCCTCCCTCTGACCTTTACACCATGTCCTAATCATGCACAACACAACAACATTTCTTGCAGTTTCTGTCCAAACCAAGCATGAGAGCGACAAAATATTTGTTCTACTGTATATTTCAGACTTCTATGTTCTTTCATCCTGAAATATCTTAATGACAGCTCTCTGAAGATTTTTAGCATGGTAATGGATATGACAATGTTGATGTATTTGGTCTTGGTGGAATAAATCTGCTATGCTTCTGCTGAGTTGCTGCTGAAGAGCAAATACAGGAACTTGCTACTGCCAATGCATACGCTGATAAACTGCTGTAAGCATGCAAGACATACTGCTGCTGCACAAATAGCATAAATCAATTACCCGTACCAGATCTATATAGGTGGAGCTGGGGAGGGTGGAGGGTTTTAGACAAACTCTGAAAGCATGCTGCAAATTTCTGTAGTGAATGGTCACCAGACATTTAAATGTTGAGCAGCAAGCTCATTGGCTGCAGATGTGACATGAACCAAGTAGTAAATGCTGTAAATATTATCAGCTGCATTAAGGACCATCAAGCTGCGCCATATAGAGTTTCATGACAGAACTTGGCATTTCCAAAAGGACTATAAACCTTAAACCTAAAATATTTGAGATTTTTAAACTTTCAAACAAGACTTTATAGCAAGTTACAGTTATTGTACACTACTGTGCAAAATATTGGTCAGAAAAAAAAAATCGAATTTTTGAAAGAATTCTCTTAAAGGTACAGTATGTAAGAATTGTGTAATAAAATATCCAAAAATCACTTACACAGTGTGATATATTTCCTGCAATTGTGTACTTGCATTATCCCAAACTTCTCCAAATATTTTTTTTTTCCAAATTCCAATTTTAAATAAGTGGCCGACAAAAAAAAAGTCACCAGTCAATATCCACGCTATCCTCGGTTTCCGTTCATACTGCCGTAGCCATGACGTAGCCAAGGCAAAAGATGTAGACAACTGCTTTGAGCTCACAGGGGTTGCATTTATTTGATAAAAAAAATACAGTACTATTGTGACTAATAAACAGTAATATTGTGAAATATTATTACAATTTAAAATGATTTTTTTTTTCCCCCCTTTCAAAATATATTTAATTTTCCTAATATGCTGATTTGGTGTTCAAGAAACATTTCTTATTATCAATGTTGAAAAAGACTGCTGCTTAATATTATTGTGGAAACTGTGTTCAAGGTGCTTTGATGCATAGAAAGTTCAAAAGAACAGTATTTATTTACAATTTAAAAGTCTTTACTGTGACTTTCAATTTAATACATCCTTGATGAATAAAACCATTAATTATTTAAAATATATACAAACATATTATTTCATTTGAATTTGTTTAAATGGCATTGGAATCTGGATTGCAATTCTGTTTGCTGCTTGAGGAAAATTTAATTGAATTAAAACTGAACAGAAGCTTTGGGTCTTGTATGCCATCATAGTAAATCAAACTATTCCATTAAAAAAATGATGTCGAATCATTCATGTTTTCCATGATCTCCTCCTCACACCCAGGCCTGTAGCTGAAATATCTGGTGCAAATTGTTGCAATGGTTCCCCTTGAAATTGCTTTTTTTGTTTGTCCGCCTCAGTCCCACCACACACATACCAATCTACAGGTATTGATGACATCACCAGAACAGACCATGCCTTCATCCCATCTGTCTACCTGACCAACATGCGGATGAAAAAGAGCCGTAGCCCCCGGCTTACTACTCGCAGGATTTAATAATCTACAGTATTGCTTTGCTCACAAAAACAGCAAAGATGAAAGAGTGGTGCGTAAAAAAAAGAGCAGAAAAGAGGAGTGTGTCAGTCTATGACTCAGCTGATTCGTGTGAACCTGAGGAATGCTATAAAAAGCTTCATTCGGCTTCCTAAAAGAGCTGCAGTGGCCAAATAAACACTTTATTACACACTGCTACACACAGATTCACCATCTGGCCTGCGAGAGACAGGAAGCCAAACCTGTGTGTGCCTAACACTACACTGCTATCTTTGCTTCCTACACACATACTGTACACACACACACACACACCTTACATCAGGTCCATCAGAACAGTGAGAGGGTGGAACACATTACAGACCTCAGCCCCATATGAATTAGATAAAGTTTGGTCATTAAGAGTCACTGATTTGCCTCTTCCGTTCGTTTTAACACAGTCTCATCCCAAAACGTCATATAACTGACGTTTTGGGACGTATTTTGACCATACGTCAATATCCGCCTTTTTAGGGCCCCCTTAAACGTCGGTAGATGGCGATCCCGGGCCGTCATACAACTGACGCTTTACCTTTAACGTCAGTTAGGTGACGGGGTAGGTTTAGGGTTAGGTTTAGGTATGGGGTAGAGTTAGGATCCCATAACCTCATCTACCGACGTTTAAGGGGGCCCTAAAAAGGCGAATATTGACGTATGGTCAAAAAGACGTCCCAAAACGTCAGTTATATGACGTCTTGGGATGAGACCGGGTTGTTCGTTTTTACATGCCGAATTTACACTGCAAGTAAACATCGAATCAGATTCACCAGATTCTTAAATTGGCCACATGGTTCTTTGGAGATTAAAAAAAGTTCCTAATGTTAAATAAAGTTCAGATCCGTGCATCATCTGTTAAAAAAGAAACAGTAAAACTCTTCTGGGGTCTTTAAAGCAGCACATCTAGAGATTTAAAACTCCTTTTGCGGACCTTAAAACGGTTATGGCGTTAATCTGTAAAATCTCTGTAATCTGTAAAATTGGCTCTAACTGAAGAGTTTATTTTCAAGAGTGTATCTTCAAAAATAGTATTTAGAGGTTGTTGTTTTGAAGAGGTGTGGGCTAGAGGAACCGTCCTCTGTGATCTCCTCTTCCTACAGGGCCTCGGAGTCTTTGAACACCTGGCGCTAATAACCAGCCTAGTGCTGTACCCACACAACATTATCAGCCAAGCACCCAATAGAGAAGGAGAATTCGCTGAGGATGAACTGTGCCCACTGATAGCGTCATTTATTTGCACATGCTGTCTGCGCTGTTTTAGCACCTGAATCACTAAAGGAATTATGCAAATCAGTTAACGGCACAAACACAGACAATATATATATATATATATATATATATATAGCGGTACACAATTTGCACAGCACAATTCCCTTTCTTTCAGGCTGGTTCTGAGCTCTGAAATGCTGAAATAGTCTTGATATACCCATGGCAAAACTATTTTTTTCTGACCAAAGTATATTTCAAGTATTCACTCAATGTCTGTCAGCAAACAGTCTGGCTTGAGTAAATATAATTCAAAAAGAAAAATAAATCCAATGCCCAAATATGTATTACAAAACTGATATTGGGATTAAACTTGTATTTAAAGGGTTACTCCACCCAAAAAATACAAATATTCATTTTTGGGTGGAGTATCCCTTTAAATGAGTAAAAAGTATTTTCAATCTTAAAATATATTGTGAGTAAATGCAATATATATATATATATATATATATATATATATATATATATATATATATATATATATATATATATATATATATATTGGACAATATAAATATATGCACATTTATGCAAAAATATTTTAAAATCTTGTTTTCTTTTTGTATATTTAAAAAAAGATATATATATATATATATATATATAGAGACTTAAAACGGCTTAAAAATATAAAATATATATTACAATCTTGTGTATATATATATATATATATATATATATATATATATATATATATATATATATATATATAATACATTTCTATATAAAATAAAATAAACAATAACTACTTTTCAACAGCTCAGCTTTAAGTGCCAGCCAAATACAAATAAATAATAATTGAAATTTACATAGAAAAGAAGCAATTCACAAGCAAACACAAATGCAGATAGTCCCTGATTAAACTTGATTGTGGGTGGATATTCAAGATGACCATGTGCAAAAGTTTTCAAAATCAAGGTTAAAACAGAAACCTTGAAATAAAATGACTTCAAGTATCAATCTTCTCAAAAAAAAAAAAAAAAACTTCTCAGGTATGTGAGGATTTTCACTCAGTTTTCTCTGGTGCAGATTGGCAAACAGTGCAATTTCACCTCCAGCACACATGCATTCTTTGGAGGGGGGGTCTCTTTTTTTAAAAGAAATGACCTTATTCAGCATTTGTTTGTCGAGCTGTGAGATTTGTGCCTTGATGAGGCAGCAATGTGCTTGCAGCGTGCACTGCTGAACGGACTGATGCGGGCCGTCGTGACAAACCCTATCCAAAAACATCTGAGCACGGCTCCCTTTTCCGCCTCATTCCTTAATCATCTCGCCATGCTTGAGCAACACCTGAAACCCCCGGCCTATCTCTCTTACTAGAGCTGTCTGGTTTAATTCAATCTCTTTAAAAACATCCGTCTCCATTTTCCCTTTCTAGCCGCTGAGCTTGAGCTATCAACCTTAACAAGGATATAGAACAAATGGGCGCCCATTTGCTCCATATCCTTTGTTAAGGATGATATGCCAGTTCGAGTTTTACAGTAAAGCAATTATTTTGTCTTGCACAGATGAGTTGCTGGAAGCACACAGACCTGTACGCTGGATCAAAATCAAATGGAGCGGTGAGGGAGTCGCTCGGAACCCAACGCCGGGTCTCGATCTGACAGCTCCTCTCAGCTCACCACTACCACCCGTGGGTTCCGCTATATACTGTACGTATGAAGAACCAATACCAACAGGGAAGGGCGCACAACACAGAGAGGGAGAGAGACATTTGGTGAGGTTTAAAGATCGATGCGTCTAGTGGGTCGGTTGCCTACCTTTGATATGCCTGAGGAGAGGTGGGAGGCGTGGTGAACACCTGGGAATAAGGATGATAAGGCGTCTTCTTCAGCGCCTGGATGAGATTCTGTCTGTATTCTGGGTCTATGCACCACAGGGAGCCCTTCCCGATGTTCTGTGGAGGAGGAAGAGAAATACAGTCAGACGTATTTAGTTAGGACAGAAAAAGAAAAGGCAGCGTAACATACCAAAAGACAACAATGAAGACCAGAGCACCGGTCAAAGATTTGCAGCTCTCGCTGTCTTGTAGGGGAAACTGATGTTTGCGTACTTCTACAGTACGTTCACCTTTTTGTTCAGATGTGTGGATTTCAATGTAGGAAATTGACTTCAGTTCCTTCCCTGTACATCCCTTTGTAATGTTAATGTATCTCACATCTAAAACATCAGATCGTCAGGTGAAGAATGAAATCATCATATATATTCATTGATGGATAGCTGAGCATACATATAGCTTTTCTTCTTTTTTTTCTCTTGAAGAAGGGTCTTTATTGAGCTTTCAAATATTAGCAGCATTTTATGCATCAAACGTGTGCGATGGTCAAATTCTAAAGCAGCATCTCATGATGTATCCTTGCGGATTATGGAATCCCAGAATGCATTGTGGTGAGCTCACTGAAGAAAAAAAAATAATCCAACATGATGGACAAAAATGTCAATACTGGCATAAAATAAAGTATATAATATTTAGTAAATATTAATTCAAATACTGTATATATTACATTCATGTAATACAAATATATTAGGGGTGTAATAACAATATATCGTGCCACAATATATCACAATACATAAATGCAACAATACGTATCATGGATAGTGACGATACGTATTGTGGATAGTTCCCCCTAAGTAGTTACTGTGTGAGAAAAAAAATATATATATATTTTTTAGAGTTTTTTTTTTTTCAGACTACATTAAACTACTATATATAATGTTGATTATAATGTATAATAATGCAATGGGGGAATATTTGTGGGTCCTGATAATGCTAAATGTCTGATGTAACCAGTTAAAAGTGGCTGACATTATTTTAAATATATCTAGTCAGTGACAGAGCACTAGCATATTCGTCTAAAATTATTCTGTATTTTCAGCTTCAGAATTATGATTATTGTTATTCTGGTGTCACCACTGTCCCTGTGTTATAAGCAGCAAGTCCAAACCTATTCATTTAAAACCACAAAGTAATATCAAAGTTAGCATTTTAATCAACAGTACATTTTTTGTAACCTTTCACCATATGTCTTGGAGCATCGCAATAATATCGTATTGTGAGTTCAGTATCGTGATATGTATCGAATCGTGACATGAGGGTATCGTTACATCCCTAGAATATATGAATTATTACGTTAATATTAAATACGCAAAATATTAATAATAAACATTACTGTTATGTATTTTTTTGGAATCAAATTCCAAGTATATGAGTGTTATTTCTGTAACCCACGTCAACAAGAATTTTGAAGGTGCGTTCACATTTCCGATAATTTTGTTGCTGCAAATAACTTTACAAACACACATATTACAGAGAAAAGCAAAATGTTTATTCAGTGAATTTCTGGGTTAATGGTGTAAGACAAGATAAGAGTGGTCCAGAACAGTAAGGGAAGAAATGAGAGCCTGACCACCTGCATTACCTTGACCTCCACGTTCTCCTGTTCGTTGGTGAAATGGCTGGAAAAATGCATAAAAAACACCCCCAAAAAGTGCAAACTACAGCGAGTACAGATGCTACAGACCACTTAGACAAACTCAGCGTTTTACAAAACAGCACAGTGAGCGAACGCACCCAGTATATAAATTAGCTGTCCTGACAGATCCTGCTGAAAACGAGGAAACAGCAAAATGTCACTTTGAAAGTGATATGAGGGGGAAATTACTTGAGCTCATTAGTACGGACTACAATCAGTGTCATGTTACTAAGCCCCATTTTCCAGTTCAAGTTATCCCTATAGTGTCAGAGATTTACACAATCAGCAAACCACAGCCACGGCGACTGAACAAAGTGTAGACTATCAGAATGCTTTTGTAAAGTGAAAGCCTTTTCCTTTCACTCAGGCACTTGAAAGCGTTGGGCAGTGCGTGCTGTTTTGTTAGACAGACTGCGTGTTCTCAATGAATCAATAGTAATGACCTTCAGATAACTGACAGAGTCACACTGTGTGCCCTGGGGTAATACACACATACACACACACACTGGCCTGGACGGAACGCGGTGTCACGTACACTTTGTGTAACAAACAAACTGGACGTTGCTTTTACAGGAGGTTCCGTTTGCGTTAACTAAAAGCACTGAAATTGCGCGTCCCCACTGACTGCTGTTTATCGCTGGGTTAATGGGTGTTTTTTGAAGGGGACGTTCTATCTTTAACAAAAAGCTGCAGTGAGATTTTTTTCAGCGTGAACACTAGATTCCCCCGACAAGAACTAAGAAACGATAACACACTCTATTGATTGCAGCAAACCCCAAAGCGAGTGCTCGACTCTTTACCCACAGTATTTGGCTTCAGTGGAAAGATTTGTACCGGCACAAGTCAAACAATTCAAACCCTTGGAGTGTTTTAGCAAACAAAATAAACAGCACGTTGTCAGGGTTCTGTCACTTCTGTCTGGGTTATATTCTGGTTGGTGACAGAGCTCTGACATTCCCAGTTTGTCCTGTGTTTATGTTTAGTCTGGTTCATTATGATCACATGCTCTCCTGTCAATTGTCAAGCCCCTCCCATCTCATTACCTGATAATTGATTAATCTTCCTGCTTTGTTCAATACCCTCTTATGGTTGCTCCCCATTTAGTTTCCCTGTGTTTTCAGTCATGGTTCGTTGTCTATGTTCCCTTGTGTTTCTTGTTTGGTGCATATGCCTGTCTTGATTTACCCATGGGGAGTTTTGGGTTGTAGTTTTGTTTAATAAAGATCCTGAGTTCCTGCACATGAATCCTCGCTTCACTTTTGACCATTCCGTGACACACATTTATTGGACTCACAATTCATTTACACTCATGTCTCAATGTTTAAAAAGCTTAGCCAGTAAAACCTAAGATACACAAGCAACAATATATATATATATATATATATATATATATATATATATATGTAATAAACAAATTTATTAATATCTAATTATTATTAATTATTAATATGGAATTAACAAAAAAACTACTGCAAGTATAATGAATGCTAATTAAAATAATTGTTAATAAATAATTGGATAACAGGCCTATGGATTATTTCATTGTGTCATGTAATATTTTCCAGAGGGAAAGGTCTTTTTTTTCCAAGAAAAAAAATCAATTTTCTTCTGAAAGAAGTGAACGCATTTATTCTTAGCACAAACCGACATTCTCCACCTAATTAAGCTGTCAACTTTCCATCAGCGTGTTTTAAACCATACCTGGACCTACCACAAAGATAAATTGCACCATGAAATTCAATCCTTAAATGGTCTGTCCAGTAGATGCTTTGATGGAAATGAAAAATAGGGGAGTAAAAAAAAAATGAACAGGATGGATCCAATAAAAAGGATGAAGGGGGGGGGGGGGAAATATAGCAGCTGGCAAAGAAAGAATATAATAGTAATAATAATAATAATAATAACAATTATTATTATTATTATTATTAATATTATTCCTGTATTAGCAGAGAAAAATAAAAACCACAAACAAAATTGTTATTATTACTATTATTATTACTAACTGAAACTCTACACTCTAAACAAAAATGGTGCTTTATAGCACTGAAAGTGGTTCATTGGCTTGTAATCATAGGGGGACCACTTTAAGTGACTTATCTTTATCAAATGGAGCTATGTAGAACCATAAGAGGTGCAATAGAGCACCTTAACACTAGAACGGCCACAACGGTCATTTTGACCGTTTTGAATTTTATATCTACAATAACTTTGTTGAAAAAAATAATAAAATCCTGCTGGTACCTGACTTTTCCTAAAATTGTCTGTATTTTCATTTAAAATGCTTTTCATTTAAATTAAGTTACGTAAACGTAAGGCAAAACAAAAAAAAATGAACATATTTGCCTATTTCGGCCAAAGACGGTCATATTGACCGCACTGAATTTTGCGGTATATTTTTGTTAAATATCCCGCGGTTGATCGTGTTCTCTCTCAACTGTCAACAGAAAGGTCCGTCCGGTCACCTCTGTAGCAGTGTTTGCTATAATAATTTCTACATTAGTTGTTGATCAGAAATAAGCAAATAAAACCGGACTACAGTTATCTAACGTTATCTGCCTATATAGCCTATATATTGCAAGGCTAAAATGTCTAAAATGAATGAGCGAATGAAGAGGAACATGACTCGAACCATGTCCATGGCCCTGGAGATGCTTCAGAACTTGACGAGTGATGATTCGGATGCAGGGGAACAATCGGAGGTGGAAAGTGACAGCGACGTTTCCTGGGTGCAAGTTATCATTTCCTCCTCATCAGAGAGTGATTCAGAGTCAGAGTCCACATCAAGGAAAAAGAGACGGCTGCTATCATCAGACACGGCGGATCCAGATGTTCCGTTCATGTCGGATGATCCTGGTGAGCTCTGCTGCCCTGTCCTGCGCTGTTTGTTTTGCTTCATGGGCGGTTCACTAGTTCTGCTAGTCCTATTATTTTTATTAGCCTATTGACCGCTTCGCAAATCGTCACTATCTAATATTTTCGTCATAGTTTTTGTCATTCAAACCTAGTTTTTATTTAGTTATCGTCTCGTTTTCGTCTTTGAAAAAATGTGGTTTACGAAAATAATTACAAAAATTATTCGTCAACACTGTTTTGAATCTAACGGTCAAAATGACCGTTTGTGGCCGTTCTAGTAGTTTTGGAATTCTGGCACTTCTAGTGTTAACCACCCCATAGAACCATCGAAGAACCACTGAAGAACCAAACTGGGTTTAAAAGGTTCTTTAAATGGTAGTGGTGCTATATACTGTAGCACCATGACCACTGCAAAGAACCCCTGAAGAACCGCTGAAGAACCTTTTTTTTTTAGAGTGTAGATGGCGCAGGCTGATAGGTCCTTAACACAATTTGATATACGATCACATTGTTATCTACACAGCTGATTGGTTGCTGTTGCATCAGCAGCCAATTAGCTGCAGCTACACGTTGAAATACCAGTAGTGTTGCTGTAATTAGTCTTTAGTGCTGTTTCAGAAACCCTTTACTTTCCCTATCTCCACCTGTATAGGTCAGTACAAATGTCTGTGAATGTTCTACTGACAGTAGCAAGTCCCAGTACTTGCTCTGCAGAAGCAGCACCCAAGACAAAATACATTAACATTGACATATCCATTACCATTACCATGCTAATCTCTCTGAGATTACTACTAATAAACTAGTAAATTACTACTCGTTTACTCCGAGAAAAACTGCTACTACTACTGTAGGGGCACAGAAAAATATAAACCACAAAAAGCTTTTACTACTAATTATTATTGCTAAAAATTATAAAATTAAAACATTTTTTTTTTTTAAATGTGTGCTACATTTTTTTTTATTTTATTTTACTTTACCAAACATTACCAAGATGCTAAAATACCTTAAAAAGCTGAGTGTATTGGCATCTTTGTCTCTTAGGAACAGGCAAAAGTGTGAGATTAAACAAAGACAATCAATTCTAATTACCATAGCATCATAAATCGTAGGGCACAAGCCCTGCAGGAAAATCTTTTATTGTTGAACTGACTAAAGTCAGTTTCTCATGAGAACATGACATTTTGACAGTTTTAAGAGAGGGAAGAAAAAATAGATCTATTGATGAGCTGAAGTTGCGCCCCTGAAATATTAAATAGCCTAAATATCCAGTGATTATGATAATTATGGTAATTACTTGAGTACTACTGGTATGTGTAGTCAAAATAAAGCTTCCAACAGGGACAAATCCAACTTTAAAGGGCGTGATATGTGATCCTCCGAGCATCAGATTATTCATATACGCTCCGTGGAGAAGAGGCTGCACTGGTCTTTCCAAATGCTCTGTAATCAGGAGAAATCAATAGGTTTCAGAGCACTTTGCCTCAGATTTATCTCCATCTCCTGACAGCTGCTGTGTCCATCTGAAGGCCAGCTCAATGGCACCAGCCAGTAGAGTCTCCAATCAGAGAGAGGGGGTGAAAAAGGGAAAGGAGAGCCAGGGAAAAGGGGGGGAAAGCACTTGGATTACACTGGTCTCCTAGGCAACAGGCAATGGTGGAGTATATAAAGACTGTTTGATAGTCTTGGCAGAGAGATCTTTCATTCTTCCTAAGAAGCACGGGCCTCTGAAGATGCTATATTCCATTATAAGAAGTAAAGTTAATCCTATCAGTTCCCGAGCAAGACGAAAGACCTGCTATTATGAAGCACCCCCCTCCCCTCGACCCGACTGTCCAGAGTCCCTCTTTCATGCTCACAACTTTAAATATGTGAAAAAGGAACTGTGAGGAAATACACAACCCAAAGTTTTGGAGCCACCGTAATGAGATAACGGTCAACTATCATGTTATGCTGAACTTAATTTTACAAAAATTCCTGTTTTTTCTCTTTACTACAACTGCTCGACTACACATATTTTAAAAAAAAAAAAAACATGTAATCGAATGATATGTTTGTGCTACAGATGTGTGTGATAACTTATTAATTCATATGGCTTGATATGGAGAGGAAAGTGTACTAGCTGTAACTTTTAACTTTTATTTAAAAACAATTTAATTAATTTTATTTTAGATTTTTTATATTTACATATTAATAGCTTTTATTATTTTGAATGGGCTTATAATACTATTTAATGTCAGTTTTAGTTTAAAGTTAGTCATGTTCAGTTTAAACATTTTTTTTAAAGTTTCATTTGTTCATCTAATATTTCTATTTTATTTGAGCTTTATTTCAGTTTTAAAAATGCTGTTTTTTTAAGTTACAATAGTTACAATAATAACTGTTGTGATGTCTATCTGTGTTCCCCTGTCTTTATGCATTTGGTTCAGTCCTGTTCCATTTTTTCCCGCTCCTCGTTTGTGTTCATGTATACCACGCCCCTTGTTACCTCATTTAGTTTGTTTGTCCTTGTATTTAAGCCCTGTGTTTCAGTTCAGTCCTGTTCCTGGTTTAAGTCTTTGTATTGTTTTTTAGTTTAGTTAATAAAGTGTGCTGCATGTGGATAATGCTTCCACCTCGTTTCTACCGAAGCGTGACAATAACTCTGTTTTAAACTGATGTAACAGTTTCATTTTTTAATTAAATCTATTGGTTGATATTGGATGTATATCTTTGCCATCGTCTCGGTCACTTAAAGTTAATCTTTAAAAAAAAATGTAAAAAACTATTCATAATCTGACATCTGAGATGGATGTTAATTGTCATACTGTACCTTATGATGTTTTGATACCTAAATTCACATATAGCATACAAAATGATCACTTTTAGTGTTTTATTTGTAATTAATTTACACAAAATAGTATATTGACCATGTATCAGACACTAGCCAAATATTTTGCCTAATCAACCAAACAGGTTAAAAAAGAAATTACATTGAATGAGGGATTTCTTTGGGGGAGGATTTTATGTTCTACAGTATATTGTACCTAGTTAACTACCACCCCGAACAACCCTAGCATTTTACAGTAAAAGGTAAGGAGAAGGAGAAAACTGAATTGTGCTAGAAAAAAACACCTTTATTTCTGAAACATAAATAAATAAATCACTACAACAGCACAGTGTGCTGACTTCCTAAATTGAGTGTGTTAATGTTCTCATGGTAAGGTGATCTATATAAATGCAGACATCGACCGAGCTGAAACATGGATAAATCAAGTTGTCCAAAAGGACATCATTGCTTTGGTCTCCAAATCCCAGCAGTCATCAGCTGCTAATGGCTGCGGCCCCAGAGTCGTCATCTCCTCTGAGGCTCTGCGGATTAAATCACATAAAGGAACCAAGTATCAGTGAGCTCGCTTTGTGATTGGTGGAGACGCAATGACCTCGTTGATATTGGCTGACAATGGCATTTTTTAAAGCAGGTCTATATTGTGCAGGTCTGCAGCGAAGCATTAAGGGACCGATGACTCTACTCACCTTCAGAGGCTCTCAGTGCATTAGGAAGGGCATGAAAGTTCATTCATAATGAGGGCGTTTGGGGAGGGGGAAGCTTGGTCGTGGATGAATCTATTCACTGAGATGAGTCCAACATCAACCCCATCCAACTCTCACTCTTTACTTTCATTTTTTTAAGAGTGTTCAACTCATTCTGATGACTGAAGTGAGCATGAAGATGCACCATGGCAGTGTCTCAGAACAACACACCACACCTCCAACATTCAACACGAACTCCTGTTCCAGTTAACATACTTTCATTCATACGGACTGGATCATGGATGTCACAGTCAAAGCCAAGCGATTGTAAAATAGCTGATATATAACTCCAATTCTCACTATTAACTAGTTACTTATTAGCATGTATTTTACTAGGATATGCATGACCATTCTACATCCATTAATCCTACCCAATACCTAAACTTAACAACTACCTAAGTACTGTTAATACGCAGTAATTATGAGTTTATTGAGGCAAAAGTTGTAGTTAATAGTTAGTTGGAAAGACAGTATGTCACGTTATAAAAAGGCTCTAAAAGCAGTCAGGGCTGAACATCTCCGCAAACTAATAGAAAATAACCAAAATAATCCAAGGTTTTTATTTAACACCGTGGCTAGACTAACAAACAAACAGACATCACCAGAGCAAAATATTCCGTTACAGTCTAGTAGTAATGATTTTATGAATTTCTTCACTGAGAAAATAGAAAGCATCAGAAACACAATGGATTATTTTGGAACTTTCATGAGACTCATGGACTCACAAAATGAAATTATAATTGTTCTTATATGGCCTGACCAGAGCAGTGCTAGGTATAGTTCACTGCTCTGGAGGCACTGGAGAAATTGTTTATATGGATTATAGTAATCCTTTGTTTTTATTTGTCTGTCTGTCGTCTTTGTATGTTTCTATGGACTTTGTTTTTCTGAGTCTGAAATAAAGAAAGAGAATGAATGAATGAATGAACAATGTACAGCCTCAATTATCGCCCCTCAAGAGCAACTACACCGCTTTACAACTATAGGACAGGAAGATCTAAATAAACTTATCATCTAAACAACATGTTTATTAGATCCAATTTCCACTAAACTACTGAAAGAATTGTTACCTGTAGTGGAAGAGCCTCTTCTCAATATTACCCAGATAGCAGACAGATTTGGATCTAATCTGGGCCACTTTTGGCACTTACGGCTCAGTTACGGCACTGGCAAGTGTTGTGTGGGCCAAATGTGACCAAAATTACATCATGAGCCGGACCTAACTTGTGTTATGGAAAATATTGTGTGGGCCAAAAGTGGGCCAAATGTCATGAGCTGGGCATGAAATAGGTTACGACAAGTGTTGTGTGGGCCAGACTTGGGCCAAATGTTGTGTGCCGGTCTTGAAATAGGATACGTACCGAGGTGTACAACTTTCCCCCCAAATTTCATAGAGAGATAAATAATTTGCAAGCTGCTAAAATAAAGCATACAAAACATCAGCTAAAATGCTCTATAGGCTATATAACAGCATTTATTACAGCATTTAAAGAGCACAGACTTACGCAAAGGAGGTGCATGTGAAACGCCTTTTCAGGAAAAGTATCGAAATTGCAATTATTGACTTGTTATCGAAACAATCATTTTGGCATCGTGACAACACTACTTAGTTTGACACCAAAATTGGTCCCAATACAGAGGGAAGTTGAGAGAAGAGCACAGAAAAAAAAAACTTTTTTTTTGCTAATGACCTGTGTAATCCTAATTAAAAGGATTCCTTTGCAGAGCCTGAAGCCGTCCAGAGTACAGCAGACACAAAAGTAAAAGCTGATGACATGATAAACTGAGACAAGTTCTGTTCCCACAGCGCAGTCCATTCCAGAAAAGTACCCAGGACAGAGTGTATGTGGGTGTAGGAATGTTAGTTTGTGTGCATTCATGCCATCTTATGAGTATGCGTGCCGTGCACAAAGGGTGGCCATATCAAGCCACGCTGAGATATAGTCCCACAAAAATCGCCCACTCTCGAGCAAACCGTGCCTCTTGGCGTGCACGCACCATGTTTATTCTGATACGGTCACTGCATGCCGAGATCATAAGCAAGCAATATGGTGTCCCCCACGAGTGCAGCATACGGACACGAGGCGTGAGGACACCAAGCTTTGGAATCAAATCAGTGACTCAACCTTGTGCAGGAAGTGAACAGATACACATATGCGATCACATTTTAAACAGTGACCTTTTATGCGACTCAGTCTTTTGCCTGCTAACAACAGCGAAAGGTTCCCACTACAGAAACTGTATAATGTGCCCTCAGTGAGACAGTAAATGAAATGAATAAGTGAATGGAGGAATTAGGCTATTGAAAGTAGGGATGAGTCACGATCCTCAAATACAGCAGTCGAATAATCGAACTGCGTTAGAAATTCAATCATAAAATTGCTTTTTCGAATACCATATATTTTCGTGCAATTCTAATGTGACATAACTGACAGCTCGCCTACTGTCACAGGTCGCACAGCAGTGTATTTTCCTGTCGGGGACACAAGGTGTCTCTAACATTAATGAAACCCTCTACTGCGCGATCTTTGCGCGAAGAGCATTGTCTTGACTGTTAACAGAGGTGGGTAGTAATCTTTACTGTCTATGGTAGTAGGCTAACCATCTAGCAACAAAGTAGGCTACATTTACTTTGTTACGTAGGGCGACGTTCCTCTCGTTACTTTATTTTAATGTAATATATGTTGTTAAATGCGTAGTTTATTTCAAGCGTGCTGTATTTTTTTATGGGCATGAGCGATGCTCAATTTACAAATGAATCACTCTTTTGAGTCGATTCTGTTCAAAGACTTCAAACAAGTTGCCAGATCTGTCTAAATCGATTCGCAGTTTCCAGCACACACTGAATCTAAAGCACTTTAATTTACACTCAACTCAGAGTCGTAACAGGAAGATTTGAGAACATCGAGTGTTGAATGAAGTGGCTGTGGACCTACAGTTTAATCTAGTGAAAGCAAATCTGCAAATCCATCATATTTTTGCCAGCGATGAAGATTTAAACATCTTCATAGGCTGTCTATGAATGAATGATTCCACAGGATGATACATTTGAGTTCATTTCATTCAGTTAATACATTTTACAACCAAACAGAGTATTACGCGACACACTATACAATATGATGACATTATCCGTTTTTTTTTTTTTTTTGGATGTATAAATTAATTTATAGGCTACATTAAATAAGCTATTGTCCACAGTTAAGAAATGAATATCCGCTATCATGTTGAAATGTGTGTGTATTGCGCAGTGGCATCACACAAATAGTCTTGATTGAAATTAGGCAGGTTCACATAAAATCATTATGAAATATGACATTATTTTTTTATCTAACAATCATCTACTGTTGTTTAAAAATGGTGGGAGATGGTGGCGGCGGTGCTAGTAACCCAATGCATAGGAAAATAGTGACAACAATAAAAAATATTCACGATTCGGAGAATGAAAATACAGAATTATTTCAGACGAATACACTTGCACTCTGTCACTGACTAGATATAATAATGTAGTCCACTTTTTACAACTTTTCATGCTCCAGATTTCCCACAGTGGTCAGAAAGAACATGGGAGACACTTTGTTTTTCTCAATATGACTGTAGAGTATAAATTTATATATTAGGGCTGTCAAACGATTAATCACGATTAATCGCATCCAAAATGAAAGTTTGTTTTTACATAATCTATGTGGGTGCACTATAATTATTTTATATATATAAATACACACACATGACATTACGTAACAAAATAATGTAAACACAAACTTTTATTTTGGATGTGATTGATCGTTTGACAGCCATAAATATCTGCACCAAAAGTTTGATCAAATCCTGCTGTGCATGTTTTGTCGTTTTGAAAAAAAAAAAAAAAAAAAAAAGAGCTGTTAGTAATTGTGGAGGGAGACAAATTGACACATGAGGACTGCTGAGGCTTGCTTGCATACCTGCACATTTCTGGCACCTGAACCTATGCCTAAAGGCGCAGAGTCAGACAATTAACTAAATCAGCTGATTTCCATAATCAAATGGTAAAGATTTCTAACACACAGATTAGCTCATTTAACAACACTTCTCAACCTGACAGACTTGTATTCAACACACAAATTCAGGCACACTGTTCTGTCGGTGAAAAGACCTAATGATGAAGCACTTATGGGGCTATAAAATCGGTGACAGACTAACAGACAAGTCAAGCAATCTCTAAAATTGCTCAATTGTACAGCTGAAATGACAGCATTAGCTGCAATTATCCTTTCATCTGTTCCACGTTAGTCTTGTTAAAAGCGGTAGTCCCAACACGATCCATGCAGTAGCACATTGTGCTAGGTTGTGCTTTTAAGGAATAGATGCCCAGCAAATAAAAATTTCTGCAGTTATTTGCAGTCGTCAATAATGTCGTTCTATTTGACCTTCATTCTGTCGTGAGAGACAAAAGGACACATTTTTTAATAATTTTAGTTTTTTATGCATGTTCACTACTAATTAAAAGTTTGGGGTCGTTATGATTTTTTATGTTTCTGAAAGATGTTTATGCTTAGGCTGCATTTTGCAATAAAACAGCAATATTGTGAAATATTGTTTCAGTTTAAGATAATTGTTTTCTATTATTCTTCAGAAATCAGTATTACAGTACTCTATGCCGATTTGCTGCTCAAGAAACATCAATGTTGAAAACAGTTGCTTAATATTTTTGTGGAAACCATTTCTTTCTCTTTGGGATTTTAAATAGAAAATTAAAAAGAGCAGCATTTATTTAAAATAAAATCTATTGTAACACTTTCAATGGCCTTACTGTCGTTTTCAATCAATTTAATGCATACTTACTGATCATTCACTGAAAGTTTTGCCATGCATAGCTTATCTTAGCACATTATGAATGGTTCATCAAGACAAGTACCAATGTCCGAGTCATTAACAAATAAGCAATATAGTTTGTTGAATAAATAATAAATTAATAGTTTTTTTTTTCAATTATTTTTTTATGCAGTTCGTAAATCACTTTAAATTATTTGTTCACGAATCTGACTGATCTGGGGTGCGTTTCCCGTACAACGACGTACAGTGGTTCGCTGCTTCACTATCATAGTACGATGCATTGTTGAAGAAATCAACCAGCTAGTCACGACTGTCTCCCGAAACCCATTGTCGCAAAGTATCGTTCAACCACGCTGGGGTGCGTTTCCCGCACAACGACATAGTTCGCTGCTTCACTACCATAGTACGATGCATTGTTGGAGAAATCAACTAGCTAGTCACGACTGTTTCCCGAAACCCATTGTCGCAAAGTATCGTTCAACCACGTTGGTTTCGCACGTAGTGGAGTAATAACTACTTTTAAAGAAACTGTTTGAGATCCAATTAACGCTAGATTTTTTAATATAAATTCCAGACATGTCATCTGAGGACTATTTCTAATTGTTCTCAGTTATTTCGCTTTATTACCAGACTCAATATTTGGCTCGTTCTTACATAGTAGAGCACGTTCGCACATGCGCACTCTTCAAACACGTTACTTTAAATCTTTTGAAAAACTATAAGACGTAAATTACATTTGTATGTATTCTAAATAAAAGGCACAGTTGTACTGAATGTCAGCTTTCTTATTTTGCTCAAGATAAAGATTTATTACGTCCAAATGTGATGCAATATAGAAACGATGCCTGTAACCACAGGTCGAGAGCTGTCGTTCAAACCACACAACTTTGCGATGCTGTTTGCGAATGTTCGTTGGAACGATTGTTTCGGGAAACACAGACTCGTTAAACTATGCAGATAAAGACAGAACTTGCGACCATAGTTGGTTAACAATGCTTTCAGGAAACGCACCCCTGGTTCTCAGAACAGAGATATCCCATCACTTAGAAGGGCTTGAAATATAGCTTACAATATTTGATAATTTTGCAGATTTTTGAACTTGAAAGCTCCATTGCGATCAGTACAGTTCTCCAAAATATCTCTTTTTTTTTTCTTTTTTTTTTTCCACAGTCATATGGCTTGGAACAAGATAATGGAGAGTCAGCAATGTTTTTTTTTTTCATGTTTTGGTTTCTTTAATCATGCTTTCCTTTTGCAAGATGAAAGGTAGGCTACTAATAATGGTTGCTTACAATCATAAGAGAAAATATTTCAAGTGAATTTTTTATTGCAAATTTAAATAAGTGGACGGTGAGTCATGAGTCAAGTAAAGACTCATTTTCTATAGTTTTTCTGTTTTCTATTTTCTGTAGGTCCTCACAACCTACTGTACAGAACCATACATTTCCCCAAAGTTTCCCTTCTTATCATCTAAACTAGTCTTATCTGTGCTGCCATATCATTGGATAAACCCAATCTTCTTGCTCTCATTGAGAGGAAGTAAAAAATTGAGATTCCAGAAGGTGCTGACACCCTGAGAGTCAACGCTCGGCTCCGCGTCTGCTATTGATCGGCAGATACTGTGGTGTCAGCATTAGGATCCCTGGGGAGCGGTCACATAACCCTTGGTAACATGGTACAGCTTACGAAAGTTGGGCGGGCTGGTGACGTCAAAGGGAGGTTCGCGTGCGAATCTCCCGCAGCTTCCCTCGCAACCAACATCTGTCCACAGGGAACATAACAGCTGGCCAGGGAACAAGTCAGTGAGCAAGCCGGCTTTATCTTACATCAACCTGGTTTTCAGAGCGAGGGATAAATCGTGTCACACGGATCAGCGTTATCAGCGTGACCCTTATAGATGGGGATTTGAGAGCGAGGATCAGAGAATGAGATATATTTCTGACACACTGATCTTTAAATAATTAAACTTCTAAACTCAATCAAACAGCCAGAACATCACTATTACAGTGCTAACAGCACAAAAAAAAAAACACAAAACGCAACTGGAAATGCCAATGGCGCCCTGTGTTTCTTCATAAACGACTCCGCTGTTACCTGTTCAACTGCAAATCTTGCATAACTTCGTCCTGTTGCTATGGAGATGACATCAACACTGGAAAAGACACATTAATCATCAAAGCTGTCTATGTATAAACACCAATGCATGTGCCTGTATGTAGTCTTTGTAAGGGACACAAGAGCTTTGGAGATCCACCCATTTAACCACCACTCAGGTGCCAAGTTCAGATCCTGTGTTCACAACAGTGCCATGGAAACAGATGACAGGGTGTCATTTCTAGAGCACTCACTCTTCACCAGTCACTACACATTATAGCAACATGCACTCATGAACCAAAGAGTTTGCAGCACTCTAGTGCACAGGATTTTAGCGCAAAACCCTGGATTATTTAACTTAACCCGTTATACCAAAGTTATAATGTACCTTGAATGCAGCAAGCTTTTGGATAAATCTACCAAATGCATTAAATATGAATATAAGCATTTATCCAAACGCAGATTTATCTAAAGTATATCAGGATGTGTATTCCCAAGGAATTGAGTCCATGACCTTGGTGTTGCTACTGCCATTCTCTACCAGTTAGGGTAGACAGGTAAATAACACTGATTAAATAGCTTGCTTTGATGCAAATGAAGCTAACACACAATTTAAGGTGAGCTATACCGGCTAGAATGCTTGCAGTAAAGGGATGCCTTTAAAAACGTTTTTTTTTTTTTTGCACATTTTTAGTCATTACTGAAGCAGAAATGTTAAGACCCCTGTGTGAAAATTATACCTTTTGTATCATTTTAGCCATTGTCTAGGCACATTTATGTGAATAAGGTGCAACTGCCCCATGCAACACTAATTTTGTTGCCACATTTACTTGATTTGCATAATTCCTTTGTGAATCCGGTGCTAAAACAGTGCAGACAGCATGTGCAAATGATGCTAGCAGCGGGTGCAGCTTATTCTCAATACGTAAAAAGCAAAAACAACGTTTTCATGAGGTCTGGATCTTTTAATTTGATTCTCCTCTTGGCCGGAATTAATTATTCCTCTGTAAACCCCTGGGGATTGAGCATCTATCAAATGTTTGTTTATTAAGACTCTTATTTTGCTGGTTTAATTTGCCCCTTACTGTCTCATTATGTCGAGTGATGCATGATTGCATTGCAAATCCACAATGAATCTGAAATTAAAACAGACTTAAAATAGTCATCTCATTCATTAAGTAGGCCAATGAGGCTAGAGAAATTAAGTAAAATACCAAGTGAACAGGCATACGGCTAATCAAGACTTTGTGACCTAACAGAAACTTTTTTCTTAAGTACAACACAAACAACTCTGGAAAAACTTATGTAAAACCTCTGATGTTCTATAGCAGGGGTCTTCGTTTTTTTTTTTTTTTCAGGGCAAAAAACCCGCTTAGGCGATAAAGACATTGAGCAGGGACCCCCGACACAAAATATGTCAAACAGAGCTACATAGCATTTATTATTAATAGAAACCAACCATAGTGTGGTTTAAATTACATTCTGTAGCTATATACTTTTCATTGTTAAAATTGAGATTTATGCATCATCACAATTAAAAATCACAATTCATTAGTTGTTCACAGTTGTAAATTATTTTAATGGTAAAGATTATTTGGCCTAGAGTCGTGGCCTAATGGTTAGAGAGTCCAACTGGTAACCTGAAGGCTGCGGGTTCGATTTTCAACACTGGCAGGAAATTAAACGTAAACGTCTGTCCACTGTTCAGGTGTATCTGAGTGTATTACTACTCCTAATGTCTAAGCACTAAGTAACTTGAATGGATTAAGTGCAGAGGACAAATTCCAAGTACAGGTTTGGGTTACTATACTTGGCCTTCACATGTCACTTTCACTTTCAACCCTAGCATTATGGCAGCGACTTTTCACGTGGAATCACCATACAGCATCCAGCTAGATCACTCTAGAAATTGCCTAACAACACCCTAGTAACCGTGCACAACACCGTATCATCGTGGTTGCAAGTGTTGCACATGCAAGTACAATCCAGCAACCACCTACTGTAGATCACACTAGAAATTGCCTAACAACACCCAAGTAAACGTGAACAACACCCTATCATCAAGGTTATCATCAAGTAACCCTATCAACAAGTTTTGCACATGCAACAACACCTAGATCAAGAAACCACCTTGCAACTCCCTAGTAACAAATGCACAATACCTTAACATAATGGCGGCAAGTTTTGCACATGCAAGTACCATCCAGCGACCTCCAAGATCACACTAGAAACGCTTAGTAACACCCTAGTAACTATGAACAACACCGTAGCATCATGGCTGCAAGTTTGCACATAAAAATGCCATCTAGTAACCACCTAGATCACCTTATCAACCATCTAGCAACAACCTGCACAACCACAACCATTGAGTAACCTCCAAGATCACCCAAATGACCATACAAATATATATGAACTTCCTAAGTATATAATAAATAAGTTTCAACTTCCATTAAACATTTTTTGAGCAATAAAGAAAAGAAAAAAAATACCTTTTTAATTCCAAAAAGCCCAGAGCTCAAACTAACACAGTTCAGCTGAATAAAGAAAAACTCAACTTTGTGAATCTCAGCAATGAAATACAATTTTGGATTTAAATAAAATTAGACAAGCACATTAAAAATAAGCATTAAAATGATATCTTAAGTCGGGTGCAGAGCCTGGATGTTGTCAGCACAACAGATGAAAAACACCCCAGTCCAAGATTTTAAATTGAATTTAAATTCAATATTAAGTCACCATAATAACAAACAATGAAAGAACATGTGCACAGAGTCTCTCAAAACTCAAATATTTTGACCATGGCAAGCAAGGGGGGAAAAAAAAAACTTTCATTCTTTATGGACACCCTGCAAACCAAGTCACAGAAGTTTTCTTATTGTGGTGGCAGGAGTGAAGGGGTTAATTGAGCGGCACGGAGGGGTAGCGGCAGCCCACTACACTGCCTTCGCTGGATTAGCCATTCCCAACCAGAACACTTTCTCACACACATACATACACAAACACATCAGTTTCTCTGTTGCTACAGCAACAGCTTACTTTCCATGTCAACTGCAAAGCTGTTTCTATGGAGACACATATACAGAAAAAAAATTATTTGCTCCACAGCTAGGGACCAGATGGCAGTGAACTGTAAGAGTCACATGGAATGGCTTTACTGTTCTGACTAACTTGTAGACACATGCACACCATAAACACACACACACACAGCATGCTCTCAATATGATACACACGCACAGGAATGTATTTATCAGCCTTTGACAAGAATCAATCAATACTCAATAAGCATCTAATGAGTCCCAATTCATAAGCTTCATCCTTTTATCAAACGATTATAAAGTGTTTTCTTACAGGTCATTCAATCAACATTTACTCATATTAAAACCGAGATAACAAGTCTCACCCCTAAATATTGACATGTTCATCACACTCCTGGAACGTAGATTTCCAAAGACACTATTTAAAAAAATAAATAAATAAAAAAATCAACAACTCTTTTGACAAAGTAGTTAGCTAGAATACAAGTTAAAAGCTTTTTAAGCAGGCAAAATCTTTTTAACTATCAAATTGATAATAAATAAAATATGGTAAAAAATGATAATAAATAAAAAATGTAATAATTAACAATAAGGTTCGATTCATTAACATTAGCTAAAGGAAAAGATATAAAAATAGACTTATTCAATAATTAATTAAAGCTTTCTGTCACAAAAGGATTTTAAGTATAGTGACAGCATCATAGTTTACCTATAACTTTACACTAAATAGGAGTCCTATTTATATATATATATATATATATATATATATATATATATATATATATATATATATATATATATATATATATATATATATATATATATATTAAAGTTTTTTTCAAATCTAATTGATTGGTAAATCATCTCATGGTTAATTGACGAACCGCTCAAACGAATTCACTGCAAATGAACTGTAATTCCCAGCAGCACTTGACAAAAAAAAAAAACTGTAGGTATGTGCATTTACTAATTGCCGCATCTATACTTCTAAAGCTATACACAATACAATTTGACTACAAACAGCAGTGTGACATTTTGTATTAACCTGTTTCAAACAGCAATCATTTTGAAAACAGTGAAGCTGCCTTTAGACTACTGAACATTTTTAAGCAAATGTTTAAGTCTCAATTACTACTAAAAAAGGGCAAAAATGAAATGAAAACTAGAGATGAGCATTTCCCACAGTGCAATTAAAGATTGATCCAGAACGATTTTGCCATCCATACCTGACTCCTGTCCTTGTCCACCTTCTTAAAGCACTTATTGAGGGACAGATTGTGCCTGACTGAGTTCTTCCACCCCGTGGGGGCGTTGGCAAAGTAAGGGAAGTGTTCCAGGATCCAGTTGTATATGTCTTTAACTGGCAGTCTCTTAGAAGGGGCATCTTCTATTGCCATGAAGATGAGGCAGCTGAACGAATAAGGAGGTTTGCAGTTGGGGTTCTGCTTGGCGTCGTAAGGGAGATCCGAGTGGGCCGGGGAGGGTGGGGTGTCATCATCCAGGTCCTGGACAGGGCTGACGCTTCTCAACACGGGGTCACCGAAGCTGTTGAGCAGGTTCTTGCTCTCGTGGAGCCAGTTGAGGTTGGTGAGTTCCTCGTCCTCCACGCTGCCCTTCTCCAGTTTGATGATGGGAAGAGCCAGGTCCATTTCCTCGGCCTCCTGTAGGGCGCGCGTTATGGAGCTCGCCTGATAGAACTGGCTCAGGCCGCTCGCGACGCTGACCCCGGAACTTTCCAGCTTCTTACTGGGAGGCATAACCGGACCCATTTAGACCAAGGCTCCTACGAAATACACCAAGGAGAACAAGATCACAATCAAAGAACGTCAAAGGTGAAAATAAAACACATAAGAGCATCATTTGGTCAAGACATACTTCCTAAATGCACAATCCAAATCCACTACAAAGCTAGAAGTTTACAGACTGATCGTCTTGATGTTCAGATCACAGCCTTTACTTCCATCCAAGGGACAAAGCATTCTCAGAGAGCACAAAAAGAGCACGGCAATGAGAATTATCCTACTCTTGTCAACAGCAAGAATGCGCGGCACGTCATTCTGCTCTCAGAGAAGACTGAACAGCTACAGAGCAACTGAAGAAGCCTTCCTGTGTGAAATATTTCAAGTAGATGGAATATAATACTCAAGGTCATCTACAACTGATCTGATCTGCTCTGTCTGTTTTATGTTCTCTAAGTCGCTCTTTTTATAGTTGTTGTACACAGATAAAAATAAATGTATCAATACATTCTGTATATAATGTGCTATTCAATGATTAAATGTGACATTAAAGGCACGCTCACAAAATTAAATGTAGCTCACTCTTAGAAGAAAAGGTTCTATATACAGTAGAACCTTAAAAGGTTCTAAAGCGCTACGTATTTGGAACCTCTAAAATGCACTGAGTGTGAATGATCACAAAATTCAAGATATGGGGGTTAAAAATGTAATTAATCAATATCACACGAAGAGTGCCATTTCAGTTGTTATCCTCCAAAAACCTGCATGATTAAAATGTGATATAAAGTTACAACAGTTTAATAAACAATAACTACAAAATGTTGCAGAATAATGCAATATATGAATGAATAATAGCTTTTAAAGAACCTTTGTGCCAAAAGTGTTCTTTCTTGTCATTATTGAAACTTTTTTAGCATAAAATGTCCTTTGGAGTTGAGTAAAGAACCCTATGCTATACTGTATAGAACCCTTTTTTTCTAAGAGTAATGCTACAAATGTTTTTGATCTCAAATTAATGTCTGTCTTTTGAACTTTCTATTTATCAAAGAAGAATAATGGTTTCCACATCAATAATGAGCAGCACAACCATTTTCAACATCGAAGATAATAAGGAACGTTTCTTGAGCATCAAACCAGCATATTAGAAGGATTTCTGAAGGATCTAGTGAAACTGAAGACTGGAGTAATGATGCTGAAAATTCAGCTTTACCATCACAGGAATAAATTACATTTTAAAATATATTACAATAGAAAAGGTTATTTGAAATTGTAATAATATAAAGGGTTACATTAGTGTGGAGATTAGAACCCATAAACATTACCACTGGACCATACTTTATATTAAATTGCTGATCTATGCCTTTATCCACTGACCTACAAAATCCCAGGACTGACAGAGGAAATTAGGAATGAAGAAAACTGTCTAAAGTTCATTTGTGTTAAGAGAACTCACTGAAAATTAATAATAATGATTTTTATTATTATTTTTCAGTTTTTAATGAGCTAATACAGATCAACATATACTGGCCAAAACGTTTAACTTAATATCTGAGCTACACACTAAAAATGCTTGGTTGTTTCACCCAAATTTGGGTCAAATATGGACAAACCCAAATGTTGGGTTAAAAATGCAATTAAAAAATGTACAGTTGAAAGTGAAAGTTGGGTTAAAATTTTAAATTTCATTTTTAACCCAACATTTGGGTTTGTCCATATTTTACCCAAATTTGGGTTCAAACAAACAACCCGGCATTGTTTAGAGTGTAATGCTTCCTTCATGTGCTATCGGAAAGTTTTGATTGTGAGCTCATTGAGACTTGAGAGGGTCTTCATATCCATTGTTTTAACTAAGGCCACGTTTACACAAAGCCGGGTATTTAGAGAAACGGGTATTTCCCCTGCCTCCGTTTTCAATAATAACATCGTGCACACACCCGCATAAATATGCCGTCGAGCGCCATCATACAGTAACTATGCCAAACCTATTGGCGGCAGTGTAGGGAGAAGGATAAAACCATGCAAGCCAATCCGAATCCTCAGAAACGACAAGAGAGAACCTAAAACCCTAGGGGTGCTTCTCAATATCCCTCCTCGTCTCCTCGCTCCTCCGTCCTCCCTCCTATGACCCGGAAACCGATCGAGCTCAGCCATCTTGAAGGACATCTCAATTCTCTAATTGCACCGTGAGGAGTCGAGGATCGAGGAGATAGGAGGCTTCCTGAGGAGTCATAAGCGAGGATACACAGGTGCATCCTACGCGGAACTGTTATACTGACTAAACGTGACGCACGTGTCAATTCTCCTCCCCCTTCACATCGGTCACAATCATTTTAATTTATACTTTACCTTTGCAGTTTATATAAACCACACATCTCAGATATTTCAACAGTATAGTCTATCTTTATTATTATTTATTATGAATTACCAAACTTCAACAACATAAGGGCAGATCCTTTTAGCGCTGCTGATGACACTGTGGAGTGACGCTCGAGTGATCAAGAATTCCAAAAGCTTTTATTCGATTCCTCTGTCCTCCTTTCCTTTCCTCGCTTCCTTCCCTCACGTCCTACAGGGGGTGGAGCTGAGACGCAAGGAAAGGAAGCAAGGGAAGGAAACGAGGATGCACAAATAAGAAATGAGAAGCACCCTAGGTGTTTCTCAATGTCAAGGATACTTCCTTGGCAGGACGGGTCCTTCCAAGTCATTTCCTTCAGAGGCTAGGCAAGGGTCCTCTTTAGCATTCGGAGAACACGTAAATGGAACAGGCTAGCAAGTGCACGTCATTGCGTCATTACATCAGTGAAAGGTCCGCTTCGGCGCTGCAAAAATCATAGTGCTGGTGTACTGCACTGTTTGTTGACAGTCCTTATTTTGTCTTGTCAGTCCTCATAGAAATAAATAAATAAATTATAAGGGATAAGTATAAGGGATAAAAAGTATAAGGCATAACGTATAACCAGGCGGTTGTTATAGTGAATACAACCCCGCAAACTCTAAAGCAGAGGGGTCTTGATTGAATCAGCCTGAAGGGGTTGTACCTACCAAACGGCTACCTACCAAATAAATCAATAATTTGACACAAAATATTTATTTAAAAAGGAGTTTATTCATTCAAAAACGATTATATTACCGGATGGAACAGAACTAGCACTACGTCCATAGCAACATGATCTAGCTGTTAAAACACATGCAATGGTAAAATATGTGACCAACAAAAAAGGCTATAACGTTATATGAAGTAAAAATTAAAAAGTTAATCACCAGTAAAAGGGAACAGCTTTAAATCCCCTCAACAAATTTGAGCCGATATGTTAAATAGTTTAACAAACATTAAATAAATGGCTAAACTGAAATTATACTTGCTTACATTTGAAAGCATATTGCCGTTATCTCTCTGACTCCGCTAACGGTCGACATTTTTTTATTTTTTGAACAAGATAGCAAAGCTGCGCATAGGATTGTGGGTGATTTAAGAGTGCGAAGGCTACACATATGCATCCTTTCCTGTGTATGGGATATTATCCGAACGAAGGACTCAGTCCTTGGTTGAAATTCTAAGGATCCTCGACATTGGAACAGTCCTTCGACGGACGTCGATGACGTAGCATCCTCGAAATTCCGGCTTCCGAGGATCCTTCCTTGACATTGAGAAACGCCTCCTGTTTCTCCCAGTTGACACGACAACACATAACCGGCATTTTCAGAAATCTCCTCTTTGGCCGAAGATTTTAGAAAGAATCGTTTTCTGTGATAAAAACAGTGTTTTCGTGTAAATGACAGGTCAAACCGCAGGGAAATATCTGTGTTTTCCCTTCGTGTAAACGGGGCCTAAGAAACTGGTATTTGAGTATTATTATTCAGTAAGTCTTGCCATTTTTGATGTCACCATAACAAGCTTGTTTGTGATTTCCCCGCATTTTAAAACAAAATGACAGCTATAGTACTACTAACCTAAAAATACCTCTATGTATGTCAGGGGTGTTCAATCAATCGTGTTTCTGGATATCCACCTATCAGCAGAGTTCAGTTCCAACCCTGATTAAACACACCTGTCTATAATTATCAAGTACTCCTGAAGATCTTAATTAGCTGGTTCAGTTGTGTTTGTTCAAGGCTGGAGCTGAACTTAGCAGGGAGGTAGGCTAGATCTCTGGGAACAGGATTGGGCATCCCTGATTTATTTCAAAAGACTATTCTATAAAGAACTGTGTGTGACAGAGGGGAAAGATGTCAATCACTGAATCAAATACTCAGAACATGACACCAGAAAAACAGACTGCGACCTTCCTCATGATCACTAAGATCAATTCATGTGGCGCTGCTGCTGTCTTTCCTGACTCACTCTCTCAACATCTCGTTCGCTTAACACAGCTGGTCCGCAAAAGCAATTACTAGATAGTCACATCAAACATTTAAATACTGCCAAAAATAATTCCATGAAAATATATTTAAAAAATCAAACATTGCTTTTCCTTCTCAAAGAGCAGATTAAGTTTTTCTATCACTATTTGACCTCAGCTTCAAACTGCTTGTCTTTTAGAATAGAGAAATACTTAAATATTATACTTCAGCATTGTGGGAAAGGCATTTTGAAGGGGAAAGAAATTGCCTCTTGTTCAAACTAGCCATCCGCACATTGAAATGCAACACGGACACTAAAATCATTCATGAAAAATCAATGTACTGCATCTTTCCAATGAGGAGCGCTCATTTCATTCACCCTCCGATGGGGCGCTCCAGTCCCGTGAGCCGTTGCACAGGAAAATTATATTACAGCTGACAGTAAAGTAATTTAATTGTACTGTTGCCATGACAACGCAGGGCTCTGTTTAGGCCTAATTTGCCGGCAACTGCCAATAGTGTCCCGAGAGACCAGAAACATAATTCTTGACCATTATTTCCAACATCAAAGAAAGTTTTTGCAAAATACTTTTGTGTATCAAATAACAAAGAAGTGCAATCTATCCTGATTTATTTTGGAACAAATTTTCATCACATTTGCTGTCTTTTAAACGTATTTCAAAGTCTTTCATTTAGCTCAAAAAGAAACAAGTCATTTGTTTAAGGTGTTTTTGAAGCTCTTGCACAAACCACAGGACATTTGAACATGAATTGAAACATTTATAACACTTTTCTCTCAAACTCTAGAATCTAGAACAAAGATTTTGACATTAGCCTCAAAATGCTAGCTTTAACACTGTGTTCACATTTGTAGTTCAGTTATCTTGGTTCTTTTGATTCAGGCCAAAACAAAAAATCATACATTTAGCCCTGGTTCACTTAGTGTTCACACTGTCATTTTTAACACAGAACTAAAGATACAAAAAAGGTTTCTATGGCATATTTTTTGTGAAGGAACTTGTCGAACATCCAAAAAAGTGCTGTGTTCTGGGCTAAATGCACTCAGTGTATGTGCGTAAATATGATGGTATATGATGTAGCTGAGAACTTAAAGAAAAGTAGTCAAAACAACGGCAGGAATCCCTCCGTCACACACAAAAACGAAGATCTGCTCTAAGGAGACGCGGTTTTGATATCTGTCCCAAACTGTGATGGGCAACTTTGCGACTATGATGAGAAAAAACAGGTATGCTTAACTGTAAGGCTACGTTCACACTGCAGGGCTTAATGCTCAATTCCGATTTTTTGAAAAAAAATCGATTTTTTTGCAAGGCCGTTCACATTTCCAATTAAATGCGACCTTTTGTGATCTCCTGTGTGAACATGAAATGACCCAGAAGTGACCCGCATGCGCAAAAAGGAGTAATCAACGGTCAACGACATCACTTGTTGTTTGCGGAATAGTTCTTTTTTTTTGCAGATGTTGCGAGCTTTTGTTTTATTATTATTATTGCCACAGCCCATACAAACACAGTAGGGGTGGCACGGTACATGAAAAAACTCCCGAACCGTTCGGTTCGCTTGTCTCGGTTCGGAGCGTGTGTGCGTCTCACGGTTCGACGCATGCGCAATGTAACCTCGTGCCCGTATGTGACGTGTGTTTTCTTTTCGCACGCCATAAGCTTGTTCGACTTGGACCGGCGCTGCACAGAGCGATCGGTGAATAACATCAGTCTAGCGCGAGTCGGCTCCGTATGCATTCATCACTTTCGCGGTATTTGATGCAATTACCGATCGCTCTGTGCAACGCCGGTTCAAGTTAATAAACAAGCCAGTAAAAGTGGAGTATGGAGCGCTGCAGGTCACGGCACGCGGAGAAATGGAAAGTGGGAGAGATGAGGGAGTTGGAGGATGCGCCAGCGTCGTATAAGTCTATGGTATATAGGTGTGTGGGAACATTTTGGATTTCATGTTATGATATTTTAATTTAACTACAGTGGCACTTTATGTATAGATAAGAGCTTCAGTCATACGTTTCCAAACCCTGCACTTTAATTTTAAGTGGAAAAAAGTACCCTCACATTTTGGGAATAGAAGCATTGTTGATACTGTTTTGTGTTGAGGTTGAACTTAAATTTCACTTTATGTTTATGGCCTTTGCTATTGCTATAGCTAAATTATCTATAGGCAATGAGGTTTCATGTATATTGACATTTAAAAGACAGTGTTTTAAGAGTTCCTCTCTTTTTCTTTTAAAATATAGAATTTTGGTAAGAGCTACAAAAGTTAGCAGTTGATACATGAAAGTTAATTTCTTTGTGTAAATAAGATTTATGTGATAAAAATGCACAAGTTCTTGTAGAGATAGTGATACACATTCTCCTTTTTTTTTTGCCAAATAAACAAAAAGCATGTCAATTTCTTCTCTCTTGCTGTATCTAAATCTCACCTAGCTTTCCTCTGAGATGTGCTTAAAGTCAAAGAGTGAAATTCAGTTTGTGCATGATTGCATGAATATAATATATATTTTTTTAATACTGTATCCTAAAGTGTGGATAATTAAGCTATATATCACATGCTGAAGTACATTTCTGGAGTGTTAAAGATTAAAAGAAAAAATAACAAGAACCGTACAGAACCGAAAACCGTGACCCTAAAACCGTGATACAAACCGAACCGTGGGTTTTGTGAACCGTGCCACCCCTAAAACACAGACAACAATTATTTTATCGACGGGCAAAGTTTGCACATAAATGTAAAATTTTTCCGATCCTCACCGACCTCGTCATAAAACCTGTTTAATTGATAGTGCGCGTCCTCGGCGCTCCTTGCTTTGTCACCCCGGCAGCCGCGGTGCGACACTGGTGGCTGGTGTTGCCAGATTGGGTGTTTTTTCGCCACATTTTAAGGCATGTTTACATGTGTTTTAGCCAGGTTTTCGCCTGGAAGGCTCTATAGAAATCAGTCTGGCACCCTATACGAAGTTAAACTGACTGACTGACTTAAACTAAGTTCACACCACCGCCGACTTGAGCGTCAAAGAAGCTCTGTCCGCTCTGTCAAGGACTTTTGTAAAAAAGGACGGGGAAGCTTGTTGACGCTTTGAACGCTCTGGCGTTGCAGGGAGAATAAAGTGTCACAACATGAAATGTACAAAACAGAAAAAAGAAGCAATGCATAAAGAAACCTTTTAGCATTTTTATAACCGTTTTGGTCACATTTGGTCTGGAAAAAAAATAGTTAGCTATTATTATTATTTGCGGCCAAATTGGTGTCACCATGAGCAAATTAATTGCCTTCACACTTTAAAACGAGCGTTCGTAAATATTTCAAATAAAAAACCCTGTAAGCAAACAACGTCATGTCATAAATAATACGAAACCAGTAGGAATCACAGCAAAGGCAATTATTAGCTTCTCTTCCATTTACTTGGAACTAATGTTTTTGTAGGAACGAAAGTTTACATTGAATGTTTCTCCGGAATCAGCCAACGTGACGGACGTCTATATTCCGATTAGTTGCTGCCGTTTTTGCCGCTGAACCACGTCACAGCTCATTACCATAAAGTTGAGCTTCTTTAAACTTTCTGATTGACGCTCAAAACGCCCAAAACGCAACGCCGATGGATTTGATGCTCCTTGCAGCTGAGAGAAGCCAGCTTCCATTGAAAATGAATGACTTCCGGCCGCTTTGGTAGCTCAAGTCGCCAGCGGTGTGAATGTAGAGTAAGGGTTGCATATAGTGACATCATGTATTGTTTTTGGTTTGTTTGTCTTTGGTTCGTGTTGATTTGTATGTCAAACCGCACTAGAGTTAGTTTGGAAGTAGGCTGAGACCCACCTTTTCAGAACCTTTTCACACTTATTCAAATGAACCGCACTAACAGAGCAATCGCACCAGAGTTTGTTTTAATACAACAAAACCTGCTAAGTGAACCAAAATAGAATAATGATTGGACCAAAAATAAAGGAAAAGCACGTACGTATACTGTTTCCCACATAGTTGTGAATGACACATTGTGTCTGATGTCCAGGGCTCAGGTTTGTTTCTTTGAGATTGTGTTTCCCTGGCAAATAGCTATAAATGTGCTCCAGTCATGCGTCCCGATGACAGAAACCAGATCACAGAGGGTGGGTTAAAGCTACAGATAATTAGGCATGATGCTCTGATCAGAGCCCAAATACCATCTGCCTGTCTGAATCAACATTTGTTTGGCAGCCTCATCATAAATCAGTGATTAAATGCATGCATACGTGCAGTTAGTGTTTAATACAGTCATATACTGTACATCTGCATATGCAAGCAACTGGCCGTTGGAGCTTGAATAAATCAATGTCCGCTCGTGTCTGCCATGTGTTAAAATGCATAACGGTATTCTATGTTCATTTGCATGCCAGTATGACTGACATAACAAAGACAACACAATGACAAAGAACATGACTTTGTTCCCTCATCTTAACATCTGACTATTAACCGCATACACGAGTGCCAAGAGAGATCCTCTATTCAACACGCAGACATGGACCGTCCTGATGTTACAAGCCAGGCGACTGCCAAACTGTCATTGTTTTGCTCGCTTGATTGGGAGAGCTGCGTTAAAACAAGCACAAAACTCATTTAAAGTGGGTGAAGAACAAGTAATGAGTCTATTCATGCTGGTAATAAATCGCTCACTGAGTCACTCAGCCACAAAAACAAGAAAAAGTTAACTTTATGTCCAACTTGACTTCTTAGCATTCTCAAGAAATGATTAAAATGAGCCTGAACTAGATTTTTACAAAATCAGAAGACAATGTAAATGTGCAAACCGTTGATTATTCTTGGGTTGTAGCCAGGATGTTATTATGCATTTACTAAGGTGAATTGGTCATTCCATACAGGACCAAGTACAACCCCAATATTTTTCTCTCTTCATACTAACCTGTCAATGGGGTTTGATTGAGTGGAGTTTCCTAGAAGTGGTTATTTTGTTGCTGGAGGGTAAAAGCGTATAGAAAAAAAGACTACACTGCAAGTAATCAGATTTAAGGATACTTCAGCTTTACATCAAAACAACTGCCATCCATCCCCACAAGCACCCTTATTCCTGACGCACATCACACTTAATATCCATCTGACATATAAATGTGCCTGTGAGAAAGTAAAAATAAACTCTGTACCTGCCCTGAGATTTCATTCATAAGCTTGGCGTAGGCTTCTCTCGGCTCTTGTGACAAACACTTTACTTCCCTCTAGACAGAAAGACATTTATGTGTAATCTCACACCACGGTACCCATAATTCCGAGGCACTCCGAAGTGCGTAATATCTTGTTTTGAGGGCATAAACACTCCACAGCCTACGTCAAAGTCTCGGCAAGCCTTGACTCATCTGCTCGGAGTGTTTACCTGTGAGAATTCCCTGAAAGGGTGTGACCTTCGGAAAACCCTCCTCTTGTGGAATTACATGTCATGTCCCACTAACTTGACTGGTGAAACCCCGCCCCCTGTGCATCTGATTGGACGCAGACCTGTTAGCTATGAGCTGCGGAGACATGTTTCAATGAAAACAGCCACAAGTAACATCATTTACATGTGAAAAACAAAGATGGAGGACTCCTGGCATTTTCTTGAGGTAATCCACATGTCCGGCGCTTTGAAAACAAATCCAGTCTTTATGGCTTTTGGTCTCAGCTCGAACAATGAAAAGTCATGTGCTGTCAATACTCAAGAAACGAGGGAGAGGTGAAAGGTCACGTTCTCTCTGCCGCAGAGGCAGTAAATAGCTGCACTCAGCCTGTTTTTAAAGCAGTTCTCTTATCACTCCACAACAGAGAAGTGGCAGGTAGAGATATCATACGGCTCAAAGCAAAAAAAAAAAACATGTCCAACTCAAAGCCTCGACTAAGCAGACACAAAACCACTATTTGGCGTTCAAATAGCCCCAATTACACAAGAAATAATCAAAGGGCTTTAATCTTGGCATTAAAAAAAAAAAACATTGCAAAAGTTGCAGTGAGTCTTTTTATCCCATTTGAAACTACAGCTTTTGATTACAGCTGGTCTGTGCAGCGCTTTGCTCATAATATTGTTATGCCCACAGCCAAGTTTTGAGCAAGAGTTTCCACAGCTTAACACGGTTATCATGGGTTAGTACTTGCAGAAATGATTTACTCTTTTGATTAATCAGCCAAGTGGATTTAATCAAAGCCAAAAAACTCTTGTGCATGGACAGTCTGGAAACAATTTTACTATGCTGGTTTACACAACTGACTCAGAGTCAAAACCAGCAATGTTACAGGTTCAATACAGGTTCAGGTTTGTTTGACAACATTCAGGTGATTGTGTCTGGCCATAACATGCCATTTAAAATATTTCAACTTTTAAAAGCACTAGACAACTTTGAAAAATTTGTAGATTGAGACAGTGTCTCCTCTTACCCCAGAAAACAGCCTCATTTTACCCTCTGTGAAAGAGTAGAGAGCTGACCATATCTTTAACTGTATCTGAACACATCTGGTATTATAATGAAGGTCTGGCTGAATAGAGTCTCCTTTCAAATGTTGTGTTAGCAACTTTGAATCAATAGCCTTGCAAACTACACTTTAAAGTATGCAAGTTACTCTAAACTGCTCACTGACTGACAAAAAAGCATTGCTGAAAGAGACGGCTAGTTAGTAGCCATTTAAAATTAAATTTCTAAAATAATTTAAAGTTGTGAAGAAGTTATTTACATATATATAAAGTACTAAATATAACTTTTATTTCAAAATGCATTTTATAAAACATTTTATTTTTGTATATTATGAAATCTACCCCTTAAAATGTAATTGTTTTTCATGATGGCAAAAATAATAGCAAATGGTTTTGTATATACAGTGCTGGTCAGAATGATTTGCCCCCTTGGTAAATATGACCAAAGATGGCTGTAAAAAATAAATCTGCATTATTAATCATTTTAAATCTGCATTAATCTGCATTATGAATCATTTTTATTAAAAGAATTAGCAAAAATCTAACCTTTCAATGCAGTAAAAGAATTAAAAGTGGGGGGAAATCACATTATGAAATAAATCATTTTCTCCAAAACACATTGGGAACAATTATTAAATACTTTTCGCAGCCTCCTTTTTCCAAAATAACAGCTCTGAGTTTTCTTCTATAATGCCTGATGAGTTTGGAGAACAGCTGACAAGAGATCAGAAACCATTCCTCCTTACAGAATCTCGCCTGATCCATGTTGACGCTTCAATTTAGTCCACTCATTTTCTATAGGGTTCATGTCAGGGGACTGGGATGGCCAAAGCAGATGCTTAGTTTTTGTGCTTAGTGACACATTTTGATGTTTGTTTTTGGATCACTGTTCTGTTGGAAGATCCAAACATGGCCCATACGATTTCTAACAAGGGCTGTCAGGTTTGTATTTTTTATTTTTTGTTATTTGATCAAATCCATGATGCCATGTATCTGAACAAGATGTTCAGGACCTCTGGCAGAAAATTAGTCCCACCGCATTAAAGATACAGCAGAGTGTTTCATTTTACATACTGGGTATTTTTTATCCTTGTATGAACCAAACCCATATTAAAAGTTTGCTGCCAAAAAAGCTTATTTTTTGTTTGTTTGTTTGTTTGTTTGTTTGTTTCATCTGACCAATTTTTCTTTTTGTTTTAAATAAAATACAGGTGACATTTAACAGCCACCTTTGATCATATTTACAAAGGGGGTAAATAATTCTGACCAGCACTGTAAAATGCATATATCTTTTCTTAATTTTTAAAACAAATATATTTTTTAAAATATATTATATTTTACCAAATGCATTATAAAATATGATAATACAGAAAATAATTTTTCCTTAATAAAGTCATATATTAATAATAATTATATTATAAATATAATTTACAATCAATTTTGCCAGAAAAAAGTTTTTAAATTAATTTAGAAAAAAAATCAAAAAGACAACATTAATATATATCCTAATCTATACAACAAAGTTAAAACTATGAATATAAAGATTAACTAAACATTATTATTCTGCTATAAACAGAAGATGTAAAATACTATGCAGAGCCTTAAATTGGTGAACTTTTTTACCAGTTAATTCACCAAATAAAGTGATTAGAATGAATCATATTTTCCAGTGTCATATGAGAGTATATGTCTGATTATTGCCTCAACTTGCTCGGCAGTAAAACCACAAGCAAACTACAATGTAACACTGAAAATAGCAATGTAGCTTTGTGGTTGCGCTACACTGCTACTAGTTGGAAAAAAAATCTCTTGAAAAAGCTGCAGTATTTTGGAAACAACTGAGCTACTGTCATGCTACTGCTGAATATAGTTTATTCATTAGTATCACTCCAACGCTGATGCTTTCCTCTTAATGTCCCCTCCTAAGCCTTCCTGTTTGAAATCCTAACAAGGTTATTTACAATAAAAAAAAAATATGGACAACAAGAAAGTATCCTTACAGTTAATTCTGTTTTAGTAGAATCTGTCATTCCAGTAGTATCTAAATTCTCCTGTTCTAATTTAAGCACACAAAGCTGGATTTAAGACATGATATTCTAAAATTGTGCTCATGTGGCCAATAAGCAGATTACTGTGAATGTTCTAGCTATAGCTGAGAGCTCAGAAACAAAGAATTGAGAGTGTCAGAGGTTGCATATATTTTCCCCACAGAGGTCATTAGGGTAGATTAGCACTGTTCTGTTGAGATAGAAACTCTCGCAATTCCTGCTGGTTTCAGCTCTGGTTGGGTTTCTGCACGTGAGGAAAGGTTCATTCGGGCTGCAGTGAGAACTGTGTCACCATGGTTAGTCTGAGGCACACGGGCGTCCGTAACCATGGTAACGGGAGGATGGCTGGGACAGAGTGACAAGCTGTGTTAATTCTTTCACCCATAAACCCCAGAGGATCACCACCATTTCTCTTCTTTTCCATCGGAATCTGAGACCCCATTAAAAAAAATTCAGATTTCCACCGCATCTCGGCTTATTACCACTACAGTTTCATTCTTTTTTTTTTTTTTTTTTCTCCCCTGGATTTCCTTATTGGATACATCAGAGGCAAAGAAAGGTACAAATTGAACAAGAGCTTTGAATAAATGCTGTAATGGATCTCCATAAAAGTACATGCTGTGTTCAGATGGGGATTTATATCCATAATGTAATCACGCTTAATGGATCTCGATCACATCTACCAACCCCCTCATGAAGCAATGCAGCCTCCACCACTAGCATTCTGACGGCAGGGTTTGGATCTCAGGTCAGCCTCTCTATAAACAGCACTGGACTTCTCTTTACGCTTGTGTCAGGATCTTATGGTATATTGGATGGCAAATGTGCTGCAGAGATGCTAGTTAGTAGCCATTTAAAATGTACAAATTACAATTTGTACAAATGTATACACATATAATACACACACATACATTACATTTTATAATTTACATTATCTATGCAATTAAAATGTCTATAAGTACCATTTTATTATAATAGCAAACATTTTTATTCGATTTTTAATTAAATGTATATTTAATTAAACATATTATTTGATTATATTTTAGAAAATGCATTATAAAAATAGTTTAAAGGGTACATATCATTTTGTTTTGTGATTTCATCGTAACTAATAGAGAGTCTCCACAACTGGATAGACTGAAGCCCTCGTCTGTGTGAAGTGCACGAGCGCCAAGAGAGCACGGTTGCCTTCCACCAATGATAACAGCCGCAACGAACGCTCAGCACGATTTCAAAGACAACATATTCCAGTGCCAGAACGCCTCTTATTTAACAAACGAATTAAATGAATGCTCTGCTAGTCAACTGGAGAGGTTTCGTTTGTATAATAGTTCCATCCGTGCCGCACCTGTCACACAGCAAACGTGGAAATCCCAGTTGGCAATGACTAAACTGTAACACATCAGGATTATGATTTCAAATTCTACTTTGAATTAAACCAGGGACCTTTGTGACACCAGTTGAGATCCACAACCATTAAGCAACCACCACCCAGGACAGGCATGTGTGGGGCTGGAGGGGACATACGGTGATAAAATCAGAATGGTTGCAGCTCCCAACCCGGCAGAGATGAAACGCATTTGACGATAGCAAATCTGACAGAGCTGCTGTGTTGATGCATATGACCCACTACACCACAGAGCCCCGTGTTATCGCACGGCAAATCAAATGGACCCGGCTGCCATGGAGCGTTTTAACCACATAGACACACACCTTGACATTCAAATTCCCTCAGAATTCTCCTCCCATAGGTTTATATCTTCTTTTGTGACGCTCGCCAGACGGTGAGATTGCACGGCAGTCGAGCTGGGCTGAGGTTTAACATTTCACAGAAGGTCAGTGAGCATAGTGTGATTTGAAATCCAGCAGCTTTATCTCTATTGCAGAAACCGGCCATCTCCCCATGAATGCCACTGCCCTGCTGGGTCTCAGCTAATACAGCAAAGCATCCAGGCATGAGAGTACAGGCTAATCTAATCCCAATGACAGAGGCGTGAGGAGAGAAAAATGTCCGCACAACTCCCAGACATATGTACAGGCATATCTCAACAGGAAACACAGGAGGATGGTGGGTCACCACAGTCAACCTGGGGCTGCAGTATGATGGAGTAAGTCTCTGTTGTTGCGAGCGTCGGCTCAGGCCCTGCGGAGAACACCCGGGAGACGGGAAATTGAATTTGCCAGTGTATCGGTGACAAGGGAAACCCAGTTAGCAGCTGAGTCCAAGGATGCAGAGCCTCAAGGGGAGAGGGCACTTAATGAAAATTAAGACACTGCTCACCCAAACCACTCAATTCGGCTGATCAGCGGGCCACAGTTGGACACAAAGTTTAGAAAGTGATAATAAAAGGTTCCAGTGACAGTTAGACACAAAATGGGTTTCGCTAGTCCGATCATGTCACTAAAGTGTGAGAACTTACTGTTTTTTTTTGTTTTCTTGTTTGTCTGCTGGTGCTATATAGACACTTGTATGAAGAAACTCTCCCATGTGACATCAAGAACCAACTTTACACAAGAACACTTTCAAGTGAGGATGTTAAAAAATCTGGTAATAAAAAACAGTCCTGACCAACAGGTGTGTTTGCATGTTAATGTTCAATACATTACGTGATCAAAAAGACAGTCTTGCCAGGGTATTTATTTACAGTCAATTAACTGAAATGTAATAAAATACAGCATCTCAGGCTATAGGATAAATAAATAAACACTGTTTTTAATTGTTAATTTATTATTGAAAAAAAATCCTTGAAAAAATCACATTGACATGTTTAGAGTTTAAAGTTGAATGTAAATTAATATTAAATATTTATATTCTTAAAAAAGGAATGTTTAACTGCATATTCATTTCTGTATCAAGAATTGTTGACAACTGAGACTGTGGTACCAAAACAATCATACTATCTAGCAAAAAAAAGTGGTTCTCGAGAAGAAAAGGGTTCTTTGCTGAACCTTAGGTACTGCAATGAACCTTTTTTGAGAGGGTTATGTGCTGGTGGGGGAAGGAAACTTCTTCCTGTTCACTCAGGCCACTCTAACAGGCTCCTAATGAAGGTGCGCCTCACGGGAACTCTTCAGTTATAGTTTTTCTTTCTTTCTTTTTCCTCAGTCCCAAAAGGAGGGAGAGATCAGTATATTGCTGCTTTAGGTTTAATAGCCACGTTAAATGAGCACAAACTGTCTCGCTGCGCAACGCGTTTCATTAGTAAACAGCACTCAAGACGACAGTGCCACTCGGTACAATAACACGTAACATGCAATTAATGGTGTTACATGCGGGCGGGGCGGCGGTCTCGGGTGCACTGGGAAGATTATAATTGTTCCAGTCTGACTGCCTCTGGGAGCCTGCAGCGGGGGCATTCATTACCAGACTGAGAGAGAGAAAGAGAGAGAGAGCAGCAGCTAGACAGTACACCATAAGCAGACATAAGTACTCTTTCAAACCCAAGTGAGTTGCCTCACTACATACTGCCTTTTAAACCAGCATCCTAACCATCATTGTGGCTCATTTGGAATGGTCTACACTACAGGCTCCAAACAAACAAACAGCACTCCTAACAAATCCTCATGGAAGACTCATACATAAACTTATGTAAATGGCCAGGGTCCTGTTCTCAGTATTACCATTAACTAAAACTATTAAAAAACATTGATTTTTAACATTTTGATTTGGGAACTTACTTAAATAACTTTAAGTACTAAAACAAATAAAATAAAATAAAAACTATATAGAAATATGAATATGACAAAAAATATTTATTTTAAATAATTACTAAATATTAAGCTGAAAATAAATTAATAACTGAAAATGTAAAAAGCCAATTAAAATATTAATAAAAACAAAAAGTTTATAACCATATATATATATATATATATATATATATATATATTATAAATGAATTAATTTTAAATTCAATTAAATACATTTAAATTTAATTCAATTAAATATATTTAAAAAAATCTAAATTTAAAGTAAATAAAAAATAAAGACTGCATGCTCCATTTGGGACAGGGCCTTAAAAACATAAGAATAAAGAAATATTGGGTAAGATTTAATTTTAAATTACACTAAATTAGTTGTATTGAGACTGGTGCTAAACGAAATATTAGTTATAATTATTATTATTTCTACTTCTTTTGTTATTTTTTGCAATTAACTCATTGCAGCGGATTCTGCAATCAGATAATTGAAGAATGGTAAGGAAAAGTTGCAGTTATTTTCCACTTGAGCCTGGTTCGGCCCGGCACGATTACAAACCGTTTTCAGCACGGTTGGCTAACGTTTGCTGGTGGAATGCGTGTAGTAACGTCGCAAATAAGGATTGGTCACTTGACTGTTGCCAGATTGCCAGTTTCTCTGTAGCTGGCTAAATCCATGATTTGCGTATTATAAACACAAATTAATAATACAATTAAAAGTAATATCTTATTATCCTCTATAACCTGGCTATTTACATCTCATTTCATCTAAACTCTTGCGTTACCAACAAACAATGCATTTGTATTACATTCCAAAGAACTCCATTATCAAGCACACAGTGGAAAATGAAACCATATCCATGTCGTCTGGGCTGGATCAGCACGGAATGGGACGGTTAAGCAAAGAGAGCGGTTTGGCCCAAAAGTGGAAAAGCAGCTTAGGTTTTGGAGCAGAGCAATTGACAAAAACAAACAGCAACAGCACATAGGCTACACAATGTCTTTTTCCACATTTACTACTCAAAGGGGAAGACCGTTTGTTCTTAAATGAAAGAATATTCGTCCCCAAACAAAAGCATTTTGGAGTGCATTCCTTTTGATCTACGTCTCCAATGTCTTCCAGAGGAGTCAATAAAAGCTATACACCAGCTCCTTTACGAGCCCTGCAGATATATATTAGAGGGGTCTTACTGATTCAAAGCACAGCCATAAACACAATGGCAGGCCTGGCTCAGTGATAAGCCTCCCTTAGTGGAGACTGATGTTATCGGAGCGAGCACTGGACTGAGAGAAGGACCAAGGTGACGTTGAAGTCCTTCGAGGGCGAGAGAGACCATCAACTGAGTATACCGCAGTTCAGTATAGGACACAACTCTTTATCCCTCACACATCACGGCCCAGGGAGCAGATTCTCAACTTTCAGCAGAAATCCTGCCAGATGAGGTTGTAAAGCAGTCTTAATCTTTAATAACCTGCATGGATCAGAAACGTTCATTCACGCACCGATGATAATACCATCTCTGGTAGCTCAGGATCCACCTCTAATCACCCATCATCCTCCTCTACAATGGCAAACAGGGACATGAACAAAACATACAAATTACTGTCAATTAACCCCGTGGTTCTCAATCCCTTTCCTGGGCCTAATTAAACTCAATAAAAATTCTGAAGCCTCAACTTTTTTTTACCTCCTTTATTTTATGTGAACTTCTTCAAGTACAGGAGTGATACGCAATGACATGTAAATTTCCCACTCCATTACTCGTGAAGTGATGAATCGATGTTCCCTTGTTCCCTTTGCCATTAACAGTGCCCTTTAAACTGAACATGTACGCTCCTTTCGGATTGAAATCTTCCTTGTCAGGGCAGAATATCCTGTGAAGGGCACTTACAGTCAGTCGATTTGAACGATAAGAGATAAAAACAAAATGGGCAGTGTGTGTGTGTGTGTGTGGGTTGTTGTTGGGGGCAAAAGGAAGGGGATTGAGAACCACTGTATAAACACAAACACATTATAATTGTGATAAATTACAAATAACTACACCTTTCAATCATAGTTGAGCACTTTCGATTGACTGCTTCTGAGCACTCTTTGCATTTTTATATGCTCATTAAGACGTATTTAGTATAACTGAGCCATTTACCCCATGGTGCCATTAGCATAAATACAAATACTATTCATAGTGAGAACTTTCCATTGACTTCTATAGGTTTTATACTGAGCTAATAATGTTTTCTATCCTGTAAACCCAAACCTCACTCTTATATAAACCTTTTTTGCATTTTTCGATTTTCATTAAGAGATATTTAGTATATTTTCAGGCCATTTTCCTCATGGGGCCATTGGCTGGCTCACACAATGTTGTCAAAACCTAGTGCCTCAGACATCACGCCTACGGACCATTGGCTAAACATCTGATGTATATGACACACTTAACTGGATGTTCAAAGTCATCATCTGATTGGTTAAAATTTTACAGGATGTCTGGAAGACACGTGTGTCACGTTCTTTAACTGTCGTGCTGCCAAACCCCCCTCGTAGAACAAGAAAGCCATCATGTTTACAACTGTGACAATGAGTGCTTACAACCGTCAACTAAACATCGGGTGTAAGCCTGTGAAATTCAAGGGAACACTGTTTGCAAAACATTCTTAAATGAATAATTAGTAAGATGCATGCCCGTCTATTATTGTAAGAAAATCAACTTAACATTTCCCACACACGCCCCTAAACATGACGCGGACCAAAAAACGAACTGTGATTGGTGGCATTGCATTGCAGTCAAACGTCCTCTTGGCCGGTCCTTGGCCGAAGACAGCAGTCTGGCTACGTGAGACTAGTCAATACCTGAGCTGCACATTCACACAAGCACCCTCCTCCAGCTGAATACGTCTCCGAGGTCAACTGTAGTCACAGAGATAAGCTATCATTCATCATTGTGGCAGGCGGTGCTCTTGAATTAAGCTCATGGTATAGCTATAACCAGAGGAAGAGGTTCCATATCAGAGCTAAACAAAGCCGTCTCAGTGATAGCGGGGTCAGCGGGAGCATGTGAGAGAGATTCTTGAGCTCTCTTGCTCATTTGACCTGCTTTCCTTTCAAACATGATGACTTCACATTCATCGAAGTTTCATATGAAACAATATCTATGTTGTAAAGCAGCATTGGCAAAGGGGTCGTTTTAACTGTGTATAATCTTTGCCTACATTTCGGTGCGTGTAAAGTGCATGAAATGTCTTTACAAATATAGTGAAAAAATGTGGAAAAGCGAGATACATATAATGAATAATGACTGGAATGCACTAAGAATCTCTTGTTTTTCCCCCCAAATCCAAATGCGCATTGTATGTTGTCTTGTGTCATACTGTTACAGCAGAATACAAAGGGGTTGGGTTGGGAATCAGCAGGAAAATAATGCAGCGACTAAAAAGAGCTCTTGCCATGGATTTTCCTGTTATACTACGTCACATTAAAATTCTAAGCTTCACGTAATTCTCCTGGTCCGAAAATATAACATGAAGGGAATTATACAGCTAAATGTAACTGTAATTTATGCTTGTAATAACATAGCTGAATTTGTAACACTTTAGGGTCCAATTCTCACTATTGACTAACTATTAACTAGGACTTTTGTCCAATAAACTCCTAATTACCACTTATTAATAGTTAGTAAGGTAATTGTTAAGTTTAGGTATTGGGTAGGATGTAGAATAATGGTCATGCAGATTAAAGGCATTAATATGTGAATTATAATTACTAATAAACTGCCAATATCTTAGTATACTTAGCATGTAACTATTAGTGAGAATTGGACCCTAAGCAAAATTGTTAGCCTGATTTTTTTTAGTAGCCATTACTCCAGTCTTCATTTAAAATAGAAATCTAAGTCTTTACTGTCACTTTTGATCGATGCGTCCTTGCTAAAAGTATATATTTCTTAAAAAAAGTACTGACCCCAATATGTAGAAAGAGAGTAAATGTATCAAATAAAAGATAAAAAATGAGTCTATATCAAGTATATATTTGTGTTTAGTGTGTGTAAAAGCATTGCTGCGTGTGCATTGATGGCTGATATTAGCATGACTCTATTCATCTGTAAAGGATACAGCCCTTAATGAGGTGAGTAAAACAGCTGCTCTCTACAACACTAAATTTAGGCAGTCAAAATCACACACACATAAACGCACACACAAACACTCACATGCTTGCAATGCTGGCACAGCATAATTAAAATATTATTCATTGCATTTGATTTGCAGTTAAGGTTAAATGGTTGCAAATTATTTATTCCTCAATTAAACAGCACATGTGTAAAGGTGAACACCATTAAATTTTAAATAGTCGAGTCAACAGTTTTTGTTTTTTCATCGTGTGGCATTATTAAATGGAAATTGTGCCCGTGGCGGAAACTAAAATTTGATCCAGGTGAAAATACAAATGAACCCATCTGTCATTTGCCAAACACAGACATTTCATGAATGCAAGACTTACTGTATGGAAAACAGCTGCTATGTAGTGAACAGATAATCAATGATACTGATAACGTAATGCTCAACTCAAGGCCCTCATCCATAGATTCACTTGGGAAATGAAACCAGCAGAACATGTTAATCGCATCTGTACGTTTTAGGATATATTTCTTCAGAGTAACAGACACATTCTGTTTTTCAATGAAACTTAAATAAATGGGCAACTGATAAGTTGAATAACTGATTCTCCAGATTTTCGGACCCGACTCCTCCGCACACACTTGAGCCTATACAGGCTGATAGAGGCAACCGTGGTGAACAGTCAAGGTGTCATTCTTTCTATTACATTATGGTTGGCTCATAAATGTAATCTGATTTTTAAAATGATTTTTTTAAGTAAAAACCTACTGTACACATAACCCTTTAAGAAAAAGAAAAGTACTCTTCATAAAAGGTTCATGTAGAGGCAGAAAGAGTGTGACTCAGAACAGGGAATGTACAGGGAATGAGTTTATTTGCACAGCCCAATGTATGGCCTGACAATTAACTATAAAAATAATAATTTCACAAATGTACCTTAATACAGGCCTTAATACTCCATTTCCCAGCAGCCTACAACATGCTAAAATATTTTGTCAGTGCAACAACACCACTTCTGAATCTACATCTTCATCAATGAAACCCTCAAATGAATCAGAATCATAACAATACGTATCACCCAATCATTTAGAGTGGTTCTAATATCTAATATCCACCTTTAAATGATAAATTTCTCCATTATTTTGATTTGCGTATAAGAGAATAAAAAGTTGAAGAAAGCTGACATACACCATTGATTAAATTCAACTTTGCCATCACAGGAATAAATCACATTTGAAAATCTATTAGAATATCAGTAATAATATTTCACAGTATTACAGTTTTACTGTATTTTTGATCCAATAAATGCAGCCTCTGTGAGCGTAGGAGACTTCTTTCAGAAACTTTTAAAGACTTCGTCTGTGTCCTGAATCTAGCAGAGACCTAAATCTGCAGAGAGCAAGAATCCATCTCGAACCTGGGCAGGAGACAGACAGAAGTAATCAAAATGTATAACCTGTTCTTCTCAGTCTCTCTCTAACTCACTCATACACATCAGCAGGAGCTGGAGTTTGATCAGTAGCAGTCGCACACTTCTTTAAAGGCAGCCTAATCTGAGCGAGTCAGGTGTTTGTACCTTCTGCCAAAGCTTTGGTGGAAAAGTGGAGCCGCATAATCTGACAATGCTCCTCTGACACAGTTGCCAGGCAACGGCGAAGCTTGGGGTCTCAAGCTGATGGTTGAGGGCCGGCGCAAGGCAGGATTTATCATCTCCGACGACTTTTATTTGATCTAGAGAGATTAACGGGCCCTGCGAGGAGCGGAGGACACACAGGCGTATAAAACCCCCCTCCATAAACACAAATTCCAGCATAAACAGCAGGCATGGATAACAGATGTAGAATATGTCGCTGGCAAGAGAAGACAGGGAAACTCGTGTTACCTTTCATAAGATCTCTCTTCTCTCTTCCCTTGCTCCGCAGGCTAAAAGTGAGCTTGAGATCTTATACGTCGGCAGTCGCCTTTGCTGCCAAGTGTGGCTGATTTTGAGGAGATGAGAGCTCTGGTGTTGGCGTGGTGTGATGAGCTGTTGGGAGACTAATTGTGGAGTGTAATCTGCTCTGATTAGCGGGAGAGGAGCAGGCAGGTGTGAGCACACACACACACACACACATCGGCTCGGCCCGACGCAGCTGCAGCCTGACCGCGTGCCAGATAAACAAAAAGGCATGAGGCCGAGGCCACGATAACACGCATGCAAACACACAGTCTCCGTCGCTATCCTCTGCCAATTAACCACCAACACACCTATCACACTTAACTCCCTGCCATATGTTTACATCCAGATGAGTTTTCATCTCAGCAACCTTCCCAGGAGCGCAATTCACATGCAATTCTAAAGCGGCAGTGACAAACTATTTAAGGGTATGCATGGGACGCAGGCAGAGCATACATCTTGTTTAGATTTCTGTAGCGTTGTCCTGGGCTAGGAAAGGCACAGGAAAACACATGCTGTGCTTGAGTCAGCAGGATCCTGGGCTGGCGCATTAAGTTATCACGCCTCGCTATCCCTGCCCACAGCTGACACAGGCAATTACAGCTGAGGTTAATATCACACAGCCACGGACCAAAAAAAATGCATATCTCCCTAACCCATCGCTCCGATTAAGGAACACCGGGTCCTCGCTGAATTAGTGCTGGGGCAGCACATGCGACGCCCGGGAGAACGTTCTGCGATCGGCCCTTGCCGTAACCTTGAGGCACAACTGCTTGGTTCTATCAGCCCGTTCTCATCCTTTGGCGTCACATAAAACGCTATATGACAAAACGGACTACGCTACTACGCACATGGCACCCTTTATTGGTAATATAACACACGAACCCAAGACGTCATAAATCCTTTAGCGTGAATTTGACACGCAGACCCTACCCCACACCTAAACTTAGCCCTCACAGAGCGTTTTATATTAACGATAACGGGTGCCATGTGCGTAGTTATAGCGCTGTTTTGTCATATAGCGTTCTACATGACGCTAAAGGATGAGAATGCGTTGGTTCTATAGAAGGGTCAGAAATTAACGGGGGCTTGGAGTAAAAATTGCATCAAAATGGACAAAATTTGCCCCCCAAATTCAAGATGAGGGGGCAAAGAAGTGTTGATTGTAGCATTACGTTACATTAGATTTCCATTTATGCCAACAACACGTTTTTCTGCTTATGAATGCAATAACAAATCAAAGGCATTTAGATTAGTCACAGTTGAAAACTCATCGACCGCTTCAGTGATGGAAAACATTCTTCACTTACTTTCTTTATATAATTTATTCCAAGTTTGAATAAGCATTTTGTCATGCTACTGAAACAACCAATGTAAAGTCTTGATTTTCTAATCCGTTAAAATGTAATCGATGTTGTCATAGTATTGTAGCGCTACCCTTTATGTAGGCTATTTACAGTACAGTCTGTAAACTCTATGAAGCTTGTTTCACTACTGCAGATGTCTTTTGTTGATGTTGATCAAATTTGATTGGTAACATTCTGACTGACTGAAGCAATTTGTTCAATTTAAGTATTATACATAAAAGTTAACACAGATACATTTAATGAGGTAATTATAAAACCAGCCCTTACAAAGGTAAAATTCAATTCCAAGAAGCCCCATAATGAAAAAGTTAGTTTCTGATCCTGTTCTATACACAATCACTAAACCAAGAGTTTTAACCTGCTAGAGCAAGATGAAGTGTATAAACCAAAAGGAGACATGGTGGCGATGTTTAATGCACTCTGGTTCACTTAATCTATGTGTCAGACGACAAGTTATACATGTCATTCCATTACCACACTATAAACTGTCCCCAGTGAAACTCTGCCCTGCTAATCAGCTCCCTCACAAACAGAATTAGATTTCCAATTGAATTGGTTTCGGCCTGAAAAAATATGACGAACAGCCGGGACGATGCAGCCCTATGGCCGTGGAAGGGCGGTTTTCTTCTGATAATCGAGTTAAAACAAAACATAGCACGAGGGAGTGCTCTGGCGCGGAAAGCGTTTGCAGAGAGGGGAACAAATCTACATTCCAAACAGACCATGACTGGCTAGAGGTCCATCTCTTTATTTTCCCTTTGGCGTGTGTTGTCGAGGCATCTGAAAACCTGTGGCTCTTTCACTTATCTTCTGCAAACACTGGTGTAGGCAGACTGTCACAAGCCTAAAGTTTGTTCTTGTTGATAATGTCATGGCAACACAGAGAACGGGAAACTGCACTCCAGCAGGGATGGTCGCAAACACGCTAAAAGCACACTAAAAACCAGGAACAAATTCAGAGACATTTTTGCGTTGCTACCAAACACATGAGAATGAGAATGAAGTGATCCAAAAGATAATGACCATTTTACACGTGTTTTATACAGAACTACTGCAAGTTGAGGAAAAAAAAAACATTTTTTCTTTGATCATGTCACATCTCATTGAAGAAGACCGTTATTATACCACTCATATTTAATGCTCCTCGAAGCATCTAATTCCGGAATTAGCACGGATAAACCACAAATTCAAGCTGACAAATCATATGTATGCAAGATGAAGCACATTTCCTCAAGATCTGCAGAAGAGATTGTGAGAGAAAAGCTGTCTAGGGTCATTAGTAGAGTTTCAAAGTCACTCTGCCCTCTGACAGAGAGCGTTTGACAGGTGCTGCCGAGGCAAAGCTTGCCGCAGGAGAGAGAAATGATACCGTCCTGATTAGATCGTCCACCTTAGGGAAGGTGCTGATGCACAGAAATTCTAAAAGAAAGGAAGAGGAGGGCAAGGAGGCGGGGGGTTGGAAAAAGAAAAACTGGAAGTGCAAAATAGAAGAGCGATCAAATGTGCAATGTTTATTTTCTCACGTTACACTGTCCATCCTTTGGTGTGGTCTGGTGCGTTACCCCCAGCGGAAATGCCTCATTATTTGCGATGTGTCAGTCAGACCCCAATCCTCACGCCGTTTGCAAACTGTCAGACTGTTACTACCACGTCAAAATTTTGAATGGCTCCAGAGCACTCTAAGCCCTCTCTCAAAATCAACTACTGTGGTACTAGATGTGAACTTGGTCCACTTCCATGCCAGACAAAACTGTCAGATTCCACGCCAGCCTGTTACTTAGACATTAAAAAAAAAAGTAGATGTTTGAGAAAATAAACTACTCTTGCGGAATCCACCAAACTGAAATTCGCACTTGTTAACCGGGAATGGCTCCCAGAGCACTCCAAGCCCTCTCTCGATCAAGAACCGATCCTCATCTGGCATTTCATTAAATTCAAACAAGCATCAATGCATTGGCTCGCACGAAAGCAGAGTAATTCGAGGGGTTAGGCTCATCAGTGCTGGCCTCTTCTCTAAAGTCATTAATGAGGGCTCAGGCCAGGCTCAGGGCTTTCCACGAGTCACTAACACTTCTACAACCCCTCTTCATCTGATGAGCTCGTTCATAATGCCCGAGGAGCTGGGATGCCTCTTTAGAAACGCTCCCCTTTTACAGGCTAAATGAACAGTTATTGAGTGAAAACAGGTCAAGTGGACTGGGGGCACACTGCTAAGTAAAGCTAAAGAGAAAAGTGTTATAGCAGGGGGGAAAAAAGAGAGAACCAGAGTGCGTAAGCGTGAAAGCAGAGGAGGGCTGTTGCTCGGCATCTATGGTAAGTGGTGGAGGCTGTGAATAAGGTGATTTGCACATTAAAAGCAGCAAATGTAGCGCAGCTTTGAGGAAGCCACCAGCAAAGAATTTGCACTCTCTAAATAAATAAAAAACCTCAACGTTCGGCGTGATAAAACACTTTCGCTTGAGTAGTAAATCGATGCAGAGTCAGTGCCTGGATGTCAACAATGTTTTGAATGTGTTTTGACACTGAGAGGTGACAGTCATTCACTGAAGACACGTTCTGCCTTGGGCTTGTGATTAGGCACAGGATATATGTGTGTGTGTGTGTGTGTGTGTGTGACGAATAGAGAGAATGATACGAACCATAGTGCGCTGAAAATGAAGCTGAGAGCCACCCCGCTGCACAAGAGCCCTGTAAAATACAGTTGTTTATATGCTCGACAGCAGGGCTGTGCCCTCCCTGACAGAACAAAAATGAAAGCAATATCAATGAAATATGACACTGATGATAGACCGGGAGAGGAGATGGAAATGACTTGATTCTCCCGAGTTTTCAGAATGAGATCTGGCCTGCGAGGATGTGTTCAAGCTGAACTCTGAGATGGCTTGCACTTGTCAGGTTTCTCAAACAATCAGGGCATCAGCTCCAGTGGGAGTTGTCAGAAATGAGCAGAAAACTCAGCAGGTTTGTAAGAAGCCCACGACGGAAGTGCGCCTCTGTTAATAACAGAGCCTCTAAAGGCTAGAGTTGGATCCGAAAACCACTTACTCAAACTACATAAAACACTGCAGACTGTTCCAATCAGCTGAATTTGACATTCTAACTGAAAGCTGACTCCTGCATGACCTGTATGTGTATCTGTGTTTGAGAATGTGTGTGTCTCTGTGTCTTTGGGCGAACGGGAATAGACCATGTCCACTGGCTGTGCAGCCAGAGTTTTCAATGCCCTTGATGACTCCAGAAGAGAGGACAATAGGATCAGTCTGAACAACGCAAGCCCTCTTAACAACACTGATCCAAAACTAGGCCCAGAACCACAGCCTTCTTCACTATCATCACACAACACACACACAAAGCCACCAGTGCTTCAATGCAAGGAAAAATGTTTTTAGAAAAAGCTTTCTATTTAAACCACTAACAAATCAAATGTAGAATCTAAGAAGAAGCAAACATCTCAACACGTCCATTGACTGAACGCACAGTCAAAACAACTGCATTCTCCCAATAGACTAAGAATGTTGAACGTTAATTGATTTATTTTGAAGCATGTCAATATATATTTTAAAATTACAGAATATTGTGAATATCAAATATTAAGGTCAGTGCAGCATTTGTGTTTCTGCACTAAACATTGTGGATTTGCTTTGAAACAATAGCTGTTCTATCCAAATCTTCTTCTTTTTTTTATTATTCGAGAGTTAATACAAAAATATTGAGATAAAATGGATGTGACGGTACACAGTTCGGTAATTACCTCGGGTTTGGGATCACGGTTCGACATTAGTTCGATATATGTCCTCCCCTCCCCCCAGATTCCTGATTACTTAAAAAAAATGATAAATTGAGTAACGCTGCGCTGTAAAATGCAACAGCTGTTTTCAAAACGTATTGGTTTGATTAACTTGTTGAGCTACGCACTGTCATTGTCTTTGCACGTAAGAGTTAATTAACATGCGGTGACAAGGGTGTACTCAAAGTTCAACGTTATGCTTTTTCAAGAAATCACAGAAATCACAGAATGAGAAAGAGAAACGAGCCAACTTCCCCTTTCCACAAGGAGACAGGGAGTGACGCAGCATCTGAAGCTTCCCAGTTCCAGGACAGGCATATCACCCTACATCACACGATGTCACGCAGGTTCAACTGCGCATGTCAGAGCTAAAGACCTATAGCTAGCCTATAGGCAATTACTACTAGCAAGCTCTTGTGTGCCATCTGAACTCTTGTTTTGAGTTGGTACATAGATCGTCTCTTCTTCTTCTGCTCTTTTTCCTGTTGTGGTGGTTGGCAAAAGATCATTAGAATGGCGTGTATGGATCGCCTGCGACTGACTGTATTTGTTGTCCGAGTGTATGCACCGAACCATGACGTCCCTACCCTGACGGACGAATAGATGTACAGTTACAACCTTACGAGATATATATTGATTATCGACAAAATTTGGAAAGATGTCAATATATCAAATTTTAGGTATTTCACCAACCTCTAATATGTCAATACTATTGAAGAGGGAATTCAGAGGGGAACAAAATAAAAAAAAAATAAAAAGTGACAATACACAGTCTACTGGATTCAATCCATCTTGAGTACCTCCATCAGTAAGTCTTTTTATAATTTTTTCGGTCCCACTTTATATTAAGTGGCTTTAAGTACTATGCACCTACAATTGAAATAATAATTTGATGGACTTATTGTGTACATACATGTTTTTACATTGCACTTATATTTTGAAAATACCTGCATATAATTACAGCTGTAATTAACTTGTAATTACACTGTTGCTCCTTCCCTTATACCTTAACCTACCCGTAAACCTATACCACCACACCTGACCCTAACCATACCTGTATCAGACCTCAATAGCAGCAATAGTTTTACAATACAACCTGAACACAATAAGCACATTGTACATATTTTTTGATCTAAGTACATAGTACGTATCGCCAATTAATATAAAGTGGGACCATTGTTTTTATCATCCAGCAGGCAAAATTGCATGTCACTTAGAAAAATTATACCTACTTAATATGTCCTGAAACTACCTAAACAATCTGTGGCTTTATTCATGTCTGTAGCATAAACAGAGCAGCTTAAGTTTAATACTTAGTTCTAGGGATTTGAACAAACACCTAACATTAATTTTGCCACCCAAGCAATGATAATAGTGAAGCTTAAGCAAACACATTGTTTTGAAAGGATCTCAACATTCCTTAAAGCTCTTATGTTCAGCCACAGTGAAGAGCCGCTGCACTTTGGGGCACAATCCTTCATCATGCCTGCAGCACAGGCCTTTTGACCCAGGTGTGAACTTGAGTGTCAATGCCGCTCTAGAGTATGTTATTATTTAATCGGCAGCGGTCAGCTGGGGATATAATTCCAGTGCATAGGAGAGCCGGTCGTGCACTCACACTGGACCTAAGTGGCCAGCCATTTCGGCAGCAGCCATACTTCTCATTTTTCTCTGCTGGAGGCCCAAGTGTTTTCATCTAATTTACAGTTATTTTTTCCCCTCTTGTGCAACCAGAGAGGTGGCAAAAAAGGAGAGACATCGCAAGGAGGAAACAAAAACAGGGAAAGTAAGTGGAAATAAGGTAGTCTTTTAGACATTGGAAGTGGATAAAGTTAATTTTAGATCAGCTCAAGACAAGGATGAGTTTCAAAACATGTCTTTGTAGTTCCCCCACATTCAGCCAGAGCTCAGCAAGCAGTAAACGTGCTTCCCAGAGGTACTGCTGCCAAGGGTCTATCATTCATTAGGCTGCCACCATCATCAAATGCATTCCAGACACTTAATCACTAGGATAGAGATAAAATAAAAAGCTTGAAGGTCACCTGGGGGAAAGAGCGATAGAGGGGAGATAGCATGAGGGGTGAAGATGTATGGCCTCATTTTGATTGAGGACGTGATGCCTTCAGTCACACACGACAGAACACCCGATGAGGAGATGCGTTTTGACTGGAGACCTTTATCACAGACTCCAACGATTTGCCATGCTACACATCACAAGGAAATGGCCCTGGAGAATTCAACTGCAAATCGCAAGCGAAAACATTTAATAAGAATATCTGAATCTACCCTCTTCCGTATTCACTTTACGGTCTAGAAGACGAGCGACAGTGGACCGTCGAGCGAAACTCTGAATCTGAACCATCATGCATATTTCCCATTCTTTCCCGTCAGGTGTTTTTTTGCCTGTCTACTCCTCTGATGTTTTGACATATTTCTCTGCCTCGTCGAGCACTCGTCTCTGATTTGCCGTACTGTTTAATGTTCATGAAGGGCGGCGCAAAACTCAGACCGTTGACAAGCCACTGGCTGTTGTTACAAGATCTTAGACAGACAAAAAAAAGACGAGTTGCACCGCTGAGGAGCCCCACACTCCACTGCCTCAAAATAAAAAGCGCCTTGACCTCCTCGGCAGCCAACTTCACCTCTCAACTGTGACGGACGGACGGTGCCCTGGTCTCGTCCCGCAGCCCAGCATGCTTAAATAATGCCGGCTCTTTGCCAGCAGCCACCCACCATACTGGGAAACTTCTGATGCTTAATCTCCTGAAATGCAAATGCGCCAAACGAGAGATGGGGGTCTCACCCTGCTGTAAACGGACATGCTTAAACCCTCCTCTAAGGCTGCATCGACAACCAAATCAGAACTATAATAGTCACTTTCGGGCAGGAATTTGAATTTGAAAGGGTCTATGGTGGGGCGTACAATTTTGCTCCAACATATTGGATCTTTCAAGGGCTTTGTTCACACGCCATGCACCAACCGAAGAAAAATTGTCAAGGCAACATGTATCGAATTTCACAAAAGTTCAGAGCAAAGAGATTTCCTCCCCTCTCCGAACCTCCCGCCGAAGACGAAACAAGCGATCCACGACACATCCTCTTACTTTAAAGAAAACAAGCGGCTGACACATTTCCTGCCAACAGGCCCTTTCCTCAGATAACACAAGTCTCCCGTCAACAGGAAGCCCTTTCACCGGCGGCTCTGCCTCCCTTCGGCACGTCACACAAAACAGCTCCTCAGCCCCAGCCCCCACAGCCTCCCCTTCAACTGTCGAGGAAAACTTGCAGGAGATGCTCACTAAAACCAGAAGGAATCAGAAAAGATAGGTACCGGACTTAAAAGTGTGGGCTGTAGCCTCAAGTCCTTCAAATGCTCTTGGTCTGAGAGGCAGCGTTTTAACCGCCTCAACAATACTCCTGAAATCAATTCATGTGCAATGGTATCACCATTACACACAGCCTGCCATTACATCAAACCCCCAAAATAGCTCTGGCCAGACAGACCGACAACATTACAGTCTGTGCAAACCACAGGATAGGGTGCACACAAAAGCACAAACATGCCCTTTAGGCACGGGTCAATGCTCTAGATTTGTTAAAAGTCTCCAGTTCTTGAAGTTTACACGAGTGAGTGCACGAGCGCAGCAACAACGTGTAAAGGATTTGAGGAAAGTTAGTAAAAAGCAAAGCAGAACTCACATTAAGTGCAGAGTGCATTTGAAGAGCGGTGAAAGAAGAAAACCTGAGGCAACCTTCATAAGGCAGGGGCTGTACTGTTTGAGCAGCTGCTAATAGGAAAACTGGCAGAAGAGAGAGAGAGCAGACGCTTTCTGCAGGCTGCTGTGATGACATGCAGGCTTTTTTTTTTTTCCTTTTTTTAGTAAGGGGGCTTATCTTTGTCTCTATGGTAACTGTGTCTCTGGGTGGTTATTAGAAACCCTGAACTTCCTGTGCATCTGCAGGATCAGCCAATCACACACCGTGTTTTCATAGGCGGAGATAGCTCGTGCTATAGGCAGTGAAGAGCGGCCACATGAGGGGGCCATGGAAACAGAGGGTCAGGGAAAACTTACAGCACAGCATCGCAGCAAACCAAACACTTCGTTGTCCTCTACACATTTATAGAAACTATTTTAGAAGCTATTTTCTTCCCTAGCAAAACAGCTTCCATACCAGAAGCTTTTTCTAAAAGGGACATTGCTATCAAAGTATCTCAGTACTTTTAGGACGAAAATGGAAACTCTTGTGGAAAACACGAACTCAGCATCTCAGATTCCCAGAAAAAAAAAACTGTGGTAAAGAGACTTGCAGACAGACGACCGCAGAAAGCTCAAAGCTCAGCAGAACGGCCAGAGTTACAAGAGTCCAGCTCTAATGACAATAAATCCATAGGATGTGCTGTGTACCAACACATTCATGCGGTTCGTTTTAGCAGGAGACTGTGGAGGAGCAAACCTTAATGCTCATGAATGCAAATGAACAGTGAGAATGCAGATTACAGTTGCAAAGCAAAAAAAGCTGACATGGAGCACGCATCTAGGACAGGGCTTTCAGCTGCTGTGTCCAAGCGTGCAAAGAAAAGACAGCTGAACTGAAGAATTGCAATCTAAAACTATCAGGTTACAACGGGAAAGCTTCATTTTCCCAGCGCAGCAAGGAAATACACCAGAAATCAGAAATGAACCAAAAGTTGTTTATCCTCACAGACAGGAATGGGAACACACTTTAAGTGTTTATAGGAAGTACAAACACACACACACTCTCTCTGCATATTTTCCCAGTAGTCTCTCTGTCTCCTTGGTTTAAGCGGGTGAAATCATTTGGAGCAATGTGGCTCCCCTGCGCTGACTTGTTTTCCACCCAGCGAGCACATTCAAACTTCACTCAGTGGCTGCTTTATTTAACGCTGCATTTGTTGACAAGTCTCGGAGCAAAGTTCCTCACGTAGAACCCTGGGTGGTGAACTCGAGAACATCAAATACAAACATTAACAACCAGAACAGAGTGCCCTCCACCCCGAGGACAAGATGTTACTTAATCGGCAGCAAGAAAAACATCGAGCAGTCTACAAGGACAGGAAGGGAACGACCCCCGAGGTACGCTCTAGACCTCCTCCAGCACCCTTTACAGATGCGGTGACTTCCATTCCTCAGTGACAGGAGCGTGCCTTCTTTCCTGTCTCTGCTGTCACAATATTTCATCCGGCGTAAGTAGCACATGTCCCACACGTAACTAGACTCACCAGCCCGGAGCTCCCAGTTGCGTCTCAATGAACGCAAACGCTCACCACACACCGGCTGACTCCTGACAAGACAGAAAGCCCTGATAGATTACAGCAAGAATGATCATTCAGACACAAACCTTTTAATCCAGATCGTCCCCTGATTGGCTGCCTCCGCATGAGCTCCAGATTTTTAAATCCGACTGGTTAATCCCTCCATTTCTCTCGGATTCAGTATTTCGGCAGTGACCACAGTGGGCTCTAACATTCACTTGGCTTTTTTCTCTCCCTCCCTCTCTCTTTCTCTTTCTCTCTTTGCACTCTGTTCTGAGACCGCTCACTGAGCTCTGGAACTAAGGCAGCCTGATGAGGAGGGAAACATCTCTCTGGGTCCTAGTTTCTCTGGTGTTAACTGAAAGAATGCCATTGTTCCATGTGTAACCCAGGGCTACACTCTACAGACGGCTGATAAGTCCTCCGCTGTGCCAGATCCACTCTCGGGGTATTTTTGTAGATGGACGGAGATGGATGGAGAGCTGTTTGATATCCATTACCTGAGGGGGAAATGCAGAAAATATTAGATCTTACAAACAGATCTAATAAATATCTTGTTTATTGCTGTGTTAATTGATTAATTATTATTAGTAGTATTTTGCAAAATGACATCAAATCTTGTTTTTAGAGAAATATAGTACAATGAGGGTTATGCTTAAAACAACCACTTTGGGTAACACTATATAACAACTGCACGCTATTAATCATTTGTTAAGCATGAGTAAACAGTTAATTCATTAATAAAGCATTAATAGACATTGATAAGCAGTTTATAAATACAGCTATGAATGCTTTTTTTCTTGATTTATAAGCATACCTATAATGCGTTTAATAATTGTATTTTCATACTTTGTTAATGATCAATTAATAATTTCTAAATGAAGTATAGCATTATTTACAAACCAGTTATTTATTAATTGTCATCCATTCATAACATCACTTAGAAAGTGTAAGTAAATGTAAATACAGGTAGTTATAAAGAATTTACTAAAGTTTATAGCTCATCTAAAGTGAGGACTATTCATGCCTTGTAAAGCATTTATAAAGGAGATTTAAAGGTGCATCGATATTCTAAACCGTAAAATGTAACAAACACAACACAGTGATACAGAACATGTTTAACAGCCTTTAAATCTCCTTTATAAATGCTTTACAAGGCAATGCCTTAAGCATTATTATTAATGTCTATTAATGCTTTATGAATGATGAATTAACTGTTTACTCATGCTTAAATAATGATTATTTGCATGTAGTTGTTATAAGGTGTTACCAAACTTTACCCAACACGTCTTGTGACCAATTGCAATGTTGCATGTTTAAATAGTTGCATAGCTTTAGAAGACTTGAAATATTTTGCAGAGGTAATATTAACTATAACGATGGTGATTTTTGGAGACTGACAGCGCTAAGTAGAACGGAAAAGAGCAGCCCAAATATTCTACCTAGCATCTAATTTAAAAAAATAGAAAAAGAAATTAGGGTATGCAGATGAGAATATTTGTTTGACTTAATCCTTTAAGTTAATTTCTGAGTGTTTTTTTTTTTTTTTTTTTTTGTCAAATTCAGATAAATGACTCAAGTGGGACTAAAGAATGGCATAACAAAATCCCTCTATGTCAGCAGCATGAAAGCACACAAATCACAACCATTTTTTATTTATTTATTGTTATTTTTTTGCAAATGACGTGAATATTGCAAACAAACTGATCTAACAAAATAGGTAGCATGCTAAGATCACAATGCTAAGAAGCCTGAGAAAATAAATACGCTATTGCATGTCTTTCCAGTTTTTTAGTATCAAAATGCATACCTACTTTTTAATAACAGGTAGGAAAACAACCACTAAAAGCCTCATGACATTGAAAACATATGATTTTAGCCCTGCCTTTTAAGAGATACTAATATTATTTTTCAGGAAAAAAAAAAAAAAACATAAAATCCCCAAATCCTTTGCTACCTCTCTGAAGAGTTCTCTATTATAAATATGGCAGCAATGCTAAAACTATTGTGTGCGCGGACGCTACAGCCAAGGCTATAAATATAAGCAACACATGGAGCGGCAGACTGCAAACCAGGGGGAAATTTAGGCTGCTTATATCTGTCAAGAGCTGCACGAATCAGGCCGCTGGCCATATGATCAGCCTGGGGCTGAGTCCACCTCCTCAGCAGGGAGCTTTGTAACTGCGCTTCTCATTTCTTTTCCCAAAAACAGATTGAGATAGAGAGGGGGGAATTTCTGTAAAATACTCTGGATGCTTATGTGAAAAATGCCTCCTGATGATCAAAGTGTCTCGAATGTCCCTTATCTAAATAACAGTTGACTTATGTGCTCACAGTGTAAACTCAGGGGCTTACCGCAGATCTTGGGAGCCCCGCCGTGAACAATGAGACGGGGGCCCTGGACACAAGTGGAGATGTCATGCATGTCGGGCCCGAAACAGCATCTGATGGGGGAAAAAATGTGATGTTATGTTGTGCAATTTATACGTTTTTATCCTTTTAAAGGCTGAAATATATTTTTAGAATTACAAATTCTAAACAGTTAGTAGCATTTGAATGTCACAAGTGATTCTGGAATGAAGGACGGTTCAAAACACTGCATTTGGTCCAATATGCTCACAAATCAATAATTAACATTCAAGAGCATGATACACAGAAATAATTGTGATTTCGGTCACTTTAGATTAGGTTCCAAATCTCTACAACTTTTGTCTCAATACATTCCTAATTTCTGCTTATTAATAGTTAGTAAGGTAATACTTAAGTTAGTATAGGATTAGGAATGAAGAATAACGTCATGCAGAATAAGGCATTAACATGCATGTGCTTTAAACTCATAAACAGCCAGTATCCTAGTAATATGCATGTTAAGGAGTAGTTCACTTTAAAAAAAAAAAAAACTTTTGCTGATAATTTACTCACCCCCATGTCACCCATGCAAGATATATCAATCTTTCTTCAGTCGAAAATAAATGAAGGTTTTTGATGAAAAATTCCAGGATTTTTCTCCATATTATGCACTTTACTGGGCACCAAACGGTTCAAGGTCCAAAAGACAGTTTCAGGGCAAACTGTTCAAAGGGCTTTAAATAATTTCAGACAATGAATAAGGGTCTTATCAAGCGAAATGATGAGTCATTTAAAGAAAAAAGTTTAAGTTTTATAAGCTCAAATGCTCGCCTTACTCTGTTCTGTGATGTGCGTTCGTGACTCTCTAATTCAAACTTGTTTATAAGAATGAACAAATCTTTTTTTCAAGTCATTTGATTCATTCAACGAACGAAATTAACAAATCGACTCAGAAAAAGAGTTCGAACAGGAGAGTCACACAGAAAAGCAGGACGAGCATTTAAGTTTATAAATTTTAAACTTTTTTTTTTTTTTAAATGAGCGATCGTTTCCCTTGATAAGACCCTTATTCATCGTCTGGAATCGTTTAAAGCCCTTTTGCACTGAAACAGTCTTTTGGACCTTGAATCGTTTGGGTTCAAGGTCCATATTGAGAAAAATGCTGGAATGTTTCCATCATAAACCTTAATTTCTTTTCAACTGAAGAAAAAAAGACATGGTCATCTTGGATGACATGGGGGTGAGTAAATTATCAGCAAAAGTTTTTTTTTTTTTTTTAAGTGAACTACTCCTTTAATAAGCAACTAGTTAATAGTGAGAACTGGACCCTAAACTAAAGTGTTACCGATTTCTTAGTAAATATATTTATGTAGAATTTGCATAGCATCAAAAAGGAAACTAACACACAGTATATTTCCTGAATGTACCGAGTAAAATTAGTCTAGGTCCGTAGTTTAACCCAAATAAAATGTTAACCAAGCCTGTGAATTCAAAGCACATTTTTACAGTAACAGTGTAAAGAAAAAAATGCTTTTGTCCTTGACTGATCTGTAAAAAAAAAATAGAGCTATTGATTTTTATGTTATATGAATGAAGCCAGACTCGTGAGCACAAGAGCTTTTCAAAACTGTACATTTTCAGATCAAGCCGTTAATCATGTACAATAACGTTTCAGTAACAGAAACCAACTGAGCTGCCAAATGCTCTGGCCTCTGAACGTCTGGCAAAAAGATCCAGCTTTTGCAGCAGCTGTAGGATGAAATTCTGTTTGTGTTCCCCAGTGCTAATATTTCAAGTGCCACTAAATATATAAAAATAGCAGCATATCTCAATATAAAGCAAGACTTTTATAGGTGGCAAAGATGAAATGTAGCAAACAGTGATTTACAGAAATTGAATATATAAATATGGTTGCAAAAATTACTCAAGATGCCATAATAAATAAATAAACAAACTATAATGAGAGCAAATGTTCATGATTTTGCATAATAAATCGAATTGTACAGTATGATTGGATGAACAATGATTTAACACACCTGTGATTGCACATCAATTGAATTCTATATTAATGTGCACTCACACTCATCTTTGATCATTTTGTTGCTTGGCAACCATAAACAGTCAGAGGTTGAGCTAATGAACTATATTACTTCGCAGGAGAATTGTTTATTATCATTAACAAATGCAATTGTTTATTGAACGTAAGTGTCTGTCATCATATTGATGTTGCTGTTTTAGGAAAACAATAAGCCATTCGAGGATGTTACAATGATTTTTCCATATCACACTTAACATCACCCTTTAATTATAGTAAAATGACTATAAAATGCATTGAAGTGACTTTTTTTAAATGTACAATGTTCAGGCAGCAAGTGCTCCATAAGTTCCAGTAAACCGAGAGGAAACAAAAACAAAGCGTGCACTTCTTCGTTTTATTTTGCTGCCATTTTCAACGTTGTAAAAAAAAAATGACACTATTGATAAAATTAACCATAAATGTCCATTCCTTTCCCTTCCTATGTCCACAATCTCTTGTCTCTGCACTCATTAAAATGATTTACATAAGTCACAAGGATAATACAATTAATGTTCCTCTCAGTTTATTACTACACCTTCCTCTGTAACATCTTTGAACGCATTTGGAAAAAAAAAATACAAATAAATACAAAGCCCAGATGAATGTCTTCATCATATAATATTTTGCCTGAGGCTCATAAGTGAATTAATGTAGCGTAATTCCTGTGCGAAGTGCTTGCTTGGTGCAATCAAAGGATTAGAAACATGCCTTTTTTCAAATGGTATTTTGCAATTCTGCACTAGGCAGGACATTTGTAAACAGTCATGTTGTTGCCTACAAGAAGTGATTTCTGTGGTTTCATATTCTAATGCAAAACCTGTTCAATGGATCAGGCTAAAAAAGAGAGCCATTCACAGATGATTACAGGGAAAAAGCTTAATTTAATAGAAAAAGCTTGCAATGACCTCTGAGCTGGATATAGTGTAAGCTCACTTTAGTGTTTTATCATTATCAGTAGGGTGAATCTTAAAACACTGTCAACACTTATAAGAAAGAAAGAAGAAATAATCTTTCATTTATAAGAAAATTAAGCATCTTTTAATTTAATTTAATTTCATTTTAATTTAATTTAAGTGTATTCAGGCGGCGCCATCTTTGGAATACAGTCATGACAAGTCAAACCACGAACGACATGCTGAGTGATCTGAACTTTATGAAGTTCAGCGAACTTCTGAACTGTATGAAAGGCGTTCGGGGATCGACTTGTCGAGACTATTTTCTAAGATGGCTCCTTTATGTATACACGAAGTGGTGTTTGAGGGTTTAAGGCCAATAAGATGGGAAAGAGAACTTAGTTTAATTACTCACGGGACATGTCGTCTGACATCCAGCTCTATGCATGTGCGGCTGTGTGCTCAGATTTAGAAAACCTTCATATATCTTTATATATCAGAAGTATTTTTATCACTGAAAACGATTATTTCTAAAAACTCCGGCCAAAGTGGAGATTTCTGAAAACGCCGGTTTTGTGTTGCCGTGTAAACTGGGAGAAACGGCGTTTTAGGTTCTCTCTTGTCGATTCCCAACGCATTCTCACCCCAAGGCGTCACCTTTGACCATGCTTCAATGTTTGACGTTTTAGGCGCCCTTTAGCGTCACTTACATGACGCGATCCTACGGCGTCATCTAACTGACGCTAAAGGAAAGCGTCTGTTAGAGGACGCGGTTAGGTTTAGGTGTGGGGTGGGGGTAGGGTACACGCGATCCCAAGGCGTCATCTAACTGACGCTAAAGGGCGCCTAAAGCGTCAGATATTGAAGCATGTCCAAATGCTTCCCAAGGCGTCAGTTAGGTGACGCCTTGGGAGTGAGAATGGGCTGCGATTCCAGCATTCTGATTGGCTCGCATGGCTTTATCCTTAACCCCTACACTGTCGCCAATAGGTTTGGCATAGTTATGATGGGGCTCGACGGCATATTTATGCGGCTGTGTAAAACGATGTTATTTTTGAAAACGGAGAGGGGGAAAATATTTGTTTTGCTAAATACCCGGCTTTGTGTAAACGTGGCCTTAGGTTTCTGTGTTTTCACCCCCACACATACACAATGGTTGTATATGTGCACTGGAACAATCATTCATAAAACGCATTAAACTTTAGTTTACAAAGATGAGAAACTCACCGAGTGGTCTGGGGTGTTCACTGATATGCTTCACTCACCAAGTGGTCAGGATTAGTTCACTTTAAAAAAAAAAAAAAACTTTTGCTGATAATTTACTCACCCCCATGTCATCCAAGATGTCTTCAGTCAAAAAAAAAAAATAAATAAATTAAAATGAAGGCAAGTACATACTAAATTCTGCATTCATCCTGCATTATCTGAGTCAAACCTGAGTGCAAATGACCTGTACACAAGGGATGCAAGAAATGGAACAGTGCTCTTTAACTATAAGCATGAATGTGATCCAGGGGTGTAATAGGATATAATGCAAACTATACTACTTAAACCACTCAAGCGATTCCCGTCGACAATACTCAATAAACATCATTTACACAGCAGAGGTGGATCTGCACATTTTTAACTACGGCACTGTTTTCTCTGCACTCAGTGGCAGAAAATAACTCAAGAGAGTGCGTATAAGAGTTGGCCTCCCATAATTGAAATAAGTGGTGAAATCCGTTAGCTTAGAATCCTCCCAGTGAGATTCAAGGATGGGTAACTAGTCTCACACTATGAGCTGAAATGTTCTTTCACGGAGGATGCAGCATCAACTCATATCTGTAATATGACACAAGGGACAATAACCATTATTATAATCTATTGAAGTCTGGGAAGCTAATAGACACCCAAAACAGAAAGAGGCGGCACTGCCTCGCTGCTGGGGAGAAACGAGGGTGATTGTTTTTCACTCTCTGCGAGAGTGTGAGCAAAGAGCAGGGAGAACGTGTGATGGATCTAGCACAGCCACGCGCCTGCCGACCGAAAAATCAATCACAGTAATGGCTGGCGCTTCCGCAACGATTCTCCCGCAGAATGAAACGCAGCTTTAATGTGATATGCAAACAATAAAAACGGAGTGCAATTCTTTTTCAATAAAAGAAGGCACTTTTCACACAACAAACGCAGCATGAACAGGAAACTAATGTCACCATCCCTCCATCCATCCGTCTGTCTCAGGGAAAAGCACTTGTGGATGGAACCAACAAACATACTGCTGGCATGTTAACTGCTGTTAGGATTGAATTGGCCCTATAGAATACTATGCTTAATATTGTGACATTGCCTTGTTACAATTTCTAGGTTTAGGACATGAAACCAGTTCCTGTCTAAGTATCCTACCAGGCACATCCTAAAGCTACCATGCGAGGCAAAGTAATCCATCCATTGTTTTTTTTTTTTTTTTTTCATTCCTCATCCAGGGGACACACACAGTGCAGATGGCATAATTTGTTGAGATCCTCACCCAGCTAATGGCCTAAAGCCCAAGTGGGTCATTTACACAGAGAAATATTGGGCCTTTTGTCCACTCAATCCTCACACACAACCTACACTCACCTATTGTACGACAGCGCCAACAGCCTGCCATAGGCAGTTGGATCAAGGACATGGTGGGTTTGAATTAATGCAGTACATTAAAATTTGTGAAGCATAGCAGAGATTTTATAGTTGGTAACAACTGAATGGAATCTAGACTATTCATTTGTTTTATTGACAGCGTGGCTGTCAGCATTTATGTACGAATCACACATTTGAAACAAATTAAAATGATATACAAAATTTCCCATACCACTTTTTACCATGGTTGTACTACACTTTTTAAATTATTGTATTGTGGCACTATTGCAGTAAATTCATTCTAAATCTATTTAGGCTAATATTTTTCAACATAAATACAATTTTGTATTTGGCATGGTAATGTTCTTCCCATTTTAATTTTGAGATGCTTGGACTTGGCGGAATAGATCTGCTACGCTGCTGCTAAACAAGTACAGGACTTGCTACTGACAAAATATATACATAACGAAATGCTGTGATCAAGTAAAACATGCTGCTGTACAATATAGCATAGATAAATATACAGATATTTTTACAGGTGGAGCTGGGGACGCAGCTGCCCTGCTGCAGAAAATGCTAACCAAGTATTTGAAACCTTAGCAGCTAGCTCATTGGCAACTCATACAGCAGGAACCAGGAATCAGCTGTGCCCTATGGAGAATGATATGATAGCAAGCAGTTAAGGATCTTTTAGCCTGCGTCATCTAGAGTTTTAAAACAGAACATTGTATATGTTTGGTTTACAAAAAAACTAGTTACATTTGACATGATGTTGAATAACTACGGTTTAAACATGAATAATATGATGCTACCGAAAATACAAATAGCACTGTTAAACTATTTTAAAACTGTACAAACATTAAATAAAACTATTTTGAGATCAGAAAAAGGTGAACTCAACATACTGAAGGCCCCTCATATATCACTGAGTGGATTTGCTTTTCTTCATCAGATCTGCATGACTACAAATGGCAGTAATCAAACCTTTAGGAGCAATTTAAATGCAATGGATGAAAAATAATTATCAGGTGTTTGCATGTATTTAAACCTTGTGAGAGTACCAGAATTTAAACGTCAAAGGTTGACAGCACATACATTATACATTAGCCACAGGTGGAAAATAAAATGCGATGAAAAATCAGAGTCATTTAATACATATCTGCACAAAATTGAAAATCTAATTGAATCTGTGTGCGCATATGTCATGTGGGATTCGCTTTGACACACTTCGCCGCGTGTTCCCTGATAAAACATTAATGAGAGGAACGCACAACATTTACAATGTTTGCCTCTCACCCTGATTATAATATTACCAAGACATAATTTTATATTATTACTGAAACATTCCGGTAAATTTACTCATTTGAGCTCAAGCCTGTTGAGATGTGCAGTAGAAACTGTTTCTAAAAGCACTGTTTCTGTGTAAATCCATACAAGAGTTACCATGGTAATCATAGTTTTCCACAAAATTAAATAGTTAGCCTACTGCTGTTATTGCTACTGCGTCAAGAATGGAAATAAAGTAATTAAATAAAATGACAGAAAAATTTTGTCAACAACACTGCTAAAAGGTACTTTATACAGTACTTTATTCACTACGACTGTACACTATTAATAAAATCTGTGGAGCAACTTAGTGATTTTGGTGAGTACTTTGGTGAGCACAGTAGTTTTTAATTCACATTGGTAAAATAAATACTTGTTTTCATCTACTGTAGATAACTATATACAGACAGTCAAACAAACAGAGAGAGAGAGAGACAGGAAATGTATAATCTATACAGTATATAATAATTTGCTACATTTATATTATAGCGCTTTTCTGGGTACTCAAAGGACTTTACATGGAAGGGGGAATCTCCTCCACCACCACCAATGTGGAGCATCCACCTGGATGATCCACCGGCTTATTGGTGTGAAGGTGTGATGAAGCCAACCGGCATACATAGGGATGATTAGGAGGCCATGATGATGGACAGAGGCCAAGGGGCAAATTTGGCCAGAATGCTGGGTTTAAACCCCCTACTCTTTTTCCCAAAAAACATCCTGGGATTTTTAATGACCTCGTTTTAACATCTCATCTGAAGGATGGTTCTCGTTATGGTGTCCTTATTACTAGACAAGGGTGCTAGGACCCACGCAGACCTCACGGTGAGCAAAGTTTTCCCAGGAGGTCTCCCATCCAGGTACTGACCAGGCTCAACCCAGTTTAGCTTCAGTGGGCAACCAGTCTTGGGCTAAAGGGTGATATGAGATAGACAGAGACAGAGAGAGATAGGCACATGTTGAATAAACAGGGGGAAAGATACCGTAGATAACATAGGAACAGATTTAGGCAGACAGAGAGATATACTGTATGTGTTTATGTGTAACAAACATAGTGTATAGAATTGTGACCAAGGCAACTAAAAGTTTGTAGGTTCAAATGAATCAGAGTGACCAATAAACAAGCAACACAAAAGAATTGCAGCTTACCCCAGTATATCGAAAAGCATGCATATTTTCTTTTTTTCCTCTGAGGATTTCTCATCAGATTTGCTTTAAGATATGTATTTTCTGTATCCTGTCACATCATATTAGTCAGCACGACATTACCAGGACTCTACCTTCTCTTTTCTCCAGCTCCCTCAAATTTATGATTCATTTATGCCGGAGGCAAAGGCAAAGGAAGTAGTTTCTTTAAAAGTGGGCCAGAAGCGTGGGGCCAGTGTGATGCCGCTCTCCAAATAGAGCCCTTTCTGAAAACATAGAAAGAGCGAAGGAGATTACAGGCACAATACTCCGCCATGTTCTCCGCATCCAGAACTCCCAAGGGTCCGTTTGAGTCCTCGCAGAAGCATTGATCTCTCGGTATTGATCGACTTTATGTACCACTTTTCCTACTCCCGCTCCCCTCATTTTTGTTTTCTCAGTGTCACCCTGTATGCTGCCCTTGCCACATAAGATTTTCGGATCTGTTTATAAAAGCCATGGAGTGCTGCTCATTTCCATCGCATCTGTGAAACCCTTTAAGGTAAGAACTCAGCTCCAGGTAATTGCCCCTTAGATCAGTGAACACGAGTGCTTATTCCTCAGGTTTGAAATATTGAGTGGCTAATTTGATTGCTGGTTGATGAGACGAATGAGACATTGCAATGTGCAGCTTATTCGCATAAAGGTGCCCGCTAACTGTGGACTGATGTCAAGAGTACTGCATGTGTAGGATCAATGTGGTGACAGTCTGATTGCCCTCTATGAACCTTCGTGGTCATTTATTATAGGGATTTCTTCCTGGTGCATATGATTAATAACTTATCTCAAATGAATGAACTCTATTTCATTCTTTTGAGAGTTTCTTTAGCATTTCGATCTTGAATATGATATTTCCAATAACTGAAAAAAATGTTATTCATTACAAAACTGATGGAGGGAAGGAGGTCTATAATATTAAATAATATTAACTAATAATACTAATATAACATTTGTATTTATTACTAATACCCAATACTAATAAAGTATAAACTAAATATATAAATTCAGATTGCACGGCTAATTTTAAATATTGCAAATGCGGCATGGCTACAACCACGCTAATCACACAAACCTTAACCCCTTTTCTGTATTGAAGCTGGTGGGGCAAGGAAAGGGGCAGGACATGGTATATGGATAACCGACAAAGAGCCACCAATTCCCATTTTAATTTCAACAATTGAGAATACATGTAGTTATTATCACTCTATGTAGCTGTGCCATAAATAAACATGACCTTATTCCAACTGACTGGCTGTCTACTCTTCCTAAATAGTCTGTGTATTTGTCTGTGTCCCCATTTTATCAATGTCAATAATAAGTCATGAGCTGGTTAATCTTCCAGCTTGGCTTGAGCGCTGATGTTGGTCATTAGTAGGCCCATGTGCTATGAATCCCAAACTAGTGGACAGATCGCACGGGGACAAGCAGAGAGAATTGATGAGATGCATCTGGTCTGTTTGTTCTATTCGCATTGGCCTGTTGAGGCATATGCGACCTGTTGAAGGAAACAGACAATACGTTGAAGAACTAACATGCAGTGTGGCTTATTATTAGAGCATATCAGTGTTATCTTATAATGATTCATTCGGCCAAAGAAAGCAGGTTTCTTTTGCTATAATGACACAAATGGAGAAATGGAAGCTTTAGCGTTAAGTTCTGCCAGGAAGACTCAATTGCTTCATCAATTACCTTCTCATCTATCCAATGGTGTCTAATACTTGAGGTGTAAAGACCGGTACTTACACATGTTTGAGTTCGCAGATGCTGACGCTTTCATTTATTGGTGGATGAGCATGTCTTGTTTGTTTGAACACAAACAAAATGATAATTTTATTAACGACTAAATAGTTTGTCAGCCACCATAAAGTTCAAATCCAGCATATGGGAACCGTGGGCTGCAATTCTGTATGAATCTGAGAAATCTGATTATAAATGTGGATCTTTCAGCGAACTCCATGAAATAGTATCACACGCTTCGGTTTTGTGTGAGCCATTTGTCTGTGATGCTGAGAAAATTCATGGATAAATCAATAAACGAGCAACGCGAATAAATCATATTCAGATATTAAATGTTTTGAGATTTAATTCATTAGCGTAGAAACAGAGAAGGCTCGTTTAACATAATATAACATCATTATTTAATGTTTGTGCAATAATGGATCAAAGCCAGTGAAACAGAACAGCACCTTTAAACATAATATGGTGATAAGAGGCTCTTCAGTGGCTGCCAGTGTGATATTTACACAAGCTAATTGAGCCAAACCCTCTGTGATACAGTAATATGGGCTTCAGCTCTGTTTGCACATATAATTAGAGTTCAGAGACTTTGAGCCCGGCCACCAAGGAATAAAGTAAAATGATTCTTGTGGTGTGCATGAAGGCCACATTTGTTGCACTCAACGTAATATGCAGTGCAGTATTTACGCTATCAGGTTCACAGAAAAGTGACTTGAATTTATAAAATCAGAGAGATCAAGATCTTTCTACGGCATAAAAAGACAATATTCTCAATTAATATATTACTATATTACATTAAGTGACTTCATTAAAAGGTCTTCAGAGAGTAATTGCATCATTAATGTGACTTCAAAGACTAATCAGCGGTAAATTTCTAATTTACTGATGATGCATGTGCCATTTCTCTACGTACATAAGGCAGAATTATTCACTTCTACACCCCGCACCTGATGGATTGTGTATTTTATCTTGGAAACCTCACTATCCTGTTGCCGCACTACTTTTAAAAGCAACATTAGCTCAACCAATGGTGCGAATTTAGGGTGGAACCATCCGTCTGAACCAACTCCAAGAAACCTGTTAGAAAACATATTTGTCATTTTGTTGCAATTTCATTTGGTAACAACAGTGGCAAAGCAAGTAAATTATTTATCTGGGTCATTTTATTTGTTTATTCTAATCTGATTCCCTGAACCTATAAAAAGTCTCTTGGAGTGGCACATAAAATAAGGGGAAAACATCAATTGAAACAACCCTTCAAACCGAAGATGTAAATTGGACTCATTCCATCCACATAGCTGTTTAATGCCTCATTAAGCTAATATGCAAATAAACGAAGAACACATCTTTAATTTTTAAACGTGATGAGTGTTCAAGGTTACCGTGGGGAGACGTTTCGTCTGTTTCATCAGTTCATCAGACTTGAGTAAATCACCCGTCATTTTTCACCCATTCTCTCCATTACATTTGGGCTTTTGTGTGGCTAAACACAGCTTAAGGGAAAGAAAAGGAGGAAAGTATCAATAAATCATATTTAATAGGCCCCCCATAAGGAAATCAATATGCTCATAGCGCCTTGGAATGTGCCTTTCATCAGTGACCGTCAGCCTTTACAAAAACTAGCTCAGAGTAGATATTTTTGTACGCATAACCTCACTACAGATGGTAACCAACCAAAGGGAATTTATTGAGAATTAATCATTTGGCTATCTGTTTTCTCTTTTAATCTTAAAGGGATACTTCACCCAAATATGAAATTTCTGTCATCCTTTACTTGCCCTCAAGTAGTTTGAAACTGAGTAAATAATGACATGATTTTAACTTTTGGGTGAAATTGGGTTAAATTCTCGATCTTCTCTTTGGTTAGTTACCATCCGTACTGTTAAGATTACATAAAAACATAGCATATTAAAGTACCTCATCTCAAATTAGAAAGCAATGCATAATTGGTGTCCTTACCTCTCGCTTGTTGACCAAGATTTCCTTGAGGAACAGATTTGGGGCCAGATTTAGTAATATAAAATAAACTAAAGTTGTGTCATCTACAAACATCATTGGAAAAACAATATTTGACACATTTCATAAATCATTAATATAAACAAGAAATATTAATGGTCCAAGAATGGATCCCTGTGGGACTCTGGTAGTCTGGCTTTGTTGGAATAGCAACCATTAATACAGACAAACTGTTGTCTGTTTGAAACAGTTCTTTTAAACCATTTAAACGTAACATCATGTAAACCATATTTTAGGATTTTTTTTCGATGAAATATGATGGTTGACTGTCTCAAAAGCTTTTGAGAGTTCAACAAATATACTATAGGTGAATTCATTATTTTCTAATGCAGAGGAAAATCAAATGAAGCAAGGCCATATATATGGAATGACTTTTCTTAAAAACCATATGGATGTTTGTAAAGAATTAAATTAGAATAAAGATTGAATAAGATCCTTTTGTATATAACTTTTTCTAATATTTTGGAAAAACAAGGAAATGTGTGCTTAAATGCTCAGAGGCATTTGAGCGACGTCCGTTGATGACGCCCCTTTGGAAATGATTTGTCTATGAAGCTTTGCCAGACCACAACTCAGTTACAACTGAGAATGGTCTGGTTTTAACCAGGCTAGTATTCATGTACACATCTCCTTCAAACAAGAAGTGGATGCAAATTGACAGGTGCCCTTTTATGTACTTAACTCATGGTTGCACCAGTAGTGACCACCTGCAAATGTCAAGTTCATTGTCATGTTTAGACCAGTCTTGCCAGAGGCATTCCTTATAGGGGATGCAGTGTCTCATTCCCCTTTTCAGGGAACCATGGTTACATGAGTAATCTGAGACGTTTTGTCTTGTTCCTTTTTGCCTTTTATTGTTATAAAACATGTCCTTTATTTTCTATTGTAGAGAAAAATAAACCCCACTGAAGAAGGTGGGAAATAGGTTGAGTAAAAAAGTGACAAGATGGATTATAATGTGAATATGTGTGTGCTAAATTGGAAAAATACCAGTCACATTGAATTTTAAGGCCATCTGTGCAGTCTTTTATTCAAACACGGTGCACATAAATTTTCTCTGCAGACTTTGTTTTAAGAGACCATCATGCTAATAATGATTTGACTTTCGGTAACAGCGGTGACAACAGCATGAACAAGCTGCTGTGACAGGTCTACTCACACCGAAGTACACAAGAACACCACAAAGATGGCACTGATGGACTGAAACAGAGGTTCTCGTCTTCCAGAGATAGAACAGTCTGTGGCAACACTCTCTTTCTGCTAGCAGGCTGAGCAGGGAGCAAGGTCCCTCATTTGTAACTGCCAGTCCTGATTAATGATATTTCATCCTTACCATGTTTGCTTGTTTTTTTTTTGTTTTTTTTTCTCCCCCCAACTTGCTCTCCTTGTTTCTCTCTCAGGCTCATTTCAATACAGACACATTGTACTGGAAAAAAAACAGGTCTTATTGAGACTTACAGACAGAGGGTGCGACCATAGACTGTAGAATGGTGCGACTCACATGTGCGCATCAAATTGGACGAGGCTAAGAGAACTAATAAAGGTCAAGTAATTGCACATCTCAGTCATGCTTCTATAAGGAAAACATGATGACATGACAAATCAGTGCAGTGACTTTTCATGTCAAGTCAATTAGAACCACTAATCAATAAAAAAAAAAACAGGTAATTTGTGGCGTTTTGACAACAGAAGTCTATGTACAGCTGACTAGGGGTATAGCAATATACAGGTATTGATGACAACCATGATAGGCTATTTACAAAAAACTGCAGGAGACATGTTCAAATCTCTCTGCATTAACAAAAAAAAAAAAAAAAAAAAAAAGATTAGTCTGTATTTGTTTGACATTGTTGAACAACACTCAACTACGAATTAAGTTTCTGTGAAATGCCCAGTTCACTTTTTCCAGCAGTAGCCTACTCAGCGTATCCGCGCATGAGTGAGAGAAGCGTTCTACATTCGTCTCACTTCACAATAGTAAAATTATCAGCGTGATTGCACGTCATTTTGTTCACTGACTAAGATTTGATGGTCTTATGGTGTTTTTTTAATTCTAATTAATATAGTGCAAAGGTGCCATGTTGAAATCCTGATCAGTGATGGCACTGCATTTTGTGGAAAACGGCCATTGCGTTTTGAAGCTGTTGTTATTGGTCAATATTAGAGACTTTATTTAATCTGTTTTCATTGATATAAACAAATCCTTTTTTGACATTTGGTTTGTCTTTCCTGTCATCAAATGCTCAAGTACAACTAATCTTTCAAAATACTAATAATTAAATTATATATAGCAAATGCCAAAAATATTATTTTTTCATACTGTACATTATAATGTTGTAATGCTTAAATTCACTTGTAGCACTTACAACAATTGACTTACAACTTTGATCGATTGAAAGATTGTTTGATCATTGCTGCATTTCTGAACTTAAACTTGCAGTCCGTAGCTTTTTTGGGGGGTTAAAAATGATCCAAAATACATATTTTAGAGAATACATAACCAGCCAGTGTTCAAAACTATCCGCTTGCCTCAGCTCAATTCAAAGCGGTAAGCTTGTAATAATGTTTTTAGTTCCAGTGGTACTGGTGGATTTCCGTAGGAGGTTCGAGCATGTCTTAATATCGAAAGGACATTACATGTACTCACGCAATGCTTGCTTCCGTTGTTCTCATTAACAATTTGAGAACAACGTATAATTTGCATGGTTTTGCGTGATATGATAAGCGATTGTTAGATTTAATCAGCGTGATTTAGTGCAATGTCAGAACCAGAAAAAAAAAGTGGATGTTTCTTACTAGTTCAGATGACATTTTTTGGTGAAATTCTTATGTTGGTCATACTTCCAAAAATAATAATCTATGATTCTGAATGCCAGTGTCCACACCGGAGCGGTGACTGACAGCCTCACAGTCTCCTCAAACATTGTGTTCATCCACGCTGTGCCGTGTCGAGGGTGTTGAAGTACAACTCACGTAAAGTTGATAATTCCGCGAATGACTGCAATTACAGATTTCTAACAGAGATGGCAACAAAGACGGAAAACGCCGGACTGCAGCTTTAATAACCAGCACTGAATTACAGGAAAAACCCTCTTTCAGTTCATTTGTGTTTTCTCCACACAGTTAAATCCTTTTATTATGCATTTCCTCCCTGGGTAAGTGGATGGTGCATTTCATATTTGCTTGGTCTTGTCCACAACTGTCAATTGTTGAATTATTTTTCTCATTATCAGCTCATAGCAGCTCCATGGCATGAAAAACCATGAGAAAAGGGAAAGCTGTGCTCATCTGCAGACAGAAAAGCTACAGAGAATACAAAGGAACATGGTCTATTCCCTCAAACGGCTGGCATAAACAACAGGCACACAATGTGTTAATCTACGGTTCTTAGCATTGATGGCAAGGCTTAGATCGAAGCCACGTCGCAAAAACAGTGCTACCTTTTCTCACACGGGTTTGGCTCACGGTGTCACACGCTCTCTTCCATGGCACAATATGACAACTAAACTGGGGGATTCATTTAATCGAGTTTCAAATTGGAAGGTGAAGATTAAACTAGCGCCTCTCTGTTTATATTTGAACAGCGGGCCTTTCCCGAAAATGAACCTATGAGTGGATTAAGCACGTATTTGATTAAAACTGTATTTTATTATTTTTCTCCAAGGCCATTTCCTTACATGATGCCTCCTGAGCCCCCTGATGGATTGTGGATAGAGTGAGCGTCATGTCATACAGATGAAGACTCAGGACTGATTACAAAAACAAATTAATCTTTATTCAGATGGGAGTGCAGCAAATCTCTCGAAACACAAATAAGTATTTACAGTTCCATAATCGCTTGTAACAACAAGAAGACTTGCATAAAATCCTCCTTGAACGAGTGCGCTTGGGCTTTTAAATATGTCTCTAGCAGTAAGTTTTGCAAAAAAAAACAGAACCTGAATGTGATAGTTAATATTCAATTTTACAGCAATCTGTTTATTTTGCAGGTGAAAATTGAACAATGGAGGAGAATTTTAAAGATCCGACTCTCTACGTGCCATAACATAGATTTACAGAAGTCACAGAGGTGATTTTAAGAGGCACAGAGTGCAAAATATCAGAAGCCTGGGAAGGGAATATTGTTCCCAGATACAGGGAAGTAGGCCCTGAGAGGTTGGGTTAAATTTAATGTGGTTTGTAAGTCAACTGTGCAATAGAAATGTGTGCTTCTATATCACACGGTGCAGCCTCGGTCCAACTGGATCGATACAACATCAAAACTCATCATCAAACCCAAGTGTCAAGAATCTTAAGTTACTCTTCCTTTCAAGAAGCAAGGCCAAACGGTGTTCTCTAAATTGCTAACAGTTATCTATTGTGTCCGTGTGAACACCTGACTGCCAAAGCTTTAAATTAAAAACAAAAAGTAGGGAATAAAAACTCACTGGGTTGAGAATACATGTTGTTTTAGGGTGAATCTAGTTGTATGTATTCAGAAAAAATCAGAAACTATTATTTTGTGGCTCCTGTAGAGCTGCAGTGTTCGCCAAACCATAGCTGATGACATTTTCAAAGTCCTTGAAGCTGATATGGCCATCAGAATCGTGATCAGCATGCCTGTAAAATTTAACAAACAAAAAAATGTCTTAATGTTCATGTATAAACCAATAAAATCAGATAGAATAAGTTGGGTAAAATGGAGGAAGATGCCCTCTTTAAGAATAATGTGCATTTACTGCTAAATTTCTTTATTTAGTCAAACCTAAAACTGTTTAGTAAAACTAGAAAATTAGACCACTACTCTGGGGTATGATGATGCCCTGCCTCTAATCTTACATATACATCTGATCGTTTTACATATTTATCTATTTATATATTGAAAGTGGTGTTATTAAATAAAACAAAATATTGAATCTGAATTGATGATGAATGTTTCACTGTATGGTTAAATAAATGAACAACTGACAAATTCAATAACAGAATTCCAGTCATCTGAATTACACTAATAAATCAATGAGTTAAATAAAATCCTATATTTCTAATTAAAAGTATGCATATTAGTTATAGACAATGAATTGAGAAAAAAAAATATTCAATTTTATTGACTTATGGAGTTGTTTGAAATGTACATCTAATGCATGTGATTATTAAATAATGACATGAATTATAATAATTGGGTAACTACTTACAATACTGTCTCATTTGTAAACAATGAATCTACTAACATGAACTAAAAATAAGCAATATATTTGTTAAGAATTTATTAACTTTTGTTAATGTTAATACAATGTTCATGTTGCTGTTGTTCACATTGCATTAACTATAATGTTAACAGATACAACTTTTGTTCATATAAAATGTATAGCAAACGTTGAGATTAACATTAAGATTAATATGCTGTAAAAGTATTGTTCATTGTTAGTATTATCTATAATGCAGTGAAGTAATTTTAGTAATTTATTTATTGTAAAGTGTTACAAATATCTGTTGAATTAAACTGTAAAAACACCAACAACAGCATGTCAATTGGGGACCTCAAGGGTCTAACTTAAACTTTTCACTTAAAAAAAAAATAAAATAATAATAATAATAATATATTTTAGTTGTTAACTTTTTGCTGACAAAAATACAAATAAACGTTTTCCAATGTTTTCACTGACCAACTGATTAATTGTATTTTGTAAATATGAACAAATTTTGATTTTGATGGTTGCAACACACCCCAAAAAAGTTGGGACAGAGACCAAATAAAAGTGAAAAGATTAGCCAAATTAGATTATCCAACTATTTTGAAACAGTCCACAATGAGCCGGTGAATTGGTAATAGTTGAGGGTATCATGTTTGGTTGTAAAAGTGCTTCTCAGTCTTTTTAAGCAAAGATGAGTTATGGCTCATCACTTTGTGCCAAATATGTTGAGAGATTTGTCAAACAATAATAAAAAATAAAAAAAATACATTTCTCAATGCAAGATTGCAAAGCATTTATGCTTCATCGTCTTCCATTCAAAATATTATCAGAGAATCCAGAGAAATCTCAGCCTGTGTTGGGTAAGGCAGGAGACCTCTGTTGAATCTGCGTGACCTTTGAGTCCTCATTGCACAAAATACCATCATGCTACTCTGTCAAATACAGCCACATGTGCTCAGGAGTCATTTGGAAAACCATTTTCACTGGACACAGTCTGACGTTGCATCAAGAAATGCCACTTGAATCTCTGTTACACAAGGAGAAAGCTTTACATCAGTTCTATGTGGAGATGCTGGCGAGTTCTCTGGGCCTGAGCTCATCTCAGATGGTCTAGAAGAAAGTGGAAATCAGATGAATCCATGTTTCAGCTTGTTTTGGGGAAAAAATGGAATCGAATTTTCAGTCCAAAAGACGAAACTTTCACCAGCGACAGGTGTCCTGGTATTGAGGTGCATCATTGCAAACGGTGTGGGTAATTTGCCTCATTGCATTGACATGGAGGCATATATTTGAATTGTACAGAGACATAAACTGCCAACAAAATTACATCTTTCCAAGGAAGCAAGACAATGCCAGGCCTCATTCTGCACGTGCGAGTGGTTTCTAGACACTCTACACCATAGAAGGGATGTGCCTGCCTGTTTACTGCAGTCCAGATATGTCTCTTATGGAAAATGTATGATCCATCATGAAAAGGAGAATCAGGCAATGATGACCACAGACTGTTGAGCGGCTGTCTCATATCAAACAAGATTGGACAAATATTCCACTAGCAAAGCTCCAACAATTAGTATCCTCAACTCCATAATGATCAAAAAGTGTAATTAAAAGGAAAGGTGACGTGACACAGTGGTAAACATGTCTCTGTCCCAACTTTTTTGGGGTGTGTTGCAGCCATCAAAATCGAAATTTGTTCATATTTACAAAATACAATTATGTATTCAGTGAAAACATTGGAAAACTTTTCTTTGTAGGCTACTTTTGTCAAATAACAGATTCTGAATTGTATTGCATTTAAAAAAAATGTCCCAACTTTTTCTAATTTGGAGTTGTAAAAAATGAGATCACGCAACCTCAAAAATGGTTAAAATGTTCCGATTAAAAGTAAAAATGTAAATGTGGTTGGTAATATATAATGTATTTAATATAACCATTTTGACATCTATGGTCAAGTGCCCAATTAAAGGTGATGTGGGCATCTTATTCCCGAGGGTATCTTACTCCATCTTACCCTACAACTTGTTTTTCAATCCAATTAGGATTCAAATGACATCCTATAAATACACAAAACATGATTAGTTTGTACATTTAAAATCAGTTTATCTTTCATAGAAAAGAAAAGACATGAGAGCAAAGTGTTCTGTAATATTAAGCCAGAACTCAGAACACACTATTGAGTTTCTGTCAGTATCTGATATAAACTTAAACTGAATAGCAGGAGAGCAAGTAATATACAATGCTTCAGCTCTCTTACTCAAATTGGACATGGCATCGTTTCTTTGATCTATATCCTAGGCGCTTCATCACTAACATGGCCTGCAATAACATTCGGTTTGAAATGCACTAATGCTATTGATACAATATGATAATCCACAAATGTGATGAAAAAATGGGTTGCAGGGACATTTTCTGGTTTAGCAGGTGTAGTCAAGTGTCGTCTTGCTTTGTGGGCCAACATAGAAGTGGTATATATGCTCTCATGTGAACGTGGCTGATGTTCACTCCAACCTTGCAAGTAAGTGCTGTCTGATTGTCTCGAGCAAGTCAAACGCCTGACTTGTTTTACTTCCTGGTGGTGTTCGTTCCCTGGACGGGTGGTGGATGTGAATGTGTGATTCTCATTTACAGCTGACTGAGTCTTTTATCGGACCTGAGGGAAAAGTCATGTGACAGGAAGAGGATCCTTGACTCTAACTTAAGTTTTTATGCCAAAGCCAAATTTCGTATTTCCATATAAGTTCCAATTTAGAAATGGAATGAGCTTTTCCAGCTGGAAAGGGTTACCAAAAATGTCTTAATACTAAAAGTAAAAGCAGACAATGAAGACAATGTAGCAGAATACAACATATCAAATAGTTATAGGCTCACAGACATTTATCTTTAAGTGTCAATGTCCACTGACTGTGTATTCAGTCTTGGTTTGATGCCGCAACCAAGTGACTTATCCAGATCTATCACACACCTCTAGCTGCTGAGAGCAAAGCAAGCACATTTCACATTGGCGAATGAGTCATTTGTGACATAACAATTAGGTAAAGACGATTTGACCAAACTGAATCGTGTCTGAGGAGCAGAGGAGGACATTACAGGACATTACAGACTTCCTCTCAGTGCTTACTTCCTGTGTCAGAGATGAAATTAAAACAACCATTCTGCTGGATAGAGATCTTTATTTCCTACTTTTTGGCCATCCGTGGTTCAGCTGTTTATCGTCTACAGTGTATCACGCAAGCAGAGAATCAGATTGCAATCATGTAAAACTCATTAAGTGGATGTTTTTTACCAAGACCGAGATTAATGCGGATAAAAACCGCCACAGGAAAACTGCTCCTCCAATTGCAGATGAGGAAGCGCTAACATAAGGGAAGAGATACAAAGGGAGAGCTAGAATTTTCCTGCCTCTCTCTCTCACTGGGATGATTTCTCTATTACTCTCAACAGCAGACTGATCGATTGCAAACACAGCAGATGTGAGGGAAATTTGGTAGCAACAGGGAGGAGAATTAAAACAACATTAAGCATCCAGCAACTGGAAAATCACACTTCCCTTTTCCATGCCGGTGACTCCCATTCAAATGGAAGTGTAGCACACATCTAATTAGATTCTAATGAAGTCCTCCCCATGGAGGAGGGCCATTGAGATATCAAGCATGCCCCTCTCCTGAGCCTTTTGCACCTCTCTAAAGCTTTCAACATAAAGAAAGATGGCAACGAGCAAGGAAGGCAGCCTGAAACTTTACGGACAGCGTTTGAACACCTGTGCTACTTCCACTGATTAAACGAATAAGGTACTGTAGCACATCTCTCTAGCCTGCAATCAAGAGGTTGCAATTAAAGTCTGACAAGGTTGAGCATAATCATGTGTGAAGAGGATTGCGTGGACTGACAATCTAATTTACGTAGCAAAGCAGACCGATCCCTGCATTGCCATGTTTGATTGAGTGATGTGATATTAGAACTTAGGCTTTGTATCGAAAAGACTGACAAGTTGTCAAATGAGAGCACAGTGGTGGACATTTAGGGACTGTATAGACTTCGTGGTCTTTATCTCAGCGAGAAGAGTGATACTTAAGCTGTCCCTTCTTTCATACTCTGTTAACACAGCACTGTCAGTCAAAACAGGTCTGTGTTGCAAAGCCCTGTCAGTGCAGTCACCATAAACAGTAGGGGTGTAACGGTACATGTATTCGTATTGAACCGTTTCGGTTCGAGGCTTCCGGTTCGGTACGCATACAAACCGAACGATTGCTTGGACCATTTTTCTTGCCGGCAAAATTCGTGCTGACGCGGCCAACACAACGTTGCGCAACATCCAAATGGCAAGGGTAACGAAAGCAGAATGAAACTGCGCTCCTCGTTATGTGCTTCACGGATCGTTTATCAGTTCGGACCAGCAACATCTGTGCAGCGCGAGCCGATCTCGATCAAGCAACAATGTTACCACACCGCGCTAAGAGATCCGGTAAAGAAAACATTTGAATTCGCCACTGAGGTAATAACATCGCTGCGAGATCTAGTGAGATGCATTCACATTTCTACGTTATTAACCGTAGATCTCTATAAGATCAGACAGCGCTGTCATGGAAACCAGGAGAAACATTGTGCCGTGAATGAACTAGTAATACTTTACGTCCACAGACCAGCAACATTCACCATGGATTTAATATAGTAACACTAACTGTAACCAGTTTGGCTGGAATGGTGAAATGCTTTCAAGTACTTCACACATCTTTTTCCAGCACTTCAAAATTCAAATATTATATAATAGGCTAAATATATATTTAAATGTTATTTTTAATGTGATGACCAAAACATTATTTGTTCATCCTTCAAAGATGACCCCTATTTATAAACCTGAAAGTTTCAAGATCTAGGAAAACTCACACTTATTTAAAAATATTTTTTCTTTAAACAAATAGGAAATTTCTATGGCATGTCTTTCTTTTTGCTGTATCGAAAACGTACCGAACCGTGACTTTAAAACCGAGGTACTTACCGAACCGTGATTTTTGTGTACCGTTACACCCCTAATAAACAGTCCATTGTTTAATGAAGGTACAGTTAGAGCTGCTTATATTGTTGTTTTACACTTGTATTACTGTTAAGAAATATTGTGTGTTGTTTTGATTTTCTCCAAAACTATTTGGTTAACAACATTCTTCAAATCATTCTTCTCTATGCTCTAGAGAAGAAATAAATGACACAAGCGAGAGTACTGTCACAATTCTCAATCACCAGACCAGTCATCTCAGCACACTAAGGCCTTGTCCACACGGACACGGGTATTTTTACAACCGTGACGTTTTTTTACGCGGTTCGAACGTTCATCCACACGGAAAAGCAGTATCAGGACACTGAAACCAAAATTTTATGAAAACCCCTGCCAGGGTGACGAGGGTTCCAGTGTTGTCGTGTAGACAGTAAAACCGAGTTTTTTGCCTTGCGACGTCAGAGTGTGCGCCCGCGATGCGCCGTTATCCACCTAACGGAACCTGTAGTGGCTTTACGGTTAGCGTTATATTGCTGCCTGCTGGTGTGGCATGCTCTTGACAGTGCTTGATAGTGTGTTTTTGAGTTTTCATGTGGACAGGAATTTTTTTTTTAAACGCAGGAGGAAAAACTCGGTTATAAAAATTACCTGTGTCCGTGTGGACAAGGGCTTATGCTGCGTCCCAATTCGCATACTCTCCGTCCTAAATAGTATTCGAAAATAGAATTAGTACGTCCCAAATCGTAGTATGTTGAAATGAGTGTTCCAAAGATACCCGGATGGTCTACTTTTTCTGGTCAGAATCCGAAGTGTAGATCGATGCACACTCTACCGGCTGATATTGCCCACAACCCATTGCGCGTTGGACGAGGATTCGGTTAGAACTACAAACACGAGTAAAAAGTGTTAAAAAAATACAGACACATAGTCGATACGGAGTCCCCGCGGTTGTGTAGAGAGGTTTAAATAAAGAGCTTTGAGTGATTAATTATCAGTATCTAAACTGACGAAAATGAATTTATTGAATGTTGTCCACATTATATTGCATTTGCAGCAGGATTGTGAACTTTTGTAAAGACACGTTTAGCCATTACGTTTTAAATGCATCATTATATTCAAATTGCAAACACGAGGAGAGCATGAAAGACCCACAACTGGCAGATGAACGTGCTCTCCGAAACGGTAGGAAATCAAATTAGATTTAATGGAGGATTTTAACTGTGACAAGATGATTGACAGGGCAGTTTACGGTGATGGGATGCACGCAGCACGCGACAGAGCTGTCCGTTAAAGATGACGTGATAGTACGTCCCAAAGCTTGCCTACTCTTTTGCTACACACTCAAAAGTATGTACTTTTTCCTCACAAAAAGAGTACATACTTTTAGGGCATAGTATAAGTAAGTGAATTGGGACGCAGCATTAGTTTCCTATCATCATCTCTGGCTATCACCTGTTCACACTCATCAATCACCACACCTGTCTGCCATCAGCCTCATCAGTTCCTCCATAAATGCCAGCACCATACACACACATCGTGGTCTGGTCTCGTCATTCTACCCTGAACACGTACCATGAGCACAACCTAACGCATTTTGGTTTTGGGTCAATTAATTAAAAAATAATTTGGTTAGAATAAGTTTTTTTTTGTTTTGTTTTTTACACAAGCAACATACACATCTCTGCTACAAATGAACACTTAAAGTTTTTTTCTAGGACTTACCATTTTCGTACAGTGGCTCTGAAAGTGACAGAAGTGCAAATGTTACAACTTACGGGGTTGGTTGTAACAGAGAGAGGGGTTAGTTGTAACACTTGTGTGTAACAATATAAAGTTAGATTTGGAAGCATATACACCCAACTCAGAAACTGAAAAACAACTTTTGATGAAAAAATTTACTTTCATGGTGTCAAAACACTCTTTGTCCAGTATCTTCACGAAATATTATCAAAACTTTCCGCAAATTCGCGGGAGACCGTCTTCTGGCAGCGAGAGAAAAATATCGTAAACACAACCTGCTTGATCCTGACGAACTATGTAAACGGTCCGTGTTACATTTAACCCCACGTTAGGTTGTGCCCAGCGCTCCCCTACATCCTGTCCTTCATCTTCTGTGTATCATCGTCTTCAGTCCACCAGCCAATTCTCATCTCTATCTGCTACACATGACTTCTCATTCACATGTCAAGTTCTGGAATCCAGAGACACACCTGCTAACTTCCTGTGTGTTATGCAATGAACTCTATTCAGATTCTACCTTTGTCTGCATTCTTCTGTTCCATGACAAGTACATTGTAACAGTTATTATTTTTGGCTGAAACTATCCCTTTAAGATTACATAGCTGATCTTTTCAGTTTTTACTTTGTGCCAGAAGATAGCCAACTTCCCTAAAGAAGGGCTAAATTGGTCCCTAAATGGGCCTGTCCTTCCATGAGCACAAGTGCCTTTCTCCTCAGGCTCTTAACTACTTCAGTGCTTATTAGCCTTCAGCCAGAGATGAGGAATATCTTGGGGGCTGAGTGGTGGTGAAGACTCATTGAAGCATGCAGATCCTCTAATTACCACATTGTGATAGCTAGAATACCGTCGTAATCAGAATATTGCCGCATGGCTCGGGGATGTTGTTCTTATTACCACGCAGTGTGGCAGCTGTATCTGTGAACACTCAGCTAATCAACTCAACTGAGAGTCTGCCAAGTCATCCACCCAAGCCATGACTCAACAAAACACTCACTGTGTGATCTGTGCAGCTTCTGATAAAGTACCACAGAGAGGCGAGATGGAACCTGACAGTAGTGAGCGAGACGAGCCAGTCTTCTTAGTCACACAGGATTTGTGTTGGGACAGAAATCAGCATGGAATTGTGAGAGAGTGGGCAAGATTTACTCGGCAGCAATGTGTTGGACGGCCATAAGTGAGATAAATATTGCCTGGACGATTCATTGTCTCACACCTCCATGCCAGGATTCCCTGTGGAAGACACTGCAGCCTTCCCGAGAGATGGAAAGAGGCGAGTGATGACATCATCAGCGTGGCCCACAGGGAACAGGTGTATTCTTCTGATTGGTGTTCAGATACCCCCCCCCCCCCCCTTATTTATTACATTTGAATGAGGGGAGATGGGGAGGAGAAGCATTGCAGACTGCAAGCGCTACTCTGTCACTGTCAAGAAAATGCACACTTTGCTGAGCAAAGTTTGCTCATGTACTGAAACTCCATAAACTTGAAGAAAAGCTAAAAGCTATACGTTGGCTAACTTTTCTCTACACCAGCACAGTTTTTATTCTAAGACTAAATATATATATATTTAAAAGTGCTATGAAAGGGGTTTTCAAACGTTGATGTCAAAGACCCCAATACCAACTTCATTTCAAGTTGATTTGTATAGCATATAATCAGCTTGTAGTGTGGATTTGGTTATTTCTTATGGTTCAAAACTAGGTCAATAAACAATGAAAAATGAAATTATGGATATGTTAAGTTAACATACATTTGACACCCCTAAAATATATTTTGTTAAACAATGAGGGGCCCTGGTCATTCAGTTTGAAACCGCCTGCACAATAACCCCTTTTCCACCGAAAAAAGAACTGGTTCGGAACTGGTGCTGGTTCAAATTTGGTTCGGAGTTGGTTCAACTTGTGAACCCGTTCAGAACCCGTTTGTTTTTCCACTCACTAGAGCGCCCAGGGAACGACGTCGTTACGTCACTGTCCACGTCGCTAGAAACGCTTGCAAGTACATTGCTTTGGGATAATCTCTAACTCGTGTATCAAGAAAACTTTAAAAACAATTGAAATATGTAAGTCTTTTAATCTTTTCGTTTGCTATGTAATCTTTTCTGATAAGTTATGTACCCCTGTCTTGTGTCTTTTTTTATTTCCATTTATTTGTTCTATATCGTGACTGTTTTCTTCTTTGCTTATGTTTCAAATAAAAAAATAAAAAAATAAAAACGCTTGCGTGTTTCTGCAGTTTCTCCTGGCTTTGCGGTGGTCAGAAAATATGTTTAGAACACATCTAAACCCGCCCCAGCCCCCGACGTAAACATGACGTGCTAAAAGAACGGTTCTAGTCCAGCAAAGAGTTGGTGCCGCTTTGGAACCAGTTTTCCCGGCCGCGAACCGGTTCTTTTGCTGTCGAAACACAAAGAACTGGTTCCCGGCTCCGAACCGGCTCTCAAAATGCTTTGGTGCAAAAGGGGCTTATGAGACAGTTAGATGAACTGTCATCTTCTCTATCACATTGTCTAAAAAGGAAAAAAAAAACTTCGACATAATCAGGTTCTACTTCAAATAAACAAAGTGACAGATCTCTGGATATGCATATGGCACATGAGCCTAACAATCAATCAAAGAAGCATGCCATCGTAAAACAGAAAACCTTCTGCTCTTTCATGCTGGTGGGTAGGGAAAGAGCCACAGCACTACTGAGATGTGCTCTGATTGTGTCTTATCATGAATCTTACAACTGCTTATAATTTAATTTGCTCTTCTTTTGCCCTGATAAGAATGCACAAAAAAGGGGTGGAGCACTGCATTCTAACCTCTGATCAATGGAGACCTGCTGCGCCATGGGAGAGATGTTATGGCCACGGCTAAATTTTTTATTAACAAAACCACTTCCATTAAAACCAGCAACTTGCTGTCATGGCAACCACTGAAAGTATCAATGGGTGTTGTGAAATGTGCAGCAGAAATTTCTTCCCCGCCTGTGGCCCCCAGACGTGATATTGATGCCGCTGTCAGGGGCGGCTGGCTTCCAGCTCCACAGCTACCTGTCGAGCCTACAAACAAGATGCGGGTTAATTCTGGCAGCATACAACAAGAATCTACACATCTCGTCCCCATGCATACACACATAATCCCCCAAGCTGCTTAAGCATGAGGAAAGCCGATGGATGTACCTAGCAATAATTTTGCAGACAATACATATGATTTTAAGCAAATTTGTTTGTTGTTTATTTGCTCTATAACAGGTAAACTGGCCTTAAACAAAACAAAAATGTAGCCATTTGAAATTAGTGGCAACAACAGCATTTTGATCACATGTAGCATGAGCAGTTGATGTTGATTGGAATTAGATTGTATAATTTCGAATTGAAAGCAAAAACAGAATGGTCTGACTTTATATTTGTGAAATGATGCTACATAAGACACCTGCACAAAACAAAAACAGCAGGCATACTGAAAGAAATGAAAATTCCCTTTCTGATAGTAGGTGGCGCTTATGGAACCGCAGGGTAATTTTGGGTACACAAAGCTAAGAAGAGAAGAAAATGTCATTGAATCTTTTCTGAAGACCGTCAATCCCCTTCATTCACATAAACACCCAATTTAATATTTATATATTTCATCCTATAGTTCTAGCAATACAAACAGTGATTGTTTTGTCTGCTGTATTTGCTCTTTTGGCAAAGTGGACTTTGTTAACATCCTGTTTACAAACTTCATAATATTTCCACACAATTAACATTTTGGGAAAGGATTGCAATGCAGTTTGTGTGCAAGTCCAGAATAGAGATTGTCAAAAATTAAACTAAAACTGATTCATGGCTGGTCAACCAGTGCATCTCTAATGAGGTGCTTGAGTTACAGTATTGAGTGTGTAAAATGACAAGCCATGACCTGTAAAGATAGGGAGAAGAAAACCTATTTTATCTGTACCAGGACTCAACTAAAAGGATGGCCTGCTGACCCAGGGCCAGTATGATAATGTTTCAAACCAGTTGATGGAAGTGTACGCAGCTCGCTCTTTAAGGCCAACTCTACTTTTTTTGAAAAAAAAAATATATATATAGAATTAGATATGTATTTTTATGCCTTGCAAACATAAACAATTGGTTTATATTGACACGAAAAGCAGACAAAATTATTGCTGTTGAGAATGGTTGCACAGAAAACACTCAATACACAACCCGATCTCACGACCAAGTCGTACGAATTCGACGAATGATTAAAAAGTGGCTAATTCGTAACAATTCATACGACCTCACTCGTACGAATTAATACGATTTTGCTAAATCGTACATATTTTACGAATTGGCCAATTCGTATGAATTCGTACGAATGACCTACCCCTTACCCCGCCCCTAAACCTAACCATCACGTGGGTTTAGACAAATCGTACGAATTAGTACGAGTGAGGTCGTACGAATTAGTACGAATTAGCCACTTTTTAATCATGCGTCGAATTCGTACGAATTGGTCGTGAGATAGTGTTGCAATACAGCATAACAGCTATATTTCCATGTGAATTTCTCTGTTTTTGTCCCTCTACAGCACAGGTGGTCCGTAGACACCAGGGAAGAGCAGTGCTAGCAGGGACAGTCTATTCTTAACCATCCAACAGGAGTGCACTGAAAATTAAGCTGTTGTTCCAGTAGTCCCATACGCGAGTGTATGCCAAACAACACTTACAGGCAGTTTATTTCACAAACACTTAATGGACACAACATGACACAATTACACACACACACAAAACCAATCACATCTCGTGCATTCGACATTAGGACATAAAACACTAAAATATCTAAAGGAGAATGCCAAAGTTTGATTCATGCCATGCTTAGAATGCTGACACGTTTTCAGCACAAAGAGGCGAAACTAGGCTATAAAGCCACAGCTTGAGGCTGTAAATTACAATGTGCTTACCGGGAGGAGAGATTGATGACTACGTAGTGTGCATCTTGTGACTCGCTCACTTAGTTAATAGGGCATCACTGTGACTTTCCAAATCTGCACTCATCCTGGGTGCATCAGCTTTTTAAACAGAATTAAAAGAGATGTCGATGTGACATCCTTAAAAAGCTTGTTGACCAATTGGTTGAGTGGGCAATTTCCCGGGCGAGCTTTACAGGTGGTAAATGGATTACGTAACTGGGATTGAAAGTCACGACGACGGGGCTTTGTGGAGCATGCCGAGGAAAACGAGAGGAGCCGTGTTGTTTGTTCCAAGGCTATGGATTTCTAATAAATGTTTACCGCTCGCTTTGGCCCCGATACTCTCAGCAACAATCCGTTTTAGTCACGGGAAGGGAAAGTCAATTTATTTAAATCCAGCTCTTATCCTGAAAACTCATCCTGGCTTCAAACCCGTCCCAAGCCACTGGCTCCATTTGGCATCGCTGTCATTTACAGCCGTCTTCTTAATAACTCCTTGACTTAACCAACTTCCCGACGCAGGGGCTCTCATATTCAATCATCGTCTGCACCAGGAGAGACCAATCCTCTGTTTATATTACTCCACAATTTATCCCACTTTAAAAGACTGCTCAGAGAGTGAGAAAGGAAAAGAGAGAAGGCACTGGAGGGTCTTTACCATAAGCCTGATTCATCGTGAAAATTTCCTAGTTGTTCAATCAGGCAGTGTAATGAGAGACGGTCTCAGTCTATTCAGACATCTATTGACTCTTCTGGTCCATTCAAACACTTTTGCTGCTTTACTTCTCTCAGCACTTCATAAGCTTTTACAGAAAAGCCTCTTAATGGAATGTGACTCAGAGAGACCAGCGTTTTCAGACAAGTGAAGACGCATTCAGGAAAACAAAATGAACAAGGCTGCCGAACGTGCAACCTGCTCTGCTACAAATAAATCCTTTGAATGGCTGCCAGTATTGTTCGCATTGTCAAGCTTGGAGCACAAACCACATAGGACAGAAAAGCAAGCAAAACACAGACTCATTGGGTAATCAATCCATGTCTATGTCCCTGGAGAGACTTGAGCAGACAACACCTCCTGTTTAGGCCAGCCTGGGTATCAGGCATGGTGCTGGTTCTTGTGCTGGAGGAGGTCTCTCAGAACTAACCTGGGGTGCGTTTCCCGTACAATGACGTAGTTCGCTGATTCACTACCATAGTACGATGCATCGTTGGAAAAATCAACGAGCTGGAAACGCACCCCTGAAAGGTTGAATAACGATATAACTGACAATAGCTGCTTTTCCACCGTCGGGCCAAACAGTTCTCATTGCTTAACCGTTCCATTCCGTGCCAATCCAGCCCAGTCTGTCATTTTTATTTTGTGGATTATATAAATATTGTTCATTGTTGTTCTTCAACATCTGCAATAATCTGCAATAACGGAACTATTTGGAACATGATACAAATGTGTCAGTCGTTTGCTTGGTAATCCGTGAGTTTACAGACGAAGTAAGATGCAAATGGAAACTGCGTTATTTAGGATGATCCGATTTTATTTAAATTTTATGATTAGCTTGCGTTAGCTTGCTCAAATAGCACTTTTGGCCAGCTACAGAGAGACTGGCGTTCAGGCAACAGACAAGTGACCAATCCTGAGAGGCGACATTGCACACATTTTACTGGGCCGAGAACAGTTTGTAACCGTGCCATGCCATAGCGAACCAAGCTCGAGTGTAAAATAACTGGAATCGTTCATTATCGTTCTTAGAACCGTTTGGGCCATTGGTGGAAAAGCGACTTGTGTTACTTCAAAACCTGAACAAAAATGTGCTTGAAAGCATACATTAACATCCAAAGTAATTCAGTGCCTTTATGTGAATAAGGGGAAAAACTAATTGGATGGAAACACTGTGTAACACTTACATTCTCTACATAAAATCTGAATGTTGGTTAGTTTAACACACATTGTTTTCCGCATCGGGTGTTTGCAGTCTAAATACAGTAGCTTTGCACCAATCAGAATTAAATTGAGAACTAAATAAATTACTTTTTAACAGAGGTAGCAAAAAAGGATGCCGCATTGAAATTTGAATGTAATAATTAAAATTAATTTTAATGTAAAATGAAATCTAAAACAAATTCTCAATATACTATGGGTGGGTATTAAGGAATGTCGCAAGATGGATGGATGGATGGAATGTCACCTAGAAATGACATATTTCAATGCATTACCTGCATTGAATTTCTTTTAAATGCAGTTCAGCAAATTCCTCTTCCTATCATTTGAATTTTGCTTCCTGTGGTGGGGTCAATTCAATTCAAATTCATTATTAGAAAAAGGAGACTACTGATTGTTGATTACTTTGGGACCGATCTAGTTTTGAATCCATTTTGCCAAACTGCATTCACATAGAAGGGTCCAGTTCACTGGCTTCGGCATCAATACCAGCATGCCCTTACAGTGGAAAAGCAGTGCGATTGCACTCTATAAAACAAAAAGCAGAACTCAAGCTATTAGATTACCATAATATCAAAAGTCAATTTTTGCTCATGTCTACAGAAGGAGACACGATTACAAATCAAGTGTAACATTTTTGGGTTATACAGCAGGACTTTAAAGCTCAGCGGAGAGAGTGGGCATGGAGTATCTGGGCACAATCAGGTACAGATGAGAAATCCAGAGGAGAAATGAGGTTCCATATGGGGAAACCCTGCTGGGGATGAAATGACCCTAGTATTGAGGAGGTAAGGATGGCAGCTTTCCATGCGCATTCCTCTCTCTGCTGATTAGTAGGACTGATGCTCTCCTGCCTGAGCCGGGCCTGCGGACTGATGGGAGATCACTAGGGTTCTTCATCTTCTCCATTAACATTTCATCTCGCTCACCTGAGGGGAGCTGAAATATGAAATCAAAATATAAAGAGCAGAGACGAGAGACAATCTCTGAGCAGACAAAACATGCACCGTCAAACTCCTTCACTCGCCCATGTACAGTTTATCCCCCACACACACATTCTGTGGTTGGAACTCCAGATACACACTCTCCAACAGTGCTCCGGTTACATATTCAGATCAAACGCTTCACAGTACTCTCCAGCTGAAGAAAATGCACTGATCCCCCAATCTTCTTGTGCTCTTGTGTTCTTCTTGGATGTTCCTCTGTGCTTTGTGACCGAAAAAGAGAGTGCTTTCTTTGTGTCTTAAAATATGCCTCTGCTGCTTCTGTACCAAGTCGCGATGTTCTTTTGTCAGATGCAACTGAATAAAAGACCTTTATCTTTTTGGAAGTGGTGGGGGGCCCACCGAGACACGTCACAGACGACTTTGTCAAAATCAGTGGAAATGCTGCATGCTGTTGGGAATTTGTGTTCTTAATTCAAATGTCTCTTTTCTGTCTAGACGCTGCTGCTAAGACTGTACAGTTGTAGCATTTCTTCACCCTCTACAGAGATATATGCCATGCTTTATCATGCCGGGGTTGACACAAACATGCATGGCACAGAAATGTGGTTAATTTTAACATTGAGCTCATTTTTTTTTTTTTTTTTTTACATTTGGAGTGCAGTCACAACAGACAAAAACGACAAAAATCGGTGTTGCCTACACCGTGTTATGCTTTCACATCTACTGCAGTCAGATTGACCGTTGTCACTCTTAATAACACCACTCAAATGGCTGTGCACTTGTAATGACAAATCAAGGATGCTAAGAGGCTAAAAGCAGGTTAAGAACTTGCCCCATTGAAGTCAACAGGGTGAGAATTTTAAAAAGACGATAACACGGTGTAGGCAACACCGATTTTTGACGTTTTTGTCTGTACTGACAGCAAAAATGAAGCCCAAGTTGTGGAATGTCCTTTGCAACTCTTATTATGGACAACCCACTGAGGCCACAGAGAGTGGCATCATAGTGATAAGAAGACCCCTGTGGGATGTGCACAATGGCAAATCGTGGTAGCATCATTTGCGGGATGTTTTGCCCCTCAGGACGGCTACACTCATAATTCATGCTATTGTCTGTACACACTCATTTGTTTGATGTTTATCTGATATCTCTTACTCAACCCCTCTCAAAAAGTCAAGACATGCTTAGGAGGAAATTCAAATGTGGAGCACTGCAGCAAATGTCAGGAACAATGTAAGCCTTTGAGATCAGCAATGTGAGTGGGGGTTGGTCAAGGAGGAAAGCCAGTGATCAGTGGCTCAGATATATAGACGCTTATACACCCTAGGGCTTCTCGACATGGACCTGAGGGGTGTACTGTAAAGCACAGACAGCTGTAAAGCCACTATAAGAGGATACAAAGAATTAGATCAAAATATGATAAACCAAGCAGGCAATAATATCAAAGCATTAATGACTTATCCTAATGAAGAATACATATTTAATCAAATAAGAGCCATTTCTATGCATTTTAAATGAGGCCAAAGACAAAAAAAAATGTTTATGGCAACCAAGAGTGAAGTAAAAACAAGACATATCAGAGAGATAAAACTTTAAAAAAATGAATAAATATATAAATAAACACTTGCTGCTTCAAAATGAAAAACTGTAGGAAACCGCATATTTTTTGTTGCATATACTCAGCTTTGAGAACTCATTGTGCTGGGTGACTGATGGTAATTAGTTGAAATTAGGTTGCAAGCAGAGCCACAGTATATCAGAGCAATGCTCTTCCTCTAATTTGTTTACAGTCTTTAAGCATCTTGAGTTAGCTCTGGCGGCTTTTGATGAGAAAAAAAAAATAATAATAATAGAACTAAAAAAATACAATACAAGGGCTGCACCTAAATTACTTGGAGAATTGATGATTCTGGCAATTATTTAGTGAATTATATAAATATTGTTAATTATACTTCAAACAATCTGCATGTCGAAAACTATATAGTACTATACATTATATGCAGATATCTGTGAACATATAATAATCAGCCTAAAAGAAACATTGCTGAACAGTTTAAATAACCAACATCTAAAATATTATAAGGAGCATACCAATTTACTATAACATTATTTAAGTTATTGTTCATATAAAACATTTTTTCATAACATGTAAATTGATATAAAAGGGTTTAAAAAAATGACACCCAACCGTTTTGTCCAGCTCAAAATGATTGAACAGTCAAGCAGATACACAATTCTAGATTTTATTGCTAATAACGTTGTTGCTCTGTATCTAGAAAGAACATACAATGTGACAAGCGAGGAATAACAGTCCAAAAGTGCTGGATTTTGCAAATCAGATATATTGGCAAGAGAGTATGTTAAAACGTATTTAAATGACTCTCCAGAATGAAACACTACTTCAGCTGGGCAAAGCCAGAGGAATTAAAAGTTTGGAGAAACAAAATCTTTAAACAGAGGTCCGTAAAGAAAATAAAAATGAGTTTGTATGAAATGAACATCTGTTCAAAATCATAACATTATGGTGAATGTATCAGCATAGAGATGGCCAACTACATTATGAGAATACATCATACATCATTAATGAGCTATGATTTGTTCCCATCAGAGTTCTTCTTGAGAAGCTAAAGTTAAGTTTCACCAGTTTAACTGAGTAAGACAATGATGGAAAGAATGGATGAAGAGAAAATGTGACTGCAGGGAAAATAAATGTGTCTATGCATTAGTGCCCCAGAGGTTAACACTTAATTCGTTCATGATCTCTACCTGAATGTTACCTGTTCACAGCTGGCCTGTTGGATCTCGCTAGATTGAATTTTTCTTAGGGACAATGTAATCACTTCTACTTGAGGTTGCCTTATCATACATCAAACACAGATAAGAGCAATGACAAGCATTTCTAATGAATGAGCTCTCAAAAATGCTATGACTCGGGGAACTGACTGACTATGATGGACGACTAGAGTTACAGGTTGTTAGAGGTTTCTATCATTTTATGCTGACTTCCTAGCAGCCAGCTTCACTGTGAGACTCGTAGGATATAAAATCAACTGCACACTTGGGTGGAAAAAAAAGAGCTATTGTGTTTTTCTGTAAAGAGGAACATTCGGTTGGTCCTGACAGTGGTCCGGTAGAGATAGAAGACTGAGTTTGTGCATATGGCATTGAGTGATAGGATAGATTCCACATTGTGTCTGATTGCATGAATATTGAGATGCAAAGCAACGATAGCTAAGCTACGCTGTGTCAAACAGATGTCAGAATGTGAGTCATCACTTCATCAAATGAAGTCCTCAAAATGCATCTGTGAATCATTCAGTGATGTGCAAAACTACACATTTTCAGTGGGTCATCTGAACAAGTCAACTAATTAGACATAAGGAAGTCTTACATAATTAGTCTGGTTTCAGATACACCTTACCCTAATCCAACAGGTACTGCAGTCATCTCAATGGTAAAAGGTCCCAATTTAACTTTAATTTAATTTTCAACCCTGATCGGAGACCCACTGCTCCGTACACCCACAAACCACAAGATAATCAGGCCAATTTTGGGCCTAATTCTCCCGTTCTGGTTATCAAGTCCAGAATATCTTGATGAATCGACAGATTTTATCAGATTTTCCTGTGGTGTGATATGTGTTAAAGGGTTGGTTCACCCAAAAATGAAAATTATGTCATTAATGACTCAACCTCATGTCGCCCATAAGACCTCCGTTCATCTTCAGAACACAGTTTAAGATATAAGATATTATAAGATATATACTGTATATATAAGATATTAAGATAACACAGGATGTCCTTTGAAAAAAGAGAAAAGGTTTAACCCTGGCATCCAGGCCAAATTTGCCAATTGGCCTCCTATTAATACCCATATAGATTGGCTTCGTCTCCTCTCCACCAGTAAGCCGGTGTGTGGTGGGCATTCTGGCGTAGGGGGATGCTGCATATTGGTGGTATGTATCTAGCCTTCTATGTAAAGCGCTTCGAGTGCCAAGAAAAACGCTACATAAATGCAATGAATTATTATTTTTTATTATAACATGGAATTTTCTTTTTCTTTTTTCTGAGAAATTTTCTGTAAAAAGCACTCCAAACACTATTATCGCCATTTCTTCTTGCCTGTCTTCCGCCATGTTTGTTTACTCCAAAGACTCTGAGAGATTTCGCGAGATTTTCTGATTGTTGTTTCACAGTCTTTCATGATTTTTTTTTTTTTATCATCATGTTTGTGGTCTTATTTGTCATGTTTTAAAAATCCTTTAGTGGGACCCAGCCACCACGTCGCTTCCATTATGAGCATGCATATACCGCGTGTCTACATTTAAAAAAACGAATTTGTGCGTGCAAAAGACGCAATATGTGAGCAGGCCCATACAGAGTCCCTGAAAACCACTGCTGTAGACAGTAGATGTCACATCAAATCTCATTTAAAAAGAGAGATAAAAACTTTGACTTCTTGTTTCACAGACAGGATTAAGACCAACAGATGCTCGGGTTGATCATAGATCTGTCGAACATGCCAAGCGAACCACTCACCCTGTGTTTACTCAACCACAGCCTTTTTCTCAAAAGTATTTACATTTTGTGCACAAATGGAAATCCAGATATTGCGCTGAGGGGTAAACAGCCCCTGCTAGAGAAAAACAGGGGTGATTGAGCCCTTGTCTGATTTGATTACAGGTTTTATACATCAACTATAACAGGAAGACCAGTCAGAAGGTACAGGTTGCTCACAAGTCTGTCGCTTCACAGAGCAAAAGCTGAGGAATCCTGCATTGCAATTCATTCATTAGCATGATAATTGCATCCATTCACAAATTAAAATACCCATAAAAACCCACTGCCTTGTCAGAGACAGACTGCACAAATCCATTAACTGCATCATTTGGTGACGTGCTGCCTATACATATCTCTTACGTGATCTGCTACACTACCACTCTCATCCACATTTATCAGAGTTTATTGCGGTATGATGTGGTAATATTTGCTAACAAATTGGCTCTGAAAACTTGACAGAATGTGATTAGTACTCGGTGTGAGTGTGGCTGGTGCTTCGCTGAACATCATCACAATTCTGCTGACAAGCAATGATTATGAAAGCATTTAAATACTACTTAAATTGTGGGGCTTTATTCTTTGTTATTACTTAACTGTTTTCTTTGTGAGGGTAATATAAATTAACTTCATATATATATATACTATATATAAACTATATGAACTGTGGAGCAGCTGAGAAGGGAACAAGACGCTGCGTCGAATGATAACACTTTGGGGAACACCTTCATTATGAATGTGTCCGAAGCACGTGTGAAACTTGATGTAGCATGTGACACCGATGCGGAAGCTACAAAAGGACGCAGGCACACAACAGAGTTAACTTCTAAGAGGTCAAAGTAAGTTAATTATTAAAATTATTAAAGTATTAAAATTAATACCACTAACAACGCTCAAAATAGCCCCACTCTAACACAGTAACATAATGAGATGAAACTCTTTTCATGAAAACAAATCTCAGAGAATAGTCGAGTAATGTGTTATTAGACAAAAGGTTCATTTTGCGCTGGAGTTCTCCTTTAACTTTGAAATACGTATGATAAAATGTATTTTTGCAAAAAAAGATTACACTTGAAATATTGTTAACATTGTAATTATTGTAATTTTAACCTTTTTAATAAAAAAAGCAAAAAAAAATATATTTTCATTATATTTATATTTATATTTATATCTAAATCAGTCAATATAAGCCTTCTCATTAAATTATTTTTATTGTGTATTCTTAGTGGCAAATTCGGGGACAGGATACATATTCCAAAACTTTCAGAAAATACAGCATGAGAATTAACTGCCCAATTACTAGAAATGTTTACCTTGGATACTATACAATTTGCATGAATACAACATTTGTGGAAAAAAATGTCAAAATGTTTCCAACTATGAATCATTTCTGTAGTGTATATACACCCGTAAATATATATATACACACACTATATATAATGTTTGTTTGTTTTGTTTTTTGGCTCATTATGCGGGTCATTGTCTTCTCACGTGTGGACATTATTCATGATCATTCGCGCCCCCTCCCATATTGGCTTTCCAAACAAAAAGTGTCTTACAAAATTTAAATCAATTTGTTTTATGTGAATGATTAGGCAGGATGATTTTCAGATTATTTCGAAGCAAAAACTCTAGGCGACAACATCCATTAATCAAGTCTTGTGGACACATAGTTTGTGTTTTGTGGACTTATTTCAGAAACTTTAATTTTTAATTTATTTTTCTCTCAAAAATACAAACATGTACATACATGTTGCTCACATATTATGGAAGTGTGCTAAATAGAGTCCAATGACACTTTTTTCCGTTAATTATGTTTATAAGCAACTGAAGAAAGCAGAAATGTCAGGGCATAGAACTGCAGGGAGCAGAGCAATCAGGAAAAAGGCGTAGAAGTGCTGCCTCGGCCATGCCTGTTCCATTGCATCCAACACCAGCAAGGCTGAAAGCATGAGAGAAGAACCACAGCATGCGATGAGTCGTCTCTCAAGGCGCAAATCGATCCACTTCCGCCGGGTTGAATCTCTCCCATTTCAGCTCCACCACCTCGGGGTAGAGTCTCCATTCCCCGGGCCTCGACAGGATGTCTACTCTCAAACTTTGGTCCCTGGGGATGTTTTGCTCAAAGAGGTCTAAGGACCACAGGAGGATCTGGTACGCCAGTCTGCAAAGAGGGTGGCGACCTCAAACACTCCTGGTGATTTAAATAGGAGACCACCGACGTGTGGTCCTTTCTGACCAGAATGTGATAGACCCTGAGGTGGACCCAATGACCTCTGAAGAAACGGCCTTCCATGACCGTGCCCCATCCCCTTTCAGTGAAGAACTATTTTTTCTCTTATGGGGAACATTTTAATAATCTAAAGAACCACTATAAAGAACCCATTGTGCAATGGAAATGTTCCATGGATATTAAATGTCTCTGACTGGACATCATCGGTTGACGGTAAAGCCCTAGAATCTAAAAGCCCTAGTACTTGGAACCTGTTTTTTTTTTTTTTTTTTTTTAGAGTATAAGTAATAATTGTTTTCCCACTGTTGTGCTCTTAAAATCATATTGGTAACCTGAATAATAGTGTGAGTGCAAAAAAAAAAAAACAACAAAAAAAAAAAAAAAACAGTGACCTCTGCAGATAACTTGAGAGCCCCTTAAATGGTTCAGGTGTTTACTTCAAATAATTGTGACACAGGCAATGCAGTCCACAGGCAAAATGCGTAATGCATTCAAGTTGTAAAACATACTGCCCTCAGGCAAATTCAGTTTTCAAAGGCTTTGATTACCATTTAACTGATGAGACCATTTCTCTTTAACGATAGAAACACTTCTGCTGATATGGAAAGGAAAGACGAAGCAATGCATTTTGAACTGAAGAGACAGTCTAGACCTAAATACTCTATTAACTGCTTAAAACAAAATGCCTTAATCTGAGTAATTTGAACAATATTACCCAAAACACGTAATAGCATGAAATTCAAAAATAAGTCACTACATTTTTAGATCATATTACTTTAACTCAATCACAAAACACACAACGTCAGAGAAAATAGCTTTTCTGACTCTACTGTTCAGGGAGTTTTTGTACTGGAAAACAAATGAAGGGAAAATTATGCTAGGTCTATCCCTGGCTTACTGACAACGGACACTGAAAAGTGCTCAGCAAGGAGCCAAAGAAAGTGTGTGTGCAGTGAAGTGTCCTGAAATTTGATCGAGCTGACATCAGCGGCATCAATATCATTGTTAATATTGCTAACGCACAATTCGGCTAGGCTTGAGAGCCCTTGAGCATCACTGACCTTGACCCTGCTGAACAGCTTCCAGCACCAATGACAATTTCCCCAGTACACTGTGCCCAAAGGGGTTTACCGGCTCCATTAAGCCGCCACATCTGTAACAAAGCTCTAATCACTTCAGTAGAGGTATCTAGTGGCATCCTGGACATGATTATAAGATCAGGAGCACTGAGAGATTGTAATCATTTAATCCTCTCAGAACACAGAGCTGCCTGATTTCTACAGCTCTCCAGTGTTTCCTATTATAGAATTCATTACCAGGAGGGGGGAAAACAATTTAAACCTGAAAACCACAAAAAACAAGAAGTCTTCTTCATCATTTCTGCTCCAAAAACAAACATTTCTAAGAAACATAAGAGGGACTTGATGTGTATATATACAGTACATCAAGTCATGATGAAACAGACTGCAAGTGTAAGTTAGTGCATTGCATCTCTCTCTATGACTCACTGTGCCATCAACTCCCAATGACAGGGTGGAAACGAAGCCCTTTGCACTGAGAGCCATCTGTCCTTGTGTACAATGACACAATAGGGGAGAGAAGATCTGTGAAAAACACACAAACACTCCCTTTCTCTTTTAACATCAGAAAAGTAGTGAACACAGAAGGAGTCGGGTCCTGGTGGCAATATCACCAACATCTTATTAATGACGTTTTTTTAATACATCAAATATATTTTGCTGGTAATAAGATTGCTGTAATTTCAAAACTACCAACACAATTTTACAGTTCTTGATACCAATTTCAATACCAGATTTCTTTACCAACTGTTTACATTCACTTTACGCAAACAACTTTGTTTAAAGTTATAGCATGCAAGCCCACCATTTTGACACATGTTAGTGTGTATTTGACACTCAAACCCAAATTATACTTGTGGTGGCCAAGTTCTGATCCATTTCAGAGAGCACACACAGAAAGTTACCTTCTTTTTTCGCAGCTTAATGTGCTTTTAATAATTCTTTTTAATATCAAACATGTCCTGAAGTGGACCACACTCGTGATTTGACTGATTTGGGCGTTAAGATTTGGCTTTTAAAGAGGGGCGAAAGTGCACCACTGTGAAACAGAATGCGCACAATAATTGTTTTATCTTGACTAACCCAAAATAAAAATAAAAAACAGACACTAAATATTGATTAAATCCCATGGCTTTAATTCAAATTGGATTGTATCAGTGAGCTCATGTTTTACCTGACAAACTTAGACATGTTGCAGACATTTACATTCATTCTCAGTTTTCTGTTTTAGTATTTAAATATTGTACATTCAGATATTGTTCCTGATTTTAATTTAATGTGAGGTTAACAAGTTCGCAACATCAGCTGTAACCACATGAAGTGAAATCCGCAGCTTTTCACAATTACTTGTGTTTACAAATTTAAAGACTCTTATTGGATCAAATGCAAACATCATATTCTGTGACTAGCATCATATGGACAAGTTACAACCAACTATCCAAGTCTTGCCTTAAGAACAAATGGTGCGACTGAATTTATGAATGAAGTTATAAACTAACTAGTAGTTCAGGCCTTGGCGTCAACACGACCTCCAAATTTAAGACCGTACAAATGGCTGGTGCAACCCTACCCTAGCAAGCAGCACTTACGTTTTGCTCACTGTGGCTCTAACCACCCTGAATTTAGAGCCTAGTTCCCCCAGCATCCATGCAAAAGGTTGAGAAGTGAGTGCAGGGACTCGTGTCTGGGGGCAGGATTGAGCCAATTGAGCCCCCATTGGCCATTTGCCACCAGGATAGGGGATATGCAGGGCTCAAAGGGTTACTGATGTTTTTAGACAGGCCCATCATCCTGTCACTCTCCTTAATGCGCCTACCACCACACATCAGCTTACACCAACATCGATTTGGCAGTCAGCCCACACAGCACAGCACGAGAGGAATCCTGTCTCCACCCTCATGTTCAAAGAGATGTCTGAAGAGAAGCAGGCTCGGTTTCCGCTCAGAGACGAAAGACAGTAAGAGGGAGACAGAGCACACCAGGTCTTTCCATCCCACTCCCCACCACACAAAGCAGGGAGGGAGCTAACTCAAATGTCAACCCCAACAAGGAGCATTTCTTACTGGTTTACCTGAGATGGAATAAAGATAATTTAGATTGAAAAAAAAAAAAAAAAAACTCCAGCTATTGTTTAGGTTAGGTCCTGCTGGCTTTAAACATGTAGCGTATGGTGAAGCTCTCTTTCTGTGTCGCAGGCAATGCACAAAATATGCCAGTCAGGCAGACGCCATGAGAATGGAAAACGAGCTCATCCCTTCTCTGTGATAACCAGTGGCCCTGTTCAAGGCTCCCTCGCTGTATAATCTGTCTCTGATCTCCTGACTGAAGTCTGCCTGTTTGATAGGAAGGCCTGCGTGACCACTCCATCTCAACATGTGAGGAACCTGTGGAGGGCCTAGGAAGAAAAAAAAAAAAAACAACCGGCATTCCTTGATGGCTCCTGCTTCAATTTTGATCTCAACAGCCTATATGATGAAAAATGGATTATTCGAAGGGTGTTACGACATAAAAGTCCAATGTGGATGAGGAAAAGATCCGAGGGACGGCCATAGTTTTGCTTCAGGTGTGTCAGGGCTTTCCATAGACATCCACAGACACCGACACGCTCTGTGGCAGTCTGAGGGGGAACGGTTTGCTCTTAAGAGTATCTTGAAGGTTACACATGTCTCTTTTGCTGCCTCTAAGTGACAGAGATGTTTACCTCAGACAGGATCCCTTATCTTAAAGGCCACTGTAAATAGTACTGTGCTCAGATGGATGAAATCCACGGCAAAAAAACTTGACAGGAATAAACGATTCACACTTTTCTTTCCTTGAAGGTGAAATTATTCATAGTTGTAGGCAATGTATCAAACATCTGACATTTCACCTGTAGTTATATAATTAGTTATGGTAGTATAATTTAATCATTTGTCACGAATTTAAATGTCACAAAAACTGATACTAGCCTAAGTAAGAAAAAGAACAAAGAAACTAATTACAAACGATAGGACAAAAAAAAAACTACAATAGGAAAGACACAATTGTAGACACATACCTGAAAAACATCAAGCAATAAAAATAAAAAAGTGCCTAATAGATCAATTGTGTCACACTTAAAGTTACAAAAGTAATTCAGACAAGAGCAGTGAGTAATTTTATCTTTGCCTTTTGTTGTTTGATTACCATTAATGATACAGATGGCAGCAGGTTTATTAGGCTGCTGTCAATTTAAGTCCGAAACCTAATGTGCAGATACATAAGCAGTATCTTTCTCAACTATTTGAGCAAAATGTCAAAATGCACCCTCATGCCAAAGTGCATCAATAAAAGTTGACAACATTGATAAGACAACATTGATTACAACATTCATTCTGGTCACGAAAAGACAGAAAAACTTGTGTTATCTCCTCTCCAAGTTTGAGGTGTAGGGACCGCCATCTGTGGGGGCCAGTACAATATATGGGCGTGATGACACTCCTCATTATAGGAGCACATACTTTTAAAACTAGACAATGATTTTCTATAGACCTTATGTAGCCCCACCCCTTTTCAGCATTGCGCTCGTTGTCTTTTGACTTCCGGTCTGTATTTTCACAGCGACCTTGCATAGGTAAGAATAAACTGCTCGTAAAAAAAATGTCCCGGTCTCGATTTGTTAAGACATCTGCTTTACAATGCTTATGATAAACATTACAATGCTCATGATAACTTTTGTTAACTCTACAATAAGTAAATCCACTTCACCAGCGAATTACTCCTCGACAGCGATGCCATAGAAATATACAGAGCGACCGCAAAAACGGAAGTTCAAAGACAATATTCTAAAGATGACGGCGCCCACGTTTCTCTGGTGCATAAGGTCTATACTCCAAGTCAGTTTAGTTACAACTCTGCAAGAAACCAATGTATTGATATTGACTATTGATTTCGGCTATAGTGCATTTAAAGCAACACTAAGTATGATTTTTTACCTTAAAATAATGTTTTCAAAATCGTTTCAGTGGTTCATTAAGTCATAACAGGGTGGAAGGCACTTCTGGATTTGCTTTGGGCTTTACGTAATTGGGCTTAAACAGTTAAAGTCGGCATGAAACAGAAGTTGAGATTGTCATTTTGTACTTGTCGTGATGTATATCCGAGTGAAACGGCTTTTGAAATTAGAAAAAATGTAGGACAGGGTTTGATTCCGTCCTTCGGGAATTGATTGGATCGTTGAAGTTTGGGCATTGCATACAAACTGGAGGCAGATTTGAATGTGATTCTCTGAGAAGCGGGGCACCGATAGCCGCACCCTCATTAGATCTGACCGCACCCTTTCGCCATTCCACGTGACCGAAATAGAAGAGAGGTCGTTTCGATGGGGGAGGGAAGGGTAATGTCTTTGATTAAAGATTATGGGTACATGAATTTTAAAAAAAAATAATGAAGTGCACAGATAAATCATTTATAATAAACACTACAGTATTACATATAAAAAGAAGATTTTTCAAATTTGATTTCATGCCGACTTTAAATAAACATAATTGGGTGTAAAAACACCCTTTTTGCAAGTATCCTCATAAACACAGTAATTTATGTCTTAAATGAACATAAACAGTTGAGAAAGAAAACGCATGTGTAACAGTATATTGGATAATATGGGTGCATGTGGTCTTATAGTGACAGCAACCAAATAAACCTGCTGCATGCTGCTGTGTTTGTTAATCAAACAGCAGAAACTCTCTCACTGCTCTTGAGTGAATCCCTTTTGTAAGAATACATGTATATTTAATGTACACGGTGAAGTGTAAATTATGCAGTGACGGAGCAGTTTTTTACATATTTGATTATATAATTGATGTATTATTTATTGTTTTAGTTTATGTGTGTTTAGTGTTTTTGTTTTATTGTAGTTTGTTGTCCTATTGCTTGTGATTGGTTTCTTTGTTCTAATTTTATATCTGACTGTTTACTTGTCTTAGTAAGTTTGAGAGTTGTATTTTTTTCCTTAGTTGTATTTTTTTTTTACTTTTTATTTATTAATTTTATTTTTTACACAATACCACACATTCCCATAAATTAAAAGTTGTTATCTGAGGAATGATTAGATGTTATTTTTCAACAAAACAACACTTCTGTCCAAATTGCAAGGACAACCAAGAAGGGAACAAGTCCATCAGGCTTGTGTTTTAGCCTGATCAGAGTCCAGATTTGTTTGAAGAAATTGACATTGAGTGAAACAACACTGACTCTTCTTCCTGTAAAAAGCTGTCTACAAGTTGTGCAAGGCTTTTCCGTGCTAAGTTACTTTATCTAGAGCATTTGTGGAATTCTTGCTAATTTCCTGAACAGTGATTTAAAATGGGTGAGACCATTAAAAGACCACTAAATATTATGCCTTTTTTTTTGCCCAGGAGTGTATATATGTATACATACACACACACATATGAAAGCAAGTCCACTTCAAGCTCAAGTATGTGAACATTGTGAATACTAAATGCTCTCACCCCCGAAGGTGTACCTTTCTTCTTTTTCTTGGATAAAAATACATCTTGCTCCACTATGAAGGACTATTTATATGAAGGCCAAATGACTCCATGTACAAGCTACCGTTTTTGAACTGGTGAACTTGTTCTATTTCCTCTCTTCCTTTCGTCCTCAAGCGAGAAAACAAACTTCGGTTCCGTGCAACCTCTCCGGTGAAGGTAGTGAGTGAGCCATCTGTACCAGGAGAGCGCTAAACCCATTACAGCTGAGGAGGACTCACATTGAAGTTTTGGTGCTGGAGGCGCACAGTTCCTGGTGTGTGTCTTGTAAACCAGTCCTCTCACTGAACCCTCTACAACTCACTTGCCTCCCCCTCCTGTTCACAAAGACACACACACACACACACACACCGTTTCCACTGGGACCCCTGTCTTTATTATCACAGCCCGGCAGCTTACTGTTTCCATGGCTCTGCAAGATGGATTAATCACACCATTTAATGTGTTTATTTCCCCCTGTCCAGGAGGCACAGGACTTGTGTGGAGGAGGTGGGCCTGTTCTAACCAGCTATGTACCGTCTTTAATTGGCGTGAGAGGGGACATGCTGCGCCATGGCCCAGAGTGGGACGCACCCATAAAATGTGCACTGCATAAGGGCACCTTGGCCCCAAGGTACACTCTTTCTCTCATACACCTCCTCTTCTACTCCTAAATCTCATTCATTGATGTGCTAAATAAAAATCTCCCCAAAATAAGCACAGCAGTGGAATGTCATACCAATAAATGGCTGGAGGTCTGTTTCCAAGACAACAGCTAAGAATGCCCACAGAGCACATGCAAGAGAGCTCACTATGAATAATTTCTACTTTGACTTCCTTTGAAGGCATTACAGTAAGGGCTACACCTTTATATGAGCCGGGGTACCCATCAGAAACACTTAAACAAGTACATATGGATATATAATGTTAAAAATAAACAAAAGCAGCACATGTTGAAAAAAAATCACATTTTATATATAAAGAAAGTGGTGCTCGTCTGTACAAAACACGGCATCACATTGCTAAGGATGTTACTATCGGGTCGCTAGGGTGTTCTGGGTGGTGGCAAAGGAGACCCCCCTCCCCCTCCCCTCAAAACATGAACATGTCTCTCCTAAACAATTAACTGCCTTAACACAATTAGAGCAATCAAACATAAATGTGTCCATATCACATATGATGCATGAATATTAACACATGAATATTAAGTTTTATACTTAGGGTTGAGAAACAAAACATAAAGGTGTGGACAAAGGTTGCACAATTAAGTGCAATTAACCCGAAATCGCAAAGGCTGTGATTATTATTTTTATGTAGAGTTTGTCTGTAAAACAAGGCTTTGTGATCAGTAGTAAATGCTGCTCTATCTGAAAGCACTGCGAGTTTGAGTTGCTTATAAAGTGGATTTGAAAAAAGCAACACAGGTAAATCATATTGCCAACCATGATAAGTATTTATGAATCTCATGTCCAACAAAAGACAACATTTAGTAACGTGTTTTTACTCCAAACTTACTTCATAACATCAGTTCAATGTTTGAAAACATCCTTCTGTGAGATGACGTGGCTTCTTACACAGAATAAGGCACACAACATTTTATTCCATAGTATTCTAACGGCTATGTCGAATAGCACTGAGGTATACATATACTTTATTATCATCAATATACCCAAGACGGCTGGTAGAACTCAGACAAACCATATATTGTCATTGTGTGTTTATTAGTCATGTTTAATCAATCAAAGCATTCCAATCTTCACTTCAGGGATTTCCTGGAATGATGTACGTTACCGGTACTTCTGCGGGGCATATTTGGAGTTTCTGCGTGAGAGCGCCCTCTGGATTTCAGATGGAACAGAATTTACTATTGATCACAGAGCCGTGATTCACTGACAAGCTGCACATAAAATCATGCAAATCTTTGCCAAATCGCGTACAGTTTAATTTCGATTAATGGTGCCGCCCAAGGTATATTGATTGTGAATTTTTGTGCAGCAAAATCCCTTCTCAGGAATCCACGCAATCAAGAATTTTGCAAGAGTGAAATTAAAAAGGAAAAGGTAAAAATATTCGCAATGGGATCAAGTTAGTATCACACAGATCCGTCAGTTAACCAACATATAGCTTGGAAACGGTGTTTTTTTGATGTGAGCTGTGTATGGGATCAAAATCCCGATATTGCGGCCATGGATCAAAAAATAATAAGTGTGATTCAAAAATGTAAAAATATATTGCACAAAATTATCAGAAAAGCAAAGAATGTGGTCACGGATCAAAATATAATAAGCGTGAATCAAAAAAGAACAAGCATGAATAAAAACTTTAAACACATTCAAAAATATTTTGCACGAAACTTAAATTTATGTTCATGTTTTTGGTAAATTAATTCTGCTTCGGATGGAAAGAAGAGCAAAAAGCATGAACATATGCTTTTATATTTTTGAATCATGCTTATTATTTTTTGATTCGTGGCCACAATGTATTTGGCAGTATTTTGATCCCATAGCTGTGATTCATAGCATACACACTATAGTGGCAATAATGAACAGTGGACTTTTTTTCAGCAAAAATGCAGCCATATTTTCCCTAATGTGACAACACCTTTACTCCTTACAAACCCCAGTAAGCAAGCTAAAGGAGTTAATGATGAGGAGGATCACTCAAGTTAAAAAAATAAAAAATTAATAAAAAATCCAAACTATTCCTGAACATCTCTGTAATGCAAGGACAAAGAAAAACACTTGGGAATAAATAAGATATTTTTCTATAAAACTATATGTGTTTGAATTTAATTTAATTTATTTTACATTTTATTTTGTAGTTTTATTTTTTGTTTGCAGCTAGTTAACAGAACAAATAAAAAAATCTTTTGTGTGACAGTAAACAGCACCATCTCCAATAGGATGCCTGTTTTGAGTCTCTAATGTGCTCTGTGCTCTCAGGTCTGAACAACCCTGCTCTCTCCTTCTGCTCACGTCTGAACAAGGTAATTATACCTGCAGGTGTCTGATAGCTTTATTCATGGGACAATCCTTCCAGTTATCCTCTTTGATCAGTGGGAGAAAAGCACTTTTGGGCTGTCATCTTCATCTCCAAAGCATACGCTCTCTCATGCTACACTTGCCGACAAGGAGAGAGACATCAGTGTGGCAGCTCGGGGGGCCGCGTATAATCTGAATCTGACTGCAGGCTTTTAGAGAGACACAGGAAGTACCTAAACTCAGATGTCACCAAACAATCTCTCCCTGGTAGAAAACTTGGGTGGCATGTAGAACCAAAAAATCCTATCTTTAATTTACTGACATCAATCTGACCCAATGAACAGAGATATGATCAAAGTCATTTTTATATCTAAATATTTCCTTAATCAGTCTGTGGGCTGACCGTAACAAGAGTTGCAACCATTTTTTACTCATGTAATGTAGGAAAGACCCACTCAATTATTATCAGGCAGAGAGTTAATCATCTCTTTTTCGCAAGAGACACCTCAGCCAAAACTGGATGGGAAGTAATTCTGGACAGAAAACATCCATTTGACCCATGACTGTCATGTATCTGGTGTGTGGTGGGCGTTTTGGCGCAAAATGGCTGCCCTCGTATTATCCAGGAGGATGCTGCACATTGGTGGTAGTTGAGGAGATTCCCCTTTCCCTGTAAAGTGCTTTGAGTATACCAGAGAAAAGCACTATATAAATGTAACAAATTATTATTATTATTTATTATGTATCTGTATTGCAGTGCAGCTGTCCCTGACCAACGTCCCAGAGATGTTTTTTGCCAAAACAACAAACAAGCATTATCTGGAGTAAGTCTTCATCGAACTCCACTGACAGACACAAATAGAATCCACAGCTTTGCTTTTCAATCTACACAGTAAGTCAGACAAGACTTACGTAATGTGTGTCACACAAACATGCTGCCTCAAATCCCGGCTGCAAAAACTTTAATGGCCTGCGCCTTTGAAGACAGACCTTCCATGCGGTGGTTGTTTAATAATAAAAACATGACAGTGGAAAGGCTGTGGAGAAACAGAGCAAGAGACAATCTCACTATTCCCATGAGCCTCAGTTTAGAATCTCTGACAGCCAATCACAAGGCTCACAGCTTAGGGCACAGACATGCTTCCAGTTCTCTAAACTAACAGGCTGTTTGAGTGAACAGGCTACAGCTACATTCTTCAGGACAGTGAATTCATGTCTCAAAAACCAAGCATAAGTTGATCTGTGTCCTCTGATCAGTAGTCAAGACACCATTATTTATATAGCACTTTTTACAAAACAGATGTATCAGATGTACCTTTTGGTGATAATTTACTTAAGTTAAGTAAGTTAATTTGCTTGGTTTTTGATGAAAACATTCCAGGATTTCTCTCCATATAGGCTAATGGACTTCACAGGGCACCAAACGGTTCAAGGTCCAAATGAGAGTTTCAGTGCAGCTTCAAAGAGCTTTAAACAACACCAGACGATGAATAAGGGTCTTATCTAGCGAAATGATTGGTCATTTCAAAAATAGATAAAAAAGCTTAGCTACACTGTGTGATTTTTTTCCCCCATCTAGAGGTGAAAAGGTATATGACCATCCAGTGAATATTAGTTTCTGTTCTTCTCAATTCCGATTTCGTTTTAACTCCTACGGTGGCCAATGTAGTCCAAGATTAACATGGCTTCCAGTTCGACCTCGTCCATGATTGTTAACTTATACGTAAACGCGAAAGGCGAAGCTTTAATTAACGGGTATGTCCCTCTTTGGCTAATGTACTTTCAATTCGGAGGGGCAACATGGCGACAGACATTAGAACCCCTTACCCGTATTTATTTTCAATGGCATATTATACACTCACGAGAATACTTTATTGAATGAAGTATACATTAATGAGCACATATATTTTTGAAAGAACTAAGTGTTTTTAGCTAAGAATAAACTAAAAGAGTAACACAGTGTAGCTTTAAGCTTTACAAGCAAAAATGCTCACCTTGCTCTGTTCTGTTATGCGAGTTTGTGACTCGAGTTTCAAACTCGTTCATCAAAATGAATGAATCTTTTTTCGAGTCATTTGGTTAATTCAATGAAAGAAATGACTCGAAAAAAAGATTTGTTTTTTGTTTTTCAAAGTAGAAAAAGATTTTTTTACTGCCAAACGTATTGGGACACCCCTCCAAATCATTGAATTTGGGTGTTCCAATCACTTCCATGTTAAAATCAAGAACATAGGCATGCAGACTGCTTCTACAAACTTATGAAAGAATGGATCACTCAAGGAGCTCAGTGAATTCAAGAGTGGTACCATGTGAGTGTTGTCTTGAGATTGGCTCAACAGTGTGTAGAGCTTCATGGAATGGGTTCCCATGGCCGAGCAGCTGCATCCAAGCCTTACATCACCAAGTGCAATGCAAAGCATCGGATGGTATGGTGTAAAGCATGTCGCCACTGGACTCTAGAGCAGTGGAGGCGTGTTCTCTGGAATGAAGAATCAAGCTTCTCTGTCTGCCAACCCGATGGACGAGTCTGGTTTTGGTGGTTGCAAGGAGAATGGTACTTCCCAGACTACATTGAGCCAAGTGTGAAGTTTGGTGGAGGAGGGATTATGGTGTAGGGTTGTTTTTTAGGGGTTGGCCCCTTAGCTAAAGTGAAAGGAATACCGCTATGACTTTAAAGGGATAGCTAAGTCAGGCTAAATGTAAATTCTATCATTACTCATCATCCAGTCATTTCAAATATGTATGACTAACTTTCTTCTGTGGAAAACAAATGAAGATATTTTGAAGAACATTGCAGTTCGAACCAAGTTGACTTTCATTGTCGAGTATGGTGTAAGGGAAATTTTAAACTGAATATTAAGCTAACCATTTTTTGACATTTGACCTCATTTAAACAGCTGAGTATCTGAGACAATGTACTAAGGCATTCTGTACTTCAGATGAATGTGTGTGTGTCAAACACCTGATTGTGTGTATAAATAACAAATATGAGAAATGGAACCAGACAGATGACTAAGTTCGAACCTGACATCTATGAAGTAATCATTTAAAGAAAGTTTCCTCTACCTAGTAACAGAAGAGGCAGTAAGTGAAGAACCAATCATATTATCTTTCATTGCATCTTATTTTTTATGTATCTTTTCTTTTTGAACATATGCTTGTGTGTTTTATAAGCATAGATGTTTTCTTATTTTAGACAGAGATGATTTATACAATAGATGTGCATTTTCAGTAAATGTTGTGTCGGGGAAATTGCAAATAGGACAGCCAGGCCAGGTAAAAAGGACATAAGATTCTGCCCGGTGACAATAACTAACTTAGGGTGCGTTAGGCACAAGACAAAGAGCGAGAAATGTGTGATTAAGGGGAATTGAAACTGTGTACGAAGAGGAGGGGGTACATCTTGGAGGGTGATATTTTGTATATAAACTCTGTAAAATGGGAAGCTCTTTGCCCTTCTCATATCAGACCCTGTCTGTGTGGGAACTGCCTTTCTTGCAAGAAATAAACATGTGTACTTATGACTTTCGAGATCTTCATTGTACTTTAATTATTTTTTAAGATCTAGGTACAAAAATTTCCATAACAATGGACAAATGTATTTCTACTTTTGCGTCACACAAAATAAAGAAAGTCATGTTTGGAATGACATGATGGTCAGTAAATAACAGTTTTAGGGTGAAATATCCTTTTAAGCTTCAAGAAACAAAAAAAATGGCTTCTTTCTTATTTATACCAGGACTTAATGTAGGTTTTTCTTTTAGAAGGCTGCTCGATTTTGAGAGACAGTTCTTATATGCTTACTGCCTCTACACTCCCAATAGATCAAAGAAACGATTCATTCAAATAAGAATAATGGACCATATCAACTGAAGCCTGTATACATGCCTCTATTAAACATAATGAGATCTAAGACATCTGAGAGAAGTTCGAGAAAACTCGTATATAGAATAAGCCCTAAACAAAGAGTTCTTATATTATAGAAATACTGTATGCCTATTTTCTCTAACTGAAAAAAGACCTACTTGACATTCACTTTAAGAGCTTTCAAGGCAGCCGTTCACTCTAAGTGCTGATACAAATACTGTTCCTTACAATTATTACAACATAGCATATCCTATAATAGCTCCTTTAAAAAAAAACAACAACATGACGAACATCAATTCTAATTTTAAAAAAGCTCTTTTAAGATCACTTTAAACCAGCCAAGTCTAGTGTGGGAATGCTTTAATACAGTGGAAGTTTATAGGGTTGTTGTTTTTTTTAAGTCCATTTGCAAATCCATAATTGCTGTATCATCACTCTGACAATATGTAAATGCATTATGACGGCTTAATTCTATTATATAATTCTATTAAAATGAGCTCTGTTATCTTTGACGTAAAACATATTGGAGAACCAACAATTTTAAGCCTGCAGTGAACTTCATAATGATGCATATGAAGAGAAATGTTGTCCAATACAATAATATGATTGCCAACATAGCAGGCTGCTGCTTTTCCTGATATTTTCTAAAGAACAGCTCTGTTGCCTCTACCCACGTTGTTTCACAGAGTAAGATATTCATTACAACAGCGCAGGGGTCTTCAACAAGAGGGTCCATGGTAGTACTGCAAGGAGTCCTTGATGTAATTTTTTGTGGGAAAAGTTTAAAAGAACATTGGGTTTTTCCAGGCTCAAAAAGAGTGTTACTTCATACATACAGTATATACAGTAGTATGCATGTGTATGTGTGTATATAAAATACCAACCCGATCTCACGACCAAGTCGTACGAATTCGACGAATGATTAAAAAGTGGCTAATTCGTAACAATTCATACGACCTCACACGTACGAATTAATACGATTTTGCTAGATCGTACATATTTTACGAATTGGCCAATTCGTACGAATGACCTACCCCTGCCCCCGCCCCTAAACCTAACCATCACGTGGGTTTAGACAAATCGTAGGAATTAGTACGAGTGAGGTCGTACGAATTAGTACGAATTAGACACTTTTTAATCATGCGTCACATTCGTACGAATTGGTCGTGAGATAGTGTTGAAAATACACATTAATGTATTTAAATAGTAGATATACACTGATGGAAGCATTATAAAGTAAGTATGTTAAGATGATACTGTAGATATTGTAGATCATTTTATACCACATATAAAGGGGTCCCTGTCAATATCTTTATATTGGCATTTAGGTGGCCAATGCCCTTCTGAAAGCAGTTCTGAAATGGCTGTCTGTGTATAAGAGAAAAGATTTTGTCTGATAAGACAGAAACAACATAACATGAGCAGAGTACAACATAAAAGGAACATGAACAGGGGTTATATAAGGTTCTTATGGGAGGAGAATGGGACCAACACAAGTGCTGCAGTGAGCCTACTTCCATCCCTGCAATCCCATTCCATCAGCATCAAACACACAGTAAACGGCCAGAATTTTCCTTTAACGCCCCTGGCTCAGAATGGCTCAGAGCTTGGGCACTTCCTGTATCCTCTCATCCTAGATGCTTGTCCTGTGGCTTCAACTCAATTCAACTTCTTGATTTAGTCCCAAGAGAACCATAAGCATCAATAAAGAGCAGCACACAATATTGAGACCGAATGGACTCTTCCAATAGGAATAGGAATATGGACAAGCAAAATTGCCAGAGAAGCATTTTCAAGCAAAAATCACACCATACAGAGTAAGAAAACGTGATAACGTGTCACTAAAAAAAGAGCAGAGACAACATCAATCAGGGTAAAAGGCTTCAGTGACCTTGTGTTTGTATCAGGAAATAAACCTCGATAGATTGTGTGATTTGAGCTTGGTTGGAACATAACGTCGAAAGAAGAGAGATCATTTTCTTTGATAGCCTTAATTAATTCATTGATGTATTCAGCGCCCCAGAAGCTCCTTAAATCACCCCGCAGATTATGATCTCACCGGTACATATTAAACGCGTGAAATTTAGTGTATTATGCGCAGAAACAGATATGCCTTCAGGTGGAAATTAAATGAATAACATTCAAAAGCAAATTAAACACAGAAAGGTGCCATTAAAAAGGAGAGAAAAAAAGTCACGTGTGTTTGCTTCTGACTAAAGTGGCGTTTTTAAAGCGATTTTTGCCATGTTTATCGTTCATCTTTGAGGAGCGCCACCAATGTTGCCTCACTCCTGGAACAACGCCTCTCGCTCTCTCAGATGTTCTGACGGATGTATCAAGCCATCTTTATTAGCCTAGACCCCAGGAGAGAGAGTAATGGGCACAGCCCAGCAGCCTATTGCTATCTCTCTCAGACAGCAGACCACGGCCCCCTCCGTGGCCCTATTTAAAAGGCACTTATATTTTCGCTTCAAGGAACGCAGTTTTCCACTATGGCAGGAGATCCTTGATAGCCGCACACACGCCCAAACAGAAAAAAAAAAGTAGGAGGGGGGAAAAAACTTCCTCATTAGAATTCCAACAAGGTGGATGATTGCCAGTGGAGACTAATGTAATTGTCATGGCAACTACACAATGTACAAAGATCCCGATGGAATTACTCTGATTTTCCCCTTCCCCCTTTCCATAAAAGCCATTGGTTTAAAAAGAAGTCGAAGAAATTTCGGGTTTGGAAATCTGACAAGCTCTGAATAATTTCACAACTGGTAGAAAAACTAAGACCATCAGGTTCCAGACAAAAATCAATTATAAATGGCTGTCAAATTGAAATGATATAGAGAAAAGCTATGTATACAACAATTAAATGGGCTAAAAGAGCACATCTTTAAGGCAGACATGGAACAATACAAAAAGAAATGGATTTTCTGCATTTACACAGGGTGTATGTTTAGCCTCCCTCTGCAAGTGAAGCCAGCCAGACTGATGCAGAGGCTGGAGGAACAGCCACAAGCAGAGGGCACCGCTCTCCTCACCCATTCGCCCACTCTAAGGGGAACCAATGTGATTACTGCATTACCCTCTGGCAACCCTGCTTGAATTTGGAGTCTGCCTATAACCGGCTCGCTTGCCTAAAGACTGAGAAACAGACAGAAAGGGAACAAGAAAGAGCGGATAAAGGGTCCACAAAGGAAAATCGAAAATAAAAAGATTCATCTAAGCATTTTCTTTGTCTCGCTCCTAATCGTCATTCTGCATCTGTGAATGGGTGACGAAGTTCTCGGGAAATTAAGGCAAGCCCTGGTGCAGGCTTTGCCCTTTTCCGCAATTTATTATTTCTATGAGATGACGAAAAGAAGGGGGGAAAACAAGAGACTGTGGAAGTTGGCTGAAATTAGATTAATCAATTCCACTTCCCACAAAATTAGGTCCACTATCCAACAGTCGTGAGAGAGAGTGCGAAGGAATAATGTTTTTTGTTTTGTTTTTCCCAAAAGCCACTCTTCAGATCAACATTAGCAGCTTTCTGAGTGTCCAGTACAGAGCTGAATCAACTGTGTTATTGTGCCTTCATTAAGCTTATTGTGTCAGCAGGAAGAGGAGAGAAAATGGCTATTTTAAGGGATTTATGCACTCTGTGCTTCCATGGGCGGGCAGTGAAACTCCAGGCCAGCAATTCCTCCTTTCAGAGCACTACAAAGGAAATGTAATTACCTTGATATGGTGGCAAAGGGAAAGGGCAAACTCTCAATATGCAGTAAATGCACTCACGCTGAGACCAGGCAGGGCTAATTTGCTACTGATCTGTAGGAGTTTTTCCTCATTTCTATCCCCACCACCCATTTCTCTCTCTCTCTCTCTCTCTCTCTTCGCCACTCTCAGGGGGAAAAATAGCATGAAGGAGCCGTGACCCTATACCAGGCTACATGATCTCCTCAGCTCTGAAAACGCCTGAACAGGACAGCATTAGCATGCAACATGCATATTTAAAAAACATAGGTAAAATCCTCTTTTTTGAAAGAGAGAGAGAGATACTCACCATAACCTCTTGCATGGCCTTAGGCATTCACATTGTGGGGTAATTTGCATTAATATTTTTTAAAGGCACATAAAAAGCCCTCAATGGTTAATAAGACGAAACTCCTAGAGAAGTTTAATTTAAGAATGCTAATTAATTCACTTTTTCATTAGCCTCCATTTCAGATTAGGGAGGCTCTGAAGACAGAAGCAGAGAACACAAGGTTTTTGGAGAGTATGAGTAAACCGCCACTCATCTCTGCAATTGAGAGACAGAGATGCAATTACATTTTTCATTGATAAGGGCAAGTGGTTTTATTACTCTCAAGGCTTTTCTCTTTGTTTAACTCAATTTCAAAGTAAAACTTTCATAACGCATTTGTAATAAAATGTCGCCATTATTGTTTTGATACAGTAAGACAGTGATTTTCATCAATGTAACTGTGTCTGATTAAAGGGACAGTTTACTTTGAAATTATTTTTTCATATGTTTCAGCTTTCCTCAAGGGAAAGGGTCGAACCGTTCTTGTCTGTCAGTCATAATGGAGTTTTATGGGGTTCACCTCAAAAAGCATGCACAGAGAAGTCCAAATTAAACATGATTTAAAGACTCGTAAATGTAAGTACACATTGATGGCCTAAGACACGAAACGAGCGGTTTGTGTGAGTTAAATGTAACTTGTAACCACAGCCACGTCCAAGTGATCTGAAGGCACGGGTGCTTCGGTCTGCGCATGCGCCGGAAAGTGCAGGAAGTGATCTCTCGCGCATGTACGTCACTCATTCAAATCAAAATTCAAATTTACGAGTCATTAAATCATGTTTAATTTCGACCTCTCTGTGCATGTTTTTTCAGGTGGACCCCACATACCTCCATTATATAACTAACAGACAAGTACTGTTCAACCTAAAAATATCAAAATTGAAAATACTGTGGAAACAAAGACACCTGCATCTTGGATTCCCTTGAGGTAAGCTAAAACATATCAAAAATTAAGTTCAAAGTGAACTATCCCTTTAATTAACAAATGACAAAAAGTGTTTATTTATTTATTTATTATTTTATTTTTTTATCAAATACATACAGGGCAACCAATAACAATTCTCTAAATAAATTACCAGCTGGTTATGAGACAGTGGCAGATCCTTAAACGTATGCAAGAAGCTTGCTGGTTCAGATTCCTGACTGGAGGCGAATAACCCAAAAGATATCTGTTTTAGCAACCAACAAAACATTTAGCACCTAACTGCTCCAAGAGCTCAATTCTCTGACTTCCGTTTGTCCCGAAATTCGAAGATACTGTACATGCAAATTGATCAAGTTTAATGAATGTAGTATAGTTCAGTCGACAAATGCACATAAAAAGCTCCACTAAAAGAGAATGAAAGGATGTATTGTGCAAAATGGGCTTTTACTTTGGACTTATTAGTAAGGACAATTCTGTAAAGTCAGAGAGGAGAACAATAAGAAACCTGAGATTCCTCAGCGAGCGAGAGAACGAGAGCGATGTGGAGGGAGAGAAGGATAAAGTGGATGAGAAGGAAAAAACGCTGCATTCTTGTAACTCAAGACCTGTAAGAATGTGTGTGCAGCAGGTATTTATGGAAAGGTGATGGCAGATAGTTGCTCTGGAAACGGCGACAACAAAAGAGAAAAGCAGAGAGTAGTGGAAGAAGGGAGAAAAAAAAGGAAAAAACAACTGCAGGCAGCGCTCAAGGTGTGATGGCACCAGCTCTGCGTACCACGTCACCATGGCAACAAGCGGCGGGGAGAAATGGCGGTGTTAACATTCATTCAGAGAGGCAGCACGTGTCCATCAATCTCTAGCACATAAAGAGGCAACAGCACGTCTGCTAATAGTGTGAAGCCTGCAGGGCGCTCTATTGTTCTGCTATAATTATGCCAAAAAGGACAGGAAAAGGGTGTTGCTCTTTTCTTCACAAAGGGGTCCCAACACAAACAGATTCAAAACAGAGGCTTCAGTTCATCCCAAGGTATAAAAGAAGAGCAAACCTGACAACATGCACACGCACACACATTGCGGGCACACGGGGCACCCCGTGCACTCTTTTGAAAGAGACACCAAAGGCGGACAATCCCGCTTATCACTTTGTTGTGATAATCTTTTCTAAACACAGCCCTGGGTGTGCAGATAAACTCCAAACACAGCATTCAAGGTGAGCTCTCTCTCTCTCTCTCTTCCTTCACTTCTTTCTCGGAATTCCATTTTTTTCCATTTGGTCCGTTTGCTGCCACACTCTGTCAGCAGTGGCAGGATGACGGGGCGGAGGAGAACCGGAGGAGGTGGAGAGAGGAAAACAAGATGGCACAGCGGCGTGAAGGTTATGACTTTGAACGTGCGCTAGCTGGGGACCAGAGCGCACACACTTTGACAAGCAAAGACACAAATACACACACGGATTGCTCTGAGTGTTCCTGTTTGTTCCAGGTGCTTCTCTACTCTTGCTCAAGTCAAACATCTACATGGCTATATGGAGGGAGATCTGGATCAACTGGTGAAGGTCAACACCTGAGAGGGTGGAAGGGAATCACCAGCAATTGGCTGAGCCAAACAGGGCTAAAATGTGTAGTCGGCATTAACTGAATTTGTTTGTTTTCCTGTTTTAAACAGTTGATTGACCTTGTTATTGTTCATTGTTCAATAATCATTGTTATAATAGAATTAAAATGTAAATATTTGATTGTGAACACTAATTAAAATGACAAAAGCACATAACATAGAGGCTAAATCCTAAACTAAAATGAGCTCATGAGTATTCATATGTGTTTTTACGCAAAGTGGTTCTACCACATGTAGCCAACTTTTACTTATATTACACGAAAGGATTTATGACGCCTTGGGTTCGCGTGAATATTAACGATAAAGGGTGCCATGTGCGTAGTATAGCGCCGATTTGTCATATAGCGTTCTATGTGACGCTAAAGGATGAGAACGGGCTGGATATTAACCTATTGACAGCACTAAAACGTAATATATTGACACTTTAAAACCTTAAAAATAATCGCATTTCTGTAATCGTTTAACCATTATTTATCATGTAATATTTATTTTATATGCCGTGGGACACAAAAGGTGTTTTTTCAATATAGTCCTATATTGTGACTGAAATAGAATCATAAAATACACAAAGAACATAAAAAAGCAATCAATTTTATTTGTGTGCATTTGTGGGCAACAGACTCAAATTCGAAGCATTTCGATCTCCCCCTGGTGGCTTGCTGCAGTTTAGGTCATAAACCCCGCCCTCCGCATATAATAGAATGGGATGCGATCCAAACAAACAAACAAAAAACTTTAAAAAACTTTACTTTTTTTTTCTAAAGATCGTTTCTGTCATTTAGGTAGTTCTTATCACACAGACACTAATTTTCCAATTAGTTTGGTTTTAGTTATTTTTTAATGCTATAAAAACGGGATGTGACGTCATGATCAAACATGAATAAGGCACTTCTGTGTGTATGTGTGTAAATGCTGAGCGAAGAGCGTCAAAGGTTTCTATGTACGTGTTTTTGAAGCGTTGGTCATTGTAGCCAACATTAAACGCATGAACGCAATGGCCAATAGAGTATCGATTTTAAGAATTTTGAGATTGTCAAATCAGATCATTATATTAGGTTTTTTTTAATCAAACTAGTCATTAGCTACAGCCCTAATGCCGAGAAGTCACTGGATACACATTCTAAAGTGTCTAAAGTCATGCTACATGCTTTCTAGTGGCATTAGCCCTTAGCGCTTCGGTTCTGACTAGACTGCGACATTTAATTAAAAACAAATGCCACAGTGCCTCCTGAACTCATAAGTCACTCTGCCAATGCTGTGTTGGCATGTCATTGCAATCATAGCAACACAATGACTCACAAAGGTTCTGAGGTTATCAGCTTCTAGTACGTCAGCTGAGCTTAAGGTCAGAAGGACACAGTATCTACACTGTCAGTGATCAGGGTTTCTGCAGTGTGAGAGGGCGTTCACATATTTTAATCAGCCTTGCAGGACAACTGGCCGGCAATAGCTACAATTGCAGCAGTGGCGAACTGCAGAGGATGAGTCACAAACAATGAACTAAATCTGTCCAAAAAAAACAAATGCGCACATAAGCGCTCAATGAGACACGTGTCGCATTTCTTTTTGAGCCCCTAAACACAGGATGAAAGAGATTAATTGCCCCATCTCAGAACTGCATTGAGTATGCACATCACCTCTTTAAAGGGATAAGAAACTGAGAAGAGAGACTCAGCTGAGGGCTGATAATAATGTGTCACTATAACTGCAAACGCAGGGACAAGCTGAAACCTCTAGATACATCATAGTACGAAAGTAATGCGGAGATCTTGGTGGGAGATTGTCGAATGTCATATTGGCTTTGGGATCTGGCGATAGCTCTGGGTCTAGTGATAACTGTTTGAAATGAGTGTGAACGCACAGCACGTGAAGGCTCGGGACCCCACCTATTCGGAGCGTTTTTGAGCGGATGAGATGTGCAGAGACACGAGGAGCAGCCATGGCGCCTGAATGGAGCTGGAAAGGGGCTGAGAAACTCCACAGGGAGCATGGCACTGTTCTCACCCTAATGAGCAGCCAGATCTCAAAACAGCAAGCCTCCAAAATCTCCAAACCTGTTCTACTCTCACATGGGACTGTATCAAACACTTTCACTCACACTGGAGGAGTTCGAGTAACAAAGTGCCGGCCAAACGGAGAGCTTGTTCCCATGGTTGAGGTGGGAGGCCTGCTCTGAGCGATGGGCACAAAAATCACTTTCTGACTCAACACATTCAAAGCGTAATTACATCCAGCTGCCTTTGTAATCTACTTTGGAAAGGGAAATCAAGGAGAAGGATGATGGAAAGATGAGAGATTGAGAGGAAGATCGGATAACAGACTGAATCGTGCATTTACAGAGAGGCCGGGGGCTCAAACTCTTACCGGAAAGCCTCCAGCACAGTTCTCTCCGGCAGACGAGGGGCAACTCGCTTGAAGGCACTTTTGAAGTCATCCATCTTTAAGAAGCCACGACCTGGAGACAGTACAAACCAAGAGCAAGAGTTAATAAGACTAATAATTTAAAACATCATAAAGTCCTTTATTGCCGGATCGGGTGTGTTATTAGAATGCCACGTTCGTATGAGATCGGGCAAAGAAAATGAGTTTGCTCATTATTTTCTCTTAGCTTTCTCTGCTCATTCCACCCCATAAAAGGTTGCTGGCTAAAGCTGAAAGTATACCTCCCTTGTCCGCGTTCTGCTCTGCCTGATGAAATTGTCATGATCAGTAAATCCACTGATATTTGTGGACACCGGCCACGTGCAGACCCGTTTTTGTGTCAAAGCAGTGGCCCAGCAAACACAGAACGTTGGCACAATGTTCCCAACCTCTTAACAACGTTTTAACAACATGGCCAAAAGGTTATTGTAACTAAGTTGTGTGGTGAATGTTGTTACAGCGTTGTCACAATGCTGACATTGACAACCTTAAGCCATTGCTTAATGGTCGTGTAAAACAACACCCTTTTTACCTCCTCCAAAACAGCTTTGTTCACAGTGACCCATTTCGGTGCATGTCTCTTTAAATGATAATGAGCAACTTGCACACTCCACCCCTCGCTTCCATGGGGGGTGTCGAATGGCTGAGGGCAGAAACATAATACAGGACAGTCTGTATTATGACATCATAGTGCTCAGAAAAACCAAACGGCCTGATTTTTGAGAGTGTTTCGACTTTTTGAAGATTAAAAAAAAGTAGTGAATGGATTTTTTTCATTGTATGGTGGTTGTGTCCACACACTGCAAAGACACATTTATATGCAAACACTATATAAAAGTGAAGTTTGCAACCGATGATCCCTTTAAAATGTTTTTCTTTAATTGCTAATGCAACCTTTAAACACCACAGACTGAACAAAATTAAGCATTGCTTGGTAACTGGTTGACCAAAACTGGTAACAGCTGAAAGCTGACAGCTATTCAGCCTAATTCATTTGTGTGACAGTCCAACACTATCTCACGACCAATTCGTACGAATTCGACGCATGATTAAAAAGTGGCTAATTCGTACTAATTCGTACGATCTCACTCGTACGAATTTGTACGATTTGTCTAAACCCACGTGATGGTTAGGTTTAGGGGCGGGGTAAGGGGTAGGTCATTCGTACGAATTCATACGAATTAGCCAATTCGTAAAATATGGACGATTTAGCAAAATCGTATTAATTCGTACGAGTGAGGTCGTATGAATTGTTACGAATTAGCCACTTTTTAATCATTCGTCGAATTCGTACGACTTGGTTGTGAGATCGGGTTGGACAGTCTAACAGAAGGATGGCCAAAACCAGTGAACCAACTCTGAATTCTTGTCAATTTATTGCCATTTATATAGAAACTCAACTATAGCGAATTAACTGTGATAATGTGAGAAATGTTGAAGGTGTCTGAATAAATTTTCGTTTGACTATCTGTTAACATCAAAAAAAATGTGTTTTGTGGTTTCATGACCCTTTAAGTCCACTTGCAGCTTTTTGACTGAGATTGTGAAAGCAAGGAGTAAGACCAGCTGAGATCTCAGTGTCTACAGGAGTCTCTTTCAGAAATCTCAGAGGAACAGCTTCTTTTTGCCCTCTTCTCGGCGACTGGCACGCAGGACTTTGATTTGCAGGAAATGGCTCCCCTGAGGAAGTTTAGAGCGCTCACATCCAAAGTCAGAGCTGAGAGTGGAATCTGTTTAGCGTGTCTGCTGAATTGATGAGAGGCACAGCGGCGGGCGGCAGCACTGTGACATGCATGTCAACACGCCAGACCAAGCAACACCAACCGTAACCAAACACTGCCCTCCACAGCCATGACAATAGGCCTGTTCAAAACTCGAAAATTACACATCTCGCCTGTGAATAGATTTGAAGTGTTAAAAGGGTGTATAATGGATTTATTAGCTGAATGCAGAAGAAATTAAAGACAAAGCACGAGCAGCAACCGGCAGGGAGCACGGCTCACTTTCACACCGGGTGAGAACGGGAGAGTTTCCAACTGCACCGAGCATGCTCTATCACAGGGCAGGCTGCCACTTCAGCTCTGAATGGGAGAGACGCACTTCAGCGTGCTTTAGCTTCCAACGCATCCCCATTGAAGATGAGGATGGGGGTGACGGTGCAGATGAAACGGTCATACATCTCATCCAGAGCAAACTGTTCAGCCGCAGTTAGGAGAGGACTTGCCTCTGTTGGCAGGCTGACAGGAACATCAGGCAGAGAAAGCCAGGACAGAGGGTTTAAGCTTAGCTGGCAGAGGAACAAAGACATTCAATCTGGGAACTGCTGAAATTATTTAAACAATTTTCTAGCATGTAAGCTCTGCTGGAGAACACCTGCCTGACAGTTGTCCTTCAAGTCTTCAGCTGCGCATGTTCATTGACAACTGTTCAAAGGGAAGCCAATTGAACTTTTAAAAAGATCCCAATCTGATACAAAGTGCATCTCGTAGCACTATCATTTGTCAGTGCTGATATACAGTGAAGACCAGAATCACAATAAGTTGGGTTAGTAAAGAATAAGTTAGATTCAGAATTCCAATCTAGTTCTAAAATTAGCTAATTTTCAGGTTGCCCTGAATTCGTACAAGGGTTGAGTGAACTCGCTCACAGCAATTTGGTCCTCAAAATGAATTTGATGGTTCATTACCATTCACAATTCTAATTAAAAGCCAACTGTAATTTTTTAATGCCTAGTACTTATTGCTGTAGACAATTTTAGGTCTGGAAAGATGTAGAAATGCTCTATAGCCTGATCGGGTGGCTCACAGGAAGTCAGTGATATTTCAAAGACGACTGAGAAATCAAACGAGATACAAGAGAGATAAACAGAAAGTGAACAAGAGAGAGAGAGCTTCAGGCAAAAATAGGTCCATCGTATGTCTGCTGAAGAGGCGTTTTCACATGAATAAATATCCTGCTCAAATACACCGGTTTTCCTCTTTAATGGCAGGTCAGCAGGGTTAATGAAATAAGATCCCTCAGCCATTCTGAGCAGATTCCATCAAGGTCAGCAGATATCCTCCTTCTGTGGTCACTCCTAACTTTGTAAAAATAATTTCTGTTACAAAATTAATTAGTTAATTATACATTTGCCTCCCTTTGGAATATCCTACAAACAGTTCCATGGAGGCTGAAACAATCCAGAGAGACCGCAAGGCCCATTTTACTGTGTTTTCTACCCAACCTTGAAAACTCAAATATTGGTTCAGATGCTTCATTTCACAGAATGACTTAATTTAGGGCAAAACTACAGCTAAAAATGGGGGAATCTTTGCATTTGGCTTTCTAGCTTGTAAGGCATTAACTGTTTAAAAATCAGTTTTTCAGTTAAGGATTCGCACAATGGCCTGGCTTTGCAGGATGAAGCAACCAAGACTTTCCCACCCTCCCTAACCCCCAGGGAACGCACTTTAGCCCCTGCCCCAGCAGAGGTCTGTGCACAACACTGCACTGCATGATAGTAACAGTGGACCAAAGAAAAGGACACATGGCGCCCTCTACTGTAATAATATGAAAAGAACAGGTGTGTTAAAATGCTATCATAAACACAGTTATTAGGATTAGTTTCACCATCATTATGTGTAGGCAAACTATACCTAATCAGGACTAAAATTTAACAGATAGCACAGGCATCGGCCATTGTTTACAAAAGAATATTAAAAAGAAAAAAAAATTAATTGTTTCTGCCCAACACCAAATGGACCTCATACTGCAGACATTCTCACTACAATTGCACTATACACTCACCTAAAAGATTATTAGGAACAACTGTTCAATTTCTCATTGATGCAATTATCTAATCAACCAAGCAAATGGCAGTGGCTTCAATGCAATTAGGGGTGTGGTCCTGGTCAAGACATTCTCCTGAACTCCAAACTGAATGTCAGAATGGGAAAGAAAGGTGATTTAAGCAATTTTGGATGGAAAAACATCCAGTATGCGGCAGTCCTGTGGGTGAAAATGCCTTGTTGATGAGGTCAAAGGAGAATGGGCCGACTGATTCAAGCTGATAGAAAAGCAACTTTGACTGAAATAACCACTCGTTACAACCAAGGTATGCAGCAAAGCATTTGTGAAGCCATACGCACAACCTTGAGGCGGATGGGCTACAACAGCAGAAGACCCCACTGGGTACCACTCATCTCCAAATAGGAAAAAGAGGCTACAATTTGCAAGAGCTCACCAAAATTGGACCGTTGAACTGACTGGAAAAATGTTGCCTGGTCTGAGTCTCAATTTCTGTTGAGACATTTAGATGGTAGAATCAGAATTTGGGGTAAATAGAATGAGAACATGGATCCATCATGCCTTGTTACCACTGTGCAGGCTGGTGGTGGTGGTGTAATGGTGTGGAGAATGGCTTCCTGACACACTTTAGGCCCCTTATCGCCAATTGGGCATCGTTTAAATGCCACGACCTACCTGAGCATTGTTTCTGACCATGTCCATCCCTTTATAGCCATCATGTACCCATCCTCTGATGGCTTCTTCCAGCAGGATAATGCACCATGTCACAAAACTCGAATCATTTCAAATTGATTTCTTGAACATGACAATGAGTTCACTGTACTAAAATGGCCCCCACAGTCACCAGATCTCAACCCAATAGAGCATCTTTGGAATGTGCTGGAACTGGAGCTTCGTGCCCTGGATGTACATCCCACAAATCTCCATCAACTGCAAGATGCTATCCTATCAATATGGGCCAACATTTCTAAAAAAAAAAAAAAAAAATGCTTTCAGCACCTTGTTGAATCAATGCCACGTAGAATTAGGGCAGTTCTGAAGGCGAACGGGGGTCAAACACACTATTAGTATGGTGTTCCTAATAATTCTTAGGTGAGTGTATATATTTGTTAGTTTGTGGGGAAAAAAAAACAACTTTAAAAAACACTATAAGTGCCTCATGGAACATATTAAACTAATTGTAAAAATCCATGTCATGACCCCTGGTATTCTATCATTTTAAACCGAAAATGCTTACATGTTTTATTTTGTTTATTTTTTTTTACTTCATTGGTATGGTACAAACTTGGTAAAGGTTTTGACACCTGCAAAAAAATCATGGACATAATTTGAAAAGGTTACATGGTCCTAAAAAAAAATCCTGAAACACACTTGTGCTCCTCTGGGTCAAAAATGACCGCATTGGAAATGAATGGGAGACTAATTTCTAGACTAATTTAACTCTTTTGGCACTGCGGCCAAATAAATTCTTATACTGAAAGCAATTTTTTTTAGATATTAAGCTAAAATTTGGAACACAACTTTGCCGTTGATTTCATATAAAAATTGAAAAAATATTTTTTGTGCATTTTTCATAACAATAACCATAAAATTCTGTAACTAAGTTCTCTTTTATAAAAATGTTTCACTTCAGCAATATTTTGCCATGTGTCCTCTTAAAAAAATATTAAACTTAAGTCTTTGCTCCAAAGCATTCAAAATTTACAATAGTTTAAGTTGGAAATTCAATTTTCGGGTCTATGCTCAAAATATGAATAAATTGATTATAACTACTGCAAATATAAATGTAGTACCATAAAATCCGCTAAAAATACAAATTATTAAATAAAAAAAAACATTATCAAACTAAAATATAGTACATTCCTTTCATTGAATTGATTTTAAAAAAAAGGAAAAAAGAAAATCACCACGCTGAGAGCACCAGAGGGTTAAACATGCAGAATGCAAAGAGTGGATGCACCTACAATGTACATCAAATGCAGTGAAGATCTGCCTCGTCTTCTCATATGGATCTTCTGATGACATCTTCCTCCCCATGAGAGGCACAAACTGCTCCAGTGGGACCCCTTTAGGAGAGAGAGAAAGAAGGCTGGGTCTATTACAAGGCTCTCGTCTGAAGTGCAGGTTCTTCCTTTACATGGCAGTCATCTGAAAGCACTGTGTTTAAAGGAGTAATATCTTTCTCTCTTGCCTGCAGGGTAGTCTTTTTTTCTCTGAGTGCTGTTATTGAGATGAAAAGGGTAGGCTGGGGAGTTCTAGATAGAATTCTCACGAAACAGCAAATATACAGAAGGAGTTTGGCGTGGGGATCTGGGTGGGCCATGCTGACAAGTGATGGCTGAGAAACTGGGGGATAAACCTCTATTGGGAAAAGCTCAAATTAATTAAGAGATCCAAGGACAGACGTGATGGCTCCATTGCACTTTAAATCATGCCAAAACATAAGCTGTAATGCGTCCTTTGAGAATCTCACACCTAACGGACAAGTGAAAAGAGTACTATGTGAACACAGAAAGGATTGCTTTTTCAAAAACAAGTTAGTAAGCAGAAGTGTAGTTTTTTCTAAAGAAAATGATTGTGGAGCTTGATTTGCATGTTCAAAAAAAAAAAAGTCTCACTATCAAGTTTCTATAATATTCTGGTCCCTAGATAGGGTTTCCCTCCCTCATTTTTGTCATGAAATAATACATCTGATTGCTTAGAAAAGTAATAGTACACCTCTCATCAAGCAGCATGAATTGAAGTATGACTATACATATACAGCACAAATGGCGATGGACAAGATACACACCAATGTTTTATAAAATAACAAAAAAATGAATTAAAAGTCACAATTACATAAGAAAATGTTGCTATGTAACAGAAGTAACAAAATACATTTTCTTTTGTATTTTGACACACATATCTAAGTAAAAATGGATTATCCGAAAAGGAAAAAATAGGGTAATAAATCATTTACAATAAGATCAATAACATGCAGACAACCGACAGGGGGAAATTTTATTGCAGACTTGAATGTGTTCTGCCAAATTTTGATAGAATTAGGACAACTTTAGGCTACAGAGATTTTAAACACCACAAAAGTGACATTTGCTTCAGTTGTCATCAGATGGCCATGAAAATTCATAGGAATTTGAATTAAATTATGAAGTATTTTTATAGACACACATTTTGCTCTCCAATTATATTATCCTAATTCTTACAATCAAAAAAAGAGAGAAAACTTCAGCATGTATGCCACACAGCATGGACCAAACATGCATAAATAAATGGATAAATGTAATAGGAAAATAAATAATGGAATAAATAAGGGTGCTGTGATCGTTATAAACCGATAATCGTTTTATTGATCTGTGGTCACCGTAAATTTTAACAAACAGGCGCATTGTTTAGAGCAAAATAAGGTGGATAGGTCTCTGCACAATCCTAGAAAATGCAAGACAAGTCTGCCGTTTGCACTTGTAACGGTTACCAGCTGGAGTGCCCTATTGAGCCACCAGAGGGCACTCCAGATAAGACTATGTTTCACACAAACTACAGTTCCCAGAACTCACTGCCTGGACTCATCATCACTGATCACATTCACCTGTACCTCATTCACTATTGCATTCACCTGTCTCATCTTGTTAGTCTGGCTATATATACCATGTTCATTCAGTCACTCACCGCGAAGTCTTGTTTAAGTGTTTCACTGCAATTCTGAGCATTCTTATGGTTTTCTGGTCTCTTGGTTTTGGATATCTTGCCCTGTTCCCTGGATTACTCTCTTGCCTCTGGCCCCTGCCTGTTTTGTTTGTTTCTTTGTTTATCTGTTTTGGACTGCCTATCTATTTATGACCCTTGCCTGTACATTGGATTACGCCTCTGGATTGCCCTCAAATAAAGCTGCGTTTGGATCTCATCTACAAGCCTCAGAGCAGTTCGTGACAGCACTAATGCAGAACCATATAATGACAGATGTTTCCTTTTGCACCTGTCGTATGGAAATAAAATAATGACAAATGTTTTTGAACCAAAAAACTTGTTGAACTGCACTACTTAAAATAATATGCATTGCATTGACCCTTCTTGCATTTTTATGGGCTGAAATTCAACATGGTTGTACATTTAAGCTATGAATATTTCAATTCAAAACATTCACATATATTTTCATTAATAAAAAAAATTAATAATCTATATTTCACCTTTCAGATTTCACATCCAAAATATTAATTCTGTTTAAAAGTACAACCTATAATATTCTACAGGAAATTTCCGGTCCATTCTATTTTGCTTTACAAATTCAGTGGTAGAAAATTTGACCGAAAATTCAAAATTTCACATCCTGGAAATGCAGCATAATCGAAATGGGACTGTCTGCGGCTGCAAGAGAGGGGTGTAACTTGAAGTTGGATGAATGAGATGTTGTTGGCAAGATGGCAGCTCGTTTAGAGACAACCAGAGATAAACAACGGTAAGAATATTTTTCAGAGATAACCGTTCAAATTGAAATGTGTCAGTCATTTTCATTCACTTTTGGTAACACATTTTGGTATTGTTTCTAGAGTTGATAATCTATTAACCGTCCTCGCTTAAAGTTGAGCAATTTTTTACAGTCTAATAAGTTAACATAGCCTTAACGTGCTCTCGGAATTGTCGTAAAAATGAGTTTCTTGTTTTAAAAAAATGAACGTTGCATGAACTTTTTACATCGCAGCAAGGGGAAAGAAAAACTTTTGGAACTTTGAGCTACTCAATCTGTGCCCCGCGGATGCCAGCAACACAACACATTAAATAGCCCCTGGAATGGTCACTTGCCATTATTAAAATGTAAATGCATACTGTACATAGATGTTGCCTAATTTATTCTTTTCAATACTAAAAATAACTTTCCAGTTGATCTGCCTGATCCTGTAGCAAACTCTCTATTGCTTAGTTAGATCTGACGTTTCTTCGTGAGCAATCAACCAATGATGCACTAAAGCTTCGCAATGACCGCAAATGACTTCGCAAACAGGTAGCTGCCTGACTTATACCACACACACAGGAAAAAGTGCAAAAGTGTTCTCGCCCAGAGCTCCTGTTTAAAATCATGGACAGCTCTGATTTGATGTGCTTCCTCCCTTATCACTTCAGACTGTCCCTGAGCCATTCCAGACCAGGTTGGAAGCCAGAATACAAACATTACATGGATGCTGAATGAATGTTGCATTAACAACATAGGACGTTTTTTTTTTTTTTTTTGGAGATTAAAAGACTAAATCTAAAGCTTCAGATCTAATCTAATGTACCATTCTGGTTAGTCAAGCATTTGTCTGGGCTTTGAGAGTCTGGGCCGAGGGCCGTGAGAGAGCAGTGCGATGCCAGTATACTACAAAATGAGACAAATGAGTCTCCAAAAGTGCACGTGCAAACGTGTGCAAAAGTACAGGATAGTACAATACAATAATTAATAAGTAAACAGAAAACAGGCACAGTAAAAGACAGTGCAGCACAGTACAGTTATGATTGAGTAGTGCAAAGAGATGATACTTTCTAAAAAAAAATGCCAAATGTAAACATATTATGAATAGAATACTATGAATAGTTTTCTGTGGACATACTGAGGTAGCAGCCCGGTATAGAGTGAAAATGAATTAAAGGGCAACTCTGAACATGTGCAAAAGATGGAGACACACAAATGTGTGTGTGTGTGTTAGACCAGTCTCTGTGTATTAAAGAGTCTGATGGCTTGGGGGAAGAAGCTGTTACACAGTCTGGCCACAAGGACCTGAATGCTACAGTACCCTCTTGCCAGATGGCAGGAGGTTGAAGAGTTTATGTGAGGAGTGTGTGGGGTCATCCATAGTGCTGGTTGTTTTGCAAATTCAGCGTTTTATGTAATTGTCTTTGATGGTGGGAAGAGAGACCCCGATGAGCTTCTCAGCTGTCCTCATAATCCTCTGTAGGGCTTTGCGCTCATGCAAATAATGCAAGTTTGAATCTATGTTGAATCATATCCCTAACAATAAAAATGGCATAAATAAACATCTGTTATTTAAATATCTTTCAATTATCCATTGTCGAGGCCTTTCTGAATCAACAAAATCTTAATTCTGAAGCTTTCATTCCTTTGTGATAAAAAATAGAGGCACGAGAAATAGCAATTAGGAGATGTGACCTTTTCACCATTTCTCGCTTATAGTGTAAAAAGAAGAAAGAGAGTGAGATAAAGAAAAAAGGGGTTGAGTAGGCTAAACAAGTGGTAGTAGTATTGTGAACGCTGTGTAGCACTGAAGCCTCAAGTGGCCTCTTTTCTGTGCAATGAGCCTGCCAAAGCATTTCACTACTGAGTCTAGTCAAGCCTCCCACATCACCACCAGCAACCCTCTCCTCCCGACCATCACTAATTTAGTAATCACATGAAATTCAAAAGAGGGGCAATTTAATTCACCATTTGCTCTGAGCAAGATTTAATGGTGGAATATTTCATCACACAAAGCATGCCACTTTAACTAGATTATCTTATGCTTTCCCACAGGGCAGCATACAAAAGCAATTTGCTTGTGGGATAAAACAAGAAACAAATTACTTACTAATCTAGGTCTTCAACCATTTAATGTCTCCTTCAAAATGCTGTCCTGCCAAAACCCCCATTTTCCTCAGTGTTTCTGTCTGTCAAAAGGGCCTGTAGAAATCCTCTATGCATTTCACGGCAACATTATTTACCGTGGTTTGTCAGGATTTCATTACTGGCAATGTGTAAAAAGATTATACAGTAGCTAGCTACGTCAAGCTCCTTTTCCTTTCACTTTGCCTGAGTGGTATAAAATTTCGTTTTCCATGTCGAAAAATAAATCAGGAGAGAAATTGTGCATATAATCTTGGAGTGCACATCAATGTGGCTTGAGTGTCTGCTGAAGGTGAAATACACTAAAATATACAGAAATGGTATGTCTAAAACTGTACAGAAAACTGTGATGGATTAATCCAATATGACGGGTACTATATTTTGCCTTTACCTGGACAATCCTTATTAGTGCCATTCTCCATCAAGATATTTGTCTCTGACTGCAAGAGAACATACAAAATGACTTAAAATATGATTAGACATATACAAAAAAAATCTTTTTTTTTAAATGCTCCTAGCCCTGTCAGATTAAAAATTGTATTCCATTAATGTTACAAAATTACAGTTGTCATGAGTTGTTGACTCTTGATTCTGATTCGTTCATTGATCAGGCCATTTGTATGAATCGGTTTAACAATTAATTGATAAAATCTAACTCAAAAGAACGATTTGAGAAAGAATCAAATATTGCTAGTTAGTATCCCAAAATAGAATTTCAGAATATCCCAGTGGGTCTGCGTTATAATTAAGTATTTAATAGCATCCATACGTTACATAAAAGGTAGTCATAGCTAGATCTATATGTTGGTCTTTTTTAAACAAATGTTTCAGGACATATAATCAATGTAAGCATAAATATGTAAAGCAGTGCATACTTACTGTATATGCTGTGTGTGTGCATATTAAAAAGATAGAAGTACACCATATGCATATTATGTTAGTTAAATGGATAGGCTAATTCACCCAAAAATAAAAATTCTGTCATCATTTACTCACCCTCAAGTTTTTCCAAAACTTTATGAATTTCTTTATTTCTGCTGAACATAAAATATACTTTGAAGAATATGGGTTCCATACTATGAACATCATCAACTGTTTGGTTACCAACATTTTTCAAAATATCTTCTTTTATGTTCAACAGCAGAAAGAAATTCACACAGGTTTGGAACAACTTGAGGGTGAGTAAATGATGGCAGAATTTTAGGTAAACTATCCCTTTAATATGACAGTAAATGTATAATTTAGAGAATGTCAAGTGGTTCTGATTTTCTGTAGGCCTACCTTTGATGGCTTGTATCCACAAAGCATTATAACTGCTATCTTAAGATCTTCTCTGGACAAATAACCTTTCTTACCCACATCACACTGATGGAAAACCTAAAGAATACATAAACATAGACATTACAGTCAGAGTTAATCTGTAATCGTAATTAATATGTATAACCCCCTAGTGGCAGTTTTTTTTTTTTTTTTTCACCCAAAAATTAAAATTATGCCATTAATGATTCACCCTCATGTCGTCCCAAGCCCGTAAGACCTCTGTTTATCTTTGGAACACAGTTTAATGGCACTAATTTTTTTCCACTGTTTTTTATTTACATTTATATGGTGCATTTGCATTTTCATCCTAAGAATTTATAACCAATAAAATGTGCTTTTATTCCCATCCTAAGGCTTCATTCGCTGACTTTGAGTCTTTGAGCAAAAAAAAAAAATGAAATGTAAGCACAACAAAAGCTCTACAAAAATTGTTTTCTAAAGACAGATATTGATTACAGTGGTCTGTATCTTAAACCTGCAGTGATCATAAACTTGCATTGGTTACCTCCACTGTATATTTCCCCACACATGTTAATGCTTTGATGTTAAAGCTAGAATGTCACTAATGTGTTTATTTACAAAAAGGCATGAGTGGAGAAAAACAAGTTAATTTTATTTTTATCTAAATTGTCATAAAACTCCTATTTAAATAGATTATTCATATAGGTTATACAAAAAAAAACTGAATAAGCTGATCTATAGAATGTAAACTGGTGGTGGCCTAGTCTATGAAAGGTACACCCCTCTAAGCTCACAGAAATGGTTAGACCCAAGTCTTCAGCAGCCAATGACACCGACCGTTCATAATGATTTTTAACGCGTATTTCACGCGTGAAATATGCGTGAAGAATGCGAGAAATACGCGTTAAAATTTGCGTGTTTTTGGCCCTAAAGGCTTTCCATAATAAGGCCAACGCGTTTCCACATCGTGTTTTCGTTCAGAGCCAGCGTGACGTGACTGAAAGCAGCAGAAGCGGCGGAGCACAGCGGTGAGAGACGCTTCACGGCCCGGCAAGTTTAATAGGCTGCATTGCAAATCCTCGTCGCCAGAAAAGTAAAAAGAAAAAAAAAAGATCGTAAAAGGAAACGTGACTGGAGATTACAAAAAACACGAGTTAATATCGGGATAACTTTGTCCAGGTGATAGACCTAAATGCAGGAGAAAGAGTTCAAAAGAGACGCTGAAGTCCTGCTTTCTTCTCGACAGGTAAGTCAATGTTACAGTCTGAATTACAAGCTTTTTTTTCATCGTTTGCTTGTGTACTTTATTATATAGACAAGATTAACAGAAGGCTTAACTACTTATTACAATAGTTCATGTTTTTCACAGTCAGTAATTCATATTGTAATATTGGTTCATTCGTTGTGTCAGGTTACTGTTTGTTGGAAATAACACATCTGTTCACCTGTCCTGAAGGAACACTCGACGAAGTGCTAATCCTGTCATAGCTTTTTGGTACATTACCGTGGCTGCAACGCGCATTTCAAAAAGCAAGGCCTAGAGATTCGTCTGAATGCAAAATACAGTTTCGCCGCTAGATGGCAGCAGTTCCTACACATAGTCCCTGTAGGTGGCATAAGTGTGTGTGTGTGTGTGTGTGTGTGTGTGTGTGTGTGTGTGTGTGTGTGTGTCTGAGAGAGATTTGGTGGGGGGTGGGGGGAGGGGGGGTTGAAATGTGCGTCCAATCATTGCATTAGGTCAGAATGCAATAATATGACGTCCTACCTGCCTTTAAAATTATGTAGCTTTTTTCATACCTCTGCGCACCCATCACAAGTCATCATGCTATGCAGACAGAAGTCAGTCACTTAGCATTGCAACATAAACTGCAGCCGCCTTCACACTGGCAGTTGAATTCCTCTCCGATACGACTCCGAAGAATTTATGCATTTCAATGGCAACACTATCAATGCAGAAATTAATCTGCAGCAGGTAACGTTAAGTCAGGTTATACAGGTTAGTGATCATTAGGTTTATTTGTTCATGTGCTTTGAGACATGATGTAGTAGTTAGACGCCCATCTTTGGCATAGACCGTAATCTTTGGTTGGTCCTTGCTTTGCGCGCTCATGTTTTGAAGGAGGCGTGGCTTTGGAGACTCTGAAGTGAGGCAATGCTACTAAATGATCAAACTGTTGTTGTTGTTGTTGTTGTTGTTGTTTTTTATTTGTTGTTGTACACAATACTGAAATTAAACGAGTTTGCAAAAGACTGCTGTTTTGGAGTTGAAATGTAAATGAAAACGGGCAGCTAGATGAAACAATATTAGAAATTAAGGGCAATTTGGTGAACATTACAGTGCAAAAAGTATAATAACAAAGCAGCTTTGCTGAAAACAAACAAACAAAAACACATGATTATGTTAATTGACAATTTACAGCATTTCTTGAAATAAATAATAATGTTTTACAGCACCGAATTCGACGCAACTATTTCTCTGAAGAACTCAACAGCGCAGCGCACGCTACTATTTCCATAATAAGTCACAATATCTCGGCACAACTACGGTTATTAGTTGTTATACTGTTATTATGTTACTGGTATTATACTTTGGGCAGTGGGCCCCACACAATATTATGTAGGTTACTACTTTGTAATGATTTATGGGGCCGTGCAATAATGAACGTAGAGACGTAAGTTACAAAATACAGTTGGCTATTTAGAAAACCCTCCAAAAAATTCGTTTCAGAGCCCGGATAGCTCAGTCGGTAGAGCATCAGACTTTTAATCTGAGGGTCCAGGGTTCAAGTCCCTGTTCGGGCGGATAATTCTTTTCCCTACTTTGGGTAGAAACATGTCTTTTGAGAAACCTCAAATTGAATTTCTATCCTGTTACTAACGTATTATCTAAATGTCAGACCAAGCTAGCTTTTTAAATAATGAAGCCCAGATACATTCCATACCCATTAACTTAAGTAACGTTTCACAAAAGCGTGACATGTTCAGTCAGTCGTATAACTTGAAAACGGTCTACCTTATCCATATATTATCATATTTTTGTAAATGTATGCCATCTTAACATTCGTACCAGCATCTCTGTTTCACACGTCATGACATCGTTCAAAATCAACAAGACTCAAATCTTACCAACTCAATTTTTTTCCTTTCGGCATCGTTTATTTGTCTCTCATTCCTAAAGCTTCTTCCAGTGGTGACTGTTTGCATTTGGGACAACTTAGATAGAAATATCTCAAGACTTCTGGAAAGTTGTAGATGTTTACATAGAAACCGTATGGATGTAAGGGACTGGTTGCTGTGTGCTGATTTGTTGAGGTTAAGCACGCAGTACAATGATGAAGTCAGTTATTTTCAAATTAAAAGTTTTTATAATGAAACGTTAATATTAGGGCTTTTGCATTATGGAAGTGTTTGTATGGCAATTAACCACCCCCTTTCTCATTATTGTAATGAAAAAAGTCCACTTCCTAAGAAAAAGTCATACAAGTCGTAATTATGAGATTAAATTAGAAATCATTGAGCTTTGTTCATTATCGTCTATCACAGAGACTTTTATTTTGAAGAACATTGTGGCTTTTCTCTTCTGTTACTACTAGCCTACATGTGGAATGTACATAGCGTGTGTGCCGAATCAAAACACAACAAACTGTTGTGTCCCTGTTAATGAAATGAGTTTTAAATGGACAACGGTCAACTAGTTCCGCAGCTGTATATATGCATCACGTATTTAGCTTTCTTTAAACCGTAACATTTCAATTATTGACCTGTAACTTAGCCTGTTACTTTTCACCTTCCCGCCTCTTTGTAAGTTTACGTTCATTTAAAAGTTACATTGTGCTTGAGCTCATCAGTCTATCCGTTGTTCATGTAACGCAATGCGAGCATTTATTTCTTGTTTTAGGCTCCATTTGTACATTTGTTTTTCAATGCATTTGTCAAATGACAATATTAAGGAACTGTACAGAATAGTATGCTCGTTTTACAGTGTATGTTACAGCATGCATTAAAAAAAGATAATCTAAAACTTGTTGTGATCCACAGCTAAACAAAAATGTCCCAGGACAGTCAGCATGGCAAGTGGACCATATCAGATAGTGAAGACGAGGACAACATTATCCCTCCAACACCTCAAAAGGGTTTAAACAAACCAAGTATTAAACCTGATTTAGAAATAAAACCACATAAGGTCTTCAAGCAAGAGCCCAAACTGAGTCCAAAACGCAATGAGAAAGCTGAAAACTCTCCTTCCATGGGATCCGAAGCCAGAAAAGCTGCACATGTGAATCAAACCAACCCTGTAAACTATGAAAGCATCTCTTCATCTGCTGTAAAGAGAAAGAGAGAAACAGAGGAGGGGGGCTGGAACCTCTCCAGCAGTGATGATGAAGCTCCTCCACATGTCATGAAAAATGAACCCAAAAAGCCAAGTCCTAAGAGGAAGAAGACGGAAGTCAAACGTCCCCCGAGCCCTCACGGCACTAGTTATTATAAAGAAGAGCCAACTGATTTCTTTGAGACCAACTTATTATCTACGAATGACATGTATCGTTTTTATTTAAACAAAGTTACTGGGATACCAAAAAAGTTCAACACTGGAGCACTGCATATCAGAGGTATTTAAAGGGTTTGAACTTTTAAAAACAATTCTATGTGTGTATATATATATATATATATATATATATATATACATACATACATACATACACACACATAATATAGAATAAATATTAATTCTAAATATTATAGTATAATAAAGTTATGATATGATGTTGTATATTTTTAAAAGTCTTCCTGTTTTCTTTTCCTCTCCCTCTCCAATAATCAGAAATACTTTCTCCGATGTTTGGAATGCTGAAAGAGTCTGTGCAGGTATTGTATGAATGGATGAAGTTGCACCTAAGGTGTTTACAACAACCACGAACAAAAGTTTGTAATGTTTTTGTCCTGATTCACATCTTTCTTCTTTTATAGTTTAATTACTGTTTTGACATTCCATGGATGGTGGAGCAGTATCCGCCAGAATTTAGGTAAGATTTGTTGTGGTATTGCAGCTGCATAAATTGAAAACATAATTTCACTACATCGAATGAAATGGCACTACATGCCAATAAGTGCGTATGCTGTTTGTTTTTTAGGGACAAACCGGTCATACTCGTTCACGGAGAAAAGAGAGAGTCCAAGGCTCGGTTAATTGAGCAAGCCAAACCATATCCAAATATTCGTTTCTGCCAGGTCTGTGGTTTTTATGGTTTTCTTGATTTGCATTAAGCTACTTGTTCCACTAGAGGGAAGCATTAAACTTTATAGTAGTCTGAGGTCCTCTAAACCAGTCTCTCTCAACTGGTGGGTCGATGTTTTGAGTGGGCCTCAGAGTGTGGAGTCAAAGAAACATCAACAACAACAACAAAAAACATAATTCTAAATATTTTTCTGATGCGATCATTTTATTTTGAAAGAGATTTGAGAAAGCTGTTGACTCTTCTGTGTGATAAAGTTAAAGTAAAGCGTGCGTGAGAATAAAAATGTGTTATCTGCGTTCTGATAAGATGTTGTCAGGCTATGTATCACTGTCATTCTAACGTTGGATTGGTTTGTGCTATGGTATAGTGGTATAGCCCACATTTGTCCACAATTACAGGATTAAGGGCTATAAAGTGAATACAGTTTGAGGGTTAAGCAAGCAGAACTTGGATATTTTTATTTTGAACTCTTACATTTGAATTGCAAATTAAGCAGTATGGTTTGGTTCTGGGCGACAACTCCCTGTGCATCCATGCAGCCTAACATGGACGAGAGCAGCAATAACCCCCCCTTAGGGTAAACCGAACAGAACCAACATGAATGTATGCAGATATCATAAATTCAAGACTTTAAATTACAGCATTATTTGAGAATTTAATGCCAAATCCTGACTGGACGAGAGGAGGAGCTGGGGATGGAGGAGAGTAATAATAAGCTCCTGAGAAACATGATAGCTGCTGATAATACTGAATGAGCTTATATATACTGTGTGTGTGTGTGTGTGTGTGTGTGTGTGTGTGTGTGTGTGTGTGTGTGTGTGTGTATATACACACACACACACACACAGTGATAGGCGTCATATTCCTATAGGTAGACGTGGATCTGTTTGGGTTTAACTAGGGGACCGCTATTTAATAGCAATATCTTATACTTATTCATCAGTATTAGTTGGGTTGGCAATTGTGTATGTGTGACTGTGTGTATGTCAACCATTATTGTGAAATACTTTTTCTTGGTTCTTAAAAGTAAATTTATGTTATCTATATTTTTTAGGAATTAGGTCAAATTCCAAAAAAATTGGGTCGCCACTTAATGACCATTGGAAAATGTGGTTCCCGTGGCCAGAGCAGTTGAGAGCCACTGCTCTAAACAATTTGTTTCTCAATGTCTGTGTATAGTGGGAAAATTGTGACATTGCTGACAAAAAAGAGCCTTTTGTTGTTAATACATACCATTTCATTTTAAAAGAAATACTAAATGTTTATTGTTGAATTGAACTCTCTTTATGGTTTTTTACAGGCCAAACTGGACATTGCATTTGGCACACATCATACGTGAGTGTTGGACATTTTATTTCTCTGTATAATTTTAGTGAGACTGAGCAAAAAAAATTTGACTTAAGCTTGGTTTCTTGTAAAAATCCATAAAGCAGTGGTTTTGAGTGACAAGTCAACAGTGGTACTGTTGTAGCTTATTTACTTTTTATTAAAATACTTTAATCAGGTGAAGTATTTCTGAGCAGTCAGTAGCATCCTGCATATGGGAGGTACTGTAGCGCTCCTCAAACTACTCTAGAGAGTATTGAATTCTTCGCAATCCATGCCAATGCCCATATTATCAGATGAGCATCTGTTGTGATGAGTTGAAATTAGATGTTTAGCAGGAGCAGTATTGAGTAGTGCTGTTTTCTCTCCAATCTTTCATGTTTTATTCAACAGAGGCCAACGTAACAGGATTGATTATTTTTGACTCCAGATGAATGAATTAAAAGGCTTGTCACCAAAAAGGCAGTAAAAGAACATAAAGACTGGCAGAATAATCCTGTTCAAACACCTTTGTCAGGTCTTCATTTTCTAATTTTTCTTCAAATGAGTTTTAAAGATCCCTCTCTGAAAAACATAAAGAGCTTTTTTTTTCTTATTTTATTAAATAAATTAATACATTTTCCACCCAAAGAACAGCACAGAATTGATATTATATTCCAAAATGTGGGGTTCTTTTTATAATTAATAAAAAACAAAAGCTGAAGGCTTGGTAAATGACCCCTCATTTTGAAAGCTAATCTTTCATACCGCTTGACACTAAAAGGCATGTTATATGCAGAGAAGTAATATTGAGTCTTTGGTAAATGTGCCTTAAGGTTCAATGGCAGTGTTTTGAAGGACACAAATAAAATAAAGGCGAGGCAAGTTTATTTATATAGCACATTTCATACACTATGGCATTCAATTGTATTTAAGTTCTTGTTGATTTTTGCAGGAAAATGATGCTGCTTTGGTACGAGGAGGGATTCAGAGTCATCATTCTTACCTCAAATCTCATCCGAGCCGATTGGTACCAGAAGACACAAGGGTAAGACGAGCTAAATGCACAATCGCACAAGATCTTTCCAGGCTCATCAATACATGTTTATAATTTGATACCGAACAGTAAGACTGATTACCCCTAATTAATTGCTAGTTGGTCATACTAGTTCTTAAGACACTGTCTTGACATAATGGCTATGTTTATGCAATTGGGAACAGCTGTTTGTTGTGCTGTTTTCTTTCTTTTTTTTTTTGTTGAAGTTGCTCATTTTCCGAGTGCAACAACATTTGTTTCATTTCTGAAATGGAAGTTATGCATCCACTAATGATGCGTTTGTCTGTTGCTATGACAACACACTGTGCAGACACTTAGAGTAAATTGAAATTAAGCTGATCTATTCTAAATTGGAGCGTTGAGCACTACAAATCTGAATAAACCAATCGTGTTGTTATAGACTCATCTCAGACCTGAAATGGTCTGTTTAAATTAGCTACATGGAATATTTGTTTAAATTAAGTAGCGTTTTATGAAAGCTATCCATTAATACATGTGTTTTCCATGGTGTCATATTCATTCTACGGCAGGTCAGAGCGATGCCCAATGAATTAGCAATTGCTTTTAGTTATTGGGCTCGGTTTTATTAGCGGTGTATCAAGAACAGAATACCATTAAGGAGACAAAAGCTTGAGAGTCCTATTGTAAAGCTGGCAGTTAGGTTATCACCCACACTAGGCTGTGTGGATTAGTGAGAAGCAAATGAAATATCTAAATTGAGCAATTAATATTTAAACCTTCTGGCATGCATATATTCAGGCAATGTGGCAAAGTATATTATCACATGTACTGAACCTGTACTGCAAGATTAAGATTGAGGCATTAATAAGTGTTGGAACCATGGCCTAGTGGATAGTACACATGTTGTGCCACGCTGTACTGTGGGGTTTATAGAGACGATGTCAATCCAGCTGACGTTTCCTAGTGGACCCTTAACAGACTGTTTTAAAACATGTAATATAGATTTATAACACTGTATTTGTGTTATATTACCTTGGCAGTGAATTACAAAAACAAATTTGCTGCGAGGGTATTTAACAGCTGATGGAATGACGGCAAATTTTGCCTCATTTTCTCTTCTGACTGCTGTAATCTCACAATATTGTTTACCTCATTTGTAAAGTTGCGTAATTGCAAATTTATTTATTTTTTTTTTTGCTATTGAACAAATGGGAATACAAAAAATAGTTTTTGCTGTTATCTCCCATTCACCACTACACAGAAGCTTACACAACTATGAAGACTTCCGCTTCTGAGAACCCCAGAAATTAAAAAAAAAAAGTTCAATACCGCTTCCACCTATTCTATTCATCATTTCTTCTCCTCAGAGACTCTAAAAATAAAAGTAGGAAAAATAAAGTGATGTGGAAATCTTTGGCAGGTTAGAAGAGTTGAGAAAATGTCCACATTTTCTAAATTTGAAAGAATCTGTTCTATGGTTGTAATTTGATTGTTCAGTTAGCACTAAATAAAAATTACCACTATTGACTTTCTCAATGTGTTTTTGTATTATTGTGAACAGTACGGTCACATTTAATTAATTAAAAAAGGCATCCTTGCTGAATAAATTTTTATTTTTTTTTACAAAATAAAATTGCTGAGCCCAGACTATTAATTTGGTAGTGTAAAATGATTTGACAAACAGTTCATATTTACTTTACTCACAGTTGAACCATTGTTGTTGTTGTTGTATTTTCCATCAAAAATTCCATGTGCACCTATTTTTGTGATTGGAAAATTTTGCCGGCAGTATATAGATCAATTAGAGTTAGACATTATAGGCCATAGTTGAAAATGTATTGGCACTGAGCACAAAACGATTAAAAAATAATAATTCTAGCCCATAATGTTATCCCATAATGGGATCGCAAATCTTGCGGAAGCGATTTTACTTTTGTTGCAGGTGGTAGTGGGCGGTCAAAAAATATGGTTGAGAGATCTGATCGGCTCATGAAAATTGCAAAGCTTCTAACAGCAACAATAATTTCCATAGCTCAGCTGTTTGAATTGGCTGGGTAAATGCTGGATGCAGTTACATGAAAACCAGAGTTTTTCTTCAGTGTTCTCCTTCAAGCATCAGCTTCAGTCTGCTTCAAAGCACAAAGAATATCATTACTGGTCTCCTCATCTGTCTGATCCCAGGTATTTCTTAGATATTGCCCAAGCCACATTCTTATTATTCACACAGACGTACGTATCTTCCTCTCAAGTCTCTTTTTTTTATTGGAATGGCTCCAATTTGAATCTGTATTGATTTGTTCTCTTTTGATTTATCTCAGGGGAATATGCTATAACCAGTCTGTCAAGACAAGTCTCCACACTCCTCCAATCATGAGATATTGAATTTCTCTAAGAGAGGTCTAGAATGTTGAGGTCTTTTTCAGGCTGACGTATGTGTCCTGCCAAAGCGGGTATGGCATGGACCTGTAAATATACACTCGCCTAAAGGATTATTAGGATCACCAAACTGTGTTTGGCCCCCTTTCGCCTTCAGAACTGCCATAATTCTAAGTAGCATTGATTCAACAAGGTGCTGAAAGCATTCTTTAGAAATGTTGGCCCATATTAAAAGGATAGCATCATGCAGTTGATGGAGATTTGTGTGATGCACATCCAGGGCATGAAGTAGGGTTGTGCCGATAGACGATAGTATCGTGTATCGACGATAGTCTGACATATCGCCGATGGCAGATGCCTTTGACGATATCAATACGATAATTGGCTCGTTTTACCATATTGTATTAAATTATTATTATTAGGCCTATTATTATTATTATTATTATAAAGCTAGTATTGTTATTAAATGAATATTAGGAACTACAATTAATTTGCCTTGCCTAAATTTACAACGACATCATCTCATAACAATTGCAACAACACACGCACGTCGCACTAATGAGGACTCCTCTAAGAGAATGTTTTTAAAACAGACTAAAAAACATCCCACATCAAAATTTAATTGCAAGGCGATCCATTCACAAATTATCAAGTGTGCTCGTTTTAACAGACGCAAAATTCAATTTCCTACAGATCCAAGATGAAAACGGCATCGTTGTTCGTCAGTATTTGTTTCCGTAACACATTAACAAAACGTTTAATGACACTAACACTAAAAACAATACAATTACTAAATAGTATTAATAATAATATCACTAAAATAGTATTATAGTTACCGTTATCATCGTCGTCTCTGAGGGAACGCGGCGTTAATGCAGATGCCGAAAGCAGTCCGTTTTTACTTTCACTTTCAGAGATTGAGCGCGTTTACATGCGACGACGTTCTTAACCTGATTATGTTGAATAAACTTGACAATGCATGTGGTCATGTAAACGTTTCCTTTATCAGAGTCAAGTCATAAGTATAAGTATAAACCGATCGACTCAGCTAGACGTTTGGCCCTTGCTCTTGTTTCTATCGGCATTTAAAACACATTAACCCGCGTACTTCGTGCTTACTGTGCGCATGTGAAGTGCGCAGATAGCGCACTGGTAGGGGGGCACATATCGCAAACTCCGACTTTTTCTGACCCAAGAAATTATTAAAACGTGTTTTCATCTCGTGCAGAAATAGACCCTAGTCAAAATGCTGCATGTAACGGCATGAGGATAGGCTAATGTGTCCGTAAATTTCCCGTTGACAAACAGAAGGATTAGGATCTCTTTTTTTTACCTCACTATACCAGGAAATAACCTGATCCTATTAATAAACACTCCACCTTTGCTAGCAAAATAGAAAAAGATTCTCGTATATAAAACGAAGTAGGCTAATAAAACAAGCAAATTAATGAGTAGGCTCAATAATCAAGTTAATAATCAAATAAGTTAGCCCCGCCCCCTCACGATAATATCGTGTATCGCCGATCTCACAGGCTGACGATAGGACGATATGAAAATGGAGCATATCGCCCAACACTAGCATGAAGCTCCCATTCCACCACATCCCAAAGATGCTCTATTGGGTTGAGATCTGGTGACTGTGGGGGGCCATTTTAGTACAGTGAACTTATTGTCATGTTCAAGAAACCAATTTGAAATGATTCAAGCTTTGTGACATGGTGCACTATCCTGCTGGAAGTAGCCATCAGAGGATGTGTACATGGTGGCCATAAAGGGATGGACATGGTCAGAAACAATGCTTAGGTAGGCCGTGGCACTAAAGTGTGTCAAGAAAACATCCCCCACACCATTACACCACCACCACCAGCCTGCACAGTGGTAACAAGACATGATGGATCCATGTTCTCATTCTGTTTACCCCAAATTCTGATTCTACCATCTGAATGTCTCAACAGAAATCAAGACTGATCAGACCAGGCAACATTTTTCCAGTCTGTCTAATTTTGGTGAGCTCTTGCAAATTGTAGCCTCTTTTCCCTATTTGTAGTGGAGATGAGTGTTACCCGGTGGGGTCTTCTGCTGTTGTCATCAGCTTGAATCAGTCGGCCCATTCTCCTCTGACCTCTGGCATCAACAAGGCATTTTCGCCCACAGGACTGCCGCATACTGGATGTTTTTCCCTTTTCACACCATTCTTTGTAAACCCTAGAAATGGTTGTGCGTGAAAATCTCAGTAACTGAGCAGATCGTGAAATAGTCAGACCGGCCTGTCTGGCACCAACAAACATGCCACGCTCAAAATTGCTTAAATGAATTTTCTTTCCCATTCTGACATTCAGTTTGGAGTTCAGGAGATTGTCTTGACCAGGACCACACCCCTAAATGCATTGAAGCAACTGCCATATGATTGGTTGATTAGATAATTGCATTAATGAGAAATTGAACGGGTGTTTCTAAAAAATTCTTTAGGTGAGTGTAGCTCAGTGGGCTGATATAATCTGTTTTTTTTTTTCATTGCCGAAGCGAATCAGAGCGTGTTGCAGGGACGGCAAAAATATGCAGTACTCGTTCCTTTATGCTAGTGCTATGGCATCAACTATCCATCTAGATAGGTTCTGTTTCAATGCGGCTAGTCCCTTAGCACATCCGCTGCAAGAAACGAAGAGCTGCTCAGTCTGTCTGAAAACAGACAAGCGAGCGATGCCCTGACTGGGCAAAGGAAGCTCGCGTAAAACCAGCAGGGCAGACAGGGAAATAACCTGAGCCCTGAAAGGTGTGTTGAGGGATTTAGGCACGTATCCGTGTCTTGGTTTGAGGATGACTTTCGAGTAATTTGGCCCAAATTCCATACACATCGCACATACTATGAGCGCTTGTAAATCCTCTATGCTTCACTGAAGCAAGAGCCATAAGAAACACTGTCTTGAATGACAGAAGTTTCATGTCTGACAAATGGATTGGCTCGAACGGGTCACCTTTCATGGCTTCCGTGGGAAGGTCACACATGGGGACTGAGGGGGGTCTGAGAGGATTCAGCCTCTTAGCTCCCTTAAAGGGTTAGAAAATTATGTCATTAATGACTCACCCTCATGTTGTTCCAAGCCCGTAAGACCTCTGTTCAGAACACATCTTCGGAACACAGTTTAAGATATTTTAGATTTAGTCCGAGACCATTCTGTCCCTCCTTTGAAAATGAATGTAGGATATACTGTCCTTTTCCAGAAAGGAAATAAAGACATCATCAAAGTAGTCCATGTGACATCAGTGGGTTAGTTATTTTTGGTCCAAAAATAAATAACAAAAACTACGACTTTATTCAGTATTGTATTGTCTTTCGGTTCTGTTGTCAAACCACGTTCAGTGACGCTGATGACGTAAGAGCCCATCGAGCTATATTTATAGGCTCAGGCCATGCCCACTTTGGCTGGAGGTGACGTAGTTGGCGCGAAGCATCCCCATTGGATCTGACGTCACCTAGGGCCTCTCACAATAGGCTGCTGCAGTTGCTGCGGGACAGCCAATAGGCACGTGAGCCATCTTCCCTATGTCTGCATTCTGCCATTATGCTTTTTCTGTTTGAAAAGATATCTCATGGACAAGAGGTTTTCTCCAGAGCCCGTCTAATGGAGAGCCTTGGCACTTCCTATTAGCCCCGTTGTGTATCATCCTGGTTGCAGTTCCATTAGAATTCCACTGGAGGTGATCGCGGGCGAGAGCAGAATGAATGGGAGTCTTTGGGGGTAAACGGCTAAAAGTGTCTCTTTCACCTGCTTGTCGTTAAATTAACATAGATTTAATAGCATTCTGCTATTGTGTGATGTCATCACATTTTTAAACGGATTTTTAGAACAGATAAGTGAACTTAAAAATGCAATTTTCAGCTGAGTGTATTATCTTAGCCCTCCCTTTTGAATACAAATTTCAAATTACTTGACAAAAAATTATATCCTGAGAAAAGTGGATTTATGGGGGTGAAACCCCATTGACTTCCATTCATTCTGCACTCGACAGAATGAATGGGAGCGCCCCCGCATGGACAGAGACGTGTTACTGCAGCCAGTCCAGAACCCGGAAGTAACCAGCCAGTGCCAATTCTCTTCAATTAGACATTCTCTGTTTTCTCCTAGCATAAGATATTACGCAGTATGAGAGAACCTCTCATAAGAGAACATAATTTTCACAATCCATGTTTTCTTTGTCTTTTTGTTCACTGTAAATTGTATGGAGTGACTTATTTATGCATTTACAGCATTGCTTGTTGCGATGCTTTTGTTAAGTTTAACCATGATTTTAAATGTGAGTTTCCAGTCTCTATTGAATGTGAAGTAAAAAAAAAAAAAGATACAAAATAATATAATAGCTTGTTATTGAGTTGTCCTTGCATGATGCGTACAGAAACAAACCTGCATAGTCTGATTTCAAAACAAATGACTCCTGTGAACAAATTATTTTAATGAATAGTTTGAAAATGTTGAAATTAGTCTGACAAATCCTTCTGAACAGAATGTCAAAGCGATTACTTAACATCGGACTCACTTACCGAAATGCAAGTTATCAGTGATGTCTATCAACATGAAGCAAGTTTGTGCATCAACTTTAGTTTTTCTCGAACTTTGTTATAATTACCCATTGGGATTAAAGCCATTTTGACTTTGGACAGGGTATGTATATCACGTAACACAAGCAAACCAATTAATGACATACCTTAGTCACTAGCACAGGATCTGACATTCTTGTGCATTAACTTTATTACTTTTTAATGATTCACGTCCTTTCCATTGGCTTCATTAGTAAAATATGCTGCATGTTTCTCTATGACAGGATGTGGATGAGTCCTCTTTACCCCAGGTTACCGGAGGGAAGTCCGGGAACAGCGGGGGAGTCTCCCACCAACTTCAAAAGAGACCTGCTGGATTACCTGGAAACATACCGGGCACCAGAGCTTGCCGAGTGGATTGACCGCATCAAACAGCATGATCTGTCAGAAACCAGGTGAGATTCTTTACAAATGAAGGAGACATATTTTATTTAGAAAGATTGTGTGATATCAGGCTTGCATGGAGACTTGACAGATTGCTAAAAGTATCCACAATGATGCTTGCTCGGGCAGCCACCATTCATTTAGAGACCATCTGGCTGACATGTAAGTCATCAAAAATATTTTTTTTTGTAGAATTGTATTTGATACAAAACTAACTTGACTAAAACAAGTGAAAAAACTTTGAAAATAGTTTCAGCTATGACTGAAAGTCTGAAACTGTTTTCTAGTATTTAATTTGCTCCATAGGGAAATGGATTTTTAATGAAAACTTATAAACTATTAAAGACAGATCTATAAGAAGACCAACTGTAATTATCAGAGGCTGTTAATCGATAGTCACGATGCATTTATTAGTCATCAATTTGCATTATTTCAGTTTATTTTTAAAACAATACTTATTTTTATTATACTTGCGTTTATTTTCATTATATTTTACTTATACTTTATTTATAATAATAGGGTACTAATGTTTAAAATTTATTTTCTTAAACACTTAAATTAGCATACATTTAAATTGACACCCACCATGGTGTTTCTTATTAATCAGATTTGTCTTCAGCCGATGCCCTACTGCTAGTCAAGTCATTTATTATTGTCATGTGTACAAGTTACCAAGTACAGCGAAAAACTTACTTGAATGCTACTCCACAGACTATAGACGGACCAAATACAATAAACCTCACTTCTATATTAACAAAACAAATACAGAAATTACCAAATGATTGCCATATGACGATAAGAAGTTCAGTGACAAAATAAGACAATAAGTGACATAAGACAATAGAGTGACAAAGTGTACTTTAAAGGTGAAGTATGTTGTTTCTGCGACATTAGTGCCACCTAGCAGAATTACAAAAATACAGCATATTTTGCAAACACCCCTTTCACATTAGACTCAACTCAAACACAACTCAGCAGCTTTTACTGTTGCTTGTAAAGGCATGTCTCAACAGGTAAATGTAGGCTACTTTTAATAAAAGGTCATGCATATTAGGAATACTTTTAGCTCTGTTGCTATGTGTCATCATAGTAAGCAACTGTGTAGCGAACGCGAGCATCTCGCTTATTAAACACATGTATCTGCACCAGGTCCATTTTTGACATGACGCACCACCCAGCATCCCAGGTTAAAGAAGTCACCACTCGCCACTGCTGTAACTCCTGAATAAAAGAAAAAAAAAAAAATAATAATACTCACCCCAATATTATTAATGGTTGAGGACAAGTTAAAACACCCAAAAGAAATTGTAAATAAATAAGAAATGTGTTTAGACTTTATAAGAATATCTGTCCATCCAAATGTAATTGTTTTTTTCACAGACATGACTCTGACAAATATGCAGAGTTTTTTAGACATTAAAAAGCAAATAAACTAGATAAATTATAAGAACTGTGTAGTCAAAGTTTGTTTCCACTAATATGACATGCTTAATATTCTGATTGGTTGTGTGAAAATTGCAGACACAAATCCCACCTGCCACATCATTTAAGGGTTGATTTTAAAATAAATACACATAATGTCTTATGTATGTTGTCTTGTATAGAGTATATCTCATTGGTTCAACTCCAGGAAGATATCAAGGACCTGCCATGGAGAAGTGGGGCCATCTACGATTGCGAAAAGTAATGTTTTTTTTTGTTTGTTTTTTTGTTTGTGTGTGTGTGATTACACATTTGTTTGTCTGATTGTTTTTCCCTCAATAGTTCCTCTCTGCCCTAGACATAAGAATGATGCTCATGAAAAGGCATTGTATGCTTACTGGATGCCTTTGAAATGTACTTTCAATTATTTATTGAGGGAATTCAGATAACAGGCAGAGCCAGGTGTTGGATTGGCCTTGGCAAGATTCAGAAACTGAGCTGGGAGAAATGAGTTTCTGTATTTCGTCTGAAGTTAAGTCAGACTGAACTCATCCTTGATTTTGTAAATGCTGCTTTGATATGAATGGCTGACTCACAGAGCAGACACTTAAAGGGGTCATATAATGGTACTTGCACTTTAAGTTGATTGAACTTAAATGTGTGTTGACAGTGCCTGTATACAACCATCATATAATGATACAAATCTATCCATTGTTTTTGTTTTAATCTCCTTATATGTTTTTCCCCGTCTCAAATCGAGCCGTTCGACTGTTCGACCTCCCACGATTGTTGATTGACAGCAGCGTTTCAACACAGACCCGCCCTGAGCAAGCGGTCATTGAGTCCGCCATTGTTGATACACTGGAGCACAATGGCATCTAAGCGATTGTGGTGTTCAGTTCTTGGGTGTAATGTCATTTTAATGTTCCTAAATCCGAACCCCAGAAGACGCAGTGTCTGAGTTTTGTTTTCGAAGGGAATATCCCCAATGAGCAACGTCAATGCGTTCATGTTTGCATGATTCGTGAATCTTTCCAGACTGCTTTATAAACAAGGGTCAGTATAAAGCTGGTTTTGCTAAGAAGCTGCTCCTAAAAAAAAAAAACCCTTTACATTACATTACGGCATGTTTTCTATGTACGACGTTCTCAATATAATTCATAATCCCACGTTTATAATGAACAACGCATTATGGTTATTGTGTTATTACAAACTGAGTATGTATACATCAGTAAACACATAGCATTCATACATCTCACTAAGTTACTCTAACGTTACCCTGCCAGTACATACAAAGATAGATCAAAGTGATATGTTAACCAGCCATTCAGAAACGTCCTGTTCGAGCCTTAATTGTCGAACTACTTTGCGGCTGTCATCTTATTGAACCGGGTCCGACTCCGGTTCAAACTGATACGATTGCACAGATGTGTCCTCAGAGACTCCCGCTCTTGTTCTTTCTCCAAAATATACCCTCAACTGTGGTCAAGGCAACACTCCACGTGTGTTGTGTCAAAACGCCCACAGAACAAAGGGACGGTGTTAGTGAAGCTCATCATTTAAAGGCATATGCACTGAAACGGTGTGCTGAAAACAGAGCTGTTTTTTAACCAGATAAAATTGTGTTTTCTAATAAGTGTTTTTTCTAATAAGAAAATTGTGTTTTCTAATAAGTGTTTTCTTACAATACTAATCAGAATTTTTAATTAAAGTATATTACAAACTTTTCATTTAGACCCTAAATAAATCAAAATAGCTTGTATGAAAATGGCATTAAATGACCCCTTTAGCAGCTTCATATGACTCATGCTACATCAATAGATCTCAACTGTTAGTGTCGTTGGTGAAAGCATGGAGTGCAAGTTGGGAGCGGGCCAAGATGGCAGCTTGACTAGACGCACGTTCTAGCGCTTGATCTGATAAACAAGTCACACTTTGAGTGATATTGAGATTCTTATAAAAAAGTTAGTTAATTAATACTAGTTACAAGGTTTCTTATTCTAATAGAGAGTTTTAAGAAGTCCTGTCAGCCCCTGAGGTGATGGATATTGAACTTCAAAGAATGATGGAAAAAAAGACTTATTAGCGAAACTCACTTCTACGCTTGAACTAACGTTGAGTCAGGTACAGCAAAGCATCATTCAAATAATTGGACAATCATCTGAGGAAATAAAAAAACATAGGAAAAGTGAATTCTAACACCATCAATCTGTTGAAAGACGCGTTAGAAGTGGTGTACTCTGAAATTTCGAAGATTTGAAAAACGAGGAGAACCTGAAGCACATCTCTAAAATGAGGAGAGAATAAATGATCAGGATCGGTACTGTTGGAGATGGAATCTTCGATTGGAGGGGCTGACCGAACGTGCAGAGGATATGTCAAGACTTGGGTAATGGAAATCTGCAGAGCGCTGGTTGTCGTAGAAGATAGTAATTTCGTTGCAACAATGTGGACCTTGCTCACATATAGTTGGAAGACCCATCTCAGACAGCGGCAAGGATAAGAAACCAAAGCCAGTGATTATAAGATTCACTTCCAGAACAGCGAGGGACCTCACATGGAAAGGAGCAAAGGGAAATGACTTTATTAAGAAGAACAAGATGTACTTCGAACAAGATGTACTTTGTTGGCCTTCGATCGACAAAGCACGGAAAGAGGGCAAAAGGGCCTTTTTTGTGGGAATCAAGGCAATTGTTGATTGGAAAGAAATTACAATGTAAACCATTGCTCCTTCATTATGGGTTCTGCATCTTAAATTACTGTGAAATGAAAATAGGTTATTCTTTAAAAACTTGAATGAATTATATAAAGTTTTTATTTTTATTAATGCTTATTCATTCGTAATGCGAAATTACAACAGGTGGTTGTTATTCCTTTTATGTTAATCAAATTGAAGCAAAAAGGATCTTTTTACTCAACTGGATCCAGATCCAACTCCTCCCACCTTCCGTATAACTAAACCTACCCATCTCCGCCCCCTGACCCCTAACCCCACCCCTAATCTTACTCATCTCCACCTCCTGATCCCTAACCCCACCCCTAATCCTACCCATCTCCACCCCTTAAATCTGGACCCAACTCCGCCCCCTGGATCTCGTGTACTGCATTGAGGTGCTACTGCGTTTTTTGGACAATGAAAACAGCGGTATACAGATAAGTAAATTGTGTGAAAAATACAGTGTTTTTTTTTACACATGAAACATGAACACGTTATATTCCACACTGTAAACAAAATCAAAGCTTCAAAAAAACATGAAGAACGAATGGGACCTTTAATATACAGTTGTAATACTTGAAAATAAATGGTGCCATAGAGTGCCGGAATTATGTTACTTTGTAGGCCAAAACGCAGAAGTGAGTTTGCATTTTAGCACTTCCGGTTCCCTTGCCCTAAAATCTAGGTTTTTTGAATGGGTTTTTGCTAACTTGTCTGAAATAAGGTCTGTGGTTAACAAAGCCTCTAAATATTTTCAAGTTTTGATCTATGATGTAGAACACACCAGTTATAACCTGCTTGTGTTTTTTTTAAACTTTATTGTGTCTGCTTGTGTTTTTTAAAAACTTTGTATAGGCTTCAAAATGTATACATTTTGGATTAACTTGTAAAGATTGCCTTGATAGTCAAAACGTGTAAGGGTCACAACTAAAGTTGTTGAACACAGATCTTATTTTTTGCGTTTTTTCCAAAAGTCTATGGGGAAAATACAGAGCTTTTCGATCGAGGGAACCCATGCGATGCTAGTGTCCGAGTTGTCCTACAAAGTGACGTCATAACTTCGGCGCTCTATTGAAGATAAGTCCATCTGTGCAGTCTCCCACACACAAAAAAAGTTCAGGCTCAGGATTTTTTTTTTTTTTTTTCATTTTAACCCTCAAAATGCTGATGCAAATATTGATATAGTTTGACATGCACTCACTGTTTTTGTTTCTCTCAGTTGCTCAGCGAGCATACACAGCCTGTACAGAACGAAGAGCGATGGCACGTGATTGGCCAGTTCTCCAGTATCGGCTCCATGGGTCTTGATAAGACTAAATGGTTGGCATCTGAGTTTCAGCGTACTCTGACCACGCTGGGGAAAGCAGGGAAATCCTTTGTCAGTCCAGAAACGCAGATGCTCTTGGTGAGTGTTTATATACAGTATCAGGATAAATGAGCCCTCAATTGTGTTTCCATTGTAATTAGGTTAGAATCAAGGAGGGATGCCGCAGCGCACATGTGCGTCGGCCTTTTTCTGCATGTGCCTGAACACACAAGCAACTGCTTTCAGTGTATAATTTTTCTGAGCTACAGAATTTGATGGCATCCCATGTGTTTAATTAGCAATTAATATTCATAGCGTGTTCTCATTTGCTATGCTTGAATTCCAATTTTACAAAAAGGGAAACATTTTGTAAACTCTCTTGCCACAAGCTGTTGCCACATGCAGTTACAAGAAGAATTATTCTCATCCATCCTTTTATTTGCATTACAATAACTGCTCAAATCAATCTTCTTTTTTCCATCTATTGTTAAATGTCAGTTGAAAAGTCAAGGCACCACACAAAGAGTCTTCAGCACAGAGAAAGACGTCAGATAGTACCATTAGGCCTTAAATGGCACTGTGTCTGTCATCTCTAAAGACCTAAGGCTCTTCAGTTCATTTCCATTTCTGTTATGTAGGCGTGAAATTATTGTAAACTAGATGATACGAATGTAGACATATAAAGGACACATACGCACAAAGCTACTCTTCTAAAGAACTGGTCTATATTAGTCATACAATACAAATGTGATCTCGATAGTGTTTTATAGGTCAGGATGGGTGGATGGATGGGTGGATTGATGGATAGATGTCTTATGCTCACCACTTTATTTGTAATATTGGGAAAAATGATTACAATGTATAATAACTAATAATAATAACATGTTTTAAAATGTTATTCCTGTGATGGCAAAGCTGAATTTTCAGCATCATTACTTCAGTCTTCAGTGTCACATGTCACATATCCTGATATGCTACTCAAGAAACATTTCTTATTATTATCAATACTGAAAACCGTTGTGTTGCTTAATTTTATTTATTTATTTTCAGAAACTATTATATATTTTTTTTATTAATAAAAAGGTTAAAAAGAACAGCAATTACTTGAAATAGACATTTTTTAACAATGTATTTTTTACCGTCACTTTTGATCAATTGAATCTATCCTTGCTGAATAAAATTATTAATTTCGTTTAAGAAAAACAAATCTTAGTTAACCTACATTTTTTCAACAGTAGTTTCGAATATATAGATTCATTTATCAATAATATAGGTTGAATAAACTGTCAAATTTTAAATTAATTTTAAGAGTCCTTAAAACAGTGTCATTTCTAGGTTTACCCGTCTGTGGAAAATGTGAGAACCAGTTTGGAGGGGTACCCAGGTATCATTTGTTTTTTTTATTCTGAAATCTGAGAAGAATAATTCCTCATACCTTCACAGTCATTATATAACAACAGACTTGTTTTGTTCTTATCCCTGCAGCTGGGGGATCTTTACCCTACAGTATACAAACGGCACAAAAACAGCTCTGGCTTCACTCGTACTTCCAGTAAGTACTCTTTCCTCTGTGGGATGTAAAAACACATTTTGACAATATACTCATCAGTATTCAGCCTAAAATGTCCCTTTTTAAATGTTACCATAAATATTCTCCTGAAAAGGCTCCTCAGCAATGCTCTAGACCTTGTGATCCAAACAGCAAGAGTTGTCTGACCCTTACATTGCTCCTTAGAAATTTCAATTGGGTTCTTATCCCATCTCTTCCAACATTTTAACACATTATCACCATAAATAAGCTATTTTACTAGTGGCCTCAATTTTTCTAAGTGATCAGAGATGGGCCTATTGCGATTTAGATTCAATCTCAGTCCCCGTCTGGAGTGCACACTACACTTCTACTCAGTATATTCAAATGAGTCCATGATATAGACTTCTGAATTCATGCTTGAACGCTGACAGCAATCAGACAGAAAGCTCTCCTCTTTGTCTGCACAGTATGCCCTAAAACATCATCTCTCTTCACCTGGAAATGGTGTGAAATGCTTTTTTCGGTATTCCTGCAGTGCAAAGATATATCAGCTGGTCTTTTTCCATTTCCTTTCTCTCCTTCCCTTTCTTTCTCAATCTCTCTCCCCTAAACAGTGGCTGGCATGCTGATGTTACTGGTAGGAGCAATGCGATGCCCCACATTAAAACCTACATGAGAGTTTCACCAGACTTCACACAGCTGGCCTGGTTCCTTGTCACAAGGTTAGAATTATCAAGTATTTTGCATGGTAAATTAACTTTTGCCTGTTTGACAGGCCTCATCTGATCAGTTAGAAATTATATAGCTACCCAGGTCACAACAGGTTGAAGGAGATATGTTGCCAAATTTGTTGAATGCAACTTAAAAGCTCTAGAGTTTGGAGGTGGGGAGAGGGGATGTTTGTACAAGAACAATATGTTGGATTTATTAAACAATAATAATGCTTGCAAACACAGATTGCAATTCTGAAATAACACAATGCACTTTTAAATAAATAGGCAGCATAATATATATCACTTGCTAATTTGTAGTTTTTGATCATCTCTTGAACATTTTTTTTTTCCTTTTTGTTGTTTCAAGCAGCTTTAAAGCTGCAGTCCGTAGCTTTTTTGGGTGTTAAAAATTATCCAAAATACATATTTGAGAAAATGAATAACCAGCCAGTGTTCCACACTGTCTGCTTGCCGTACCTCGATTCAAAACGGTAAGCTTGTAATAATGTTTTAAATTCCAGTGGTACGTCTTCGTACCAGACTTCGTACTTCTGCTCTATTTCAGTTCGCTTCTGTACTCAGACTGAGACATCGACATGTCTCTCAGTTTTCCTCCGGCCTGAAAACAGCTGACCAATCAACGAACAGAGGGCTGGCTGAGAGTCATAACTTAGACGCTAAGCATCGAGTTTAAGATTGGGGAAATCGAAAAAACGACCACAGATAAGGAGACACAGGATGCAATTCGCTCTGTTTTGGAGAATATTCCTGGCGTTTCCAAACTGAAGGCTGAACAAGAAGAAGGTTTGGTAAACATTATGAATGGAGCTGATGTCGTGGCCCTACTCCCGGTTTTGGTAAAATTTTAAATGATCAAATTTTACCGATCGTCAGCAAGAAACTGGGGAGGCCAAAGGTCGGCAAGGCGATAGTTGTGATTGTGTCCCCCTTGGTTGCACTCATGGAGGATCAGGTTGAGGTGGCAGCAAAACTCGATCAGCCATGTGCACGGTATTTCGCTCGATGGTTTCGTTTTCGCATCATACATGTGTTTAGAGTGCAAGTTTGATGCGGCTGAGCTGGCAAAATAACACACGTCATAACCAAACGTTATGTGATTGGCTTACGGGTAACCAATGATTTTATACTTCAGGCAAGCATGCGTGAGAAAGAAAACTCTGTCTAACTGAAGTAGCTGAGTTTGGTGTTACCAGGCTAGGATTTCGTGGGAGATTCGAGCATGTCTTTGCGTCATTACGTCACATCTGTACACATAAAGAGTCCCGGCTAGTAGGCAAAGTCAGAACCAGAACAAAAGTGTATGTTACTTACTTGTTCAGATGACATTTCACAGTGAAAATTCTTATGTTGGTCATACTTCCAAAAATAATAATCTGTGATTCTGAATGCCAGTAGCCACACCGGCGCCGTGACTGAGAACCTCGCACTCTCCTCAAACATTGTGTTAATCCGCTCTGTGCGTTGTCGAACTACTTCTCAAAGTTGATAATTCCGCAAATGGCTGTAATTTCGAAAAGAAATGGCGACTGCAGCTTTAACAGTGAGAAATGTTTATCACCGTGCTGACTTTTGGTGTCTGTGGGAGCTTGTTTTTGCCTATTAAACATGCTGAATTGGATTTACAATGTCTGAGAAGTGACGTGTTGCAGTCTGGTGACTGTCGACGTTGGTCTGTCGTTGCATTGTGAATTTGCCTTATCAGTACAAATCGCAATTTTTTCAGTCATCACCAATTTGCACATCCATTCTAAATCTAGGAGCAGTCTAGAAGGAAAATGAAATACACAATTTTAGACATAATTGCATTGAAATCAGTTTTTTTTTTTTTAATTATGCATACAGTGTATGTGATTGTGTTAGTCTTTTAAAACAAACACCAAAACATTTCTTTATTGTCTTGAATATGTCATGTTAATGCTGAGCCGGATGAGATTAGCATCATTTCTGCTCTTTTGTTCTTCAGAGAGTTACTCATAGCTGCCAAAATAACACTCTTGGCAGAAGGAGACTTGTTTTTCTTTGATTCCTGGCAGATTTGTGTCTTCTGTGCTGCATTGATAGTGTTCCACTCAAAGAAGTCCCTTAGGCCCTGTAAATGTATATTTACTCAACATAACCCTGATATGTTTGTTTATTTAAGATTATGCCATCCTGTTTCATTGGTCGTTTCTTATCTACAAAATCATAACCGCTTTCCTGTTTCTTCAGTCTGGGAGGCTGTATGTTCATTAGTTAGCACCATGGACTCTGAACCATTAACAAGTTTCCTTGAACTGCTCACATGACAATGCTTTTACAGATAATCAAAGTCCTTTAGTGCAATTGGTCAATTGAAGTGGTAAAGACTTTTCTTGGTGGTGAAGTGGAGTGGACGAGCGCCAGGTGGGTTATAAAACGTGGCGACGTGGCAAAAGAACACTCTTTTTGATTTATCTTTCAAATTAGATCCAGGAATAGCATGTTAAGTTCAGCCTTTGAAAGCTTGTATTTTGTATATTGTGCCCTAGAAGACAAGTAATGGAATAGAGATTCTGTTTTTATATCCATATTTGAAGAAGATCCATTTCTGTTAAACCAGCACACAAACGTTCTTTATTCAAATCTTTCAACATGATGTTCCTGTGGGTGCTGCATTGAAGCCCACGATTTACATCTTGAGCCAGCATGAATGGCCACTATTCCTGCGGCATTTCTCAAAGCGATGGCTTTAATCATGGTTGAAATGCACAGGGAGATTGAGGGGGATTGTGAGCAGTGTCTCTGGGTCAGTCGTGTCGGGTACAGCGAAGAGCTGTTCCAGGCCTTTTTATGAAGATGAATGCCTACAGTGGATGCAAAGCCTTCAGGAATAGCCTGTCATTCGCAAAGTCCAAAATTAATTAATTATTCAGTAACGGCAGTCTGAAAAGAGGTAATCAAATAAAATCCTTTAGCTTTGACATGTTTAATGCTATAATTTCTAGTTTAGGTGACATTTATATGTTCTGCATGTTATGCTTGAAGCATGCAAGGGGTAAACTTTGTCTGCTGGTGTCCTCCACAGTGCCAATTTATCAAAAGCTGCCTGGGGCGCCTTGGAGAAGAACAACACTCAGATGATGGTTCGCTCCTATGAACTAGGAGTCCTCTACCTACCTTCAGCCTTTGTGAGTATTGTGAATCGAGTCAGTACATGACAACTGAGATCTTCATGCTGTTGCGTTGTTTCTGGTTCAACCCTGGCTGAATTTTCTCTGATTTGTCGAAGATAGTCTAAAGTTATTTTATGTGATTGATGGTGGTGCCTATGGTTTGGCCTATCAGAGTATCTCAATCAGCCTTGTTAAACCACCTGGGTAAGCCACAACTGACAAGATGGAACCATAGGTGTAATTTGCGGGTGGGACACGTCCTCACCACATTTGCCAGGGTCGATATTGTACCACTTTTTCAAAACATTTAACTGCACGGCTGTACCTGATGCAAATGAAACCTATCCATTTGACGTTCGTTTGTGTTAAATAAGAGATGATCTGGCGCTGGAATGTGTTGATTTTGAAATCATGCTTGATGCTCGTGCCACTGTTATCAGTGGCGGAATGTTCTCTTGTTGGCCTACTCTTTATATACAATCACTGATGAACATCTTTGATTTTAATAGAAAAAATAGAACCCAGTACCTCTGATATTGGTTAAGTTCTACCACCACACCATTGGGGAATATGCGAATATTGCGAATCTATTCACTGACGTGAAGAACCTCTGGACTAATATATATTGTATTACAGTAGATGAAAGAATGAAACTATCATATTAAACATTGATACATTAAACTCAATATACTATTGAAATTTATTTCTGGACATCGTAATTTTCTGCAATTATTAATGTACATATCTGATATAGGATTGTATTAGTAACTCCCCCAACACACAATCCTGTCCCACCCACTTTTTAAAGAAAAGTTACGCCACTGGTAACACTCATCGACGTTCAGTTTCTAAAGGATTAGTTCACTTTTTTTTTTTTTTTTTTTAAACGTACCCCCATGTCATCCAAGATGTCCATGTCTTTCTTTCTTCTGTCGAAAAGAAATTCATGTTTTTGATGAAAACATTACAGGATTTTTCTCCATATAGAAATAGTTCCATGTAGTTTGTGACTCTCCTGTTCGAACTCGTTCATCAAAATGAACAAATCTTTTTTTGAGTCATTTGGTTCATGAACGAAATGACTCGAAAAAAGATTTGTTCATTTTGATGAACGAGTTCAAACACGGAGAGTCATGGGAACCATGTTAACTCTAACCAGAATGAGTGTTACCTTCTAGTGATGTTGCAAATTATTCACTACTGGTGGACGAGTAGATCACATCAACCTTTTTTCAAGTTGGGTGATTGTTTATATGAGAAATGAGGATCTCTAGTAAAACCCCCAAGAGAATGAACTCCATTAATGCACAATGGAGACAAAGAGACATCTGTACAGGCTCTGAACATAGGCTACTTCTAAATTACAATGTGTGTAAATACTGTAGATATTGTCTGGAGTACATCTCCCATTTCTCCGTATGTAGAGATATACTGTAGCTTTTGTGTAGCGCTCACATACTCGCAGGGTAATTTGTCCTTGTTGTCAGGGTAGGTCTTAGAATTACTTCAAAAGTTGCTTAGCAACAGTATGGTTCAGTTCTCTTGCTGTGGAAAAAAGAGGGAGGGGAGGGGAGGGGGGGGCATGAGTTTGAAAGAGGATAGCGAAAGGTTGTGCTCTCTTATTCAGAAGGGATGTCTTTTTTTTATGTGGCCTGAAGCCTCGTTGTTTTAGTTGAACCGCTTTATGTCATGGTTAGTTCTTGCTAGAGGTCTTTTTTGAGTAACTCACAAGCACTAAGCAAGTGTTGTTACATTATAATGGACTCATTATTAGCTTTTTTTCTAGTTTGTCCAAAAAAAATTGCATTTAATACACATGATCTTAATTGGTTTCCTGCTTAAGTTGCAAATTAGGCTGCATGTTGACTGTTGAAGTTATTTTTCCAACTGTGGAGGTCATGCTCAATTGTCATAGTGAGTCACGTTTTTTTCTTTGCAGCAGTATGGTGCTTAAATTAAAGTTTTAATTAGATCAGACTGTATAAGAACATGAAAGTACAATTTTTTTTTGTTGGTATTTTGACGAAACACCTTTGACATTAAGTACATTTTCTCAGTACACCATCACGTTGTCTCTTTAGTTATGCTGTGTTGACATACACATATCAGAACCAGTGATTATTAGTGAACCAAACTTTTTGAGTTAATAAAGTATGTTGCTGAAGTGGGGATGCAGTTGATGAGTCATGCTGTCCTAGATACACGATTTCATAGTTAGTATTCATGTTATATATTGCTGCATTAATATAGTTCATTCAAGCAGTCAAGGCAGTGTAGCATGAACTAAGATTGAGATGCACTTGCATGAACTAACAATTGAAATAACTCAAAGTGAAGCATGATATGAAGTTAACGATTTTAAAAAGCTTCTAGAAGGTTTAAGTGTAGAAATTGTTTTTCACATGTATATACACGTGTATATATCTCCAAGAGAAGCTATGTTCGGTTTAGTGTTCTTTCGATTCAATTTTGTTTTGTTTGCTTTTACAAACTGTTGGATGCGTTGAACTTTTAAAAATAGCTCCTAATATTTTGCTCCTAAATAAAATTTGCTTCATGTTTGATTTTTCTTTTTCAAAGTGTAGTGCGGTTGATTTTAATGCATTGAGTTTAATAGTTTTGTTTGAGTTTATCTATGCTGATATTATATTAGTCTTGATATTAGGTATTTAGAAAGAGGGAATTTAAAGGAAAGCCATTTTTAAGTGAAATGAATCTCTCTCTCACTTCAGAATTATGAGAGAGAAATCGACTAAGCAAGTCCATTATCTGCATTCATATTCTTTAGGTCAATCTTATATTCATAATCACAAAATCAGTTTGAATGTCTGCTGAGGAAAGCGATATCTTCGCGTTTGTCCTTTTAACAGTTAAGGTGATTTCCCATGACAGCCTTAGTCAATGCATTTACAAGTTGTCTTATAAGCTGTTGTTTTAAGTAAAAACAGCATCCTTGTTTCAGTCCATTTCAATAAAAAAGTCTTTGCTATTGAGCATATCGCTCATAAAGACAGTCTTTGACACTTATAATGGACTTTATAATGTCATCACATTCTTGGAACAGGTGTTGGTGTTTGACAGGCTTGTTGAAGTCATAAAGCCATTTTGTGAAGCCATGTAATCTAGAGTTATGACGGTCAAGAAGTCCTTTACACTCGCAGCGTCTAAAATCTATGTGAGTCGACTTCTTGACCGTCATAACTCTAGATTGCTTGTGTGTTATCCACTGGCTCGCCTTCATGGTTTTAAATTTAAAATATTTGCAAATATTGCAGCTTAATATTTTTCTCCATCATTGCTCGCAAAATGATATACAACGATATACATTTCAGTCATGTCATTACCTGTGATAATCTGAGTAAGTAAATAATTAAATAAATGGCTAAATAAACAAGTAAATTAATGATCAAATAAATGATAAGTTAAAAAAGACCCCCACGATAATATCATGTACGTGCAATCTCACATGCTGACGATTTGAGTATGGGGAGTATCGCTCAACGCTAATTCGTCTCGGTGTTTAACAGTCCTAAAAGTTGTAAAAAGCTTGCCAACCTTCCTCGGATGCTTTCCATATTCAGAATTACATGTATCCCACTTTTTACAGTGAGGTTCTAGGTCGCTTCCTGTTTTTGTTCACAAATAGCAGGACAGTTCTGCCTGATCCTACTGCATCTCTTTGGGCTTTGCCAAAGCTTTAGCTGTCGAGTCTGGGTGATATATTCCCCACTGCCCTTTAAATCTATCCCCCTCTATCTTCATACCCACCACCACACAAATGAGAGTTAAGCTTCCCTCACAACAGCCCTTCTCCCCTCTGACTTTTTCCACAAAAAAACAGAACGAGTAAATGCACACATTCTCATTCTCACTTTTGTGATATGTTATCTGCATCATATGAGTTTATGGGTGTCATGGCATATCTTAAGGTCTATTCAGATGGGGTTAAAATAAATGGGACTTTCAGAAGGTTTGGGCTTTTTTTTCTTTCTTTTTTTTTCAGCAGCCTGTGTGTGTGTGTTAGACAATGTCCATAATGCCCTGGTTTCCTAGGAGAGTTGTGTTATTGCCATATTACTGCAGAATTATTATTATTCTTTTAGTGAATGTTTTGGAGCATGCTAGATAATTCTTGACTATATCTTTAGGCATTAGGGAAAGGCAGGATGATTGATCAGCTAGTTTGACAACCAACGGGTCAATGGGCTATATGCACGCATAAGTTCCGCATTTGACGCAAGGATGCTCTTCAGTTTCCGGTTGGGGAGATTTAAAGCTGAGGAAAACGGGATTATGGAGTCTTCCAAATTTACAGTCCTCCCGTCTTTGAAATGAAACTTACGTTTAGATGTAATTTTATATATAGTTATGTTTATTTAATATAATTTTTAAAAGAAGCATAAACACAACAAGGGGTTTCTGTTTTTGTGACTAACGTTTCTTTATAACCATAGAGTATAAAATCCAATTTCGGAAATACTGCCGTGCATAGAGCCAATTAGTAACTATTTAAAGCAGGGGTGTCTTAACTCTGTCTTGGAGGACCACTGTCCTGCAGAGGTTAGCTCTAGTTTGCCTCAACACCCCTGCCTGGAAGTTTCTAGTAGGCCTAGTAAGACCTTAATTAGCTGGTTCAGGTATGTTCAATTGGGGTTGTAGCTGAACTCTGCAAGACAGTGGCCCTCCAGGAGCAGGATTGGACACCCCTGATTTAAAATACTTTTTATTTTATTATAAATGTACTTTTCTGAAAACCATACTTTATGAATAATAATTATAACTTTTTCAGCTGTGCTTTAAAAATTAATTCCAAGATACCATATTTCTGTTATTAATCTCTCATTAATATCTCCATTTAGATGAAATTATACACACAACTGGTTGATTTTGAACATACATAGATTAGCACATCCCTATTTGCATTAATTCATTTCTCTTTGTCTATAGAACATGAGCACGTTTCCTATTGAGAAGGATGTGTTTCCAGCCTCCAGCTCCTCCAAGGGCTTCCCTGTGCCCTTTGATCTCCCACCTCAGCGTTACTCAAACAAAGGTGAGACTGAATGTTGTGTAATTAATTCCCCAAAACAAGTAAATCAAATAAGATTCGTTTTAGTTTTAACTTTCAATGGAATAGAATCATAGATTTATGTTTCATAGAACATATAAAGAACTCTTTTTAGAACATCTTTAGAACTCTAATTTACTTAGAATGACACCTTAACACATCAGAGGCATTTGCATCAAGGTTTAAAGGTTTGCTTAATGCGAAGTTCTCTGAATCATCGCTTGACGAAAGGATAACCTTTACTTTGAAATCCAGAGTTCAAATGATTGCTCAGGAAACACTCGGTAGGTATTAATTGCACAACGCAAAACAGCAAATGAAAGGTTGCTGTCTGGGCAGGCCAGTATCCAAGCTAAAGAAATAAATTATTTTGATACAAGTGTCTTAGTTTGCTCTTTCACTCAGATGCAAGCTCACTTACATTCTGCTTAATTACGGCAGTCCTTCGCACAAAAGTGTGTATCTTTACATGCATCACTGTGTGTGATGAGCGAGGGGTTTAAAAGACATCTACGAACAATGGCAAAGTGCTCATTTTAATTTCTGACAGCCGTGAAGCACAAAGGGTTTGCATGACTCAATTAATCGACATTTCATTTGCTGCACGGTGCTGTCCTCTGAGCCATCAAATAGGATTGATAATGAGAAAACGTCATTTAGTGGCCACCAAGTTCTGTCATGTTCTCATTTATTTAAAAAATATAAAAGATAAAAATAAAAGATAAAATTTTGGATATGGACAGCTGACAGACTTCAATCATGACTTTTCAGTATTCCAGAAGTTGCCATTCCAGAAGTTGTAATGTCTGTTGACGCAGAAAAGGCGTTCCACTTACACAGTGTTTAATGGAGTTACTGGTTTGCAGTTTTGATGAAATGTGGTTTTGGTAATGTTTTTATATCATGGACACGCGTTCTCTTTATATCACCTTGCGTCAGACTCAGCATCACAACTAATAATGGTCAGTCTAGTTATTTTCCTTAAATTGTGGCTGTAGACAAGGTTGTCCTTTGTCTCCCTTCCTCTTTGCTCTTGCAATAGAACCTTTGCCCATTTATTTGAGGTCTTTCCTAATTTTTAACGGCATTACGCGTTCCTGTGTCGAATTCAAACTTTCTTTATATGCTGACGATCTGCTACTGTTTGTCACAAATCCTTTTGGGGCGGGCCCTGCTATTCTTTCTTTTTTTCATAGATTTTTTTTAGATTTAGATTTTTTTCGGGATACAAGATCAATGTCTCGAAGAGCGAATGTTACCGTGTCAATGCCCCAGCAGCCATATCACCCTGTAGCCCAAGAGATTGGTTGCCCTCTGAAGCTAAGCAGGGCTGAGCCTGGTTAGTACCTGGATGGGAGACCTTTTGAGAGAACCAGGTTGCTGCTGGAAGAGGTGTTAGTGAGGCCAGCAGGGGGCTCACCCCAGTATAGTGATGGGACACTACACTGTCAAAGAGCACCGTCCTTCGGATGAGACGTTAAACCGAGGTCTTGACTCTCTGTGGTCATTCAAAATCCCAGGATGTCCTTCGAAAAAGAGTGGGGGTGTAACCCCGGCGTCCTGGCCAAATTTGCTCCTTGGCCCCTGTCCATCATGGCCTCCTAATTATCCCCATGTATACTGATTGGCTTCATCACTCTGTCTCCTCTCCACCAGTAAGCTGGTGTGTTGTGGGCGTTCTGGCTCAATATGGCTGCCGTTGTGGTGGATGCTGCTCATTGGTAGTGGTTGAGGAGATTCTCCCTTCCATATGTGAAGCGCTTTGAGGTCCCAGAAAAAGCGCTATATGAATGTAACGAATTAATATTTTTATTATAGCAATGCAGCTCTCTCAATCTGATATTCCCTTCAGACTGAGTGTAATTTAAGTATCTGGTTCATGTGGCCAGGTCCTACAAATTTCTTTATGCTGCAAAATGTTCTTCCCTATTGACTGATATTAAAGCTGATTTCCAAAGATGGGGTTCCCTCCCCCTTTTCTTGATTGGTAGAATTAACGTGGTTAAAATGAATATCTTCACAAAATTCTTGTTTCTGTTCCAGTCCCTACCTATATTTTTATCTAAAGGTTTTTTTTCAAAAGCATCGTTTAAGTTATATCTCAATTTCTGTGGAATGGTAAGACACCTAGAGTTGAGCTAAAAGTACTTCAGAATTGCACATTTGATGGTGGCCTTTCTCTACCAAATTTCCCAAGTTTTAATGTTATAGTTTTAGTTATAAATGCATTTAATGTAAATAAGCATTTTGGTTGTGAGTGAATTTTGGCACTTCAGTAAAACTGTACATTGTTTTGAAAGACAGCATAATTGCAGACGAACACAAACTATAGCCTGCAGGACATGCCGATGACACTAAATGAACTCATTATCATCTGCTGTGTAATTAAGTGTTTTGTGGCTGAGACTACTGTGCAAGGACACTGATTCAGAGGCAGGAAGCTTGAAGGGAAATTTCACAATTTCTTCATTTAACGCATGCAGCTTTGTGCTGCTGTCAAAAGAAAGAAATGTAATATTAACATTGGTGTGAAAATACAGTGAATCTTGTTTTAAAATTGTTAAATTTTGTTTTTCAGCATAATTATTTATCAGGACTTATATTAATTTAATCATTGTGTAATGAAAAATATATTTCAGTCCATATCCAATACAGTATATCCTTTATTTTTATTTTTTATTTATTTTATTTTTTATTTTTTACCCAAGCTATTAGGAAAAGGTGCAAGAAATGGCATTCCTTTGTTGGAAGTGCCATGATATTTAAGCAAGACTTGCGGGGCAAATGTGATTCCGTCAGGAACCACTAGTTCTCATGTCAGACTGTCAAATACCGTTTGATTGTTCATCCCTATAATTGCAGAGAAAATCCACCGATAATCAGTGCTATATTCTTTAGTAAATGAAAATAAGAGTACTATGGGCCCTGCCCCTGACACGTCAGTTTGACGACCTTTAATCATGGAAATGGAGGCAACAATCGATGGTACTATTGAAACCATTGGTGTCATCAGTTTATGAACTGAGGCAGAAGCGGTTTCCATGGCAGCATAGGTCTTTTGATAACTGAGGCTTCAGCCATAAAGTGGAAGGAGTGGGCGTGGCCTGCAGATCAAGATAAAGTGGGTGGATTTTTCTGCACTGATTATGATGTGTCAGTGCGGTTGTGATGGTTTTTATTAGCAGTAAAAAGTGTGTTGGCACTTTAAATTTAACGCTTCAGTTCATCTTTTTTAGGCTATTTTTAGAATATTAAACTACCATAGATTCTGCATGAATTGGATATACATATATTTATTATATTCAAAAAATTAATTCGACTCATTATTTTCATAAAAGATGAAATTGAAACTGGATGTTTTATCATGCTCCCAAACATATGTATACAAAATTTGGTAGGTAATTAATCCCGCTTACCCCAGCCTGATCTTAGAAGGTTTGTCTCCCAGTTTGGCTAAGCAGGTGTTTTGCTAGTTTAGCTTGACAGGCAGCTGATCTGGTCTCCCAGCTTAACCAATTGAAATCTTCACAGGACCTCTTTGAAACTAACGAACAGACCAGGTTCAGAGAGCAGCTAAGAGCAGCAAACCACTGGTTTATAGCTGTTTTGTTCAGCTGGGATGTCAAAATTTTGTTAAAGGTATAGGGTAGGTAATTGTTGGAGAGGCCAGTAATAGCAAGTTAGCTCGGAAAGCATAAGATCCCACCCTCCCTTCAGAGCGTCTCCAAAGCCATGCCTCCTTCAAAACACATGAACGCCCAAAGCATGGAGCAAACAAAAGCATCACAAGAGTTGGGCTTTAAAATACCTCATGTCTCAAAGCACATAACATTATAATAATAATAAACAAACAACCTAAAGATCACTGACCTGTATCACCTGACTGCTGCAGATTTATTTCAGCATTGATAGTGTTTCCATTGAAATTCATAAATTCGACTCACGAACTGCTCAGAGTGAAACATCACTGGTTTCCATGAATGCAGCATATAGTTGTTGTTTTGGTTAAGGAGGAACTATGGCTGCTGTTTGGGTTGCGGTGCTCGGTGCACTGTAAAAAGGGATCAGCTGACTTAACTTAAAAAAGGTGAGGAAATCCTTTGCCTTAAAATTATAAAGTAAATAACTTTCATGCGTAATTGAAAAAAATAAGTTAACACCTTAACTTTTTCAATTACATGAAGTTTATTTACTTTATTTTAAGGCAATGGGTTTCCTCACTTTTTTTAAGTTAAGTCAGCTGATTACTTTTTACAGTGTGACTCTGTCTAACTGAAACATGCTGATGGTATGACAATACATACGTTGGCAGGCAGGTAGGACATTGTGTCATTATATTACATATATATATATATACATTTAGACCTTTGTGATTGCTATCAGGATGTAAAGAGACCCGCATAGAAAAAATTCAACCCGCATAGAAAAAAAATGTTTCTGGAACAAATCACCTACCCTACTTTTTATTGTATTCCTGTCTGAATTAACTTTTTTATTTAATAAAAAAAAAATAAAAATAAGCGTGTTTTAGTGTTCTGAAATGGGTACAGGTGGAGGATTTATCTGTACCTATGGGTTGTCCAGTCACGGGCAGGACAAACAGTACTCGGATGAAAGTTACATCCACCAAGGCCATTCGCAGCAACTCGCCTCTGCTCTTAATAGAGGCATTTCATTTCCTTCTAATGATTGCTCGTCATTGTCCTTGTTGATACTGATTTGTATAATATCCAGTTTTTCACTGGATCTGTTCCAATGTCATTTGGTTTACATAACTGTGTCTGTAACAGTGAACTGGAATGGAGTCACACAAGCGTTTCTGCCTCTTCAAGTCTCCCAAAGCGTTAACCCCCCCCCCACACACACACACACACACACACACACACACACTGTACAGCAGACTACGTAATACCCAGAAGGCCATTTAAGACCTATAATTAAAGCTTTTAGGAAACAGACAGATAACCCTTGGCTTTACAAAGCAAATGTGCAATTGCAAACTTTCCTGCATGCACCATGGCAACAGCTCTTCCACACCTGGCGTTCTTCAGACAAATGGAAATACATGAAAATTTTTAACTGAGGTAAAGTGATTTTATTTTGCACTTGATTCTGTTTTAGTTATTTCCGTTCTTCTGCATTTTCCAGGTCACGCGCATGGGGTTGAATTAATAGTCATTTGTAATGAATCTGTTTGAATGTGAAATCTAATCCCTTTTTTATTTTTAATTTTATTTTTTAACATTCAAGAGCTATTTGTCATGTACCTAAATAAATAAATGAGAGAATATAGTTTGCTTAGAACCGTTAATAGTTTTTTTGTTTTTTTTTTTCATAACAGTTATGAAAGTATTGTTTTGTCATTATTGTAATGCAATATTGTTTATATATATATATATATATATATATATATATATATAAATTGTACATCCTAGTATAGTTTAATTTATGCTGATTTAAATAAAACAATTTTTTTGTAAAACATTATTTGTATCGCATTAAGTTTTATTTTATTATACATTATAGTAATGAGGATTTGGGAGGAAAACATTGTCATGAAATCTGAAAAATGGGCATTTTCATTATTCAAAGTGTAACCTATTAGTTTTTGGGTTTGTTCTTGTTTTTTGAGTGAAATGTGCCATTTTAAATGATGGGTAAATTTCTTAATTATAAGTGCTAATTATAAGAAGTTCCTGTCTAAAATAAGTTTTTAAACTATGACTTCTCTTATACTGTTGGTTGCAGGTGATATGTTTCTTTAATGCTCTTTCTTGCATTTAATCCCAGCCCCTGCCAGACTGAACCCCCTGACACAACTAAACTTACACCTCTAAAAATACCTCTATATTGAAAGACAAACTTGATACGTTTCTGCTGCTGCTGCTTCTGCACAGAGATGAGAAAAAGATTTTTCTGCTAATCATCTCAGAAATCCTCATCTCCATCTGCTTTTTAAACCGACTCACTCTCAGCTCACAACTGAAGAGCAAAGTACATGTGAAGCCATTGTGAAGAAGAATGGACCTCTGCACACTCGCTACTCGAGTCTACTTCTTTAATTCAGTGAGGAGAGTGCTGCTTCAGATCCTCTCATGTTCATTATAGGAATAGTTCCACCAAAAATGAAAATCCACTTACCCTCATGTTTTAGATTGAATTTGGCAGAAATTTAGAGCAGAATGTGCAAGCTGCAAATTGTCATATTGTGAATGATGACCTCGGGTCTCATTTATAAAGCGTGCGTACACGCACAAAACGGGGCTGGAAACGTACATATGCAAGTTTCCATGCAAAGGTTGTTTGTGATCTATAAAAAACAAACTTGACGGGAGAATGTGCGCATTTTTTAAGCAAACTTTGCCGTTTGCCGATTCTGCATTAAAAAGCCGTGCGTACGCACATTCTGGAGACAAAGGGAATTGGCGACACTGATGGTGAGCTGGAGTTAAATTTCTTTTTGGTCACTTTTAGACCGAAAATTTAAAGACAATTATAGCCTATAGGCTACAGAAAGATAAAATATCCATCACTTCTTAAATGTCCTCACCAGCAAGCACGTTGGGCCGTTTAGTGAAACTGACGCATAGGCTATAGCCTATAATCTAACAGCACATGAAGTAAAACCGTAAATCTTCAATGAAAAATTATTTAAACTATGTTTTACTTCTGATATAAACATTTAGATTAAATATGCCATTCTCATCAATGGAGTTAAACACTTAAACTACATGAAATCATTACTGAGAAGTTGCTAAAAAGTGATATTAAGTAAATAGAAATAGATATTTGTTGTGGATGCAATGCTTTTGAACACGTTCCCTCTGGCATGCTGTGTTTTAATGTTTTAACTAGAGATAATTGCTAATCATGAAAATAGCAGATTGTCTGAGAAAATAGTTCCATGCAAATAATGCACAACCATGTCTATCTGTTTCCATTAAAAATATAAATTAATTAAAAATACTATTTGGCCTGTGGAAAAGTTTGAGAAAATATTTCTCTGAAATGCATTTTACACTATTTGATTTATTTACTAAAAAAAAATTTACTAAAAAAAAAAAATAATAATAATTTATTGTGACACGGCACATGTGTATTATATTTTCCTAACGTCTTGTACCTTAACATGGTATCACGTTGATGAAAAATCATATGCAAATGATATGTAGATGAGGATATGCATATTCAAACAAGGCGTCACAGTTCCATATATGGTTATTTCGGGGAGGAGACGCATGTGCGCACAATCTTCGGCTGACTGGGATTTGAATTCAGCGCAGATTCTGGCGTACGAACAGTTTTATAAATCAAAAAAAAAAAATTGCCACATGCCATTTTTGTTTTTCAGCTGCACATACACTTTTAGTAAGGATCCTATACGCACAGTTTTATAAATGAGACCCCAGAGCTGTTATGTTTAGTTTATGCTATGCTATTTTTATATTTCTTCCAAAAATATGAGGTTGTTCTTTATTAACACTTTATATATATATATATATATATATATATATATGTGTGTGTGTGTGTGTGTGTGTGTGTTAAATCTGTGTAAGGTCATAACAGTTCAAAAGCTTGTCGTCTATAATTTCACTGATGATCATTTCGGTAAATCGCATGCCATTTCTTTCCACCTAATTTTTCTGAAAAGATAATCATAGTTGGTTCCGATTAGTTTTGCCTCACTTCCTCTTCATGCAAATTGGTGCCATTCCAGGCAACAATTAAGCCTTGATGTGAATGTTTGTATGGCATTACTGCTGTGTCCCTGCTGTTAGAAGCAAAAAAAAAAAAAAACTTACTTAAATCACACTGTAAATGATTTCTGTTGTTTTCACAGGATTATACTGTTTTTCTCAACAGTTTCTTACTGTATAATCTATGTACAGTAAGTTACAGTAGATTTAGTTGTTTTCACAGTATTAAATTGTTTTTTCAACAGTTATGTACTGTGCACACAGTTGACAGTATGTTACTGTAGAATTTTTAATGCATTCTGGGAAATTATCAGTTACTGTTAATCTAAATACAGTGCAAATTGACCGCGAAAAACACCACACACAGTTCCACGGAAAAATTGCTAGCCTACTAATGTTATTCTTACATTTAAAATAAAAATGTAGCACTGGTTGACCATTAACAGTCATAATTTATGACATAATTTATGTCAGTGGGGTGTGCATGAAAGCATATTTGACTTTGGAAGAGTTTCTCTGTCGTGTCAGTGGTGCTGCTGTCTTTTCTGCCGACCTGCAACTTCTTCATCTGGTAAGTAATAATTCTTATAATGTGTATACGGATTCTAGCTAATAACTTTAAAGTTTTTTAGAATAGCTGACCACGATTTCTACATTCAATTTAATCTATTCTAGACATTTTAATATAATATGTATATGATAGGCTACTCTTCAATGTAGCCATTTGGGGCATGTTACTGTAAATTCAAATACATTAGTACGAAATGACCGCGAAAAATAACCACAACCAGCTGCCATTTTATGAAGAACTCTTCAGTTCCCTTCTCTCTGTAAGAACGCGCAGGCCGTGCATCGCGTCGCTGTCGGCAACGTTTTCGCCATACATATCTGGTTAGTAATTCATATTTTTATGCAAACCATATGAGTTACGTACGTTAACAGATTAACGTTAGAAAGAACTGGCCGCGGAATGTTATAAGCCTAGCATAAGTCAGACGCGGATTTCTTTCATCTTGATAGCCTAACTTACTTGATTAAATATGTGATTTTATTAACATATATTTCATATGTAACCTCTTATAAGGTCAAAATGGTCTAATCATTTTGTTATTTACCACGTTAAGTCGGTGAAAGCGCCTGCACGTTCATTATTTTATAACTTATAGGGGTTAGGAATTGAAAATCGATATCCTGAAATCGGATATCCAAGGTTAGGATTCGGATTTATTGTTATAAAATTAAAGTGTCAATTCCTCTTATTGATTTTTTCACGCTTTTTTTTCGTGTAAATCCTGACCTGGCGTTCTGCCATTTAACGTTAACGTTACCTCAGTGATAACTGATGGACCACGGAAAGCGCCCAGGTGTATTTTTGTCCAAAATATTAAGTCATGCATCACACAAGCAAGATTTAACCTACGTTTTCACGTGATCGTAAATGAATTGATGTTGAGTTATGTTTCAGCTTACGATAGAGATGAGTTATCTTTAGCCGTTCTTGGCATATTTATTTCAGCTGTTGACACTGACACATCAGTCTCTAATGAAGATTCTCTCAGTAATATGATCCTCTTAACTACGGTAAATCAACTTGGACAAACATAATAATAATACAAACGCATCCTCCATAGCCTATACTTTAGTGCCCTCTTGTGGCATAAACATATGCACAACACTGAACAGTATAGCATTGCATTATATTACACAGCATACAACTGAGGACATAATGAACATACTTTAACAATTGATTTTAAACAACAGTCCAACAAACAAGATTTTAGTATTAAGTGAATTACACTTTAGACATAATTTTGTCTGTTTTTGCTGTTTAGCCAAAACAACAACAACAAAAACGTACTGTATTTTAACTGTCTTGTCTGTTCTCCTTTTCCACAGGTGTGAGCTGTGCATGTTAAGAAGACCCCTATCCATCTTGACGACCGATGAATTGTAAATCTAATCTAATTTAATTATTCTATTTATCTAACTACTACTACTATACCTTGGTCCAGCACTGACCCACTGAGAACATTTTAAACAGATTATTATCCATCTGTGAATTTTGTCTATCTGCAAGTTGTTAAGAATTGTTGTGTGAAAATAAACGTTGTTGTACAGTTTAAGGTTAAATTGCATAAAAGCTTGGATAGAAAACTTCCTATTGCAAAAGTTAGAACATAAGTCTACATATAAATGATTATCAATACCATAATGCAAGTTTTTCATGGCACATGTGCATGATGAGGTTGTTTTGTGTTTAGTTTTTTTTTTTTTAAAGGACACTGGATAACTTGTCATTTTGTAATACTCATCTGGATTGGTGGTTTACTTGTCAAAGCTTTTATAGTTTATAAGTTTATATGTGTCTCGCAGCCCTGCAAATCTGGTCCCTTAGATAGAAAGCAGCCAAAAACCCTTTAAAATCAGCAACTGACCAGTTAGACAGTCTATCTCAAACCAATAGACAATCTTAGACTAGTTTAAGCTGTTTTACCCCAGCAGGGAGTGGGTGGATGAGTTGTTATGAACTATCTTTCTAATAGATTGATCAGATAGCACCCCTTTAATCTTTTCTATTTTACCTGATATTTTTTTTTTGCATGTATTTATGCATAATTGTTCATGATTGTCATGCATGATTTTTATTGTATTATATTACATTTTTATTATTAATGTATTTAATTGTATTAATGTATTTAAATGTATATTATAAATGCGCTAATGTGTTTGAAAATACACAATAAACCTTGTGCAGTTAAAGCTTCAATTGTTCTTTTTTCTATTTCCCATTAACAGTTTAAATAATATTTCTACGGATTTTCTACAGGTTACACAGTAGCACTATAAAATAAATACAATAACATTTCATACTACACAGTATTATTAAAAATTAACAGTGTAATTCTGTACTTTAATATGGTAAGAAATTACAGTAAAATAATGTTATTTAATTTACAGTATGCTTAACAGTACTGTTGTTAGTGTTACGGTAATTTTACTGTTAAATGAAATACAGCAAGTACTGGATAATTGTTGCCAGTAAGTTACTGTTAATTTGACAAGAAATTTTTTACAGTGCATCACTACTATTGCTCATAATCATAATTGAAGTTAGGGGTTTGTTCAAATCACTAACCTCAAGTGTTCAACTTTGATGTGAAGTTGACTGTTTATATATATATATGCATATGAATAAATGTGTGATGTAGCACCCAACATTTCATATATTTGATATACAATCTTAGAAGATTGACTCTTGTATGCCCCTGCATTTCACACAATTATCTGTGAGAACTCCTTTGAGATAATTGACTCAGTTACATTTTATTATGCAAGTCATAAACGTCTAAAGTTCTCCTATCATAGGTATTTTATCTAAGCTGTTTAACAATAACCCTCTTTGACTAATTTGCCACATTATTTTGTTTCATGAGCTTTTTAGAGGTGTTTTAACTGCTGTGTTTTTGTGATTGAATCCAGTTGTGTCAGCTGGTTTCCATGGATACTGCTGCTCTACCGTCTTTTCTAGAAGTCTATATCCTATAATTCATTACTAAGTAAACCACACAGTGTGTGCATGATCCTTCATATAGTAGTTATGCCACACGTAAGAATATGTCAAGGGAGATCACCTTGAGGAAGAGGTCAGAACCTTCTCTTCCATGCCGGGAATCTTTGTTTGCTCTGAGTAAATATGTATTTCTGTATTTCTGTATCATGAACTCTACATTGAGCAGGTGTCCAGTATCGTATGCTGTTGCATTTCAGTTGTGTTTTCTTCTTGCAGATAAGCCTTGGATCTGGAATATTCCATACACTCAAGCCCCAGACACTCATGGAAATGTATGGGTACCTTCTTGAGGAGTTCAAGCCGCTGGGATCATCTGCAAAAGACAGAATTATTATGGAAATCAGAACACCAGCGTCTCAATCTGCTCTGTGTCTGAACAGTTCACCCCTGTTTAGCCACCTTAATGACATCCTTTAATCCTTAACAGCAATGGTAGGTATACAGTACGCCTTAATAGTGTGCACCCTAAATTCTGTGTTTTAGTCTTTTGTTGTTATAGACACTGTATGTTTAGTTATGCATTTATCATAAATAATTTGTAAAAATGCCAAATAAATTTCATTTTACATCCAGAAATCTTTGAACTGTGTTGTACATTTTTCAGTTGCACTGTCAGAAAGAGCTTTTGCTTTTCTTAAAAGCCAGTAATGTATGTTGAAAATTGCAATCCAGTAATGTTTTATTCAGTGAAATAACCACCATCAATTGCTTTGACCCAATCATATTTACACCTCAATTCAGGAACATGAAATTTTATTGGGGTTTATTTTTATTATAAAAATAAAAAAGCAATTTTTTAAATCCATTTTCAAACAGCTAGGTTGTAGGTTGAGTTCAGATATAAAGAGAACTACGGTAAAATAATTGCTGAAAACATCTTAAATTGGCCTTTTAAAAAAAGTTTGATTTCTCTGAAATGAATTCTGGGTGAGTGCCAAGGGCGGATAGATTTTGTTCATTCCCGGCTACAGTCGAGCAGGAATATGTTTAGGAGGATTGTGCTCCCCCGGCATCACTGATGAATTGAATGTGTTCAAAATAAAGAACAATCGGTGCTGTTCCTTGCTTATCCTGAAATTGTCATGTTGCCTAGCAACATTGGAATTTAGCACCACATTGATACAGGAATTCCCTGTGGCCCCCCTTCATTTTTCTCTATCCTATAATCAACAAATATTGTGATTCTGCGTTATTTTAATGTTAACTTGGACTTTTGCCTCCAGCACTTCTGTATAGAAAAGTTACAGCTAGAATGTCACGTATCGTACATTGTAATGACAATAAAATCTTCAATTTTGGGTGGAACTGAATTATGTATATCTCCTTCACGGCCATCTGTGACATTTCACATCAGATAAATATTAGAGAGCTCTCCATTCTAAAAAGGTATTTTAGTATTGATCTCGGATCATTCGATTAATAATGTACCTAACATACCTATCTGACTGAGGTGGATCATTAGATGTTTATTATTCGAAAGAGTGACTATTAACTGTTAATGGAGTGACTGTTAACTATTCCAATTAAGATCCTTCTATTACTGATAATTGTCCACATGTTGTTAAACGCATAGTATAGGTTTTCTATCTAGGACTGTTCCACAGGTGAATTTAGTGTAAATATGAATACAGTTCTCCTCAAGTTCACACATTTGTCATCTTAGCTGGGTTAAACACAGATTAAGTTTATTAAATGAATTATGGACATATTCCAACATTTTACACTTCACTGGAGCATTTTACATTTTTCATGTAGTGGTCACTGATGAAGTTGCACAATCAGGCTACAGATGTTTTGTGAATCGTGCATGTGTGAGGTTTGTATAGACTTGAAGGCATTATGTGGCAAGCTGTTTTTACTTTTATTCTTTGAAACTTACCAGTGTCTAGATTTACGTACCGCTCCGACTTGAGTGTATTACAGTTGTCACTTGCACCAATTCAATTTTTACGAGACTATTCAAATTCTTATTTTTTAGTCCAGATTTGCTTTTGTAAAACTGTCATTTCTAACTGTAGAATGTCTAAGTATACAGCATTTTTTTTTTTTCCTGTTTTCAACCCATTTCATTCGTAATTCAGTATCATACTGTAGAAGTGTTGCATATTAGGGTTGATTCACTCATTTCAAGTTTCTAGAAATACATTTTAACTTCTCTCCCAAATTGTTTTATGTCCACTCTTCGGGGTTTAATGTGATCATTAAAAGACATTTGAGCGAATTTGTGGGTCGTTTAAAACTTTCTTGAGCGTCTGTTCGATTTTCAAGCATCTGGTTTGCCTGTGACGCAAGATGAACGAATGTTTCTGCGTTAGAAGACAGAGGAGTAATTTTTTTACTGGAATAATCAAAAAAGGATGGAAATTGGAGTGTAAGACGACGTATAAACGAACGTTCGTCTGAGTATACGATAAGTCGATCTTTTCTAGAGCTTAAGACCCCGATATACATCAAGCAAAATTGAAGAACGAACTGATGTGACTTCATCTCGAACAAAATCAGGCTCAGACGAACTTCGGGGGGGTTGGGAGTTCGAAACAGCTTGCCAAAGCAAAGATTTCGCTCCTGCTGGTGAACACCTTTGTACGACCATTGGTCTGTGGCGGTTACATGTTCGTATTGTGCACTGAGGCTCCGCCTTTTTTCCTCATAGAAATCTTTTCTTGTTCATTTGGCCTGTTCAGTCAGTCGAGATCAGACATCCATGAAAACAAAAACACTGGAGAGCTGCTTTATAGTAGAAAATAAAGATGTACTTCTGATGAAACGGCGGGACACTGACAATCTTTTTCATGTTTAATACGATAAAGCTGTTTGATTTTAAGCAATCTGTGACGTGACTTTCCTACAGTGCCGAATTGCAGAGCGTGTCCAAACATTGCAGAGCGTGAGCCATCTCAGCCAGCGTACTTGAGATTCCCAGTGACTGACGTGCTTTTTGGGCCAATACATAGCGTACTTTTATTTATTTTTTGTCTTAACGGCCCACAAAACATCGGCAGCCCATATGTTTTGTTTTGCAATATTGGAGGCGCTGAGTTGCTTCCAAATATAGCTTACTTATAGAAATTTGTTCAAAACGAATTATGAAGGTTTATTTTATTTTGCATTGCATTTGTTTTACAATATATATAGTGTAATTTAGACAGACACTGTAACTAAAAGAGGTTTGAAATTTTCTTGGTTCAATTTGCACACTGAATTGCACCAGATTGAAGAAATTTGATTTAAAAATGAATTAAACATTAAAATGCACATCATTTTCTTATGGGGACACGAAACCCCCTTAGCCTTATAGCAGGTAATTGTAATTTATCTACTACAAGTTACATTACATAGTTGCATTGTACAAATACATTTTATCTTTGTAGGATGATAGAAATATCCTTGAACGTTGTAGGTAGCATTTGAATGAACAATTTATTACAGATGATTCTTCAACTTGTAGCAAAAAACAAGCAGCAAAAACAGGAGAGAACACGATCACCCGCGGGACATTTAACAAAAAAATACCGCAAAATTCAGTGCGGTCAATATGGCCGAAATAGGTAAATATGTTCTTTTTTTTTTTTTTTTTTTTGCCTTACGTTTACGTAACTAATATGAAAAGCATTTTAAATGAAAATACAGACAATTTTAGGAAAAGTCAGGTACCAGCAGGATTTTATTATTTTTTTCAACAAAGTTATTGTAGATATAAAATTCAAAATGGTCAAAATGACCGTTGTGGCCGTGTTCAAATGGCTTGCCGTATGCGTCGAGGCTCCGATAGTTTCGTGCAATCAGGGAACGTGTACTACTTCTTGTGAGGTTTAAATTGAGCCAGAAGCAATTACTAAAGTAGGTTAAGCTTATGCAAAAAATAATGTAGGCTACTTGTAAACATTTATTTTAAAATATATTTCATAACTCACGCATGCAACCACTTGATGGACAGTGACTGAAGTGGATTGAAACAAGATACGAAACATCGTTTTCTATGAGACCCAATGAGATGCATCACATGAGATGAGCTGAACTACCAGATCCACCCACAATCTCATCTAGCTATCAGGATTTCTGCCACTGCTTCCATTGTCAGAGGATGGAATGAGCATCTCTCACCATCATTGCGCTTATGCAGCACATTTATTGTACATGCAGCCCAAGAATAATGGAAGACGAAGTTTCTTACAGTTGCATGTACACCAACGTAAAGTGTAAGATGTGGAGACTTTATTATCAGTCCTGTCCAGCAGTATCACATAATGGCATGTAGAGGCGCGTGCTGTTGTGGTCCTGCTAATGAAGATAATGCCAGGTTCTTAATGTTGCTGCTCCTCATCATCCTCTACCTCCTGTGCGGAGCCGCGGTGTTTTCCGCCCTGGAGCATCCCAAGGAGAAACAGGCGAAGGAAAGGTGGGCTCAGAGGTTTGAGCTTTTCAGCCAAAAGTACAATCTTAACAAAAGTGATCTGGAGAAGTTCTTGAGACATTATGAAGAGGCGAACATTGCTGGAATACGGGTGGACACCCTCAGACCACGCTGGGATTTTACTGGAGCCTTTTATTTTGTCGGTACTGTCGTTTCCACCATCGGTAAGAATGATTAAAGCATAAACATATATCATGACTTCAGTATATGTAGGCTATTCGTAAATTTAGGTTATTTTAGATATATTGTATATAGCCTAGCTTCACAATAATGGTTTATATTAACAATGTATTTACTCTGTGTGTGTGTGTGTGTGTGTTGTCATACATTTTAATATGTTGAACATTTCTTATAGTCTAAAGTCGTCGTCCCCCCCCCCCCCCGCCATAATATAAGTGCCATTTGAAATTTTCTTCTAGAAAGATCATTTTTATCAAGCTTTATAATATCACTATAAATTCACTTAAATGGCAATGAAGATTAGCCTACCTATTATTTGTAATTTAAGTGAAATTACTGAACTTACATATACAAATAAATAAAATAAATAAAAATTATCATTCTAGAAGAAAATTTCAAATGGCACTTAAAGGCTTTTGCATCTGAACTCTTCCATATAGTTTGAGGACATGGTGACCTTATGTCCAAAATCTGTTTTTAGCTGTCCATGAATGAATGAATGAATGAATAGTATGTCAGTGAATCCACAAACACAAAAAAGATAAATGTATAATTTATTATTTACAAGTCAGCCACATAAATGGTGGTTACAGTTTACATTAGTGTTATGTTGTTGTGTTTTATTTATGTTTATTTATTTGTGGAGATACTTGTGATTACAATTATATTTTTTATTATTAAAAAATACAATTCATTAAATGTAGTTTAAATATATTTGAAACATGCATGAACACTAATATAAAGTGTTGCAAACTGTTACCTTGAGCAGCAGGAGAGATGTTAGACTATTGATGCAGTTAATGCTAATGCTAGCTATTAATGTAAAGTTATTGCTTAGACTACAGGCTAGTTGATATTATAACAGATTTTGAAGTGAATATGTTGGGCTGAGCCTGAAATTTTGCAGCTTTTAAAACCCTTGCTCCTGCATGGTAAAGTATCAGACCTGACCCCACAAGAACTGAGATTTATAAATGATTGTTACATGAAGTCAGTCGAAAATATTTCCTCCTTCTTTTTCTATACAACTTACAATTCCAAGTTGGAAAATATTGACATTATCTTTCCTAACTTTTAATTCTGTTTATCTGCATTGAACACTACAGGCGATGTAATAAAAGATGTCTTTACACAGATTTCCCAGTTTCCCTTGCCTGGATTCCTAACTAATTCCAAGAAAAATTTCCAAAAGGGAATCCACAACCTCACAATTTCCAAACGATGAAGACCTTTGTATTGTCTTGCTATTGGACACATTGTGTTTATCTAATTGTTGCTGTTTAGTTTGGTTTAATTTGCTTTCTCATGAAGCACCTTGAGCTGAGGATGTGAATGTGCTTGTCTTCACAATGTCCTCCTTAATGGTGGCTTTTATGTGAGGTGGGGGAGGAGGCATTTATGAGAATAATAATGCAATCCACTTGTTTTTTGCATTTCAATCATCGTGACATGGGAAAGGTGGGAGATGTTTCGAGATCTGTCACCAATAGCAACACTTTCTTGAGGACAAAGAAAATAGTTGGTGGCGATTCAGCTCAATAAACAGCCAGTGGCAGATGTGGTTTCTTCAGTTATACAGTGTGGGTATAACTTAACATTTCTTCCTCTTGTATTTCCCACAGGGTTTGGAATGACCACACCAGCCACAGTCGGAGGTAAAATCTTCCTGATCTTTTATGGCCTCATCGGCTGCGCAGCCACCATTTTATTTTTCAATCTGTTCTTGGAAAGAATAATAACCGTGTTGGCTTTTGTGCTCAAGTCCTGCTATGAAGTCCAACGGCGACGCAAAGGAGTTTTACCTCACGACGGCAGGCGAGACTCGAGCAACGCGGGGCTAGATCGTGAAGACAGTCTTGCAGGATGGAAGCCCTCGGTGTATTGTGTGATGTTGATTCTTTGCGTGGCAGCAATGATCATTTCATGTTGCGCTTCAGCCATGTACTCCTCAATCGAGGGATGGGGATACTTGGATTCGCTGTACTTCTGCTTTGTGGCGTTCAGCACCATTGGTTTCGGGGATATGGTCAGCAGTCAGCGAGCAAGATACGAGAACCAGAGCGTCTACCGAATCGCCAATTTTCTCTTTATTCTAATGGGCGTTTGCTGCATTTACTCGCTGTTCAACGTCATCTCCATTGTTATCAAACAGGTGCTCAACTGGCTCCTGAAAAAGCTTAAGATACATTGCCGTCACTGCCCCTGGAGGCCTCTCCGGCCCCGTAGGAACGTGGTCATGCCGGGCCACCTCCGAACACGTGTTCGCAACATATCCATAGACACGGATGCGGTGAATGATAGCGAGACGGATGGACGCAGGATGTCAGGAGAGATGATCTCCATGAGAGACTTCCTGGCGGCTAATAAGGTGAACTTGGCCATCATGCAGAAACAACTCTCTGAGACGGCCAACGGCCATCCGCGGCCATGCGGCTCAACAAACAGGCACAATGGATTCTCTGGTGGGGTCGGAGCCCTGGGCATAATGAATAATAGGCTTGCAGAAACCAGCGCGGACAGATAAATATTACTTTTACGTACAAACTATCACAATGGCTTCATGAAAAAGCCAGATTGCACTGCCCATAGTTTAGCTATATTGTTACTTTCATAACACAGATGTAGGCTTGTACAGTCTCTAATACGTGTTGAATGCTGTAGCTGAAATATCCATTGCTGCTCTTTAAGGTAAAGAAGATGTAGAACTGAAGCTCAGGTCTGATTGAGGTGCTGGGAGAGGCTTTGCTGCACCATATTTTTACTCAAAATTTTTTGGTTAAACTTTATTTTAAGGTGTCCGTGTTACTGTGTAATTATACATTTAAGTGCTGAGTAATATTAAACGAGTACATGTACTTAATATAGGGTTTGGGGTTTGGAACAGAGGTCGGTTTAGGGTTAGCGTGTAATTATGCATAATTTATAGTTATTATACATGTAACAAGGACAATAAATAAAGTGTTAACACTTTTTTTTGTAAAGTTTAATCTGTTTGTTTTTTTACTTATTTTTATTTATTTTTTTTCCAAACTAACACTTTGTGCCTATATACCGTAAAAATAAAAATGCACATATGCCATGCTGGTAGATCTACAGTGGAGTCTACAACGTCTAATCAATAAAGTCTGAGACCACTATAGGGTGAATATTTTGGATTATTTTTCATAAATAAATACATATTAAATTATGAGCATTAGAGCATTTTGTTAACATCTGACTATCTGTTCTGTGCAGTCACATGATCAGTGTCACAAATTTACTAATTTGATTAGTGACAGAAATTGTCCTGAATCTTAAGTATTAATTGTATTACACATACCCTTCATAAGTTTGGTGTCAATCATTTTTTTATTATTATTATTATTATGGAGAGAAGTTAATACTTTATTCAGCATGGATGCATTCAGTTCATCAAAACTAACAGTAAAGAAATGTATGTTATAACAATATTTCTTTTTTTTTTTAATCTTCATGAACTAAAAAGGTTCTTTTCGACTTTTTTTTCTTATCAAAGAATCCTAAAATATAGTTTTCAACATTGATAATAATAAGAAATGTTTCTTACACTACAAATCAGTATATTAAAATGATTTCTGAAGGATCATGTGACACCAAAGACTGGAGTAATGATGCTGAAAATTCTTTAACAATATTACTGTTTTTTTTTTTTTTTTAAATGAAATAAATGCAGCCGTTGAGCATAAGTGAAAATCTTAATGACCATGTTGTATACAGTATATACACTGTAAAAAGAAAAGTCATACTTAATAAACTTGTCTAAGTCGTTTAAACTTAAATTACATCAAACTGACTTTTAAACAAAAAGTTGAATCTTGTGTAAGTTATAGAAAAATAGAGTAGAAGTAGAAAATTGCTTAACTTATTTAGGAGTTAAAGCAATGTAAAAACGTATGTTGTCATAATTTTTTTTCCTTTTTTTTAACAGTGTATAAAATATATTTTTAGTGTGGTCTCAGACTTTTTTTTAGCTTCTGGATGGAGCATTTCTTTTAGGGTAAATAAACCAAGTGATAAGGTGATGCAAATTACATTCATCCACCAGTAGCTTACTGTCCTCTTCACTGTGCAGATATGCAGATGGATCAGGCATGAGGAATAAGGTGCGATTATGAGAGCCAGACAGTTCGCATGCCATCTGCTTCATGATGTTGTAGACTACTGCAGATACTTCAGAGTGAGTGTCTAACAGCTGTAAAAAATTCATGACTCAGAAGACTATTGATTGCTTGAATTGCTTATCAGGTATTTCAGATCAACTGAAATGTATCAGAAGTGCACTGAATGAACCCAACAATGTCGTTTTGAATTGTTCATGAATATGTGCAATGCCGAAATGGGTATGATGCAGGACATCAGATCATTTTCTCCAGCACTTTGTATCTTGAACTTTGAAACCTGCTCACTTTATATTGAGATGAATGACTGTAAAGGTGTAATGCATGAGAAATTATAATAAAATATTGCCAGTTTTGCTGGGAAACCTTGTACATGTGTGTGTGTTTAATTTTTTTATTTAGCCTTAATTGTATTTCTCCTTGTAATTATTTGGAAATAATTCCGGTTGTTATATATGACATTCAGCGTTCACATTACCTGTGGCAACTCGTCCCTCAGTCTATGGCAAGCCGTTTTAACTTTTATTCATTTCCAGGATACGAATTCTTGATATCAAGAATTACATTTTTTGATATCAAGAATTCAATTGTTGATATCAAAAATTTAATTCTTGATATCAAAACTGAATTCTTGATATCAACAATTGTATTTTCACTGGTGAAATGTCACCATAGGCTGTCATTCAAAACCAATTGTTGATATCAAGAATTGATTTCTTACTAGTTGAAATTCCAATTTCACATATAACATATCATACAATTATTACTAGTAAAAACCTTTATTTTTGATATCAAGAATCCAATTGTTACTAGTTGAAATGTCTATTCTTGCTACTAGTAACAATCTTCATTTTTGATATCAATAATTCACTTTTTTTACTAATGACAATGTTAATTTCTGATAACATGAATGTGATTATTACTAGTAAGAAAGCCATTTTAGATATCTAAATTAATATTGATATCAGAAATAAATGTTCAGTAATTTTTAGTACCAATTGAATTGTTGATATCAAGAATAGACATTTCAACTAGTGGCAATTTAATTATTGATATCAGGAATTCACATTTTTACTAGTAACAATGTAATTATTGATATCAAAAATTATATTTCTAGTAAAAATTCTTGATAACAACAATATATTTTGAATGGCATCCTATGGTGACATTTCACTAGTGAAAATACAATTACAGATATCAGCAATTAAATTATTGATATTAAAAAAAAGTAATTGTTGACATCAAGAATTGAATTGTTGATATCAAGAATTCATATCCTGGAAATGAATAAAAGTTAAAACGGATTGCCATACTCAGTCCCCCATCGCATAACTGAAACTGGCACTGCTCTCTCGCCTCGCTCTCTCTGTCTCGTCACATACCCCATCTTGTATCTCAGTTATTGACTGTACCTGAGACTGTACCTCATCTTTATTAATAATTTTACTGAAATATTGTTGTGGTGTTTATTTTGTAGACCGGTTGTTTTGTACATTGTAGGGGCTATTTTTACTTAACAGAAGGATTAAGAAAATATACATACAAAAAAAAAAATAAATCTAATCATTTCAACACAGACCGATTTTTCATGTCCATGTATTTATTTATTTTGTGATTGACAATGCTTATACCGTCTGTTGGATGTATGAGCAAGAAAGTGAGATGAATAGGCTTATGTTGAGCAAATCAATAAGTCATAATGAAGACTTGAGTTTCTTTCACCCTGTGACTGAGCTGCAGCCTGGCCTACGTGAAGACCCATTTCTTTAGGTTGGTTGGACATTAGATTAAATCAGGCAGTGATGACACGATCAAAACTGAGCAAGAAGCAGAATTCCACAAAACCATAAAACAAGGCACTCTCTCTCTCATTGTGGCACCAGCAAGTCTGAGCGTATGGCTGCTACTCCTCCATGGACGATTGCATCAAGGAAAGCCATATTACAAGCCAACACATTGTCAACTTTAGGCACTTAACCGACTCTCCAGACATTCACAAGGGAAAGCATGAGATGATTGAGACAAAGGGGCCAGTTTTGCCATTTTTTGTATATATATATATATTATATATATACTGTATATATTATACTATATTTTCTATATCTTATTATTTTACAGGGTGAAAGTTAAGGCTAAATAGGCTAACTTTTAATAAGACAGAGAGCTAAAACAGACTCTTTGAACCTTTAAATGGCACAATCTGCTTTTACATATCAAAAAGCATCAGATCATTCCAAAATGATGCTAAGAGGTTTTGTAATCAAATACAATTCCATTGAATAATTCTATAGACCATTTCACAAGATGTAAAAAACACTGGTCCAGAAACACTTCCTGTTTCAGTTTGTAACTGTTTTCTTTATTTCACATGTAAAGAAAACATCTTTGCTTGTTTAACTTTTTGATTCAATTTTAAATGTTCTGTTGGTTGTTTTTTATCCCAGCTTTTATGTAGTGTTAAAAAACTGAAACAGGAAGTGCTTCTGGACCAGTGTTGTTTACATCTTGTGAAATGGTCTAAATTATGGCCATTTTGCCATGCCATTTTGAGTATTGAATATTTGTGATGATTAGTAGCTATGTGTGTGAAGGCTAATTCATTTCCCAAATGTTAAAATCAATCAAGTCAGATTGAAAACGTATCATATTCCCTATATAGAAATTCTGACTAAATACTCTGCAACTGATCTGCACGATTCATTTGATCAGCCTATTAAACAGTGATCCGATTATGACAAAATAGAATGATTACTTCAGTCACGACAAGACGTGAAATAATCACGTTGGTCCACTTTGAAAAACGTGTAGATGTCACGGTTTAACCCCCTCAAACGTGAAACTTACGTTAACACATCCCAGTCATATATGTTGACCTAAACGTATAAGTTTCACGTTTGAGGAGGTTAAACCGTGACATCTACACGTTTTCCAAAGTGGACCAACGTGATTATTTCACGTCTTGTCGTGATACCGGGTTGGTTAAGTACAATAAATTGGGGAAAGCAAATTGATGATTGAATGAGTTTTAATGGACCCACTGCTCAGTAGCAATCAGCTAAATCAGCCTAACAGTCCTGCTTACACCTATGCCTACATATCTTAGTGACATGTGTTTGCACAAGTATGATCGACTCATTTGTTATTCTATTATTTGATTTTAAAACAGGCACATACATAAAGTCCAAGCTCCAAATACGCTTTTTTCAATGAATATAGGCTACCATTTATTAAACAAACTCACTGCCATAGCCTTATAGCTAACCGTAAATGTTTTCTCTTCTTAATATATAAAATTGTATTAAAATTAACAACAATGTGACAACTTGCCCCAACAAAAATCTGCCCTGAATGATTTTTTTTTTTAATAAAACATACATTTTACCCAAATGTAGCCTACTAAAATAAGACGATATTGTACATTTAGTTGTGCATTATCCCGACATCATTTACAAAATTTACTGAACTAATTTTTTGAATCCAAAATATGAAAACACTCATTTGACTAACTAGACTTTAAACTGGGATATTTTTTGTGACAACTAGCCCCGCTGTCCCCTATGGCGTAAATCGCATACAGAAAGTTAGGCCTATAGTTTCCACCATAACTATTTGTTGTTGTTTTTTATTACTATAAAAATGAAATAGATATTTTAAAAGATGTATACAGTGCTCGAGAAAAATCTCATGTCGTATACATCGTAGCCTATTATTACATCGTTCATCGTATTATTATTTTCAAGTGCCAATAACTGTGGTAGGTCAATTCATGGTGATTGCTGTAAATGCCCACTAGAGGACGCCATGATGTTAAAAAAAACCATAAGATCCTTTTTGCAGGTGAAAAAAAAAAAGTGATTTCAAGTAGCCTACAATCAAACATAGGATAGCCTAAATTTTTATATTTTAGTTTATTTTGTTTATAGGACATATTCTCCCAAAATTTTATATATATATGAAAAAAAAAAGAAACACTCACGTAAATTCCATCAGATATATATACCATATACCACATGGAACAATTAATTTAGACTCCAGAGGATGCATATTTTTGAAAAACGATTACCTAATTTACAAAAAACATATTTCAGAAAATAGAATGGAAAATTATAAGCAGTAAATCCCACATTCTGTCGTCATGGGTTTATTGAATAAAAAAGTCAGAAATAGCGTTGTTGTTCATGCATGCAGCATTGGTGAAAAATGATCGAGGATAAAACTGTACCATATTCCACTGGATTTGTAGTCCGGCGCTCGGCAAAATCCCACTGAATGTCACTTTCCCGCCCGCCGAGATGAACTACAACTCCCATGAAACCACCGCAGCGTTTCTGTTAATATCAATATGGCTTCTGTCAGTCAGACAAAGGCGAATCAGTTTTTGCCTTGAAATGAAATCAAATTAGGGAAAGGTAGCGGGAGAGTCGGACATCGTCCTATTTGGCTGGTTCATGTCTGGCGACGAGGATTACAAGGGACGGAAACACTGTCAGTTGAGTTGAATAAATGCTGTGGTGCACGGAGGCCCCGCACGCGCACAATCAGGTAAGTCTGAGATGCCAAATTATAAGAAAGGCGTCATTTGTTACATCTGTCTGCAGACATGAAACATGCATTGACGTGCAAATGACACCCGGGGGTAAACGAGTTCGGTTCGACCGCTGGTCCGCATCGCATCCGAAGTCACATCTGCTCTCATTCTGTGGTGGGATAGGGGTTTAGAAAAGATATGCTTGCAACTGTGCAACAACTGACACTGTGTTGACATTGGTGTGTTGTGTTGATGCTTGCCTCGTTTAATAAATCATGACTATTATTATATATTTATGTATTGCATATTATTATAATTGTTGTTGTTATTATATTTTGTGGTTTAACAAGGTGTTGCCAGGATCTTATCATTAGGTGCATGTTGGGTTTAGGATAGGCTACGAATGGTTCGATAGTTCATGCAGTGATTTTTTTATTCATTTTTTTAATTGCAGTGGTTTTTAATTAAGTGACACTCTTTAGACCTCACAAATTCAAAGTTGGCCAATGTTTTCTTATAGATTACTGTATGTGAATAAATGTATATCTTTTCTGTGTGTATGCAATATACAATTAATCCAAAACACTCGTAATTGTTATTTTTGTCTCGAAATTAAATAGCTTAATTTATTTGCTAAAAAATAATCCAAAGTAATTTATTGTAAAGGCTTCACAATACATTATACATTACATCAACTTGGATTATTTTTTTTTTATTTACCAACCCAACATACTACAACTGCAGATCAAGTTAAAATATGGAATATGGTTTTAGTATTTGAAACTTCAGCATCCATTTAACAATAAGCAAAGTCAGTGTGGATGATACTCTAGTCTTACTGTGGTCCATTCACCGTTCTTATATCTTACTTCCGGACAGTTTGCATTTTCTCTGGCTGAGCATCTTTCTGGACTCATGGACCCATCAACTCCATATTTCTTTTTTAGTACGTGCAGCTTGCTTGTGAGACACCCCTTTTTATGGCATATAACTTTATTTTCTCAGAGTGCCCAATTTGGCCTCACAATGCAAATAATGTGGGGTAAAGTTTATAAAATAAGTTTATATGAGGTTTAATTTGCATAGTATAGCATAGAATAGGGGTTATATTAGTGCACATTATAAGCCCACCTGACAACATGTTTATGGATTATAATTACAGATTATATTTTTTTTTTATTTAACAAAATATTTACGCAGCTGAAACTGGAAAACATTGAATGACAACTCAGACAGCTTTATTATATGCAGTTCAAGTTTTGTGTGACTTAAATTTTCATCTAATTTCTTCTGTAGATGCTTATTCATATTCATATGTTTATAAATATAATTTTAATTGTTGAACCAGTGGGCATCGGGTACTTCAGTCTCTGGATGGGCTGTATTTTCATTGATCAGTGGGCATCTAATAGTTACTATAACCACAAGTTACATGTGAAACAAATGGGCTGTAAAAAGTGTTTAATATTGTGGAGACGTAAAGCGAGATTTGGGATATTTTGGATGCCGTTCTGATATAGAAACCAATGCATATGGACTAAATCAACTTTGATCTTGAGCTGCTGCAAAACAGATGAGTTTGCCTCCGCACTATAGTTTCATAACTATAATCGGTAACACTTTATTTTACAGTGTCCTTGTTACACATCTTACATGTAGTTACTCTAGTAATAACTATAAATTATTATGCATAATTACACACAGCTAACCCTAATCCTATAGTAAGTACATGTTGTTAATTAATATAACTCAGTACTTAATGCATAATTACACTGTAACACAGACAGTGTAACCCAAATCTATAGACACTTTTATGCTTTCATGCCAGATTAGAACATGTATATGCAAATAAAAGAAACAAACTTCCGAGAGCATTAAAACATTAAAATTGCATGCACACCAGTAGCCTTGCATTTAATGCTTGATATCAAGATTGCATCTTTCTTGATTGTTATTGTAGTGTAGTGATGCATTTTTCATTATTAAATATTTATTTGTTCTTTTTTCTACACAACTGCACGTGTGCAGGCCAGTTAACTGAGTTGGTTTGTCATCAAGTGACAGTTTAATCTCAGTAGAAGTGGTTGTGCGTGCCTGGGGTTGGACACGTCTCCATATGGGCGATTCTGTTTCCTCTATCATTGTGGTTTATCGCCTATAGCTTGGCAGAGATTACTAAACTAGATTTGATGTGCAAGGTGAAACCTTTACATTTGGGATGTTTTTTTGAATTCCCATAAGACATTTTGTCATCCTGAAAATATATATACACTGCACACACACTGTAAAAATGAATATGCTTTATCTAATCAAAACAAAATGTGGCAACAGATTACAAGCAATATTATTAATTAAATTTAACAAATTAGAATTGAGTAATAATTATTCAAATTAATTCCTTAAAAGTTAACCATTTAAAATGAGTAAAACGTACAACAACCACCAAAAAACATAAATTTAAGTCACCATTATGGTGATCAGTGTTTGTTTGTTTTAAAATGACGGTTTTCTCCTTCAGTGATTCTGCTTGTTAACATCAGGTGTCTTCAATGTTGGCAATAAAAAATAAAGAGTTCTTAATTCATCTTTGACGTCTGTCTGTTAGTGAGATGTTTTTGTTAAATTTTTTGGTGTAAAGTTTACTCACTTTAAATAGTTATCTTTTAAGGAATAATTTGATTAATAATTGCTCAATTCTAATTTGTTAAATTTAATGAATAATATTACTTGTAATCTGTTGCCACAATTCTATTGATTAGATAAAGCATATTCATTTTTACAGTGCACATTAATGGAACAATAAGAGACCATTTTATGACTTTTACGTTGTTCGGCTTCTACCACTTTGTTACAGGGTTAATGTATTGTTCTTTTGGAGATGCATTAAAATTGGACTGATCTAATACCGAATGAATCCTCAACAACTCCTGGATGGATGTATTGTTGTTTTTGCTGATTTGCTGTATCTGATGCCTCTGGATAATTAAAGCGTTTGAAGCTTTTTAAAGGGTGCTTGGGTGAGCAGAAATCTTTTTTTTATTCATTTTATGCAGCGCAGACACCAGGAGACAGTCGTACTCATCAGCAGAATTTATTCTTGAAGAACATGTCGCAGGGAAGTTGAAATCTTCATTTTGTTAAAAGGAGCCTCACCGTTTTCTCGTTGACTTGATTGCATTATACTGAGCCATATGGAATGCATATTGCATTGGCACGAGTTTTGCATTTGCAGCGTCATAAGTTGTAGCTTCCTTTCAAAACTCAGACAATGACCAAATGAATTGAAATACAATGTGTTACGGGATTACAATTCAGCAAAGCATGTGTGTGTGTCAGTCAGCCTGGCATTGAGAGGACTATTCTCAGACAAATGCCTTTATGGAGATTCATCCTCAGCGTTTTTTACTGAAAGTAGGTTGGCCGCCTCAGATGGAATTTTTCTTGGCAGTTTTCCCTAAAGTTAACCTCCTTCCCCCTCCTCACGTGTTCCAGCTTTCTGCTGTTTAAAGTCTATTAAAAATTCTGTGGTAATGCATGCAGTGTCTTTGCCTTGACCTCAGACAGGCTCCGCACTTCTGTTGCAATGATTGGTCGATAAAGGTGTGGTGACTTTGACATTTTCTTGGAAAAATAGCACTTTAGTTAGAGCTCATGCGCATGCGGCCCCTGCTACACCACCTCCGCTGCATTTCTTAGACGAAAGCATTGTTTTTTTTTAGTCTAGGCTGTATTATTATGACTTTTATTCACTGTGCAGGCAGCCATGTGTTGTGTTTTATCCTTTCCTCCGACATCAATTCTCTAATGCCGCAGCTCTCTCTTTCTCTTGGCAGAATGTCCCATTATACAGATGAGCCTCGTTTTACCATTGAGCAGATCGACTTGCTGCAGCGGCTACGTCGAAGCGGCATGACAAAGCAAGAGATCTTGCACGCCCTGGAAACCCTTGACCGGCTGGACCGCGAGCACGTGGAGAAGTTCGGCTACCGGCACGCCCATGGCGGAAGCGCGACGGCCATAGTCAACCACGGCAACAGCAGCAACGCCACCACCTCTTCCAACCCCTGCACTACCTCCACTAACAACCTCACAGCCTCTTCTTCAACGACCTCTACGGCCACACAGACCGGTTACCGTGGCAATGGCCTCTCACCATCTCCTAGCAACAGCTATAACACTTCCCCGCCCCCGACGGTCCCCACCCCCATGCCGGTAGTAGCACCCGTGGTCCAAAATGGACGGGACGGCCTTGCCGCTATGCCTAACGGGAAGCTCTCCCCGCCCCGCTTCACTGTCAGCAACACCTCCTCGAGAGCCTTTGCGTTCGAGCATCCGGATGAAGAAGTGGACATCGATGACAGAGTCGAGGAGCTCATGAGGTCAGTGGGATACTCTCTGGATAGGTCATAGACTCATGAGGTGGAAAGTGAGGTCAAGATTTAGAAACGAGTGCTGGTTCTTATGAGAATTATTAATTCCCTTAGGAACATTTTTTCTGGTTGCATTCAGATAAGTCGCCCTTGTTGACGTGACTTTGTGGTGGACCTTTATTTTGGTGGCGCTGAGAACACCAGAGCATAAGCACACAGTGCTCGCATTCTCTGTGTTCATCTGTTTAACAGTCCTGTCTACTACGTTAAGACATAGAAAGTAGACAGTATATGAAAAGGTATCAGCGTATGCCGTGTGGTTAAAGGAGAACTCTGGCGCAAAATGAACCTTTGGTCTAATAAAACATCGGTACCTACCTAGTCAATCGTTTTCTGGTATTTGTTTTCATGATAATCGAATGTAAAGACTATTTTGAGCCTTGTTAGTGGTATTAACTGGTGATTTCTTTTTACTTATTCTATGCCCCATTTACTAGCGTTATACGCTAAACAGTTTTTTGAGATAAAACTCTTTATATTCGATTATCATGAAAACAAATCTCAGAGAACGGTTGACTAGGTACCAATGTTTTATTAGACCAAACAAAGGTTCATTTTGCGCCGGAGTTCTCCTTTAACGTCCAGTGTTGTTAGCTGAGCAGAAATACATAAGCATTTTTCTCTTGGTCCCCTCAAAGTTGCGTTGGATTTTCTCCTTAGCATATAGGTTAAGTGGTTCCTCTATCACTGTTTTCCATGTTCGTAGAGTTAGTTTTGTTTACACAGCTTTTTTTAAATGCCGGATGCTGTTGTTTTTAATGTACGTGTGATCAATCAGCGTACACTAATATCACTGGTAGTTTCTATAGTGCTGGTTTAGACCCTACTCTGAAGTAGGAGTTAAATTAGTTCCTTCAAAAGTAGTTCCTAGAACTAAAATCGTTCCTAGTTTCCTGCGGTGCGAATAAGTCAAAATCCAGGTTCATCCGCCAATAGTTCTAGAAACTATGAAAAGTTCCTCCGGTGCGAAAGCCCTTATTCAGAACCTGTTGTCATTTAAAAATGTTAATCTTGAAAAAGAAAAACTGAATAGTGCAACATAATACACAGTAAAAAAAGAAGAAGAAGAAGAAAGCAGTGTAGTCCAAATTATGAACAGTTGACTAATGTATGGTAATTTTACATGAATCACAAGTGAACTTATCAGGCTAAAATGACCAATACTGAATCTGACTCACTCATTAACTTAGCTCATATCTGAACTGAAACTGTATTATTTGTGGTTTGTAAGACTTGAATTAGTTTTATTAATACTGACGGGTTGTTCAAATGACAACATAGTTAAAGTCGGCATGAAACAGAAGTTGCGATAAACCTTTTCTTCTGTATTCAGTGATCGTATATTTGAGTGAAACGGCTTCTTGAACAAGAAAAAATGTAGGGCGGGACTTTATTATGCCTAACGGTAATCGGATTGGATCATGTGATTTGCTATTACTGAGATCTAATGTGAGTGACAAAATTGTCCCTGCGCTGCGTGACTGTCCTCGCCCCAATAAACAGAGAAGTGATTCAATTGAGAGAATAATTATGAATAGATTACAATAGTAAATACTGAAATATTCCATAAAAATGTGAAAGTTCATGGTGACTTTGATACACATTTGGGACATTTTTGTTGTAATAAATGGTGGTTTCAAAATTTTACCATAGCATTACCAATAGTATTGTGGTTTTTCATTTGAAAAGTCTCAGACTCAGTGTGTCATTTTTTAGTCTCAGTGTCTCTGTCTCTCTCTCTCTCTCTTTTATTGTAGAATGGACAGTGCTATAATTAAAGAAGAGATTAAAGCATTCTTGGGAAATCGGCGAATATCACAGGCCGTAGTTGCCCAAGTTACAGGTTAGTGTGTTTTGCCTTTTTGTTGTCCAAATTGAAAAACTAATATTTTGTGATTTATTGTATGACTTGCATTGGATTTGTTACTTTGTGTAATGAAGAGCGCTTTTGAGAGCATTTAAAGCACACCATGACATTTTTTGTTATGAAGAAATGTTAAGTATATCGTATGACTGCCTTTTTCTTTTTTTTTTAAAGGGGGTTAGTTCTCCCAAAAATGAAAACTCTATTACTCACCCTTTTGTTGTTCCAAACCTGTATGAGCTTCTTTCTTTTGTTGTGTTGAACTAAAAAAGAAGATATTTTGAATTTGAAGAATGTTGTAACCAGACAGTTGACAGCACTCAATAGCTACCGACAACTGTCTGGTAACCAACATTTCCAACAGCAATTTTTTGGGGGTTAACTATCCCTTTATGGTTGTGGGATTTGTCAAGTCTGGCCTTAGGAGAGACATATGCAAGTCAGATTGTGCCCTTCCATGCTGTGTGTCTTTCTCTGCAGGTATCAGTCAGAGCCGGATCTCTCATTGGCTGCTCCAGCAGGGCTCAGACCTCAGCGAGCAGAAGAAAAGGGCCTTCTACCGCTGGTACCAACTAGAGAAAACTACACCTGGTAATATGCCCAATGTCTGTCTAACATTTCTATCATTCATTTGAACATTTCTGTCATTCATTTTAACTTTAACTCTAAACATACCCCCAAAATTAAAAATATATATATTGGGTAATAAAAATGTTCCAGGAACATATCCTATTTGAGATATGTTTAGTTTAATGAATTGATTGTGTGCATGTTAATCTTCTCTATTTACATTACCTCTCATATGGAAGCTTGTTTCCATCACAGATAAGATTATTTTTTTAATGTAATTGTTTTTTTTTTTATCTTGCAATTCTGACTTTTTTCTAGTAATTGCGACCTTACATCTCAGAGTTCTGACTTTTTTCACAATTGCGAGTTTATATCTCGCAATTCTGACTATTTTCTTGCTATTACGAGTATTTATCTTCGCAATTCAGACTTTGTTTCTTCACAATTCAGACTTTTTTGACACAATTGCATGCAATAAAGTCCAATTCCATGGAAAGAAAGACTGACTTTATTTGGCATGTGATATAAACTTTATAACACGCAAAAATAGAAAAAAAGTCAGAATTGCAACATGTATATACTGTCCGTAGCCATCATCGAATGGTCATCTAAAAATAATCATTAAAAACACTAATAAAAACACAAAAACACCCTTTTCTTTTTATCAGTTGCCTTCAGCCACAGGCTTTAGTCTACCAGAAAGTCTGTCCTCAGAAGCACAGACTGTTTCCCTTATGACACTTCATCTGAGATTACATGTCATGTTTGTGCCCCAGGTGCAACACTAGCGATGCGACCCACCCCGATGGCCCTGGAGGACATTGTGGAGTGGCGTCAAACACCCCCTCCCATTAGCAGCACCCAGGGCAGCTTCCGTCTGCGGCGCGGAAGCCGCTTCACCTGGAGGAAAGAGTGTCTGGCGGTAATGGAGAGGTGAGAGGATTTGGTAAATTGTGTGAATGGTCAGGACAGATTATAGTGGGTTGTCCCATGAAAGAACATTTTTGTAGGTTTTATTTTGTGGCACTTATAAGGTTACAGTAAGGTTCCATTTGTTAACATTAGTTAACTACATTAGTTAACATGACCTAACAATGAAAACTATTTCCAAAGCATCTGTTCAACATACTGATCTACTCATATACTGTTAAAAAATGAAAAGTTCTATTGATTTAATATTATTCAATGGACTTGAGCTAACATGAACTTACAATAAACAGTTGTCCTTTTCATTCAAAGATTAATAAATGCTGTAACAAATAAATTTGCTTATTGTTAATTTAATTTTCAGTTAATTTTCATTAATTAATATTAACTAATGGAAACTTATTGTTGTGTTACCATATTTTTTTTTTTTTGTTTTAGCATATAACAGTCCAGTTAGACATTACCATTTTTTTTTTACAAAAGGTCATGAAAATTCTTAACAAATTAATTGAAAGGTAATTTCTACAAATATTCCCTTGTCAGAATTTATTGTTCACACGTTGTTTACTATGAAAAAGGTGGTAACAGGATTAAACAACAAACAATTTGTACAGAAATTAAATTTAATAAATTTATAAACACACTATTGTATATGATTGTTAATTTGTTTGTTTATAGTTAGCAAATGTAAATTTTTACCATTTGAAATGTTAATATATATATATATATATATATATATATAAATTTACATTCATTTTAAAGTATTGTTCATTGCTAGTTCCATGATACCCAGTGCACTAAGGTTAATGAACTTTTTTTATTTCAATTAGTTAATCTTTTACTAATAATTAACTTGTTAAATAAAACACAGCATGTTGTACATATAGTATGTTTTCTTTACTAGTATCAAGAAATGTGAAATTTCACAGGAATTGGTATTGACTACTGAAATGTTGATATTGTGACAAACGTAAAACGTAGTCAACCTAAATCTAAAAGTAGGTTATCTAATCTAGTTTAAAGAGACATAATGCAAGCTTATATTTAAAGCCATATAATGTGTCAATTGCATGATAATTTCATCTTATCTGCCTTTGCTGTCTTATATATTTGCATAAGTTATTTCAACGACAACCAGTACCCCGATGAAGCCAAACGAGAGGAAATTGCCAACGCCTGCAATGCAGTAATTCAAAAACCAGGTAGGATGTTTAAACACAGCCCCCATAAAGAAGATGAATGCATGTGCATATGCTTGTTATCGAGGCCCCAGACATTATTGATGAGCTCTGCTGTGATTTGATTAAGGGAAGAAGCTTTCAGATCTTGAGAGGGTCACGTCTCTGAAAGTTTACAACTGGTTTGCCAACAGACGGAAGGAAATTAAGAGAAGAGCCAACATAGGTAATGTTGAAGCCCTCTGGGGACAGACAAAGCTCAAATTACACGCAACGATGCATTTTGAATATGGACAATGTAATTATTTCCATTGCATTGCTATCACCATGCTGCAGCTGTCTCATTCAAAATGTGCAATCATCAGAAATATTGAATTTACAAAAAAAATCGCCTCTCAGAAAACGCCGTTCCATCATGTTGGGTACATCCTAATGGGCGCAGATATGTTATGGCAAGGTCTGTTTTTTTCTAAGAAGCAGCAATCCTGGAGAGTCATGGGATTGATGTCCAAAGCCCAGGAGGACATTCCAACAGCGATGAGATCGATGGAAATGACTACGGTGAGCAAGTAGCTGCCGACCAAGTTTTGGGAATGGTAAGGGAGTTTTTTCAAATATATCAACCATCCCAACATGATGTAGCTAGAATGGCCTACATTTGAATAACAAATTGGCTTTTTTTAATTGAATTAAAATGGCCAATACCTGTTAATAATTATTGTCATGTTATCACTTTTGAGATTTGCTGAAGATTACATTGAAGATTACATTTCTGAAGTTTTATTAAGTTATCAGCGTTTAATCTCTAACAACCGATGTTACAAATATGTTGCCAATATACTGTGGTTTGTATGAACAATTTCATGCTCCTTTGTCTTTTAATGACACAAAGTCATTCAAACAGGTTTTCGGGGGAAAATCAGAGGGCTTCAGACCAATCTCTGGTTCTCTACTCCCTTATAGGACGACAACGCCGGCCCAATAGAACACCAGGACCCCATAGCTCTGGCAGTGGAGATGGCCGCTGTCAATCACAGCATCCTGGCTCTGGCGAGGCAGGGAGGAGCTGCCAGTGACATCAAGACAGAGGTGCTGGATGACGAGTGAGAATCTTCCCTTCGTCGTGGAGCGCGGGAGGGAAGCCGAAGGAGAAATGTGGGGTTACGAAAGTAAAGCCACAAAGTTGGTGCGTGAACTGTGATTGAGGAATATGGCCAGGTCGTGGATGACCAAAGTGAATGCGGAGACTGTTAACCCAACATTCCCTCCTTCCACCTCCCTCCTACATGTGACGCCTCAATAGTCTTTTCGTTAATACCGTTTTCCTACGCGCGGCAGGTCGGGGAGGCCCTGCGTTTAAACTGTAGGTGGAACTTCATGTGACATATCACCCTGCCATATCCCATACTTGGATAGTGAATTTCGTCTCTCAGTTTTCCTTCTTTCAGGAAGTCTTCTTTGCAGGATATAAGAGGTCAGTATCATAAATGTTCACTGCCTCAGCCTCTCCAGGGAAAGTGTGTTGGGAAGCATATTCTCTCTCACTTCTTAACTTATTTCTTTATCTACGTGCAGTCCAGATTGGTGAAGTTGCATTTTCAACTTGTTCACTTGTCACCAGGGTCCAAAATTAATACTCGCCGACTACCAAATGCGTACCAGCGGCTTTGCCAAGTAAATAGAACAAACTTACTGGGCAGTTGTTCAGAACTGTAACATAGTTTGGAGATGATTAAAATTACATGTGTGACCCGTCCTGGCAAAATGAGTTGGAAGGCTAATTACGAGCTACTGGCTAAACAAGTGAAATATGTACATTTTGGTTGAATTTGTGGTTTTCACAAAAATTAGTTCATTAAGTAGTCTAGTCTAGTCTATTGATCCCGATGGTCCAAATAGCAATTAAACATCTAAAATGATCTTTATTTGTAGGTTTTCTCTGCTCATTCTCGACTACTAGCTCTTCACCTCAACACAAGTTCTGAATGAATAGGCTGAATGTGTGGCCTGCAAAATGTAAAAAATTCTAAATCAGCTCTAGATGAAGCGCAATACAATTGTATAGAACACAAGGGATCTTAAGATGCGGTTTTTCTAAGTGTTTTAAAAGTTTTGAAATTGAAATAACATTATTTTAAAAGTTATTTTAACTCCATACATCATCTTAATAATGGCTAAAATGCTACAAAAAACAAACAAACAGTGTGATACACAGTGCATCAGCCAAAGATGTCTTTCTGAATATTTATATTGCCATTGTAGTGATCGTGTTTAAACAAGATGAATTTAAATACGCAACTTCTCTGGAAAAGGTTTCATCATACAAAATGTCTTACAGCCAAAGTGTAGCATGCTAATTGAAGCATCATCACTACAATATCTAAACCAAAGATATCTATATAAAAGCTAGATATCTCGTCCGCGCTGCTGGCCAGTGGAGGTCGACGTCAGCACCTGGCGGCCATCTTGTCACAGGCAGCTCACTCACTGGTAACATTGTTTTAATGGTGCATGTACTTTTTAAATCACCGTAACTTGCTCAATTTTCTACCGATTTTCAAACGGTCTGGTTTGCTATAAACGGCAGAGATGTAGTTATGATACTGCATACTTACGAATAATAAGTGTATAAATAAATAATCATCCAGAATTATAGCCGCGTTAATAACGTTTGTAAGAAACCAAACCGTTTGTACATCCGTCAAGATTTCAACGAGATAAGAGTATTTCTTACATCAGATACCACAGAGCCCGCCAGAAAGCCTGTCTGTGACAAGATGGCCGCCGGTTATGACGATAAATACTCCGCCGTGAGACATCTAGCCTTTATATAGATATCTATGATCTAAACTACAAGCAAAATAATTATAAAAACATACTTAAAAATCAGTTGTCGGACGATTAATCGTAACTCATATCTAAACATTGAAATATTGTTTTTATTGCATTTTCTTGAACACTTACACAACAATGTACATCACATGTCTGTAACATCAAATATAATGTACAAAAACAAAACAAACAAACAAACAAAACTCATATCTAAACATATTACATGTCTTAAGTGCTAAGCGTTAAGCTTTTTCGGTCAACGACTATTTTTCTGTTGCTATTTGCGCGCTGTTTGTCACTAATATGCAGAAAAAGAACTAAATTATTGAACTATAACTGAGAATTCAGAATTAAATATTTATTTCCATGAAATTTGGCGAAACGTTAATTCTGGACCCTGGTTGTCACATTAGAAACTGCATAGGACTGTAGGCTATAGTTGCATACCATAACCGGCCTGCTGGCTTCAGCGATTATGTATTGCACTTTTAATTACTGGCGGCAGCTTGTTTATGTTTCTGCCGCTACACAACTGTGCATCTCTGCAGGGAGGCATCGAGGGCCGCCTGGAAACTGAAGCCTTCTCGTGAAGATTGTGCCATTTATATTTCAGCATTAGCAGACTAGAAAATCAGTTGGGCTCTTCTGCAGGCCTCTCTAAAAGCAATCAGACAACAGCCGTTTATTTGAACGTATATAACCTCAAAGTGTTCTACTCGGCCAATAACTGTGCAAACGTTTCAGCGGCGCACGGCTGGAAAATGTTGTAGCATTGGGAATTTTTTTTGTCTCAGCGAATGGGAAAACACTTGACAATCAGGATGACAACGTTCCAACACAAAAACCTGTTGGTGTTTGCCCCCGTGTCCAAATATGGGGTTTCTCTGGAAAGTGATGATTACTCCTCTCCATGGGGATTGATAAGAGTTAGTTCCCGAAATGAAAGTGGATTTGACCACTCTAATAAAAATCCCATGTAATTGCTTGTTTTTCTTTTTTAATAATCATAAAATGTCACTTTAAGGGGGAGGGTTACGGTGCTTTGGGTTCTTTACCCCCAACATACATTTCCCCCCCCCCCTTTTATCTGGTACTGTTTCAAAGAAAGATAAGAGGGATGGACTACTTCAGGTTATTTTCATTTGTGCTTCAGAATTATGGTGCTTGTTTAAAAAAAAAAAAAAAGGAAAGGAGATACTAACCACAGGCCCTTTCCTTCCTTTTACTGTCTTTCTTCTTTGCCTTTTAGGAAGCTGCTTTCTGTGTGTAATGCATATCATTGCAGTCACAAATAAGCTTTTTTAAGACTTTAAATAGCTATCAGATGACAAACCTGTGAAAAGTATCAGCTGCTTCAAAAGTTCTCTCAGAATGTCTGAAAAACCATTTCAACTCATAAACCCACCTTTGTTTCTATTGAGCGTAAGGACTACAGATTTATGTCGATGAGATTGCCACTAGCTAACTCGTAATTTAAACGTCAGTTGCAGCCGAACATGAATTTTGAACACTGAAATTGGGTTTCGGCCTTGATGCAAGTATTTCTAAGCACTTAAATTACAGAATATGTAAAATATGTCAACATGTAATTTCTGTGAAAACTAACGGTGGGTGATGTCGTTTAATTTAAAGTTCCTAAATGCATTAATTCCATAAATCTACATAAGCTTATCATAAATGTACCAAGTCTATTTGCTAAAATATGTATCAAAAAATGTTGTATGTTAGGAGAGAATATTAATTGGAAATTAAATTTCTTTCTTACGATAATACTGCCAAGCAGAAAAAAAACTCATCAAATGAGACTGTTATTCTAGTTCTATGTCTTGTAAATTGGTTGATATGTTACTATGTTTTCCTTTATAGGGGTGACCGGGGCTAGTTGACACACTTTTTACTACAGTGAATATTTGTCAGCGTGAAATTATTGTTGAAAGGTAATTTCTGCATGGACCTTGCAGACAAACACTATATGGGGTAAGTTGTCACAGTGGCAACCTGCTGTGTATTATAACTACCACAGCATATTTTGTTTATATTAGAGCAAGTATTATATTATTAAAGGGGTGGTAAAGTATGATTTCACTTTTCTAACTTTAGTTAGTGTGAAATGTTGCTGTTTGAGCTTAAACAACATTATCAAAGAGTGTAAGCGCCCTCAAACGAAAGCAATGTTGTCTACATTGGATGCAGCGAGGGGCGGCGCTAAACAACAAATTACCAACAGTAAACTGATCGTGCGCTTTGTTTCTGGTGCACTTCAAGCACTCGCTGGGGGATTTAGTTGCGTTTTTGTGGAGTTTTGCTTGAAATTTTGTAGTATTTCGAATTAATGGTTTTAAAATAGTATTAGTAAAAAACAAATAATAATTCACTCGTTCACTCATTTTGGCGCCCCTTGAGTGGTTGCGCCCTTAGCATTTGCCTATACCGCCTATGCCACGGGCTGGCCCTGATCAAAGTTACAATGGTCAAACGTCTCACAACAGTTCCTATATGAGTAATTTATAGATGACATGACAGAATATCGTAATTGAAGATAGTTAACACATCAGCATCATAAATTCATTAACTAACCATTCTGTTGCATTCTACCTGTTGTCACTTCTTCTTGAGTCTCTCCATCTTTGACTGACTCCGTATTAACATTAAAAGAGAACAGTTTCTGTCATATTAGTGTGTCTGCGTGAGGAAATCTCAGCTGCTAACGCACACAAGCTCTTGAAACCCCGCCCTCTGCAGCAGCTCATTTGCATTTAAAGGGCCAGGCACAAAACAGTGCGTTTTTGCAAACCCTCAAAAAGTGACAACAACATATAAACTATATAAAAATATCTGTGGGGTATTTTGTGCTAAAACTTCGCACACACACTCTTTACTCTTTAGATTTATTTTACATCTTGTGAAAATGGCATTTTACCACCCCTTTAAGTTTAAAGGCTTTTCATAAAAATAAAAAATCTGTAAAAAGTCAAATTGTTTTGGTAATGACTTCCAACCTATAAATCTCGTGACAACTTGCCCCAATCTAAATTCTGAAGGTACACTGTCATTTTTTAAGACACGTCTGCATATTTTTTTTTTTTGCGGATGACGTTACTGTAGCTAAACACATTAATAGGCATGGGTACTTTAAAATAAATTCAAACGCCTCATTACAACCACCATAATGAAATAACCCTTGGTTATAATGAGGCTCACATATGGCAATTTATCTGTTCAATAAAATGCCTTGCTCCCCTATTGAGTAATAAAATGCCATCTCCGCATTGCTTTTACAGTATTTCAAATACTCGCCATCTCCGAAAAGCCTCGCCAATGTTGATTCTTGTTTTATTACGAGCTCCCTCAGCAGACTCTCCTCTGTTCATCGTTTTTTTAAAACTGGTGATTCGATATTCAGCGTGCTCCATGTCAACCTTTTTCTCTCGTTGTGACATCTAACCCATGCCACTCCCACACCATATACACGTCAAGCAGATTTAAGGTATGTCCGACTTGATGCGGTGCGGCACTGTGCAGACTGATCGGAGTAAGACACCAAAGTACCGCGAGAGCGATTAAAGAGCAGAGACGTTCGCTCAAGTCGAACACACCTCTTTCATATTTACGGATATTATGAGACAAGCATTGGCAAGTGACGTATTAATGCATTTTCCTGCCGTAAACAATATTGTTTGTATTTGTAGACCCATCAGATCTAAAATAAAAACAAAAAAACTACAAAAAAGTAAAAATAGGCTTACCATAGTGAATCAATGAATTTTGAAATTTTTAACAAAAAAAGTTACATAGTTTACCTTTAAATCGGCTTTCAAATGTTGTTTTATTGTTTAGCGGCTGTTTGAAAAAAATGTGATGAAATGGTTGGATGGTTTGAATCTGGCAGGGAACATCACTGTAGCAATTGTGCAAGTTTGACTCAAAATGTCGTTGTGATAACTTCCCTGTGTGACAACTCACCCTGGTCTCAAGTTCTTTAACTTTCTTGCAGTTCACTGAACCTCCATCACAATATTAGATGCTATAATAGTGAGACAATGAACAGTTTTGCAGACTGCCCAATCATCCATTCAGCTAAAAAAAAAAAGGTTTAGAATTGTCCCTGAAAAAGTCTTTGCCAACCTAAATTTTAGTGTGAAATATCATGAGATTACACAGCAGTCATGTAGTCTTGTATATTTTATTAAAGGACACAGTCAGCCCAATCTTTCTTACAGAGTCCCTCATTAAACGCTTTCTTAGAAACAGTATTGAGGCACAATGTGATGGACTTGTGCCCTGTGACTTACCCAGAAGTCTTTATTAAGCTAGTATTGGAATGTGTTTGGAACAGAAGTCTGCCGTGAAAGAACGAGGGAACACTTTGACTGTGTTTTTAATCTGTCCATGTTCAATATGTGAATATATTAAAAATATATAAATATATTCTATGAGTATAAAAAATAAAAATATATCACTGTTGTATTAACTTGAAATAGTCGGATCATGTATCTCTTATTACAGAATTTAGTGCCTTTTTTGGACAGTAGACTGTTCTGTAATTAATATGTAGTATAAAATGCATATGCTTTGTTACTTTTTTAAGTTTTGTTTTGACACTTATTTTTGGTTTGTTTTCAAACTTTGTTTTTAAGTTGTTTTTATTTTAGAACTGTACCTTCTAGAGAATAAAGACTTAATGAGCTGAAATACACTGGCTAATTGTACTTTATATTTGAATTGTGCAAAATATTATTTATATTCATCAATAGTCTGAAGTTGTAACTGGATTGTTTGAAGTAATATGAGGTGTTATGTCAGAATGTGTGCGCATACATTTATAATCGATTCATTTGATTAATTTGGAGCAGGAGAAAAAAATCTCTTGGAGTTTACGTTTTTGTCAAACAGCGAACCCTAGAGTCGGCGTGGAGTACTTGTATTTGGCGTTACTGTAGTAAATACTATTATCATATCTTTTCCTTGACTCTTCCGACCGCACTTTCTTAATTTTCTTCGTCGACACTGCCACGATTGTTGTGACCGGTGAAGTTCAGGTGAAGTTCAGTTCAGGTTTTTTCGCAAAAAAAAAAAAAAAAAAAAACGTCAGGGGTAACACTGTCGTTTTTTGTTTTGTTTTTTTTTTGGTTCGAAATTTTGAGTTTCTCTGATCTTCTTGAAACTCTGGATTCTGATACAGGGCCATGGGACTTGGGAGCTGAGATATTAAGATATTTATAATGGCATAAATGCTACGTGGGATCTCAATATCTCAGCTTACCTATGTCGTTTTTTTTTTTTTTGTGCAAAAAAATAAGTTTCTCCAATCTTCTTGAAACTCCGGATTCTGATAGAGGGCCATGGGACTTAGACCTGAGTGCAAAAATGGAGGCTCTAGAACCTTCCAGAGCTGAGATATTAAGATGTTTATAATGGCATAAATGCTACGTGGGATCTCAAAATCTCAGCTCTGGAAGTGTCTAGAGCCTCCATTTTTGCACTCAGGTCTAAGTCCCATGGCCCTCTATCAGAATCCAGAGTTTTGAGAAGATTGGAGAAACTTAATTTTTCGCCCGAAAATGAAAAAAAACAAAAGGGTTTTTTTGTGGTTTTTTATTTTGTCGTTTTTTTGTCACTGTCGTTTTTTTTTTGTTTTTTTTTCGGGTCGAAATTTTGATATCTCAGCTCTGGAAGGGTCTAGAGCCTCCATTGTTGCACTCAGGTGAAAGTGAAGTGGCCCTCTATCAGAATCCAGAGTTTTGAGAAGATTGGAGAAACTTAATTTTTCGTCCGAAAACGGAAAAAAACGAAAGGGGTAACACTGTCGGGTTTTTTTTCGGGTCGAAATTTTGAATTTTGATATCTCAGCTCTGGAAGGGTCTAGAGCCTCCATTTTTGCACTCAGGTCAAAGTCTCACAGCCCTCTATCATAATCCAGAGTTTTGAGAAGATTGGAGAAACTTAATTTTTCGCCTAAAAACGGAAAAAACGAAAGGGGTAACACTGTCGTTTTTTTTTTCGGGTCGAAATTTTGAACTTTGATATCTCAGCTCTGGAAGGGTCTAGAGCCTCCATTTTTGCACCCAGGTCAAAGTCTCGTGGCCCTCTATCATAATCCAGAGTTTTGAGAAGATTGGAGAAACTTAATTTTTCGCCCAAAAACAGAAAAAAACGAAAGGGGTAACACTGTCGTTTTTTTTTCGGGTCGAAATTTTGAATTTTGATATCTCAGCTCTGGAAGGGTCTAGAGCCTCCATTTTTGCACTCAGGTCAAAGTCTCGTGGCCCTCTATCATAATCCAGAGTTTTGAGAAGATTGGAGAAACTTAATTTTTCGCCCGAAAATGAAAAAAAAAACGAAAGGGGTAACACTGTCGGGTTTTTTTTCGGGTCGAAATTTTGAATTTTGATATCTCAGCTCTGGAAGGGTCTAGAGCCTCCATTTTTGCACTCAGGTCAACGTCTCGTGGCCCTCTATCATAATCCAGAGTTTTGAGAAGATTGGAGAAACTTAATTTTTGCCCGAAAATGAAAAAAACGAAAGGGGTAACACTGTCGTTTTTTTTTTCGGGTCGAAATTTTGAATTTTGATATCTCAGCTCTGGAAGGGTCTAGAGCCTCCATTTTTGCACTCAGGTCAAAGTCTCACAGCCCTCTATCATAATCCAGAGTTTTGAGAAGATTGGAGAAACTTAATTTTTCGCCCGAAAATGAAAAAAAAACGAAAGGGGTAACACTGTCGTTTTTTTTTTCGGGTCGAAATTTTGATATCTCAGCTCTGGAAGGGTCTAGAGCCTCCATTTTTGCACTCAGGTCAAAGTCTTGTGGCCCTCTATCATAATCCAGAGTTTTGAGAAGATTGGAGAAACTTAATTTTTCGCCTAAAAACGGAAAAAACGAAAGGGGTAACACTGTCGTTTTTTTTTTTGGGTCGAAATTTTGAATTTTGATATCTCAGCTCTGGAAGGGTCTAGAGCCTCCATTTTTGCACTCAGGTCAAAGTCTCGTGGCCCTCTATCATAATCCAGAGTTTTGAGAAGATTGGAGAAACATAATTTTTCGCTCGAAAATGAAAAAAAACGAAAGGGGTAACACTGTCGTTTTTTTTTTCGGGTCGAAATTTTGAATTTTGATATCTCAGCTCTGGAAGGGTCTAGAGCCTCCATTTTTGCACTCAGATCAAAGTCTCGTGGCCCTCTATCAGAATCCAGAGTTTTGAGAAGATTGGAGAAACTTAATTTTTCGCCCGAAAACGAAAAAAAACGAAAGGGGTAACACTGTCGTTTTTTTTTTTTTTCGGGTCAAAATTTTGAAATGTGATATCTCAGCTCTGGAAGGGTCTAGATCCTCCATTTTTGCACTCAGGTCAAAGTCTCACAGCCCTCTATCATAATCCAGAGTTTTGAGAAGATTGGAGAAACTTAATTTTTCGCCCGAAAATGAAAAAAAAACGAAAGGGGTAACACTGTCGTTTTTTTTTCGGGTCGAAATTTTGAATTCTGATATCTCAGCTCTGGAAGGGTCTAGAGCCTCCATTTTTGCACTCAGGTCAAAGTCTCGTGGCCCTCTATCATAATCCAGAGTTTTGAGAAGATTGGAGAAACTTAATTTTTCGCCCGAAAATGAAAAAAAATGAAAGGGGTAACACTGTCGTTTTTTTTTTTTTTCGGGTCGAAATTTTGAATTTTGATATCTCAGCTCTGGAAGGGTCTAGAGCCTCCATTTTTGCACTCAGGTCAAAGTCTCACAGCCCTCTATCATAATCCAGAGTTTTGAGAAGATTGGAGAAACTTAATTTTTCGCCCAAAAACTGAAAAAAACGAAAGGGGTAACACTGTCGTTTTTTTTTTCGGGTCAAAATTTTGAACTTTGATATCTCAGCTCTGGAAGGGTCTAGAGCCTCCATTTTTGCACTCAGGTCAAAGTCTCACAGCCCTCTATCATAATCCAGAGTTTTGAGAAGATTGGAGAAACTTAATTTTTCGCCCGAAAATGAAAAAAAACGAAAGGGGTAACACTGTCGTTTTTTTTTTTCGGGTCGAAATTTTGAATTTTGATATCTCAGCCCTGGAAGGGTCTAGAGCCTCCATTTGTGCACTCAGGTCAAAGTCTCGTGGCCCTCTATCATCATCCAGAGTTTTGAGAAGATTGGAGAAACTTAATTTTTCGCCCGAAAATGAAAAAAAACGAAAGGGGTAACACTGTCGTTTTTTTTTCGGGTCGAAATTTTGAATTTTGATATCTCAGCTCTGGAAGGGTCTAGAGCCTCAATTTTTGCACTCAGGTCAAAGTCTCACAGACCTCCATCATAATCCAGAGTTTTGAGAAGATTGGAGAAACTTAATTTTTCGCCCGAAAATGAAAAAAAACGAAAGGGGTAACACTGTCTTTTTTTTTTTCGGGTCGAAATTTTGAATTTTGATATCTCAGCTCTGGAAGGGTCTAGAGCCTCCATTTTTGCACTCAGGTCAAAGTCTCACAGCCCTCTATCATAATCCAGAGTTTTGAGAAGATTGGAGAAACTTAATTTTTCGCCCAAAAACTGAAAAAAACGAAAGGGGTTACACTGTCGTTTTTTTTTTTCGGGTCAAAATTTTGAACTTTGATATCTCAGCTCTGGAAGGGTCTAGAGCCTCCATTTTTGCACTCAGGTCAAAGTCTCACAGCCCTCTATCATAATCCAGAGTTTTGAGAAGATTGGAGAAACTTAATTTTTCGCCCAAAAACAGAAAAAAACGAAAGGGGTAACACTGTCGTTTTTTTTTTCGGGTCGAAATTTTGAATTTTGATATCTCAGCTCTGGAAGGGTCTAGAGCCTCCATTTGTGCACTCAGGTCAAAGTCTCGTGGCCCTCTATCATAATCCAGAGTTTTGAGAAGATTGGAGAAACTTAATTTTTCGCCCGAAAATGAAAAAAAAACGAAAGGGGTAACACTGTCGGGTTTTTTCGGGTCGAAATTTTGAACTTTGATATCTCAGCTCTGGAAGGGTCTAGAGCCTCCATTTTTGCACCCAGGTCAAAGTCTCGTGGCCCTCTATCATAATCCAGAGTTTTGAGAAGATTGGAGAAACTTAATTTTTCGCCCAAAAACAGAAAAAAACGAAAGGGGTAACACTGTCGTTTTTTTTTCGGGTCGAAATTTTGAATTTTGATATCTCAGCTCTGGAAGGGTCTAGAGCCTCCATTTTTGCACTCAGGTCAACGTCTCGTGGCCCTCTATCATAATCCAGAGTTTTGAGAAGATTGGAGAAACTTAATTTTTCGCCCGAAAATGAAAAAAAACGAAAGGGGTAACACTGTCGTTTTTTTTTCGGGTCGAAATTTTGAATTTTGATATCTCAGCTCTGGAAGGGTCTAGAGCCTCCATTTTTGCACTCAGGTCAACGTCTCGTGGCCCTCTATCATAATCCAGAGTTTTGAGAAGATTGGAGAAACTTAATTTTTGCCCGAAAATGAAAAAAAACGAAAGGGGTAACACTGTCGTTTTTTTTTTTTCGGGTCGAAATTTTGAATTTGGATATCTCAGCTCTGGAAGGGTCTAGAGCCTCCATTTTTGCACTCAGGTCAAAGTCTCACGGCCCTCTATCATAATCCAGAGTTTTGAGAAGATTGGAGAAACTTAATTTTTCGCCCGAAAATGAAAAAAAACGAAAGGGGTAACACTGTCGGTTTTTTTTTCGGGTCGAAATTTTGAATTTTGATATCTCAGCTCTGGAAGGGTCTAGAGCCTCCATTTTTGCACTCAGGTCAAAGTCTCGTGGCCCTCTATCATAATCCAGAGTTTTGAGAAGATTGGAGAAACTTAATTTTTCGCCCGAAAATGAAAAAAAACGAAAGGGGTAACACTGTCGTTTTTTTTTTCGGGTCGAAATTTTGAATTTTGATATCTCAGCTCTGGAAGCGTCTAGAGCCTCCATTTTTGCACTCAGGTCAACGTCTCGTGGCCCTCTATCATAATCCAGAGTTTTGAGAAGATTGGAGAAACTTAATTTTTGCCCGAAAATGAAAAAAAAACGAAAGGGGTAACACTGTCGTTTTTTTTTTCGGGTCGAAATTTTGAATTTTGATATCTCAGCTCTGGAAGGGTCTAGAGCCTCCATTTGTGCACTCAGGTCAAAGTCTCATGGCCCTCTATCATAATCCAGAGTTTTGAGAAGATTGGAGAAACTTAATTTTTCGCCCGAAAATGAAAAAAAACGAAAGGGGTAACACTGTCGTTTTTTTTTTCGGGTCGAAATTTTGAATTTTGATATCTCAGCTCTGGAAGGGTCTAGAGCCTCAATTTTTGCACTCAGGTCAAAGTCTCACAGACCTCCATCATAATCCAGAGTTTTGAGAAGATTGGAGAAACTTAATTTTTCGCCCAAAAACAGAAAAAAACGAAAGGGGTAACACTGTCTTTTTTTTTTCGGGTCGAAATTTTGAATTTTGATATCTCAGCTCTGGAAGGGTCTAGAGCCTCCATTTGTGCACTCAGGTCAAAGTCTCGTGGCCCTCTATCATAATCCAGAGTTTTGAGAAGATTGGAGAAACTTAATTTTTCGCCCGAAAATGAAAAAAACGAAAGGGGTAACACTGTCGTTTTTTTTTCGGGTCGAAATTTTGAACTTTGATATCTCAGCTCTGGAAGGGTCTAGAGCCTCCATTTTTGCACCCAGGTCAAAGTCTCGTGGCCCTCTATCATAATCCAGAGTTTTGAGAAGATTGGAGAAACTTAATTTTTCGCCCAAAAACAGAAAAAAACGAAAGGGGTAACACTGTCGTTTTTTTTTCGGGTCGAAATTTTGAATTTTCATATCTCAGCTCTGGAAGGGTCTAGAGCCTCCATTTTTGCACTCAGGTCAAAGTCTCGTGGCCCTCTATCATAATCCAGAGTTTTGAGAAGATTGGAGAAACTTAATTTTTCGCCCGAAAATGAAAAAAAACGAAAGGGGTAACACTGTCGTTTTTCTTTTTCGGGTCGAAATTTTGAATTTTGATATCTCAGCTCTGGAAGGGTCTAGAGCCTCCATTTTTGCACTCAGGTCAACGTCTCGTGGCCCTCTATCATAATCCAGAGTTTTGAGAAGATTGGAGAAACTTAATTTTTGCCCGAAAATGAAAAAAAACGAAAGGGGTAACACTGTCGTTTTTTTTTTCGGGTCGAAATTTTGAATTTTGATATCTCAGCTCTGGAAGGGTCTAGAGCCTCAATTTTTGCACTCAGGTCAAAGTCTCACAGACCTCCATCATAATCCAGAGTTTTGAGAAGATTGGAGAAACTTAATTTTTCGCCCGAAAATGAAAAAAAACGAAAGGGGTAACACTGTCGTTTTTTTTTTCGGGTCGAAATTTTGAATTTTGATATCTCAGCTCTGGAAGGGTCTAGAGCCTCCATTTTTGCACTCAGGTCAAAGTCTCACAGCCCTCTATCATAATCCAGAGTTTTGAGAAGATTGGAGAAACTTAATTTTTCGCCCAAAAACTGAAAAAAAACGAAAGGGGTAACAATGTCGGTTTTTTTTCGGGTCGAAATTTTGAACTTTGATATCTCAGCTCTGGAAGGGTCTAGAGCCTCCATTTTTGCACCCAGTTCAAAGTCTCGTGGCCCTCTATCATAATCCAGAGTTTTGAGAAGATTGGAGAAACTTAATTTTTCGCCCAAAAACAGAAAAAAACGAAAGGGGTAACACTGTCGTTTTTTTTTCGGGTCGAAATTTTGAATTTTGATATCTCAGCTCTGGAAGGGTCTAGAGCCTCCATTTTTGCACTCTGGTCAAAGTCTCACAGACCTCCATCATAATCCAGAGTTTTGAGAAGATTGGAGAAACTTAATTTTTCGCCCGAAAATGAAAAAAAAAACGAAAGGGGTAACACTGTCGTTTTTTTTTTTCGGGTCGAAATTTTGAATTTTGATATCTCAGCTCTGGAAGGGTCTAGAGCCTCCATTTTTGCACTCAGGTCAAAGTCTCACAGCCCTCTATCATAATCCAGAGTTTTGAGAAGATTGGAGAAACTTAATTTTTCGCCCGAAAATGAAAAAAAACGAAAGGGGTAACACTGTCGTTTTTTTTTCGGGTCAAAATTTTGAACTTTGATATCTCAGCTCTGGAAGGGTCTAGAGCCTCCATTTTTGCACTCAGGTCAAAGTCTCACAGCCCTCTATCATAATCCAGAGTTTTGAGAAGATTGGAGAAACTTAATTTTTCGCCCGAAAATGAAAAAAAACGAAAGGGGTAACACTGTCGTTTTTTTTTTCGGGTCGAAATTTTGAATGTTGATATCTCAGCTCTGGAAGGGTCTAGAGCCTCCATTTTTGCACTCAGGTCAACGTCTCGTGGCCCTCTATCATAATCCAGAGTTTTGTGAAGATTGGAGAAACTTAATTTTTGCCCGAAAATGAAAAAAAAACGAAAGGGGTAACACTGTCGGTTTTTTTTTCGGGTCGAAATTTTGAATTTTGATATCTCAGCTCTGGAAGGGTCTAGAGCCTCCATTTTTGCACTCAGGTCAAAGTCTCAAGGCCCTCTATCATAATCCAGAGTTTTGAGAAGATTGGAGAAACTTAATTTTTCGCCCGAAAATGAAAAAAAACGAAAGGGGTAACACTGTCGTTTTTTTTTTCGGGTCGAAATTTTGAATTTTGATATCTCAGCTCTGGAAGGGTCTAGAGCCTCCATTTTTGCACTCAGGTCAAAGTCTCGTGGCCCTCTATCATAATCCAGAGTTTTGAGAAGATTGGAGAAACTTAATTTTTCGCCCGAAAATGAAAAAAAACGAAAGGGGTAACACTGTCGTTTTTTTTTTCGGGTCGAAATTTTGAATTTTGATATCTCAGCTCTGGAAGCGTCTAGAGCCTCCATTTTTGCACTCAGGTCAACGTCTCGTGGCCCTCTATCATAATCCAGAGTTTTGAGAAGATTGGAGAAACTTAATTTTTGCCCGAAAATGAAAAAAAAACGAAAGGGGTAACACTGTCGTTTTTTTTTTCGGGTCGAAATTTTGAATTTTGATATCTCAGCTCTGGAAGGGTCTAGAGCCTCCATTTGTGCACTCAGGTCAAAGTCTCATGGCCCTCTATCATAATCCAGAGTTTTGAGAAGATTGGAGAAACTTAATTTTTCGCCCGAAAATGAAAAAAAACGAAAGGGGTAACACTGTCGTTTTTTTTTTCGGGTCGAAATTTTGAATTTTGATATCTCAGCTCTGGAAGGGTCTAGAGCCTCAATTTTTGCACTCAGGTCAAAGTCTCACAGACCTCCATCATAATCCAGAGTTTTGAGAAGATTGGAGAAACTTAATTTTTCGCCCAAAAACAGAAAAAAACGAAAGGGGTAACACTGTCTTTTTTTTTTCGGGTCGAAATTTTGAATTTTGATATCTCAGCTCTGGAAGGGTCTAGAGCCTCCATTTGTGCACTCAGGTCAAAGTCTCGTGGCCCTCTATCATAATCCAGAGTTTTGAGAAGATTGGAGAAACTTAATTTTTCGCCCGAAAATGAAAAAAACGAAAGGGGTAACACTGTCGTTTTTTTTTCGGGTCGAAATTTTGAACTTTGATATCTCAGCTCTGGAAGGGTCTAGAGCCTCCATTTTTGCACCCAGGTCAAAGTCTCGTGGCCCTCTATCATAATCCAGAGTTTTGAGAAGATTGGAGAAACTTAATTTTTCGCCCAAAAACAGAAAAAAACGAAAGGGGTAACACTGTCGTTTTTTTTTCGGGTCGAAATTTTGAATTTTCATATCTCAGCTCTGGAAGGGTCTAGAGCCTCCATTTTTGCACTCAGGTCAAAGTCTCGTGGCCCTCTATCATAATCCAGAGTTTTGAGAAGATTGGAGAAACTTAATTTTTCGCCCGAAAATGAAAAAAAACGAAAGGGGTAACACTGTCGTTTTTCTTTTTCGGGTCGAAATTTTGAATTTTGATATCTCAGCTCTGGAAGGGTCTAGAGCCTCCATTTTTGCACTCAGGTCAACGTCTCGTGGCCCTCTATCATAATCCAGAGTTTTGAGAAGATTGGAGAAACTTAATTTTTGCCCGAAAATGAAAAAAAACGAAAGGGGTAACACTGTCGTTTTTTTTTTCGGGTCGAAATTTTGAATTTTGATATCTCAGCTCTGGAAGGGTCTAGAGCCTCAATTTTTGCACTCAGGTCAAAGTCTCACAGACCTCCATCATAATCCAGAGTTTTGAGAAGATTGGAGAAACTTAATTTTTCGCCCGAAAATGAAAAAAAACGAAAGGGGTAACACTGTCGTTTTTTTTTTCGGGTCGAAATTTTGAATTTTGATATCTCAGCTCTGGAAGGGTCTAGAGCCTCCATTTTTGCACTCAGGTCAAAGTCTCACAGCCCTCTATCATAATCCAGAGTTTTGAGAAGATTGGAGAAACTTAATTTTTCGCCCAAAAACTGAAAAAAAACGAAAGGGGTAACAATGTCGGTTTTTTTTCGGGTCGAAATTTTGAACTTTGATATCTCAGCTCTGGAAGGGTCTAGAGCCTCCATTTTTGCACCCAGTTCAAAGTCTCGTGGCCCTCTATCATAATCCAGAGTTTTGAGAAGATTGGAGAAACTTAATTTTTCGCCCAAAAACAGAAAAAAACGAAAGGGGTAACACTGTCGTTTTTTTTTCGGGTCGAAATTTTGAATTTTGATATCTCAGCTCTGGAAGGGTCTAGAGCCTCCATTTTTGCACTCTGGTCAAAGTCTCACAGACCTCCATCATAATCCAGAGTTTTGAGAAGATTGGAGAAACTTAATTTTTCGCCCGAAAATGAAAAAAAAAACGAAAGGGGTAACACTGTCGTTTTTTTTTTTCGGGTCGAAATTTTGAATTTTGATATCTCAGCTCTGGAAGGGTCTAGAGCCTCCATTTTTGCACTCAGGTCAAAGTCTCACAGCCCTCTATCATAATCCAGAGTTTTGAGAAGATTGGAGAAACTTAATTTTTCGCCCGAAAATGAAAAAAAACGAAAGGGGTAACACTGTCGTTTTTTTTTCGGGTCAAAATTTTGAACTTTGATATCTCAGCTCTGGAAGGGTCTAGAGCCTCCATTTTTGCACTCAGGTCAAAGTCTCACAGCCCTCTATCATAATCCAGAGTTTTGAGAAGATTGGAGAAACTTAATTTTTCGCCCGAAAATGAAAAAAAACGAAAGGGGTAACACTGTCGTTTTTTTTTTCGGGTCGAAATTTTGAATGTTGATATCTCAGCTCTGGAAGGGTCTAGAGCCTCCATTTTTGCACTCAGGTCAACGTCTCGTGGCCCTCTATCATAATCCAGAGTTTTGTGAAGATTGGAGAAACTTAATTTTTGCCCGAAAATGAAAAAAAAACGAAAGGGGTAACACTGTCGGTTTTTTTTTCGGGTCGAAATTTTGAATTTTGATATCTCAGCTCTGGAAGGGTCTAGAGCCTCCATTTTTGCACTCAGGTCAAAGTCTCAAGGCCCTCTATCATAATCCAGAGTTTTGAGAAGATTGGAGAAACTTAATTTTTCGCCCGAAAATGAAAAAAAACGAAAGGGGTAACACTGTCGTTTTTTTTTTCGGGTCGAAATTTTGAATTTTGATATCTCAGCTCTGGAAGGGTCTAGAGCCTCCATTTTTGCACTCAGGTCAAAGTCTCACAGCCCTCTATCATAATCCAGAGTTTTGAGAAGATTGGAGAAACTTAATTTTTCGCCCGAAAATGAAAAAAAACGAAAGGGGTAACACTGTCGGTTTTTTTTTTCGGGTCGAAATTTTGAATTTTGATATCTCAGCTCTGGAAGGGTCTAGAGCCTCCATTTTTGCACTCAGGTCAAAGTCTCACAGCCCTCTATCATAATCCAGAGTTTTGAGAAGATTGGAGAAACTTAATTTTTCGCCTAAAAACGGAAAAAACGAAAGGGGTAACACTGTCGTTTTTTTTTTCGGGTCGAAATTTTGAACTTTGATATCTCAGCTCTGGAAGGGTCTAGAGCCTCCATTTTTGCACCCAGGTCAAAGTCTCACAGCCCTCTATCATAATCCAGAGTTTTGAGAAGATTGGAGAAACTTAATTTTTCGCCCGAAAATGAAAAAAAACGAAAGGGGTAACACTGTCGTTTTTTTTTTCGGGTCGAAATTTTGAATTTTGATATCTCAGCTCTGGAAGGGTCTAGAGCCTCCATTTTTGCACTCAGGTCAAATCTCGTGGCCCTCTATCATAATCCAGAGTTTTGAGAAGATTGGAGAAACTTAATTTTTCGCCCGAAAATGAAAAAAAACGAAAGGGGTAACACTGTCGTTTTTTTTTTTCGGGTCGAAATTTTGAACTTTGATATCTCAGCTCTGGAAGGGTCTAGAGCCTCCATTTTTGCACTCAGGTCAAAGTCTCACAGCCCTCTATCATAATCCAGAGTTTTGAGAAGATTGGAGAAACTTAATTTTTCGCCCGAAAATGAAAAAAAACGAAAGGGGTAACACTGTCGGTTTTTTTTCAGGTCGAAATTTTGAATTTTGATATCTCAGCTCTGGAAGGGTCTAGAGCCTCCATTTTTGCACTCAGGTCAAAGTCTCACAGCCCTCTATCATAATCCAGAGTTTTGAGAAGATTGGAGAAACTTAATTTTTCGCCTAAAAACGGAAAAAACGAAAGGGGTAACACTGTCGTTTTTTTTTTTCGGGTCGAAATTTTGAACTTTGATATCTCAGCTCTGGAAGGGTCTAGAGCCTCCATTTTTGCACCCAGGTCAAAGTCTCACAGCCCTCTATCATAATCCAGAGTTTTGAAAAGATTGGAGAAACTTAATTTTTCGCCCGAAAATGAAAAAAAACGAAAGGGGTAACACTGTCGTTTTTTTTTTCGGGTCGAAATTTTGAATTTTGATATCTCAGCTCTGGAAGGGTCTAGAGCCTCCATTTTTGCACTCAGGTCAAATCTCGTGGCCCTCTATCATAATCCAGAGTTTTGAGAAGATTGGAGAAACTTAATTTTTCGCCCGAAAATGAAAAAAAACGAAAGGGGTAACACTGTCGTTTTTTTTTTCGGGTCGAAATTTTGAACTTTGATATCTCAGCTCTGGAAGGGTCTAGAGCCTCCATTTTTGCACTCAGGTCAAAGTCTCACAGCCCTCTATCATAATCCAGAGTTTTGAGAAGATTGGAGAAACTTAATTTTTCGCCCGAAAATGAAAAAAAACGAAAGGGGTAACACTGTCGTTTTTTTTTTTCGGGTCGAAATTTTGAATTTTGATATCTCAGCTCTGGAAGGGTCTAGAGCCTCCATTTTTGCACTCAGGTCAAAGTCTCACGGCCCTCTATCATAATCCAGAGTTTTGAGAAGATTGGAGAAACTTAATTTTTCGCCCGAAAATGAAAAAAAACAAAAAGGGGTAACACTGTCGTTTTTTTTTCGGGTCGAAATTTTGAATTTTGATATCTCAGCTCTGGAAGGGTCTAGAGCCTCCATTTTTGCACTCAGGTCAAAGTCTCACAGCCCTCTATCATAATCCAGAGTTTTGAGAAGATTGGAGAAACTTAATTTTTCGCCCGAAAATGAAAAAAAACGAAAGGGGTAACACTGTCGTTTTTTTTTTTCGGGTCGAAATTTTGAATTTTGATATCTCAGCTCTGGAAGGGTCTAGAGCCTCCATTTTTGCACTCAGGTCAAAGTCTCGTGGCCCTCTATCATAATCCAGAGTTTTGAGAAGATTGGAGAAACTTAATTTTTCTCCCGAAAATGAAAAAAAACGAAAGGGGTAACACTGTCGTTTTTTTTTTCGGGTCGAAATTTTTAATTTTGATATCTCAGCTCTGGAAGGGTCTAGAGCCTCCATTTTTGCACTCAGGTCAAAGTCTCGTGGCCCTCTATCATAATCCAGAGTTTTGAGAAGATTGGAGAAACTTAATTTTTTCGCCTGAAAATGAAAAAAAACGAAAGGGGTAACACTGTCGGGTTTTTTTTCGGGTCGAAATTTTGAATTTTGATATCTCAGCTTTGGAAGGGTCTAGAGCCTCCATTTTTGCACTCAGGTCAAAGTCTCGTGGCCCTCTATCATAATCCAGAGTTTTGAGAAGATTGGAGAAACTTAATTTTTCGCCCGAAAATGAAAAAAAACGAAAGGGGTAACACTGTCGTTTTTTTTTTTCGGGTCGAAATTTTGAACTTTGATATCTCAGCTCTGGAAGGGTCTAGAGCCTCCATTTTTGCACTCAGGTCAAAGTCTCACAGCCCTCTATCATAATCCAGAGTTTTGAGAAGATTGGAGAAACTTAATTTTTCTTCCGAAAATGAAAAAAAACGAAAGGGGTAACACTGTCGTTTTTTTTTTCAGGTCAAAATTTTGAATTTTGATATCTCAGCTCTGGAAGGGTCTAGAGCCTCCATTTTTGCACTCAGGTCAAAGTCTCACAGCCCTCTATCATAATCCAGAGTTTTGAGAAGATTGGAGAAACTTAATTTTTCGCCCGAAAATGAAAAAAAACGAAAGGGGTAACACTGTCGTTTTTTTTTCGGGTCGAAATTTTGAATTTTGATATCTCAGCTCTGGAAGGGTCTAGAGCCTCCATTTTTGCACTCAGGTCAAAGTCTCACAGCCCTCTATCATAATCCGGAGTTTTGAGAAGATTGGAGAAACTTAATTTTTCGCCTAAAAACGGAAAAAACGAAAGGGGTAACACTGTCGTTTTTTTTTTCGGGTCGAAATTTTGAACTTTGATATCTCAGCTCTGGAAGGGTCTAGAGCCTCCATTTTTGCACTCAGGTCAAAATCTCACAGCCCTCTATCATAATCCAGAGTTTTGAGAAGATTGGAGAAACTTAATTTTTCGCCCGAAAATGAAAAAAAACGAAAGGGGTAACACTGTCGTTTTTTTTTCGGGTCGAAATTTTGAATTTTGATATCTCAGCTCTGGAAGGGTCTAGAGCCTCCATTTTTGCACTCAGGTCAAAGTCTCACAGCCCTCTATCATAATCCAGAGTTTTGAGAAGATTGGAGAAACTTAATTTTTCGCCTAAAAACGGAAAAAACGAAAGGGGTAACACTGTCGTTTTTTTTTTCGGGTCGAAATTTTTAACTTTGATATCTCAGCTCTGGAAGGGTCTAGAGCCTCCATTTTTGCACCCAGGTCAAAGTCTCACAGCCCTCTATCATAATCCAGAGTTTTGAGAAGATTGGAGAAACTTAATTTTTGCCCGAAAATGAAAAAAAACGAAAGGGGTAACACTGTCGTTTTTTTTTTCGGGTCGAAATTTTGAACTTTGATATCTCAGCTCTGGAAGGGTCTAGAGCCTCCATTTTTGCACCCAGGTCAAAGTCTCACAGCCCTCTATCATAATCCAGAGTTTTGTGAAGATTGGAGAAACTTAATTTTTGCCCGAAAATGAAAAAAAAACGAAAGGGGTAACACTGTCGGTTTTTTTTTCGGGTCGAAATTTTGAATTTTGATATCTCAGCTCTGGAAGGGTCTAGAGCCTCAATTTTTGCACTCAGGTCAAAGTCTCACAGACCTCCATCATAATCCAGAGTTTTGAGAAGATTGGAGAAACTTAATTTTTCGCCCGAAAATGAAAAAAAACGAAAGGGGTAACACTGTCGTTTTTTTTTTCGGGTCGAAATTTTGAATTTTGATATCTCAGCTCTGGAAGGGTCTAGAGCCTCCATTTTTGCACTCAGGTCAAAGTCTCGTGGCCCTCTATCATAATCCAGAGTTTTGAGAAGATTGGAGAAACTTAATTTTTCGCCCGAAAATGAAAAAAAACGAAAGGGGTAACACTGTCGTTTTTTTTTTTTTTCGGGTCAAAATTTTGAATTTTGATATCTCAGCTCTGGAAGGGTCTAGAGCCTCAATTTTTGCACTCAGGTCAAATCTCGTGGCCCTCTATCATAATCCAGAGTTTTGAGAAGATTGGAGAAACTTAATTTTTCGCCCGAAAATGAAAAAAAACGAAAGGGGTAACACTGTCGTTTTTTTTTTCGGGTCGAAATTTTGAACTTTGATATCTCAGCTCTGGAAGGGTCTAGAGCCTCCATTTTTGCACTCAGGTCAAAGTCTCACAGCCCTCTATCATAATCCAGAGTTTTGAGAAGATTGGAGAAACTTAATTTTTCGCCCGAAAATGAAAAAAAACGAAAGGGGTAACACTGTCGTTTTTTTTTTTCGGGTCGAAATTTTGAATTTTGATATCTCAGCTCTGGAAGGGTCTAGAGCCTCCATTTTTGCACTCAGGTCAAAGTCTCACGGCCCTCTATCATAATCCAGAGTTTTGAGAAGATTGGAGAAACTTAATTTTTCGCCCGAAAACTGAAAAAAACGAAAGGGGTAACACTGTCGGTTTTTTTTTCGGGTCAAAATTTTGAACTTTGATATCTCAGCTCTGGAAGGGTCTAGAGCCTCCATTTTTGCACTCAGGTCAAAGTCTCACAGCCCTCTATCATAATCCAGAGTTTTGAGAAGATTGGAGAAACTTAATTTTTCGCCCGAAAATGAAAAAAAACGAAAGGGGTAACACTGTCGTTTTTTTTTTTCGGGTCGAAATTTTGAATTTTGATATCTCAGCTCTGGAAGGGTCTAGAGCCTCCATTTTTGCACTCAGGTCAAAGTCTCGTGGCCCTCTATCATAATCCAGAGTTTTGAGAAGATTGGAGAAACTTAATTTTTCTCCCGAAAATGAAAAAAAACGAAAGGGGTAACACTGTCGTTTTTTTTTTTCGGGTCAAAATTTTGAACTTTGATATCTCAGCTCTGGAAGGGTCTAGAGCCTCCATTTTTGCACTCAGGTCAAAGTCTCACAGCCCTCTATCATAATCCAGAGTTTTGAGAAGATTGGAGAAACTTAATTTTTCGCCCGAAAATGAAAAAAAACGAAAGGGGTAACACTGTCGTTTTTTTTTTTCGGGTCGAAATTTTGAATTTTGATATCTCAGCTCTGGAAGGGTCTAGAGCCTCCATTTTTGCACTCAGGTCAAAGTCTCGTGGCCCTCTATCATAATCCAGAGTTTTGAGAAGATTGGAGAAACTTAATTTTTCTCCCGAAAATGAAAAAAAACGAAAGGGGTAACACTGTCGTTTTTTTTTTCGGGTCGAAATTTTTAATTTTGATATCTCAGCTCTGGAAGGGTCTAGAGCCTCCATTTTTGCACTCAGGTCAAAGTCTCGTGGCCCTCTATCATAATCCAGAGTTTTGAGAAGATTGGAGAAACTTAATTTTTTCGCCTGAAAATGAAAAAAAACGAATGGGGTAACACTGTCGGGTTTTTTTTCGGGTCGAAATTTTGAATTTTGATATCTCAGCTTTGGAAGGGTCTAGAGCCTCCATTTTTGCACTCAGGTCAAAGTCTCGTGGCCCTCTATCATAATCCAGAGTTTTGAGAAGATTGGAGAAACTTAATTTTTCGCCCGAAAATGAAAAAAAACGAAAGGGGTAACACTGTCGTTTTTTTTTTTCGGGTCGAAATTTTGAACTTTGATATCTCAGCTCTGGAAGGGTCTAGAGCCTCCATTTTTGCACTCAGGTCAAAGTCTCACAGCCCTCTATCATAATCCAGAGTTTTGAGAAGATTGGAGAAACTTAATTTTTCTTCCGAAAATGAAAAAAAACGAAAGGGGTAACACTGTCGTTTTTTTTTTCAGGTCAAAATTTTGAATTTTGATATCTCAGCTCTGGAAGGGTCTAGAGCCTCCATTTTTGCACTCAGGTCAAAGTCTCACAGCCCTCTATCATAATCCAGAGTTTTGAGAAGATTGGAGAAACTTAATTTTTCGCCCGAAAATGAAAAAAAAACGAAAGGGGTAACACTGTCGTTTTTTTTTCGGGTCGAAATTTTGAATTTTGATATCTCAGCTCTGGAAGGGTCTAGAGCCTCCATTTTTGCACTCAGGTCAAAGTCTCACAGCCCTCTATCATAATCCAGAGTTTTGAGAAGATTGGAGAAACTTAATTTTTCGCCTAAAAACGGAAAAAACGAAAGGGGTAACACTGTCGTTTTTTTTTTCGGGTCGAAATTTTGAACTTTGATATCTCAGCTCTGGAAGGGTCTAGAGCCTCCATTTTTGCACTCAGGTCAAAATCTCACAGCCCTCTATCATAATCCAGAGTTTTGAGAAGATTGGAGAAACTTAATTTTTCGCCCGAAAATGAAAAAAAACGAAAGGGGTAACACTGTCGTTTTTTTTTCGGGTCGAAATTTTGAATTTTGATATCTCAGCTCTGGAAGGGTCTAGAGCCTCCATTTTTGCACTCAGGTCAAAGTCTCACAGCCCTCTATCATAATCCAGAGTTTTGAGAAGATTGGAGAAACTTAATTTTTCGCCTAAAAACGGAAAAAACGAAAGGGGTAACACTGTCGTTTTTTTTTTCGGGTCGAAATTTTTAACTTTGATATCTCAGCTCTGGAAGGGTCTAGAGCCTCCATTTTTGCACCCAGGTCAAAGTCTCACAGCCCTCTATCATAATCCAGAGTTTTGAGAAGATTGGAGAAACTTAATTTTTGCCCGAAAATGAAAAAAAACGAAAGGGGTAACACTGTCGTTTTTTTTTTCGGGTCGAAATTTTGAATTTTGATATCTCAGCTCTGGAAGGGTCTAGAGCCTCCATTTTTGCACTAAGGTCAAAGTCTCACAGCCCTCTATCATAATCCAGAGTTTTGAGAAGATTGGAGAAACTTAATTTTTCGCCCGAAAATGAAAAAAAACGAAAGGGGTAACACTGTCGTTTTTTTTTTCGGGTCGAAATTTAGAATTTTGATATCTCAGCTCTGGAAGGGTCTAGAGCCTCAATTTTTGCACTCAGGTCAAAGTCTCACAGCCCTCTATCATAATCCAGAGTTTTGAGAAGATTGGAGAAACTTAATTTTTCGCCCGAAAATGAAAAAAAACCAAAGGGGTAACACTGTCGTTTTTTTTTTCGGGTCGAAATTTTGAATTTTGATATCTCAGCTCTGGAAGGGTCTAGAGCCTCCATTTTTGCACTCAGGTCAAAGTCTCAGAGCCCTCTATCATAATCCAGAGTTTTGAGAAGATTGGAGAAACTTAATTTTTCGCCCGAAAATGAAAAAAAACGAAAGGGGTAACACTGTCGTTTTTTTTTTCGGGTCGAAATTTTGAATTTTGATATCTCAGCTCTGGAAGGGTCTAGAGCCTCCATTTTTGCACTCAGGTCAAAGTCTCACAGCCTTCTATCATAATCCGGAGTTTTGAGAAGATTGGAGAAACTTAATTTTTCGCCCAAAAACAGAAAAAAACGAAATTTTCGTGTCGAAATTTTGAATTTTGATATCTCAGCTCTGGAAGGGTCTAGAGCCTCCATTTTTGCACTCAGGTCAAAGTCTCGTGGCCCTCTATCATAATCCAGAGTTTTGAGAAGATTGGAGAAACTTAATTTTTCGCCCAAAAACTGAAAAAAACGAAAGGGGTAACACTGTCGTTTTTTTTTCGGGTCAAAATTTTGAACTTTGATATCTCAGCTCTGGAAGGGTCTAGAGCCTCCATTTTTGCACTCAGGTCAAAGTCTCACAGCCCTCTATCATAATCCAGAGTTTTGAGAAGATTGGAGAAACTTAATTTTTCGCCCAAAAACAGAAAAAAACGAAAGGGGTAACACTGTCGTTTTTTTTTCGGGTCGAAATTTTGAATTTTGATATCTCAGCTCTGGAAGGGTCTAGAGCCTCCATTTGTGCACTCCGGTCAAAGTCTCGTGGCCCTCTATCATAATCCAGAGTTTTGAGAAGATTGGAGAAACTTAATTTTTCGCCCGAAAATGAAAAAAAACGAAAGGGGTAACACTGTCGTTTTTTTTTCGGGTTGAAATTTTGAACTTTGATATCTCAGCTCTGGAAGGGTCTAGAGCCTCCATTTTTGCACCCAGGTCAAAGTCTCGTGGCCCTCTATCATAATCCAGAGTTTTGAGAAGATTGGAGAAACTTAATTTTTCGCCCAAAAACAGAAAAAAACGAAAGGGGTAACACTGTCGTTTTTTTTTTTCGGGTCGAAATTTTGAATTTTGATATCTCAGCTCTGGAAGGGTCTAGAGCCTCCATTTTTGCACTCAGGTCAAAGTCTCGTGGCCCTCTATCATAATCCAGAGTTTTGAGAAGATTGGAGAAACTTAATTTTTCGCCCGAAAATGAAAAAAAACGAAAGGGGTAACACTGTCGTTTTTTTTTCGGGTCGAAATTTTGAACTTTGATATCTCAGCTCTGGAAGGGTCTAGAGCCTCCATTTTTGCACCCAGGTCAAAGTCTCGTGGCCCTCTATCATAATCCAGAGTTTTGAGAAGATTGGAGAAACTTAATTTTTCGCCCAAAAACAGAAAAAAACGAAAGGGGTAACACTGTCGTTTTTTTTTTCGGGTCGAAATTTTGATATCTCAGCTCTGGAAGGGTCTAGAGCCTCCATTTTTGCACTCAGGTCAAAGTCTCGTGGCCCTCTATCATAATCCAGAGTTTTGAGAAGATTGGAGAAACTTAATTTTTCGCCCGAAAATGAAAAAAAACGAAAGGGGTAACACTGTCGTTTTTTTTTTCGGGTTGAAATTTTGAATTTTGATATCTCAGCTCTGGAAGGGTCTAGAGCCTCCATTTTTGCACTCAGGTCAACGTCTCGTGGCCCTCTATCATAATTCAGAGTTTTGAGAAGATTGGAGAAACGTAATTTTTGCCCGAAAATGAAAAAAAACGAAAGGGGTAACACTGTCGTTTTTTTTTTCGGGTCGAAATTTTGAATTTTGATATCTCAGCTCTGGAAGGGTCTAGAGCCTCAATTTTTGCACTCAGGTCAAAGTCTCACAGACCTCCATCATAATCCAGAGTTTTGAGAAGATTGGAGAAACTTAATTTTTCGCCCGAAAATGAAAAAAAACGAAAGGGGTAACACTGTCGTTTTTTTTTTCGGGTCGAAATTTTGAATTTTGATATCTCAGCTCTGGAAGGGTCTAGAGCCTCCATTTTTGCACTCAGGTCAAAGTCTCACAGCCCTCTATCATAATCCAGAGTTTTGAGAAGATTGGAGAAACTTAATTTTTCGCCCAAAAACTGAAAAAAACGAAAGGGGTAACACTGTCGTTTTTTTTTCGGGTCAAAATTTTGAACTTTGATATCTCAGCTCTGGAAGGGTCTAGAGCCTCCATTTTTGCACTCAGGTCAAAGTCTCACAGCCCTCTATCATAATCCAGAGTTTTGAGAAGATTGGAGAAACTTAATTTTTCGCCCGAAAATGAAAAAAAACGAAAGGGGTAACACTGTCGTTTTTTTTTTTCGGGTCGAAATTTTGAATTTTGATATCTCAGCTCTGGAAGGGTCTAGAGCCTCCATTTTTGCACTCAGGTCAAAGTCTCACAGCCCTCTATCATAATCCAGAGTTTTGAGAAGATTGGAGAAACTTAATTTTTCGCCCAAAAACTGAAAAAAACGAAAGGGGTAACACTGTCGTTTTTTTTTTTCGGGTCAAAATTTTGAACTTTGATATCTCAGCTCTGGAAGGGTCTAGAGCCTCCATTTTTGCACTCAGGTCAAAGTCTCACAGCCCTCTATCATAATCCAGAGTTTTGAGAAGATTGGAGAAACTTAATTTTTCACCCGAAAATGAAAAAAAACGAAAGGGGTAACACTGTCGTTTTTTTTTCGGGTCGAAATTTTGAATTTTGATATCTCAGCTCTGGAAGGGTCTAGAGCCTCCATTTTTGCACTCAGGTCAAAGTCTCACAGCCCTCAAACATAATCCAGAGTTTTGAGAAGATTGGAGAAACTTAATTTTTCGCCCAAAAACTGAAAAAAACGAAAGGGGTAACACTGTCGTTTTTTTTTTTCGGGTCAAAATTTTGAACTTTGATATCTCAGCTCTGGAAGGGTCTAGAGCCTCCATTTTTGCACTCAGGTCAAAGTCTCACAGCCCTCTATCATAATCCAGAGTTTTGAGAAGATTGGAGAAACTTAATTTTTCGCCCGAAAATGAAAAAAAACAAAAGGGGTAACACTGTCGTTTTTTTTTCGGGTCGAAATTTTGAACTTTGATATCTCAGCTCTGGAAGGGTCTAGAGCCTCCATTTTTGCACCCAGGTCAAAGTCTCGTGGCCCTCTATCATAATCCAGAGTTTTGAGAAGATTGGAGAAACTTAATTTTTCGCCCAAAAACAGAAAAAAACGAAAGGGGTAACACTGTCGTTTTTTTTTTCGGGTCGAAATTTTGAATTTTGATATCTCAGCTCTGGAAGGGTCTAGAGCCTCCATTTTTGCACTCAGGTCAAAGTCTCACAGACCTCCACCATAATCCAGAGTTTTGAGAAGATTGGAGAAACTTAATTTTTCGCCCGAAAATGAAAAAAAACGAAAGGGGTAACACTGTCGTTTTTTTTTTCGGGTCGAAATTTTGAATTTTGATATCTCAGCTCTGGAAGGGTCTAGAGCCTCCATTTTTGCACTCAGGTCAAAGTCTCACAGCCCTCTATCATAATCCAGAGTTTTGAGAAGATTGGAGAAACTTAATTTTTCGCCCAAAAACTGAAAAAAACGAAAGGGGTAACACTGTCGTTTTTTTTTTTCGGGTCAAAATTTTGAACTTTGATATCTCAGCTCTGGAAGGGTCTAGAGCCTCCATTTTTGCACTAAGGTCAAAGTCTCACAGCCCTCTATCATAATCCAGAGTTTTGAGAAGATTGGAGAAACTTAATTTTTCGCCCGAAAATGAAAAAAAACGAAAGGGGTAACACTGTCGTTTTTTTTTCGGGTCGAAATTTTGAATTTTGATATCTCAGCTCTGGAAGGGTCTAGAGCCTCCATTTTTGCACTCAGGTCAAAGTCTCACAGCCCTCTATCATAATCCAGAGTTTTGAGAAGATTGGAGAAACTTAATTTTTCGCCCGAAAATGAAAAAAAACGAAAGGGGTAACACTGTCGTTTTTTTTTTTCGGGTCGAAATTTTGAATTTTGATATCTCAGCTCTGGAAGGGTCTAGAGCCTCCATTTGTGCACTCAGGTCAAAGTCTCGTGGCCCTCTATCATAATCCAGAGTTTTGAGAAGATTGGAGAAACTTAATTTTTCGTCCGAAAATGAAAAAAAACGAAAGGGGTAACACTGTCGTTTTTTTTTCGGGTCGAATTTTTGAATTTTGATATCTCAGCTTTGGAAGGGTCTAGAGCCTCAATTTTTGCACTCAGGTCAAAGTCTCACAGACCTCCATCATAATCCAGAGTTTTGAGAAGATTGGAGAAACTTAATTTTTCGCCCGAAAATGAAAAAAAACGAAAGGGGTAACACTGTCGTTTTTTTTTCGGGTCGAAATTTTGAACTTTGATATCTCAGCTCTGGAAGGGTCTAGAGCCTCCATTTTTGCACCCAGGTCAAAGTCTCGTGGCCCTCTATCATAATCCAGAGTTTTGAGAAGATTGGAGAAACTTAATTTTTCGCCCAAAAACAGAAAAAAACGAAAGGGGTAACACTGTCGTTTTTTTTTTCGGGTCGAAATTTTGAATTTTGATATCTCAGCTCTGGAAGGGTCTAGAGCCTCCATTTTTGCACTCAGGTCAAAGTCTCGTGGCCCTCTATCATAATCCAGAGTTTTGAGAAGATTGGAGAAACTTAATTTTTCGCTCGAAAATGAAAAAAAACGAAAGGGGTAACACTGTCGTTTTTTTTTTCGGGTCGAAATTTTGAATTTTGATATCTCAGCTCTGGAAGGGTCTAGAGCCTCAATTTTTGCACTCAGGTCAAAGTCTCATAGACCTCCATCATAATCCAGAGTTTTGAGAAGATTGGAGAAACTTAATTTTTCGCCCGAAAATGAAAAAAAACGAAAGGGGTAACACTGTCGTTTTTTTTTCGGGTCGAAATTTTGAATTTTGATATCTCAGCTCTGGAAGGGTCTAGAGCCTCCATTTTTGCACTCAGTTCAAAGTCTCACAGCCCTCTATCATAATCCAGAGTTTTGAGAAGATTGGAGAAACTTAATTTTTCGCCCAAAAACTGAAAAAAACGAAAGGGGTAACACTGTCGTTTTTTTTTCGGGTCAAAATTTTGAACTTTGATATCTCAGCTCTGGAAGGGTCTAGAGCCTCCATTTTTGCACTCAGGTCAAAGTCTCACAGCCCTCTATCATAATCCAGAGTTTTGAGAAGATTGGAGAAACTTAATTTTTCGCCCGAAAATGAAAAAAAAACGAAAGGGGTAACACTGTCGTTTTTTTTTTCGGGTCGAAATTTTGAATTTTGATATCTCAGCTCTGGAAGGGTCTAGAGCCTCCATTTTTGCACTCAGGTCAAAGTCTCACAGCCCTCTATCATAATCCAGAGTTTTGAGAAGATTGGAGAAACTTAATTTTTCGCCCAAAAACTGAAAAAAACGAAAGGGGTAACACTGTCGTTTTTTTTTTCGGGTCAAAATTTTGAACTTTGATATCTCAGCTCTGGAAGGGTCTAGAGCCTCCATTTTTGCACTCAGGTCAAAGTCTCACAGCCCTCTATCATAATCCAGAGTTTTGAGAAGATTGGAGAAACTTAATTTTTCGCCCGAAAATGAAAAAAAACGAAAGGGGTAACACTGTCGTTTTTTTTTTTCGGGTCGAAATTTTGAATTTTGATATCTTAGCTCTGGAAGGGTCTAGAGCCTCCATTTTTGCACTCAGGTCAAAGTCTCACAGCCCTCTATCATAATCCAGAGTTTTGAGAAGATTGGAGAAACTTAATTTTTCGCCCAAAAACTGAAAAAAACGAAAGGGGTAACACTGTCGTTTTTTTTTTCGGGTCAAAATTTTGAACTTTGATATCTCAGCTCTGGAAGGGTCTAGAGCCTCCATTTTTGCACTCAGGTCAAAGTCTCACAGGCCTCTATCATAATCCAGAGTTTTGAGAAGATTGGAGAAACTTAATTTTTCGCCCGAAAATGAAAAAAAACGAAAGGGGTAACACTGTCGTTTTTTTTTTTCGGGTAGAAATTTTGAATTTTGATATCTCAGCTCTGGAAGGGTCTAGAGCCTCCATTTTTGCACTCAGGTCAAAGTCTCACAGCCCTCTATCATAATCCAGAGTTTTGAGAAGATTGGAGAAACTTAATTTTTCGCCCAAAAACTGAAAAAAACGAAATTTTCGTGTCGAAATTTTGAATTTTGATATCTCAGCTCTGGAAGGGTCTAGAGCCTCCATTTTTGCACTCAGGTCAAAGTCTCATGGCCCTCTATCATAATCCAGAGTTTTGAGAAGATTGGAGAAACTTAATTTTTCGCCCGAAAATGAAAAAAAACGAAAGGGGTAACACTGTCGTTTTTTTTTTCGGGTCGAAATTTTGAATTTTGATATCTCAGCTCTGGAAGCGTCTAGAGCCTCCATTTTTGCACTCAGGTCAACGTCTCGTGGCCCTCTATCATAATCCAGAGTTTTGAGAAGATTGGAGAGACTTAATTTTTGCCCGAAAATGAAAAAAAACGAAAGGGGTAACACTGTCGTTTTTTTTTTTCGGGTCGAAATTTTGAATTTTGATATCTCAGCTCTGGAAGGGTCTAGAGCCTCCATTTGTGCACTCAGGTTAAAGTCTCGTGGCCCTCTATCATAATCCAGAGTTTTGAGAAGATTGGAGAAACTTAATTTTTCGCCCGAAAATGAAAAAAAACGAAAGGGGTAACACTGTCGTTTTTTTTTCGGGTTGAAATTTTGAATTTTGATATCTCAGCTTTGGAAGGGTCTAGAGCCTCAATTTTTGCACTCAGGTCAAAGTCTCACAGACCTCCATCATAATCCAGAGTTTTGAGAAGATTGGAGAAACTTAATTTTTCGCCCGAAAATGAAAAAAAACGAAAGGGGTAACACTGTCGTTTTTTTTTTTCGGGTCGAAATTTTGAATTTTGATATCTCAGCTCTGGAAGGGTCTAGAGCCTCCATTTTTGCACTCAGGTCAAAGTCTCACAGCCCTCTATCATAATCCAGAGTTTTGAGAAGATTGGAGAAACTTAATTTTTCGCCCAAAAACTGAAAAAAACGAAAGGGGTAACACTGTCGTTTTTTTTTTCGGGTCAAAATTTTGAACTTTGATATCTCAGCTCTGGAAGGGTCTAGAGCCTCCATTTTTGCACTCAGGTCAAAGTCTCACAGCCCTCTATCATAATCCAGAGTTTTGAGAAGATTGGAGAAACTTAATTTTTCGCCCAAAAACAGAAAAAAACGAAAGGGGTAACACTGTCGTTTTTTTTTTCGGGTCGAAATTTTGAATTTTGATATCTCAGCTCTGGAAGGGTCTAGAGCCTCCATTTTTGCACTCAGGTCAAAGTCTCGTTGCCCTCTATCATAATCCAGAGTTTTGAGAAGATTGGAGAAACTTAATTTTTCGCCCGAAAATGAAAAAAAAACGAAAGGGGTAACACTGTCGTTTTTTTTTTCGGGTCGAAATTTTGAACTTTGATATCTCAGCTCTGGAAGGGTCTAGAGCCTCCATTTTTGCACCCAGGTCAAGTCTCGTGGCCCTCTATCATAATCCAGAGTTTTGAGAAGATTGGAGAAACTTAATTTTTCGCCCAAAAACAGAAAAAAACGAAAGGGGTAACACTGTCGTTTTTTTTTTCGGGTCGAAATTTTGAATTTTGATATCTCAGCTCTGGAAGGGTCTAGAGCCTCCATTTTTGCACTCAGGTCAAAGTCTCGTGGCCCTCTATCATAATCCAGAGTTTTGAGAAGATTGGAGAAACTTAATTTTTCGCCCGAAAATGAAAAAAAACGAAAGGGGTAACACTGTCGTTTTTTTTTTCGGGTTGAAATTTTGAATTTTGATATCTCAGCTCTGGAAGGGTCTAGAGCCTCCATTTTTGCACTCAGGTCAACGTCTCGTGGCCCTCTATCATAATTCAGAGTTTTGAGAAGATTGGAGAAACGTAATTTTTGCCCGAAAATGAAAAAAAACGAAAGGGGTAACACTGTCGTTTTTTTTTTTCGGGTCGAAATTTTGAATTTTGATATCTCAGCTCTGGAAGGGTCTAGAGCCTCAATTTTTGCACTCAGGTCAAAGTCTCACAGACCTCCATCATAATCCAGAGTTTTGAGAAGATTGGAGAAACTTAATTTTTCGCCCGAAAATGAAAAAAAACGAAAGGGGTAACACTGTCGTTTTTTTTTTCGGGTCGAAATTTTGAATTTTGATATCTCAGCTCTGGAAGGGTCTAGAGCCTCCATTTTTGCACTCAGGTCAAAGTCTCACAGCCCTCTATCATAATCCAGAGTTTTGAGAAGATTGGAGAAACTTAATTTTTCGCCCAAAAACTGAAAAAAACGAAAGGGGTAACACTGTCGTTTTTTTTTCGGGTCAAAATTTTGAACTTTGATATCTCAGCTCTGGAAGGGTCTAGAGCCTCCATTTTTGCACTCAGGTCAAAGTCTCACAGCCCTCTATCATAATCCAGAGTTTTGAGAAGATTGGAGAAACTTAATTTTTCGCCCGAAAATGAAAAAAAACGAAAGGGGTAACACTGTCGTTTTTTTTTTTCGGGTCGAAATTTTGAATTTTGATATCTCAGCTCTGGAAGGGTCTAGAGCCTCCATTTTTGCACTCAGGTCAAAGTCTCACAGCCCTCTATCATAATCCAGAGTTTTGAGAAGATTGGAGAAACTTAATTTTTCGCCCAAAAACTGAAAAAAACGAAAGGGGTAACACTGTCTTTTTTTTTTTCGGGTCAAAATTTTGAACTTTGATATCTCAACTCTGGAAGGGTCTAGAGCCTCCATTTTTGCACTCAGGTCAAAGTCTCACAGCCCTCTATCATAATCCAGAGTTTTGAGAAGATTGGAGAAACTTAATTTTTCACCCGAAAATGAAAAAAAACGAAAGGGGTAACACTGTCGTTTTTTTTCGTGTCGAAATTTTGAATTTTGATATCTCAGCTCTGGAAGGGTCTAGAGCCTCCATTTTTGCACTCAGGTCAAAGTCTCACAGCCCTCTATCATAATCCAGAGTTTTGAGAAGATTGGAGAAACTTAATTTTTCACCCAAAAACTGAAAAAAACGAAAGGGGTAACACTGTCGTTTTTTTTTCGGGTCAAAATTTTGAACTTTGATATCTCAGCTCTGGAAGGGTCTAGAGCCTCCATTTTTGCACTCAGGTCAAAGTCTCACAGCCCTCTATCATAATCCAGAGTTTTGAGAAGATTGGAGAAACTTAATTTTTCGCCCGAAAATGAAAAAAACAAAAGGGGTAACACTGTCGTTTTTTTTTCGGGTCGAAATTTTGAACTTTGATATCTCAGCTCTGGAAGGGTCTAGAGCCTCCATTTTTGCACCCAGGTCAAAGTCTCGTGGCCCTCTATCATAATCCAGAGTTTTGAGAAGATTGGAGAAACTTAATTTTTCGCCCAAAAACAGAAAAAAACGAAAGGGGTAACACTGTCGTTTTTTTTTTCGGGTCGAAATTTTGAATTTTGATATCTCAGCTCTGGAAGGGTCTAGAGCCTCCATTTTTGCACTCAGGTCAAAGTCTCACAGACCTCCATCATAATCCAGAGTTTTGAGAAGATTGGAGAAACTTAATTTTTCGCCCGAAAATGAAAAAAAACGAAAGGGGTAACACTGTCGTTTTTTTTTTTCGGGTCGAAATTTTGAATTTTGATATCTCAGCTCTGGAAGGGTCTAGAGCCTCCATTTTTGCACTCAGGTCAAAGTCTCACAGCCCTCTATCATAATCCAGAGTTTTGAGAAGATTGGAGAAACTTAATTTTTCGCCCAAAAACTGAAAAAAACGAAAGGGGTAACACTGTCGTTTTTTTTTTCGGGTCAAAATTTTGAACTTTGATATCTCAGCTCTGGAAGGGTCTAGAGCCTCCATTTTTGCACTAAGGTCAAAGTCTCACAGCCCTCTATCATAATCCAGAGTTTTGAGAAGATTGGAGAAACTTAATTTTTCGCCCGAAAATGAAAAAAAAACAAAAGGGGTAACACTGTCGTTTTTTTTTTCGGGTCGAAATTTTGAATTTTGATATCTCAGCTCTGGAAGGGTCTAGAGCCTCCATTTTTGCACTCAGGTCAAAGTCTCACAGCCCTCTATCATAATCCAGAGTTTTGAGAAGATTGGAGAAACTTAATTTTTCGCCCAAAAACTGAAAAAAACGAAAGGGGTAACACTGTCGGTTTTTTTCGGGTCAAAATTTTGAACTTTGATATCTCAGCTCTGGAAGGGTCTAGAGCCTCCATTTTTGCACTCAGGTCAAAGTCTCACAGCCCTCTATCATAATCCAGAGTTTTGAGAAGATTGGAGAAACTTAATTTTTCGCCCGAAAATGAAAAAAAACGAAAGGGGTAACACTGTCGTTTTTTTTTTTCGGGTCGAAATTTTGAATTTTGATATCTCAGCTCTGGAAGGGTCTAGAGCCTCCATTTGTGCACTCAGGTCAAAGTCTCGTGGCCCTCTATCATAATCCAGAGTTTTGAGAAGACTGGAGAAACTTAATTTTTCGCCCGAAAATGAAAAAAAACGAAAGGGGTAACACTGTCGTTTTTTTTTCGGGTCGAATTTTTGAATTTTGATATCTCAGCTTTGGAAGGGTCTAGAGCCTCCATTTTTGCACTCAGGTCAAAGTCTCACAGCCCTCTATCATAATCCAGAGTTTTGAGAAGATTGGAGAAACTTAATTTTTCACCCGAAAATGAAAAAAAAACGAAAGGGGTAACACTGTCGTTTTTTTTCGGGTCGAAATTTTGAATTTTGATATCTCAGCTCTGGAAGGGTCTAGAGCCTCCATTTTTGCACTCAGGTCAAAGTCTCACAGCCCTCTATCATAATCCAGAGTTTTGAGAAGATTGGAGAAACTTAATTTTTCGCCCAAAAACTGAAAAAAACGAAAGGGGTAACACTGTCGTTTTTTTTTCGGGTCAAAATTTTGAACTTTGATATCTCAGCTCTGGAAGGGTCTAGAGCCTCCATTTTTGCACTCAGGTCAAAGTCTCACAGCCCTCTATCATAATCCAGAGTTTTGAGAAGATTGGAGAAACTTAATTTTTCGCCCGAAAATGAAAAAAACAAAAGGGGTAACACTGTCGTTTTTTTTTCGGGTCGAAATTTTGAACTTTGATATCTCAGCTCTGGAAGGGTCTAGAGCCTCCATTTTTGCACCCAGGTCAAAGTCTCGTGGCCCTCTATCATAATCCAGAGTTTTGAGAAGATTGGAGAAACTTAATTTTTCGCCCAAAAACAGAAAAAAACGAAAGGGGTAACACTGTCGTTTTTTTTTTCGGGTCGAAATTTTGAATTTTGATATCTCAGCTCTGGAAGGGTCTAGAGCCTCCATTTTTGCACTCAGGTCAAAGTCTCACAGACCTCCATCATAATCCAGAGTTTTGAGAAGATTGGAGAAACTTAATTTTTCGCCCGAAAATGAAAAAAAACGAAAGGGGTAACACTGTCGTTTTTTTTTTTCGGGTCGAAATTTTGAATTTTGATATCTCAGCTCTGGAAGGGTCTAGAGCCTCCATTTTTGCACTCAGGTCAAAGTCTCACAGCCCTCTATCATAATCCAGAGTTTTGAGAAGATTGGAGAAACTTAATTTTTCGCCCAAAAACTGAAAAAAACGAAAGGGGTAACACTGTCGTTTTTTTTTTCGGGTCAAAATTTTGAACTTTGATATCTCAGCTCTGGAAGGGTCTAGAGCCTCCATTTTTGCACTAAGGTCAAAGTCTCACAGCCCTCTATCATAATCCAGAGTTTTGAGAAGATTGGAGAAACTTAATTTTTCGCCCGAAAATGAAAAAAAAACAAAAGGGGTAACACTGTCGTTTTTTTTTTCGGGTCGAAATTTTGAATTTTGATATCTCAGCTCTGGAAGGGTCTAGAGCCTCCATTTTTGCACTCAGGTCAAAGTCTCACAGCCCTCTATCATAATCCAGAGTTTTGAGAAGATTGGAGAAACTTAATTTTTCGCCCAAAAACTGAAAAAAACGAAAGGGGTAACACTGTCGGTTTTTTTCGGGTCAAAATTTTGAACTTTGATATCTCAGCTCTGGAAGGGTCTAGAGCCTCCATTTTTGCACTCAGGTCAAAGTCTCACAGCCCTCTATCATAATCCAGAGTTTTGAGAAGATTGGAGAAACTTAATTTTTCGCCCGAAAATGAAAAAAAACGAAAGGGGTAACACTGTCGTTTTTTTTTTTCGGGTCGAAATTTTGAATTTTGATATCTCAGCTCTGGAAGGGTCTAGAGCCTCCATTTGTGCACTCAGGTCAAAGTCTCGTGGCCCTCTATCATAATCCAGAGTTTTGAGAAGACTGGAGAAACTTAATTTTTCGCCCGAAAATGAAAAAAAACGAAAGGGGTAACACTGTCGTTTTTTTTTCGGGTCGAATTTTTGAATTTTGATATCTCAGCTTTGGAAGGGTCTAGAGCCTCAATTTTTGCACTCAGGTCAAAGTCTCACAGACCTCCATCATAATCCAGAGTTTTGAGAAGATTGGAGAAACTTAATTTTTCGCCCGAAAATGAAAAAAAACGAAAGGGGTAACACTGTCGTTTTTTTTTCGGGTCGAAATTTTGAACTTTGATATCTCAGCTCTGGAAGGGTCTAGAGCCTCCATTTTTGCACCCAGGTCAAAGTCTCGTGGCCCTCTATCATAATCCAGAGTTTTGAGAAGATTGGAGAAACTTAATTTTTCGCCCAAAAACAGAAAAAAACGAAAGGGGTAACACTGTGGTTTTTTTTTCGGGTCGAAATTTTGAATTTTGATATCTCAGCTCTGGAAGGGTCTAGAGCCTCCATTTTTGCACTCAGGTCAAAGTCTCGTGGCCCTCTATCATAATCCAGAGTTTTGAGAAGATTGGAGAAACTTAATTCTTCGCCCGAAAATGAAAAAAAACGAAAGGGGTAACACTGTCGTTTTTTTTTTCGGGTCGAAATTTTGAATTTTGATATCTCAGCTCTGGAAGGGTCTAGAGCCTCCATTTTTGCACTCAGGTCAACGTCTCGTGGCCCTCTATCATAATTCAGAGTTTTGAGAAGATTGGAGAAACTTAATTTTTGCCCGAAAATGAAAAAAAACGAAAGGGGTAACACTGTCATTTTTTTTTTCGGGTCGAAATTTTGAATTTTGATATCTCAGCTCTGGAAGGGTCTAGAGCCTCCATTTTTGCACTCAGGTCAAAGTCTCACAGACCTCCATCATAATCCAGAGTTTTGAGAAGATTGGAGAAACTTAATTTTTCGCCCGAAAATGAAAAAAAACGAAAGGGGTAACACTGTCGTTTTTTTTTTCGGGTCGAAATTTTGAATTTTGATATCTCAGCTCTGGAAGGGTCTAGAGCCTCCATTTTTGCACTCAGGTCAAAGTCTCACAGCCCTCTATCATAATCCAGAGTTTTGAGAAGATTGGAGAAACTTAATTTTTCGCCCAAAAACTGAAAAAAACGAAAGGGGTAACACTGTCGTTTTTTTTTCGGGTCAAAATTTTGAACTTTGATATCTCAGCTCTGGAAGGGTCTAGAGCCTCCATTTTTGCACTCAGGTCAAAGTCTCACAGCCCTCTATCATAATCCAGAGTTTTGAGAAGATTGGAGAAACTTAATTTTTCGCCCGAAAATGAAAAAAAACGAAAGGGGTAACACTGTCGTTTTTTTTTTTCGGGTCGAAATTTTGAATTTTGATATCTCAGCTCTGGAAGGGTCTAGAGCCTCCATTTTTGCACTCAGGTCAAAGTCTCACAGCCCTCTATCATAATCCAGAGTTTTGAGAAGATTGGAGAAACTTAATTTTTCGCCCAAAAACTGAAAAAAACGAAAGGGGTAACACTGTCGTTTTTTTTTTCGGGTCAAAATTTTGAACTTTGATATCTCAGCTCTGGAAGGGTCTAGAGCCTCCATTTTTGCACTCAGGTCAAAGTCTCACAGCCCTCTATCATAATCCAGAGTTTTGAGAAGATTGGAGAAACTTAATTTTTCGCCCGAAAATGAAAAAAAACGAAAGGGGTAACACTGTCGTTTTTTTTTTTCGGGTCGAAATTTTGAATTTTGATATCTCAGCTCTGGAAGGGTCTAGAGCCTCCATTTTTGCACTCAGGTCAAAGTCTCACAGCCCTCTATCATAATCCAGAGTTTTGAGAAGATTGGAGAAACTTAATTTTTCGCCCGAAAATGAAAAAAAACGAAAGGGGTAACACTGTCGTTTTTTTTTCGGGTCGAAATTTTGAACTTTGATATCTCAGCTCTGGAAGGGTCTAGAGCCTCCATTTTTGCACCCAGGTCAAAGTCTCGTGGCCCTCTATCATAATCCAGAGTTTTGAGAAGATTGGAGAAACTTAATTTTTCGCCCAAAAACAGAAAAAAACGAAAGGGGTAACACTGTCGTTTTTTTTTTCGGGTCAAAATTTTGAACTTTGATATCTCAGCTCTGGAAGGGTCTAGAGCCTCCATTTTTGCACTAAGGTCAAAGTCTCACAGCCCTCTATCATAATCCAGAGTTTTGAGAAGATTGGAGAAACTTAATTTTTCGCCCGAAAATGAAAAAAAACGAAAGGGGTAACACTGTCGTTTTTTTTTCGGGTCGAAATTTTGAATTTTGATATCTCAGCTCTGGAAGGGTCTAGAGCCTCCATTTTTGCACTCAGGTCAACGTCTCGTGGCCCTCTATCATAATCCAGAGTTTTGTGAAGATTGGAGAAACTTAATTTTTGCCCGAAAATGAAAAAAAACGAAAGGGGTAACACTGTCGGTTTGTTTTTCGGGTCGAAATTTTGAATTTTGATATCTCAGCTCTGGAAGGGTCTAGAGCCTCCATTTTTGCACTCAGGTGAAAGTCTCACGGCCCTCTATCATAATCCAGAGTTTTGAGAAGATTGGAGAAACTTAATTTTTCGCCCGAAAATGAAAAAAAAAGAAAGGGGTAACACTGTCGTTTTTTTTTTCGGGTCGAAATTTTGAATTTTGATATCTCAGCTCTGGAAAGGTCTAGAGCCTCCATTTTTGCACTCAGGTCAAAGTCTCGTGGCCCTCTATCATAATCCAGAGTTTTGAGAAGATTGGAGAAACTTAATTTTTCGCTCGAAAATGAAAAAAAACGAAAGGGGTAACACTGTCGTTTTTTTTTTCGGGTCGAAATTTTTAATTTTGATATCTCAGCTCTGGAAGGGTCTAGAGCCTCCATTTTTGCACTCAGGTCAAAGTCTCGTGGCCCTCTATCATAATCCAGAGTTTTGAGAAGATTGGAGAAACTTAATTTTTTCGCCTGAAAATGAAAAAAAACGAAAGGGGTAACACTGTCGGTTTTTTTTTCGGGTCGAAATTTTGAATTTTGATATCTCAGCTCTGGAAGGGTCTAGAGCCTCCATTTTTGCACTCAGGTCAAAGTCTTGTGGCCCTCTATCATAATCCAGAGTTTTGAGAAGATTGGAGAAACTTAATTTTTCGCCCGAAAATGAAAAAAAACGAGAGGGGTAACACTGTCGTTTTTTTTTTCGGGTCGAAATTTTGAACTTTGATATCTCAGCTCTGGAAGGGTCTAGAGCCTCCATTTTTGCACTCAGGTCAAAGTCTCACAGCCCTCTATCATAATCCAGAGTTTTGAGAAGATTGGAGAAACTTAATTTTTCGCCCGAAAATGAAAAAAAACGAAAGGGGTAACACTGTCGTTTTTTTTTTTTCGGGTCAAAATTTTGAATTTTGATATCTCAGCTCTGGAAGGGTCTAGAGCCTCCATTTTTGCACTCAGGTCAAAGTCTCACAGCCCTCTATCATAATCCAGAGTTTTGAGAAGATTGGAGAAACTTAATTTTTCGCCCGAAAATGAAAAAAAACGAAAGGGGTAACACTGTCGTTTTTTTCTTTCGGGTCGAAATTTTGAATTTTGATATCTCAGCTCTGGAAGGGTCTAGAGCCTCCATTTTTGCACTCAGGTCAACGTCTCGTGGCCCTCTATCATAATCCAGAGTTTTGAGAAGATTGGAGAAACTTAATTTTTGCCCGAAAATGAAAAAAAACGAAAGGGGTAACACTGTCGTTTTTTTTTTCGGGTCGAAATTTTGAATTTTGATATCTCAGCTCTGGAAGGATCTAGAGCCTCCATTTTTGCACTAAGGTCAAAGTCTCACAGCCCTCTATCATAATCCAGAGTTTTGAGAAGATTGGAGAAACTTAATTTTTCGCCCGAAAATGAAAAAAAACCAAAGGGGTAACACTGTCGGTTTTTTTTTCGGGTCGAAATTTTGAATTTTGATATCTCAGCTCTGGAAGGGTCTAGATTCTCCATTTTTGCACTCAGGTCAACGTCTCGTGGCCCTCTATCATAATCCAGAGTTTTGAGAAGATTGGAGAAACTTAATTTTTCGCCCGAAAATGAAAAAAAACGAAAGGGGTAACACTGTCGTTTTTTTTTCGGGTCGAAATTTTTAATTTTGATATCTCAGCTCTGGAAGGGTCTAGAGCCTCCATTTTTGCACTCAGGTCAAAGTCTCGTGGCCCTCTATCATAATCCAGAGTTTTGAGAAGATTGGAGAAACTTAATTTTTTCGCCCGAAAATGAAAAAAAACGAAAGGGGTAACACTGTCGTTTTTTTTTTCGGGTCGAAATTTTGATTTTTGATATCTCAGCTCTGGAAGGGTCTAGAGCCTCCATTTTTGCACTCAGGTCAAAGTCTTGTGGCCCTCTATCATAATCCAGAGTTTTGAGAAGATTGGAGAAACTTAATTTTTCGCCCGAAAATGAAAAAAAACGAAAGGGGTAACACTGTCGTTTTTTTTTCGGGTCGAAATTTTGAATTTTGATATCTCAGCTCTGGAAGGGTCTAGAGCCTCCATTTTTGCACTCAGGTCAAAGTCTCACAGCCCTCTATCATAATCCAGAGTTTTGAGAAGATTGGAGAAACTTAATTTTTCGCCCGAAAATGAAAAAAAACGAAAGGGGTAACACTGTCGTTTTTTTTTTCGGGTCGAAATTTTGAATTTTGATATCTCAGCTCTGGAAGGGTCTAGAGCCTCCATTTTTGCACTCAGGTCAAAGTCTCACAGCCCTCTATCATAATCCAGAGTTTTGAGAAGATTGGAGAAACTTAATTTTTCGCCCGAAAATGAAATAAAACGAAAGGGGTAACACTGTCGTTTTTTTTTTTTCGGGTCGAAATTTTGAATTTTGATATCTCAGCTCTGGAAGGGTCTAGAGCCTCCATTTTTGCACTCAGGTCAAAGTCTCACAGCCCTCTATCATAATCCAGAGTTTTGAGAAGATTGGAGAAACTTAATTTTTCGCCCAAAAACAGAAAAAAACGAAAGGGGTAACACTGTCGTTTTTTTTTCGGGTCGAAATTTTGAATTTTGATATCTCAGCTCTGGAAGGGTCTAGAGCCTCCATTTGTGCACTCCGGTCAAAGTCTCGTGGCCCTCTATCATAATCCAGAGTTTTGAGAAGATTGGAGAAACTTAATTTTTCGCCCGAAAATGAAAAAAAACGAAAGGGGTAACACTGTCGTTTTTTTTTCGGGTTGAAATTTTGAACTTTGATATCTCAGCTCTGGAAGGGTCTAGAGCCTCCATTTTTGCACCCAGGTCAAAGTCTCGTGGCCCTCTATCATAATCCAGAGTTTTGAGAAGATTGGAGAAACTTAATTTTTCGCCCAAAAACAGAAAAAAACGAAAGGGGTAACACTGTCGTTTTTTTTTTTCGGGTCGAAATTTTGAATTTTGATATCTCAGCTCTGGAAGGGTCTAGAGCCTCCATTTTTGCACTCAGGTCAAAGTCTCGTGGCCCTCTATCATAATCCAGAGTTTTGAGAAGATTGGAGAAACTTAATTTTTCGCCCGAAAATGAAAAAAAACGAAAGGGGTAACACTGTCGTTTTTTTTTCGGGTCGAAATTTTGAACTTTGATATCTCAGCTCTGGAAGGGTCTAGAGCCTCCATTTTTGCACCCAGGTCAAAGTCTCGTGGCCCTCTATCATAATCCAGAGTTTTGAGAAGATTGGAGAAACTTAATTTTTCGCCCAAAAACAGAAAAAAACGAAAGGGGTAACACTGTCGTTTTTTTTTTCGGGTCGAAATTTTGATATCTCAGCTCTGGAAGGGTCTAGAGCCTCCATTTTTGCACTCAGGTCAAAGTCTCGTGGCCCTCTATCATAATCCAGAGTTTTGAGAAGATTGGAGAAACTTAATTTTTCGCCCGAAAATGAAAAAAAACGAAAGGGGTAACACTGTCGTTTTTTTTTTCGGGTTGAAATTTTGAATTTTGATATCTCAGCTCTGGAAGGGTCTAGAGCCTCCATTTTTGCACTCAGGTCAACGTCTCGTGGCCCTCTATCATAATTCAGAGTTTTGAGAAGATTGGAGAAACGTAATTTTTGCCCGAAAATGAAAAAAAACGAAAGGGGTAACACTGTCGTTTTTTTTTTCGGGTCGAAATTTTGAATTTTGATATCTCAGCTCTGGAAGGGTCTAGAGCCTCAATTTTTGCACTCAGGTCAAAGTCTCACAGACCTCCATCATAATCCAGAGTTTTGAGAAGATTGGAGAAACTTAATTTTTCGCCCGAAAATGAAAAAAAACGAAAGGGGTAACACTGTCGTTTTTTTTTTCGGGTCGAAATTTTGAATTTTGATATCTCAGCTCTGGAAGGGTCTAGAGCCTCCATTTTTGCACTCAGGTCAAAGTCTCACAGCCCTCTATCATAATCCAGAGTTTTGAGAAGATTGGAGAAACTTAATTTTTCGCCCAAAAACTGAAAAAAACGAAAGGGGTAACACTGTCGTTTTTTTTTCGGGTCAAAATTTTGAACTTTGATATCTCAGCTCTGGAAGGGTCTAGAGCCTCCATTTTTGCACTCAGGTCAAAGTCTCACAGCCCTCTATCATAATCCAGAGTTTTGAGAAGATTGGAGAAACTTAATTTTTCGCCCGAAAATGAAAAAAAACGAAAGGGGTAACACTGTCGTTTTTTTTTTTCGGGTCGAAATTTTGAATTTTGATATCTCAGCTCTGGAAGGGTCTAGAGCCTCCATTTTTGCACTCAGGTCAAAGTCTCACAGCCCTCTATCATAATCCAGAGTTTTGAGAAGATTGGAGAAACTTAATTTTTCGCCCAAAAACTGAAAAAAACGAAAGGGGTAACACTGTCGTTTTTTTTTTCGGGTCAAAATTTTGAACTTTGATATCTCAGCTCTGGAAGGGTCTAGAGCCTCCATTTTTGCACTCAGGTCAAAGTCTCACAGCCCTCTATCATAATCCAGAGTTTTGAGAAGATTGGAGAAACTTAATTTTTCACCCGAAAATGAAAAAAAACGAAAGGGGTAACACTGTCGTTTTTTTTTCGGGTCGAAATTTTGAATTTTGATATCTCAGCTCTGGAAGGGTCTAGAGCCTCCATTTTTGCACTCAGGTCAAAGTCTCACAGCCCTCAAACATAATCCAGAGTTTTGAGAAGATTGGAGAAACTTAATTTTTCGCCCAAAAACTGAAAAAAACGAAAGGGGTAACACTGTCGTTTTTTTTTTCGGGTCAAAATTTTGAACTTTGATATCTCAGCTCTGGAAGGGTCTAGAGCCTCCATTTTTGCACTCAGGTCAAAGTCTCACAGCCCTCTATCATAATCCAGAGTTTTGAGAAGATTGGAGAAACTTAATTTTTCGCCCGAAAATGAAAAAAAACAAAAGGGGTAACACTGTCGTTTTTTTTTCGGGTCGAAATTTTGAACTTTGATATCTCAGCTCTGGAAGGGTCTAGAGCCTCCATTTTTGCACCCAGGTCAAAGTCTCGTGGCCCTCTATCATAATCCAGAGTTTTGAGAAGATTGGAGAAACTTAATTTTTCGCCCAAAAACAGAAAAAAACGAAAGGGGTAACACTGTCGTTTTTTTTTTCGGGTCGAAATTTTGAATTTTGATATCTCAGCTCTGGAAGGGTCTAGAGCCTCCATTTTTGCACTCAGGTCAAAGTCTCACAGACCTCCACCATAATCCAGAGTTTTGAGAAGATTGGAGAAACTTAATTTTTCGCCCGAAAATGAAAAAAAACGAAAGGGGTAACACTGTCGTTTTTTTTTTCGGGTCGAAATTTTGAATTTTGATATCTCAGCTCTGGAAGGGTCTAGAGCCTCCATTTTTGCACTCAGGTCAAAGTCTCACAGCCCTCTATCATAATCCAGAGTTTTGAGAAGATTGGAGAAACTTAATTTTTCGCCCAAAAACTGAAAAAAACGAAAGGGGTAACACTGTCGTTTTTTTTTTTCGGGTCAAAATTTTGAACTTTGATATCTCAGCTCTGGAAGGGTCTAGAGCCTCCATTTTTGCACTAAGGTCAAAGTCTCACAGCCCTCTATCATAATCCAGAGTTTTGAGAAGATTGGAGAAACTTAATTTTTCGCCCGAAAATGAAAAAAAACGAAAGGGGTAACACTGTCGTTTTTTTTTCGGGTCGAAATTTTGAATTTTGATATCTCAGCTCTGGAAGGGTCTAGAGCCTCCATTTTTGCACTCAGGTCAAAGTCTCACAGCCCTCTATCATAATCCAGAGTTTTGAGAAGATTGGAGAAACTTAATTTTTCGCCCGAAAATGAAAAAAAACGAAAGGGGTAACACTGTCGTTTTTTTTTTTCGGGTCGAAATTTTGAATTTTGATATCTCAGCTCTGGAAGGGTCTAGAGCCTCCATTTGTGCACTCAGGTCAAAGTCTCGTGGCCCTCTATCATAATCCAGAGTTTTGAGAAGATTGGAGAAACTTAATTTTTCGTCCGAAAATGAAAAAAAACGAAAGGGGTAACACTGTCGTTTTTTTTTCGGGTCGAATTTTTGAATTTTGATATCTCAGCTTTGGAAGGGTCTAGAGCCTCAATTTTTGCACTCAGGTCAAAGTCTCACAGACCTCCATCATAATCCAGAGTTTTGAGAAGATTGGAGAAACTTAATTTTTCGCCCGAAAATGAAAAAAAACGAAAGGGGTAACACTGTCGTTTTTTTTTCGGGTCGAAATTTTGAACTTTGATATCTCAGCTCTGGAAGGGTCTAGAGCCTCCATTTTTGCACCCAGGTCAAAGTCTCGTGGCCCTCTATCATAATCCAGAGTTTTGAGAAGATTGGAGAAACTTAATTTTTCGCCCAAAAACAGAAAAAAACGAAAGGGGTAACACTGTCGTTTTTTTTTTCGGGTCGAAATTTTGAATTTTGATATCTCAGCTCTGGAAGGGTCTAGAGCCTCCATTTTTGCACTCAGGTCAAAGTCTCGTGGCCCTCTATCATAATCCAGAGTTTTGAGAAGATTGGAGAAACTTAATTTTTCGCTCGAAAATGAAAAAAAACGAAAGGGGTAACACTGTCGTTTTTTTTTTCGGGTCGAAATTTTGAATTTTGATATCTCAGCTCTGGAAGGGTCTAGAGCCTCAATTTTTGCACTCAGGTCAAAGTCTCATAGACCTCCATCATAATCCAGAGTTTTGAGAAGATTGGAGAAACTTAATTTTTCGCCCGAAAATGAAAAAAAACGAAAGGGGTAACACTGTCGTTTTTTTTTCGGGTCGAAATTTTGAATTTTGATATCTCAGCTCTGGAAGGGTCTAGAGCCTCCATTTTTGCACTCAGTTCAAAGTCTCACAGCCCTCTATCATAATCCAGAGTTTTGAGAAGATTGGAGAAACTTAATTTTTCGCCCAAAAACTGAAAAAAACGAAAGGGGTAACACTGTCGTTTTTTTTTCGGGTCAAAATTTTGAACTTTGATATCTCAGCTCTGGAAGGGTCTAGAGCCTCCATTTTTGCACTCAGGTCAAAGTCTCACAGCCCTCTATCATAATCCAGAGTTTTGAGAAGATTGGAGAAACTTAATTTTTCGCCCGAAAATGAAAAAAAAACGAAAGGGGTAACACTGTCGTTTTTTTTTTCGGGTCGAAATTTTGAATTTTGATATCTCAGCTCTGGAAGGGTCTAGAGCCTCCATTTTTGCACTCAGGTCAAAGTCTCACAGCCCTCTATCATAATCCAGAGTTTTGAGAAGATTGGAGAAACTTAATTTTTCGCCCAAAAACTGAAAAAAACGAAAGGGGTAACACTGTCGTTTTTTTTTTCGGGTCAAAATTTTGAACTTTGATATCTCAGCTCTGGAAGGGTCTAGAGCCTCCATTTTTGCACTCAGGTCAAAGTCTCACAGCCCTCTATCATAATCCAGAGTTTTGAGAAGATTGGAGAAACTTAATTTTTCGCCCGAAAATGAAAAAAAACGAAAGGGGTAACACTGTCGTTTTTTTTTTTCGGGTCGAAATTTTGAATTTTGATATCTTAGCTCTGGAAGGGTCTAGAGCCTCCATTTTTGCACTCAGGTCAAAGTCTCACAGCCCTCTATCATAATCCAGAGTTTTGAGAAGATTGGAGAAACTTAATTTTTCGCCCAAAAACTGAAAAAAACGAAAGGGGTAACACTGTCGTTTTTTTTTTCGGGTCAAAATTTTGAACTTTGATATCTCAGCTCTGGAAGGGTCTAGAGCCTCCATTTTTGCACTCAGGTCAAAGTCTCACAGGCCTCTATCATAATCCAGAGTTTTGAGAAGATTGGAGAAACTTAATTTTTCGCCCGAAAATGAAAAAAAACGAAAGGGGTAACACTGTCGTTTTTTTTTTTCGGGTAGAAATTTTGAATTTTGATATCTCAGCTCTGGAAGGGTCTAGAGCCTCCATTTTTGCACTCAGGTCAAAGTCTCACAGCCCTCTATCATAATCCAGAGTTTTGAGAAGATTGGAGAAACTTAATTTTTCGCCCAAAAACTGAAAAAAACGAAATTTTCGTGTCGAAATTTTGAATTTTGATATCTCAGCTCTGGAAGGGTCTAGAGCCTCCATTTTTGCACTCAGGTCAAAGTCTCATGGCCCTCTATCATAATCCAGAGTTTTGAGAAGATTGGAGAAACTTAATTTTTCGCCCGAAAATGAAAAAAAACGAAAGGGGTAACACTGTCGTTTTTTTTTTCGGGTCGAAATTTTGAATTTTGATATCTCAGCTCTGGAAGCGTCTAGAGCCTCCATTTTTGCACTCAGGTCAACGTCTCGTGGCCCTCTATCATAATCCAGAGTTTTGAGAAGATTGGAGAGACTTAATTTTTGCCCGAAAATGAAAAAAAACGAAAGGGGTAACACTGTCGTTTTTTTTTTTCGGGTCGAAATTTTGAATTTTGATATCTCAGCTCTGGAAGGGTCTAGAGCCTCCATTTGTGCACTCAGGTTAAAGTCTCGTGGCCCTCTATCATAATCCAGAGTTTTGAGAAGATTGGAGAAACTTAATTTTTCGCCCGAAAATGAAAAAAAACGAAAGGGGTAACACTGTCGTTTTTTTTTCGGGTTGAAATTTTGAATTTTGATATCTCAGCTTTGGAAGGGTCTAGAGCCTCAATTTTTGCACTCAGGTCAAAGTCTCACAGACCTCCATCATAATCCAGAGTTTTGAGAAGATTGGAGAAACTTAATTTTTCGCCCGAAAATGAAAAAAAACGAAAGGGGTAACACTGTCGTTTTTTTTTTTCGGGTCGAAATTTTGAATTTTGATATCTCAGCTCTGGAAGGGTCTAGAGCCTCCATTTTTGCACTCAGGTCAAAGTCTCACAGCCCTCTATCATAATCCAGAGTTTTGAGAAGATTGGAGAAACTTAATTTTTCGCCCAAAAACTGAAAAAAACGAAAGGGGTAACACTGTCGTTTTTTTTTTCGGGTCAAAATTTTGAACTTTGATATCTCAGCTCTGGAAGGGTCTAGAGCCTCCATTTTTGCACTCAGGTCAAAGTCTCACAGCCCTCTATCATAATCCAGAGTTTTGAGAAGATTGGAGAAACTTAATTTTTCGCCCAAAAACAGAAAAAAACGAAAGGGGTAACACTGTCGTTTTTTTTTTCGGGTCGAAATTTTGAATTTTGATATCTCAGCTCTGGAAGGGTCTAGAGCCTCCATTTTTGCACTCAGGTCAAAGTCTCGTTGCCCTCTATCATAATCCAGAGTTTTGAGAAGATTGGAGAAACTTAATTTTTCGCCCGAAAATGAAAAAAAAACGAAAGGGGTAACACTGTCGTTTTTTTTTTCGGGTCGAAATTTTGAACTTTGATATCTCAGCTCTGGAAGGGTCTAGAGCCTCCATTTTTGCACCCAGGTCAAGTCTCGTGGCCCTCTATCATAATCCAGAGTTTTGAGAAGATTGGAGAAACTTAATTTTTCGCCCAAAAACAGAAAAAAACGAAAGGGGTAACACTGTCGTTTTTTTTTTCGGGTCGAAATTTTGAATTTTGATATCTCAGCTCTGGAAGGGTCTAGAGCCTCCATTTTTGCACTCAGGTCAAAGTCTCGTGGCCCTCTATCATAATCCAGAGTTTTGAGAAGATTGGAGAAACTTAATTTTTCGCCCGAAAATGAAAAAAAACGAAAGGGGTAACACTGTCGTTTTTTTTTTCGGGTTGAAATTTTGAATTTTGATATCTCAGCTCTGGAAGGGTCTAGAGCCTCCATTTTTGCACTCAGGTCAACGTCTCGTGGCCCTCTATCATAATTCAGAGTTTTGAGAAGATTGGAGAAACGTAATTTTTGCCCGAAAATGAAAAAAAACGAAAGGGGTAACACTGTCGTTTTTTTTTTTCGGGTCGAAATTTTGAATTTTGATATCTCAGCTCTGGAAGGGTCTAGAGCCTCAATTTTTGCACTCAGGTCAAAGTCTCACAGACCTCCATCATAATCCAGAGTTTTGAGAAGATTGGAGAAACTTAATTTTTCGCCCGAAAATGAAAAAAAACGAAAGGGGTAACACTGTCGTTTTTTTTTTCGGGTCGAAATTTTGAATTTTGATATCTCAGCTCTGGAAGGGTCTAGAGCCTCCATTTTTGCACTCAGGTCAAAGTCTCACAGCCCTCTATCATAATCCAGAGTTTTGAGAAGATTGGAGAAACTTAATTTTTCGCCCAAAAACTGAAAAAAACGAAAGGGGTAACACTGTCGTTTTTTTTTCGGGTCAAAATTTTGAACTTTGATATCTCAGCTCTGGAAGGGTCTAGAGCCTCCATTTTTGCACTCAGGTCAAAGTCTCACAGCCCTCTATCATAATCCAGAGTTTTGAGAAGATTGGAGAAACTTAATTTTTCGCCCGAAAATGAAAAAAAACGAAAGGGGTAACACTGTCGTTTTTTTTTTTCGGGTCGAAATTTTGAATTTTGATATCTCAGCTCTGGAAGGGTCTAGAGCCTCCATTTTTGCACTCAGGTCAAAGTCTCACAGCCCTCTATCATAATCCAGAGTTTTGAGAAGATTGGAGAAACTTAATTTTTCGCCCAAAAACTGAAAAAAACGAAAGGGGTAACACTGTCTTTTTTTTTTTCGGGTCAAAATTTTGAACTTTGATATCTCAACTCTGGAAGGGTCTAGAGCCTCCATTTTTGCACTCAGGTCAAAGTCTCACAGCCCTCTATCATAATCCAGAGTTTTGAGAAGATTGGAGAAACTTAATTTTTCACCCGAAAATGAAAAAAAACGAAAGGGGTAACACTGTCGTTTTTTTTCGTGTCGAAATTTTGAATTTTGATATCTCAGCTCTGGAAGGGTCTAGAGCCTCCATTTTTGCACTCAGGTCAAAGTCTCACAGCCCTCTATCATAATCCAGAGTTTTGAGAAGATTGGAGAAACTTAATTTTTCACCCAAAAACTGAAAAAAACGAAAGGGGTAACACTGTCGTTTTTTTTTCGGGTCAAAATTTTGAACTTTGATATCTCAGCTCTGGAAGGGTCTAGAGCCTCCATTTTTGCACTCAGGTCAAAGTCTCACAGCCCTCTATCATAATCCAGAGTTTTGAGAAGATTGGAGAAACTTAATTTTTCGCCCGAAAATGAAAAAAACAAAAGGGGTAACACTGTCGTTTTTTTTTCGGGTCGAAATTTTGAACTTTGATATCTCAGCTCTGGAAGGGTCTAGAGCCTCCATTTTTGCACCCAGGTCAAAGTCTCGTGGCCCTCTATCATAATCCAGAGTTTTGAGAAGATTGGAGAAACTTAATTTTTCGCCCAAAAACAGAAAAAAACGAAAGGGGTAACACTGTCGTTTTTTTTTTCGGGTCGAAATTTTGAATTTTGATATCTCAGCTCTGGAAGGGTCTAGAGCCTCCATTTTTGCACTCAGGTCAAAGTCTCACAGACCTCCATCATAATCCAGAGTTTTGAGAAGATTGGAGAAACTTAATTTTTCGCCCGAAAATGAAAAAAAACGAAAGGGGTAACACTGTCGTTTTTTTTTTTCGGGTCGAAATTTTGAATTTTGATATCTCAGCTCTGGAAGGGTCTAGAGCCTCCATTTTTGCACTCAGGTCAAAGTCTCACAGCCCTCTATCATAATCCAGAGTTTTGAGAAGATTGGAGAAACTTAATTTTTCGCCCAAAAACTGAAAAAAACGAAAGGGGTAACACTGTCGTTTTTTTTTTCGGGTCAAAATTTTGAACTTTGATATCTCAGCTCTGGAAGGGTCTAGAGCCTCCATTTTTGCACTAAGGTCAAAGTCTCACAGCCCTCTATCATAATCCAGAGTTTTGAGAAGATTGGAGAAACTTAATTTTTCGCCCGAAAATGAAAAAAAAACAAAAGGGGTAACACTGTCGTTTTTTTTTTCGGGTCGAAATTTTGAATTTTGATATCTCAGCTCTGGAAGGGTCTAGAGCCTCCATTTTTGCACTCAGGTCAAAGTCTCACAGCCCTCTATCATAATCCAGAGTTTTGAGAAGATTGGAGAAACTTAATTTTTCGCCCAAAAACTGAAAAAAACGAAAGGGGTAACACTGTCGGTTTTTTTCGGGTCAAAATTTTGAACTTTGATATCTCAGCTCTGGAAGGGTCTAGAGCCTCCATTTTTGCACTCAGGTCAAAGTCTCACAGCCCTCTATCATAATCCAGAGTTTTGAGAAGATTGGAGAAACTTAATTTTTCGCCCGAAAATGAAAAAAAACGAAAGGGGTAACACTGTCGTTTTTTTTTTTCGGGTCGAAATTTTGAATTTTGATATCTCAGCTCTGGAAGGGTCTAGAGCCTCCATTTGTGCACTCAGGTCAAAGTCTCGTGGCCCTCTATCATAATCCAGAGTTTTGAGAAGACTGGAGAAACTTAATTTTTCGCCCGAAAATGAAAAAAAACGAAAGGGGTAACACTGTCGTTTTTTTTTCGGGTCGAATTTTTGAATTTTGATATCTCAGCTTTGGAAGGGTCTAGAGCCTCCATTTTTGCACTCAGGTCAAAGTCTCACAGCCCTCTATCATAATCCAGAGTTTTGAGAAGATTGGAGAAACTTAATTTTTCACCCGAAAATGAAAAAAAAACGAAAGGGGTAACACTGTCGTTTTTTTTCGGGTCGAAATTTTGAATTTTGATATCTCAGCTCTGGAAGGGTCTAGAGCCTCCATTTTTGCACTCAGGTCAAAGTCTCACAGCCCTCTATCATAATCCAGAGTTTTGAGAAGATTGGAGAAACTTAATTTTTCGCCCAAAAACTGAAAAAAACGAAAGGGGTAACACTGTCGTTTTTTTTTCGGGTCAAAATTTTGAACTTTGATATCTCAGCTCTGGAAGGGTCTAGAGCCTCCATTTTTGCACTCAGGTCAAAGTCTCACAGCCCTCTATCATAATCCAGAGTTTTGAGAAGATTGGAGAAACTTAATTTTTCGCCCGAAAATGAAAAAAACAAAAGGGGTAACACTGTCGTTTTTTTTTCGGGTCGAAATTTTGAACTTTGATATCTCAGCTCTGGAAGGGTCTAGAGCCTCCATTTTTGCACCCAGGTCAAAGTCTCGTGGCCCTCTATCATAATCCAGAGTTTTGAGAAGATTGGAGAAACTTAATTTTTCGCCCAAAAACAGAAAAAAACGAAAGGGGTAACACTGTCGTTTTTTTTTTCGGGTCGAAATTTTGAATTTTGATATCTCAGCTCTGGAAGGGTCTAGAGCCTCCATTTTTGCACTCAGGTCAAAGTCTCACAGACCTCCATCATAATCCAGAGTTTTGAGAAGATTGGAGAAACTTAATTTTTCGCCCGAAAATGAAAAAAAACGAAAGGGGTAACACTGTCGTTTTTTTTTTTCGGGTCGAAATTTTGAATTTTGATATCTCAGCTCTGGAAGGGTCTAGAGCCTCCATTTTTGCACTCAGGTCAAAGTCTCACAGCCCTCTATCATAATCCAGAGTTTTGAGAAGATTGGAGAAACTTAATTTTTCGCCCAAAAACTGAAAAAAACGAAAGGGGTAACACTGTCGTTTTTTTTTTCGGGTCAAAATTTTGAACTTTGATATCTCAGCTCTGGAAGGGTCTAGAGCCTCCATTTTTGCACTAAGGTCAAAGTCTCACAGCCCTCTATCATAATCCAGAGTTTTGAGAAGATTGGAGAAACTTAATTTTTCGCCCGAAAATGAAAAAAAAACAAAAGGGGTAACACTGTCGTTTTTTTTTTCGGGTCGAAATTTTGAATTTTGATATCTCAGCTCTGGAAGGGTCTAGAGCCTCCATTTTTGCACTCAGGTCAAAGTCTCACAGCCCTCTATCATAATCCAGAGTTTTGAGAAGATTGGAGAAACTTAATTTTTCGCCCAAAAACTGAAAAAAACGAAAGGGGTAACACTGTCGGTTTTTTTCGGGTCAAAATTTTGAACTTTGATATCTCAGCTCTGGAAGGGTCTAGAGCCTCCATTTTTGCACTCAGGTCAAAGTCTCACAGCCCTCTATCATAATCCAGAGTTTTGAGAAGATTGGAGAAACTTAATTTTTCGCCCGAAAATGAAAAAAAACGAAAGGGGTAACACTGTCGTTTTTTTTTTTCGGGTCGAAATTTTGAATTTTGATATCTCAGCTCTGGAAGGGTCTAGAGCCTCCATTTGTGCACTCAGGTCAAAGTCTCGTGGCCCTCTATCATAATCCAGAGTTTTGAGAAGACTGGAGAAACTTAATTTTTCGCCCGAAAATGAAAAAAAACGAAAGGGGTAACACTGTCGTTTTTTTTTCGGGTCGAATTTTTGAATTTTGATATCTCAGCTTTGGAAGGGTCTAGAGCCTCAATTTTTGCACTCAGGTCAAAGTCTCACAGACCTCCATCATAATCCAGAGTTTTGAGAAGATTGGAGAAACTTAATTTTTCGCCCGAAAATGAAAAAAAACGAAAGGGGTAACACTGTCGTTTTTTTTTCGGGTCGAAATTTTGAACTTTGATATCTCAGCTCTGGAAGGGTCTAGAGCCTCCATTTTTGCACCCAGGTCAAAGTCTCGTGGCCCTCTATCATAATCCAGAGTTTTGAGAAGATTGGAGAAACTTAATTTTTCGCCCAAAAACAGAAAAAAACGAAAGGGGTAACACTGTGGTTTTTTTTTCGGGTCGAAATTTTGAATTTTGATATCTCAGCTCTGGAAGGGTCTAGAGCCTCCATTTTTGCACTCAGGTCAAAGTCTCGTGGCCCTCTATCATAATCCAGAGTTTTGAGAAGATTGGAGAAACTTAATTCTTCGCCCGAAAATGAAAAAAAACGAAAGGGGTAACACTGTCGTTTTTTTTTTCGGGTCGAAATTTTGAATTTTGATATCTCAGCTCTGGAAGGGTCTAGAGCCTCCATTTTTGCACTCAGGTCAACGTCTCGTGGCCCTCTATCATAATTCAGAGTTTTGAGAAGATTGGAGAAACTTAATTTTTGCCCGAAAATGAAAAAAAACGAAAGGGGTAACACTGTCATTTTTTTTTTCGGGTCGAAATTTTGAATTTTGATATCTCAGCTCTGGAAGGGTCTAGAGCCTCCATTTTTGCACTCAGGTCAAAGTCTCACAGACCTCCATCATAATCCAGAGTTTTGAGAAGATTGGAGAAACTTAATTTTTCGCCCGAAAATGAAAAAAAACGAAAGGGGTAACACTGTCGTTTTTTTTTTCGGGTCGAAATTTTGAATTTTGATATCTCAGCTCTGGAAGGGTCTAGAGCCTCCATTTTTGCACTCAGGTCAAAGTCTCACAGCCCTCTATCATAATCCAGAGTTTTGAGAAGATTGGAGAAACTTAATTTTTCGCCCAAAAACTGAAAAAAACGAAAGGGGTAACACTGTCGTTTTTTTTTCGGGTCAAAATTTTGAACTTTGATATCTCAGCTCTGGAAGGGTCTAGAGCCTCCATTTTTGCACTCAGGTCAAAGTCTCACAGCCCTCTATCATAATCCAGAGTTTTGAGAAGATTGGAGAAACTTAATTTTTCGCCCGAAAATGAAAAAAAACGAAAGGGGTAACACTGTCGTTTTTTTTTTTCGGGTCGAAATTTTGAATTTTGATATCTCAGCTCTGGAAGGGTCTAGAGCCTCCATTTTTGCACTCAGGTCAAAGTCTCACAGCCCTCTATCATAATCCAGAGTTTTGAGAAGATTGGAGAAACTTAATTTTTCGCCCAAAAACTGAAAAAAACGAAAGGGGTAACACTGTCGTTTTTTTTTTCGGGTCAAAATTTTGAACTTTGATATCTCAGCTCTGGAAGGGTCTAGAGCCTCCATTTTTGCACTCAGGTCAAAGTCTCACAGCCCTCTATCATAATCCAGAGTTTTGAGAAGATTGGAGAAACTTAATTTTTCGCCCGAAAATGAAAAAAAACGAAAGGGGTAACACTGTCGTTTTTTTTTTTCGGGTCGAAATTTTGAATTTTGATATCTCAGCTCTGGAAGGGTCTAGAGCCTCCATTTTTGCACTCAGGTCAAAGTCTCACAGCCCTCTATCATAATCCAGAGTTTTGAGAAGATTGGAGAAACTTAATTTTTCGCCCGAAAATGAAAAAAAACGAAAGGGGTAACACTGTCGTTTTTTTTTCGGGTCGAAATTTTGAACTTTGATATCTCAGCTCTGGAAGGGTCTAGAGCCTCCATTTTTGCACCCAGGTCAAAGTCTCGTGGCCCTCTATCATAATCCAGAGTTTTGAGAAGATTGGAGAAACTTAATTTTTCGCCCAAAAACAGAAAAAAACGAAAGGGGTAACACTGTCGTTTTTTTTTTCGGGTCAAAATTTTGAACTTTGATATCTCAGCTCTGGAAGGGTCTAGAGCCTCCATTTTTGCACTAAGGTCAAAGTCTCACAGCCCTCTATCATAATCCAGAGTTTTGAGAAGATTGGAGAAACTTAATTTTTCGCCCGAAAATGAAAAAAAACGAAAGGGGTAACACTGTCGTTTTTTTTTCGGGTCGAAATTTTGAATTTTGATATCTCAGCTCTGGAAGGGTCTAGAGCCTCCATTTTTGCACTCAGGTCAACGTCTCGTGGCCCTCTATCATAATCCAGAGTTTTGTGAAGATTGGAGAAACTTAATTTTTGCCCGAAAATGAAAAAAAACGAAAGGGGTAACACTGTCGGTTTGTTTTTCGGGTCGAAATTTTGAATTTTGATATCTCAGCTCTGGAAGGGTCTAGAGCCTCCATTTTTGCACTCAGGTGAAAGTCTCACGGCCCTCTATCATAATCCAGAGTTTTGAGAAGATTGGAGAAACTTAATTTTTCGCCCGAAAATGAAAAAAAAAGAAAGGGGTAACACTGTCGTTTTTTTTTTCGGGTCGAAATTTTGAATTTTGATATCTCAGCTCTGGAAAGGTCTAGAGCCTCCATTTTTGCACTCAGGTCAAAGTCTCGTGGCCCTCTATCATAATCCAGAGTTTTGAGAAGATTGGAGAAACTTAATTTTTCGCTCGAAAATGAAAAAAAACGAAAGGGGTAACACTGTCGTTTTTTTTTTCGGGTCGAAATTTTTAATTTTGATATCTCAGCTCTGGAAGGGTCTAGAGCCTCCATTTTTGCACTCAGGTCAAAGTCTCGTGGCCCTCTATCATAATCCAGAGTTTTGAGAAGATTGGAGAAACTTAATTTTTTCGCCTGAAAATGAAAAAAAACGAAAGGGGTAACACTGTCGGTTTTTTTTTCGGGTCGAAATTTTGAATTTTGATATCTCAGCTCTGGAAGGGTCTAGAGCCTCCATTTTTGCACTCAGGTCAAAGTCTTGTGGCCCTCTATCATAATCCAGAGTTTTGAGAAGATTGGAGAAACTTAATTTTTCGCCCGAAAATGAAAAAAAACGAGAGGGGTAACACTGTCGTTTTTTTTTTCGGGTCGAAATTTTGAACTTTGATATCTCAGCTCTGGAAGGGTCTAGAGCCTCCATTTTTGCACTCAGGTCAAAGTCTCACAGCCCTCTATCATAATCCAGAGTTTTGAGAAGATTGGAGAAACTTAATTTTTCGCCCGAAAATGAAAAAAAACGAAAGGGGTAACACTGTCGTTTTTTTTTTTTCGGGTCAAAATTTTGAATTTTGATATCTCAGCTCTGGAAGGGTCTAGAGCCTCCATTTTTGCACTCAGGTCAAAGTCTCACAGCCCTCTATCATAATCCAGAGTTTTGAGAAGATTGGAGAAACTTAATTTTTCGCCCGAAAATGAAAAAAAACGAAAGGGGTAACACTGTCGTTTTTTTCTTTCGGGTCGAAATTTTGAATTTTGATATCTCAGCTCTGGAAGGGTCTAGAGCCTCCATTTTTGCACTCAGGTCAACGTCTCGTGGCCCTCTATCATAATCCAGAGTTTTGAGAAGATTGGAGAAACTTAATTTTTGCCCGAAAATGAAAAAAAACGAAAGGGGTAACACTGTCGTTTTTTTTTTCGGGTCGAAATTTTGAATTTTGATATCTCAGCTCTGGAAGGATCTAGAGCCTCCATTTTTGCACTAAGGTCAAAGTCTCACAGCCCTCTATCATAATCCAGAGTTTTGAGAAGATTGGAGAAACTTAATTTTTCGCCCGAAAATGAAAAAAAACCAAAGGGGTAACACTGTCGGTTTTTTTTTCGGGTCGAAATTTTGAATTTTGATATCTCAGCTCTGGAAGGGTCTAGATTCTCCATTTTTGCACTCAGGTCAACGTCTCGTGGCCCTCTATCATAATCCAGAGTTTTGAGAAGATTGGAGAAACTTAATTTTTCGCCCGAAAATGAAAAAAAACGAAAGGGGTAACACTGTCGTTTTTTTTTCGGGTCGAAATTTTTAATTTTGATATCTCAGCTCTGGAAGGGTCTAGAGCCTCCATTTTTGCACTCAGGTCAAAGTCTCGTGGCCCTCTATCATAATCCAGAGTTTTGAGAAGATTGGAGAAACTTAATTTTTTCGCCCGAAAATGAAAAAAAACGAAAGGGGTAACACTGTCGTTTTTTTTTTCGGGTCGAAATTTTGATTTTTGATATCTCAGCTCTGGAAGGGTCTAGAGCCTCCATTTTTGCACTCAGGTCAAAGTCTTGTGGCCCTCTATCATAATCCAGAGTTTTGAGAAGATTGGAGAAACTTAATTTTTCGCCCGAAAATGAAAAAAAACGAAAGGGGTAACACTGTCGTTTTTTTTTCGGGTCGAAATTTTGAATTTTGATATCTCAGCTCTGGAAGGGTCTAGAGCCTCCATTTTTGCACTCAGGTCAAAGTCTCACAGCCCTCTATCATAATCCAGAGTTTTGAGAAGATTGGAGAAACTTAATTTTTCGCCCGAAAATGAAAAAAAACGAAAGGGGTAACACTGTCGTTTTTTTTTTCGGGTCGAAATTTTGAATTTTGATATCTCAGCTCTGGAAGGGTCTAGAGCCTCCATTTTTGCACTCAGGTCAAAGTCTCACAGCCCTCTATCATAATCCAGAGTTTTGAGAAGATTGGAGAAACTTAATTTTTCGCCCGAAAATGAAATAAAACGAAAGGGGTAACACTGTCGTTTTTTTTTTTTCGGGTCGAAATTTTGAATTTTGATATCTCAGCTCTGGAAGGGTCTAGAGCCTCCATTTTTGCACTCAGGTCAAAGTCTCACAGCCCTCTATCATAATCCAGAGTTTTGAGAAGATTGGAGAAACTTAATTTTTCGCCCGAAAATGAAAAAAAACGAAAGGGGTAACACTGTCGTTTTTTTTTTCGGGTCGAAATTTTGAATTTTGATATCTCAGCTCTGGAAGGGTCTAGAGCCTCCATTTTTGCACTCAGGTCAAAGTCTCACAGCCCTCTATCATAATCCAGAGTTTTGAGAAGATTGGAGAAACTTAATTTTTCGCCTAAAAACGGAAAAAACGAAAGGGGTAACACTGTCGTTTTTTTTTTTCGGGTCGAAATTTTGAACTTTGATATCTCAGCTCTGGAAGGGTCTAGAGCCTCCATTTTTGCACCCAGGTCAAAGTCTCACAGCCCTCTATCATAATCCAGAGTTTTGAGAAGATTGGAGAAACTTAATTTTTCGCCCAAAAACAGAAAAAAACGAAAGGGGTAACACTGTCGTTTTTTTTTTCGTGTCGAAATTTTGAATTTTGATATCTCAGCTCTGGAAGGGTCTAGAGCCTCCATTTTTGTACTCAGGTCAAAGTCTCACAGCCCTCTATCATAATCCAGAGTTTTGAGAAGATTGGAGAAACTTAATTTTTCGCCCGAAAATGAAAAAAAACGAAAGGGGTAACACTGTCGTTTTTTTTTCGGGTCGAAATTTTGAATTTTGATATCTCAGCTCTGGAAGGGTCTAGAGCCTCCATTTTTGCACTCAGGTCAAAGTCTCACAGCCCTCTATCATAATCCAGAGTTTTGAGAAGATTGGAGAAACTTAATTTTTCGCCCAAAAACTGAAAAAAACGAAAGGGGTAACACTGTCGTTTTTTTTTCGGGTCAAAATTTTGAACTTTGATATCTCAGCTCTGGAAGGGTCTAGAGCCTCCATTTTTGCACTCAGGTCAAAGTCTCACAGCCCTCTATCATAATCCAGAGTTTTGAGAAGATTGGAGAAACTTAATTTTTCGCCCGAAAATGAAAAAAAACGAAAGGGGTAACACTGTCGTTTTTTTTTTTTTCGGGTCGAAATTTAGAATTTTGATATCTCAGCTCTGGAAGGGTCTAGAGCCTCAATTTTTGCACTCAGGTCAAAGTCTCACAGCCCTCTATCATAATCCAGAGTTTTGAGAAGATTGGAGAAACTTAATTTTTCGCCCGAAAATGAAAAAAAACCAAAGGGGTAACACTGTCGTTTTTTTTTTTCGGGTCGAAATTTTGAATTTTGATATCTCAGCTCTGGAAGGGTCTAGAGCCTCCATTTGTGCACTCAGGTCAAAGTCTCGTGGCCCTCTATCATAATCCAGAGTTTTGAGAAGATTGGAGAAACTTAATTTTTCGCCCGAAAATGAAAAAAAACGAAAGGGGTAACACTGTCGTTTTTTTTTCGGGTCGAAATTTTGAATTTTGATATCTCAGCTCTGGAAGGGTCTAGAGCCTCAATTTTTACACTCAGGTCAAAGTCTCACAGACCTCCATCATAATCCAGAGTTTTGAGAAGATTGGAGAAACTTAATTTTTCGCCCGAAAATGAAAAAAAACGAAAGGGGTAACACTGTCGTTTTTTTTTTCGGGTCAAAATTTTGAATTTTGATATCTCAGCTCTGGAAGGGTCTAGAGCCTCCATTTTTGCACTCAGGTCAAAGTCTCACAGCCCTCTATCATAATCCAGAGTTTTGAGAAGATTGGAGAAACTTAATTTTTCGCCCAAAAACTGAAAAAAACGAAAGGGGTAACACTGTCGTTTTTTTTTTGGGTCAAAATTTTGAACTTTGATATCTCAGCTCTGGAAGGGTCTAGAGCCTCCATTTTTGCACTCAGGTCAAAGTCTCACAGCCCTCTATCATAATCCAGAGTTTTGAGAAGATTGGAGAAACTTAATTTTTCGCCCAAAAACTGAAAAAAACGAAAGGGGTAACACTGTCGTTTTTTTTTCGGGTCAAAATTTTGAACTTTGATATCTCAGCTCTGGAAGGGTCTAGAGCCTCCATTTTTGCACTCAGGTCAAAGTCTCACAGCCCTCTATCATAATCCAGAGTTTTGAGAAGATTGGAGAAACTTACTTTTTCGCCCGAAAATGAAAAAAAACGAAAGGGGTAACACTGTCGTTTTTTTTTCGGGTCGAAATTTTGAACTTTGATATCTCAGCTCTGGAAGGGTCTAGAGCCTCCATTTTTGCACCCAGGTCAAAGTCTCGTGGCCCTCTATCATAATCCAGAGTTTTGAGAAGATTGGAGAAACTTAATTTTTCGCCCAAAAACAGAAAAAAACGAAAGGGGTAACACTGTCGTTTTTTTTTCGGGTCGAAATTTTGAATTTTGATATCTCAGCTCTGGAAGGGTCTAGAGCCTCCATTTTTGCACTCAGGTCAAAGTCTCGTGGCCCTCTATCATAATCCAGAGTTTTGAGAAGATTGGAGAAACTTAATTTTTCGCCCGAAAATGAAAAAAAACGAAAGGGGTAACACTGTCGTTTTTTTTTTTTCGGGTCGAAATTTTGAATTTTGATATCTCAGCTCTGGAAGGGTCTAGAGCCTCCATTTTTGCACTCAGGTCAACGTCTCGTGGCCCTCTATCATAATCCAGAGTTTTGAGAAGATTGGAGAAACTTAATTTTTGCCCGAAAATGAAAAAAAACGAAAGGGGTAACACTGTCGTTTTTTTTTTTCGGGTCGAAATTTTGAATTTTGATATCTCAGCTCTGGAAGGGTCTAGAGCCTCAATTTTTGCACTCAGGTCAAAGTCTCACAGACCTCCATCATAATCCAGAGTTTTGAGAAGATTGGAGAAACTTAATTTTTCGCCCGAAAATGAAAAAAAACGAAAGGGGTAACACTGTCGGTTTTTTTTTCGGGTCGAAATTTTGAATTTTGATATCTCAGCTCTGGAAGGGTCTAGAGCCTCCATTTTTGCACTCAGGTCAAAGTCTCACAGCCCTCTATCATAATCCAGAGTTTTGAGAAGATTGGAGAAACTTAATTTTTCGCCCAAAAACTGAAAAAAACGAAAGGGGTAACACTGTCGTTTTTTTTTCGGGTCAAAATTTTAAACTTTGATATCTCAGCTCTGGAAGGGTCTAGAGCCTCCATTTTTGCACTCAGGTCAAAGTCTCACAGCCCTCTATCATAATCCAGAGTTTTGAGAAGATTGGAGAAACTTAATTTTTCGCCCGAAAATGAAAAAAAACGAAAGGGGTAACACTGTCGTTTTTTTTTCGGGTCGAAATTTTGAATTTTGATATCTCAGCTCTGGAAGGGTCTAGAGCCTCCATTTTTGCACTCAGGTCAAAGTCTCACAGCCCTCTATCATAATCCAGAGTTTTGAGAAGATTGGAGAAACTTAATTTTTCGCCCGAAAATGAAAAAAAACCAAAGGGGTAACACTGTCGTTTTTTTTTTCGGGTCGAAATTTAGAATTTTGATATCTCAGCTCTGGAAGGGTCTAGAGCCTCAATTTTTGCACTCAGGTCAAAGTCTCACAGCCCTCTATCATAATCCAGAGTTTTGAGAAGATTGGAGAAACTTAATTTTTCGCCCGAAAATGAAAAAAAACCAAAGGGGTAACACTGTCGTTTTTTTTTTTCGGGTCGAAATTTTGAATTTTGATATCTCAGCTCTGGAAGGGTCTAGAGCCTCCATTTGTGCACTCAGGTCAAAGTCTCGTGGCCCTCTATCATAATCCAGAGTTTTGAGAAGATTGGAGAAACTTAATTTTTCGCCCGAAAATGAAAAAAAACGAAAGGGGTAACACTGTCGTTTTTTTTTCGGGTCGAAATTTTGAATTTTGATATCTCAGCTCTGGAAGGGTCTAGAGCCTCAATTTTTGCACTCAGGTCAAAGTCTCACAGACCTCCATCATAATCCAGAGTTTTGAGAAGATTGGAGAAACTTAATTTTTCGCCCGAAAATGAAAAAAAACGAAAGGGGTAACACTGTCGTTTTATTTTTCGGGTCAAAATTTTGAATTTTGATATCTCAGCTCTGGAAGGGTCTAGAGCCTCCATTTTTGCACTCAGGTCAAAGTCTCACAGCCCTCTATCATAATCCAGAGTTTTGAGAAGATTGGAGAAACTTAATTTTTCGCCCAAAAACTGAAAAAAACGAAAGGGGTAACACTGTCGTTTTTTTTTCGGGTCAAAATTTTGAACTTTGATATCTCAGCTCTGGAAGGGTCTAGAGCCTCCATTTTTGCACTCAGGTCAAAGTCTCACAGCCCTCTATCATAATCCAGAGTTTTGAGAAGATTGGAGAAACTTAATTTTTCGCCCAAAAACAGAAAAAAACGAAAGGGGTAACACTGTCGTTTTTTTTTCGGGTCGAAATTTTGAATTTTGATATCTCAGCTCTGGAAGGGTCTAGAGCCTCCATTTGTGCACTCAGGTCAAAGTCTCGTGGCCCTCTATCATAATCCAGAGTTTTGAGAAGATTGGAGAAACTTAATTTTTCGCCCGAAAATGAAAAAAAACGAAAGGGGTAACACTGTCGTTTTTTTTTTTCGGGTCGAAATTTAGAATTTTGATATCTCAGCTCTGGAAGGGTCTAGAGCCTCAATTTTTGCACTCAGGTCAAAGTCTCACAGCCCTCTATCATAATCCAGAGTTTTGAGAAGATTGGAGAAACTTAATTTTTCGCCCGAAAATGAAAAAAAACCAAAGGGGTAACACTGTCGTTTTTTTTTTTCGGGTCGAAATTTTGAATTTTGATATCTCAGCTCTGGAAGGGTCTAGAGCCTCCATTTGTGCACTCAGGTCAAAGTCTCGTGGCCCTCTATCATAATCCAGAGTTTTGAGAAGATTGGAGAAACTTAATTTTTCGCCCGAATATAAAAAAAACGAAAGGGGTAACACTGTCGGTTTTTTTTCGGGTCGAAATTTTGAATTTTGATATCTCAGCTCTGGAAGGGTCTAGAGCCTCAATTTTTGCACTCAGGTCAAAGTCTCACAGACCTCCATCATAATCCAGAGTTTTGAGAAGATTGGAGAAACTTAATTTTTCGCCCGAAAATGAAAAAAAACGAAAGGGGTAACACTGTCGTTTTTTTTTTCGGGTCGAAATTTTGAATTTTGATATCTCAGCTCTGGAAGGGTCTAGAGCCTCCATTTTTGCACTCAGGTCAAATTCTCACAGCCCTCTATCATAATCCAGAGTTTTGAGAAGATTGGAGAAACTTAATTTTTCGCCCAAAAACGAAAAAAAACAAAAGGGGTAACACTGTCAGGGTTTTTTTTCAGGTCGAAATTTTGAATTTTGATATCTCAGCTCTGGAAGGGTCTAGAGCCTCCATTTTTGCACTCAGGTCAAAGTCTCACAGCCCTCTATCATAATCCAGAGTTTTGAGAAGATTGGAGAAACTTAATTTTTCGCCCCGAAAATGAAAAAAAAACGAAAGGGGTAACACTGTCGTTTTTTTTTCGGGTCGAAATTTTGAATTTTGATATCTCAGCTCTGGAAGGGTCTAGAGCCTCCATTTTTGCACCCAGGTCAAAGTCTCGTGGCCCTCTATCATAATCCAGAGTTTTGAGAAGATTGGAGAAACTTAATTTTTCGCCCAAAAACAGAAAAAAACGAAAGGGGTAACACTGTCGTTTTTTTTTTCGGGTCGAAATTTTGAATTTTGATATCTCAGCTCTGGAAGGGTCTAGAGCCTCCATTTTTGCACTCAGGTCAAAGTCTCATGGCCCTCTATCATAATCCAGAGTTTTGAGAAGATTGGAGAAACTTAATTTTTCGCCCGAAAACGAAAAAAACGAAAGGGGTAACACTGTCGTTTTTTTTTCGGGTCGAAATTTTGAATTTTGATATCTCAGCTCTGGAAGGGTCTAGAGCCTCCATTTTTGCACTCAGGTCAACGTCTCGTGGCCCTCTATCATAATCCAGAGTTTTGAGAAGATTGGAGAAACTTAATTTTTGCCCGAAAATGAAAAAAAACGAAAGGGGTAACACTGTCGTTTTTTTTTTCGGGTCGAAATTTTGAATTTTGATATCTCAGCTCTGGAAGGGTCTAGAGCCTCCATTTTTGCACTCAGGTCAAAGTCTCACAGCCCTCTATCATAATCCAGAGTTTTGAGAAGATTGGAGAAACTTAATTTTTCGCCCAAAAACAGAAAAAAACGAAAGGGGTAACACTGTCGTTTTTTTTTCGGGTCGAAATTTTGAATTTTGATATCTCAGCTCTGGAAGGGTCTAGAGCCTCCATTTGTGCACTCAGGTCAAAGTCTCGTGGCCCTCTATCATAATCCAGAGTTTTGAGAAGATTGGAGAAACTTAATTTTTCGCCCGAAAATGAAAAAAAACGAAAGGGGTAACACTGTCGTTTTTTTTTCGGGTCGAAATTTTGAACTTTGATATCTCAGCTCTGGAAGGGTCTAGAGCCTCCATTTTTGCACCCAGGTCAAAGTCTCGTGGCCCTCTATCATAATCCAGAGTTTTGAGAAGATTGGAGAAACTTAATTTTTCGCCCAAAAACAGAAAAAAACGAAAGGGGTAACACTGTCGTTTTTTTTTCGGGTCGAAATTTTGAATTTTGATATCTCAGCTCTGGAAGGGTCTAGAGCCTCCATTTTTGCACTCAGGTCAAAGTCTCGTGGCCCTCTATCATAATCCAGAGTTTTGAGAAGATTGGAGAAACTTAATTTTTCGCCCGAAAATGAAAAAAAACGAAAGGGGTAACACTGTCGTTTTTTTTTTTCGGGTCGAAATTTTGAATTTTGATATCTCAGCTCTGGAAGGGTCTAGAGCCTCCATTTTTGCACTCAGGTCAACGTCTCGTGGCCCTCTATCATAATCCAGAGTTTTGAGAAGATTGGAGAAACTTAATTTTTGCCCGAAAATGAAAAAAAACGAAAGGGGTAACACTGTCGTTTTTTTTTTCGGGTCGAAATTTTGAATTTTGATATCTCAGCTCTGGAAGGGTCTAGAGCCTCAATTTTTGCACTCAGGTCAAAGTCTCACAGACCTCCATCATAATCCAGAGTTTTGAGAAGATTGGAGAAACTTAATTTTTCGCCCGAAAATGAAAAAAAACGAAAGGGGTAACACTGTCGTTTTTTTTTTCGGGTCGAAATTTTGAATTTTGATATCTCAGCTCTGGAAGGGTCTAGAGCCTCCATTTTTGCACTCAGGTCAAAGTCTCACAGCCCTCTATCATAATCCAGAGTTTTGAGAAGATTGGAGAAACTTAATTTTTCGCCCAAAAACTGAAAAAAACGAAAGGGGTAACACTGTCGGTTTTTTTTTCGGGTCAAAATTTTAAACTTTGATATCTCAGCTCTGGAAGGGTCTAGAGCCTCCATTTTTGCACTCAGGTCAAAGTCTCACAGCCCTCTATCATAATCCAGAGTTTTGAGAAGATTGGAGAAACTTAATTTTTCGCCCAAAAACTGAAAAAAACGAAAGGGGTAACACTGTCGTTTTTTTTTCGGGTCAAAATTTTGAACTTTGATATCTCAGCTCTGGAAGGGTCTAGAGCCTCCATTTTTGCACTCAGGTCAAAGTCTCACAGCCCTCTATCATAATCCAGAGTTTTGAGAAGATTGGAGAAACTTAATTTTTCGCCCGAAAATGAAAAAAAACGAAAGGGGTAACACTGTCGTTTTTTTTTTTTTTTCGGGTCGAAATTTAGAATTTTGATATCTCAGCTCTGGAAGAGTCTAGAGCCTCAATTTTTGCACTCAGGTCAAAGTCTCACAGCCCTCTATCATAATCCAGAGTTTTGAGAAGATTGGAGAAACTTAATTTTTCGCCCGAAAATGAAAAAAAACCAAAGGGGTAACACTGTCGTTTTTTTTTTCGGGTCGAAATTTTGAATTTTGATATCTCAGCTCTGGAAGGGTCTAGAGCCTCCATTTTTGCACTCAGGTCAAAGTCTCGCAGCCCTCTATCATAATCCAGAGTTTTGAGAAGATTGGAGAAACTTAATTTTTCGCCCGAAAATGAAAAAAAACGAAAGGGGTAACACTGTCGTTTTTTTTTTCGGGTCGAAATTTTGAATTTTGATATCTCAGCTCTGGAAAGGTCTAGAGCCTCCATTTTTGCACTCAGGTCAAAGTCTCACAGCCCTCTATCATAATCCAGAGTTTTGAGAAGATTGGAGAAACTTAATTTTTCGCCCGAAAATGAAATAAAACGAAAGGGGTAACACTGTCGTTTTTTTTTTCGGGTCGAAATTTTGAATTTTGATATCTCAGCTCTGGAAGGGTCTAGAGCCTCCATTTTTGCACTCAGGTCAAAGTCTCACAGCCCTCTATCATAATCCAGAGTTTTGAGAAGATTGGAGAAACTTAATTTTTCGCCCGAAAATGAAAAAAAACGAAAGGGGTAACACTGTCGTTTTTTTTTTCGGGTCGAAATTTTGAATTTTGATATCTCAGCTCTGGAAGGGTCTAGAGCCTCCATTTTTGCACTCAGGTCAAAGTCTCACAGCCCTCTATCATAATCCAGAGTTTTGAGAAGATTGGAGAAACTTAATTTTTCGCCCAAAAACGAAAAAAAACCAAAGGGGTAACACTGTCGGGGTTTTTTTTCAGGTCAAAATTTTGAATTTTGATATCTCAGCTCTGGAAGGGTCTAGAGCCTCCATTTTTGCACTCAGGTCAAAGTCTCACAGCCCTCTATCATAATCCAGAGTTTTGAGAAGATTGGAGAAACTTAATTTTTCGCCCCGAAAATGAAAAAAAAACGAAAGGGGTAACACTGTCGTTTTTTTTTCGGGTCGAAATTTTGAATTTTGATATCTCAGCTCTGGAAGGGTCTAGAGCCTCCATTTTTGCACCCAGGTCAAAGTCTCGTGGCCCTCTATCATAATCCAGAGTTTTGAGAAGATTGGAGAAACTTAATTTTTCGCCCAAAAACAGAAAAAAACGAAAGGGGTAACACTGTCGTTTTTTTTTCGGGTCGAAATTTTGAATTTTGATATCTCAGCTCTGGAAGGGTCTAGAGCCTCCATTTTTGCACTCAGGTCAAAGTCTCATGGCCCTCTATCATAATCCAGAGTTTTGAGAAGATTGGAGAAACTTAATTTTTCGCCCGAAAACGAAAAAAAACGAAAGGGGTAACACTGTCGTTTTTTTTTCGGGTCGAAATTTTGAATTTTGATATCTCAGCTCTGGAAGGGTCTAGAGCCTCCATTTTTGCACTCAGGTCAACGTCTCGTGGCCCTCTATCATAATCCAGAGTTTTGAGAAGATTGGAAAAACTTAATTTTTCGCCCAAAAACAGAAAAAAACGAAAGGGGTAACACTGTCGTTTTTTTTTCGGGTCGAAATTTTGAATTTTGATATCTCAGCTCTGGAAGGGTCTAGAGCCTCCATTTTTGCACTCAGGTCAAAGTCTCATGGCCCTCTATCATAATCCAGAGTTTTGAGAAGATTGGAGAAACTTAATTTTTCGCCCGAAAACGAAAAAAAACGAAAGGGGTAACACTGTCGTTTTTTTTTCGGGTCGAAATTTTGAATTTTGATATCTCAGCTCTGGAAGGGTCTAGAGCCTCCATTTTTGCACTCAGGTCAACGTCTCGTGGCCCTCTATCATAATCCAGAGTTTTGAGAAGATTGGAGAAACTTAATTTTTGCCCGAAAATGAAAAAAAACGAAAGGGGTAACACTGTCGTTTTTTTTTTCGGGTCGAAATTTAGAATTTTGATATCTCAGCTCTGGAAGGGTCTAGAGCCTCAATTTTTGCACTCAGGTCAAAGTCTCACAGACCTCCATCATAATCCAGAGTTTTGAGAAGATTGGAGAAACTTAATTTTTCGCCCGGAAATGAAAAAAAACGAAAGGGGTAACACTGTCGTTTTTTTTTTCGGGTCGAAATTTTGAATTTTGATATCTCAGCTCTGGAAGGGTCTAGAGCCTCCATTTTTGCACTCAGGTCAAAGTCTCACAGCCCTCTATCATAATCCAGAGTTTTGAGAAGATTGGAGAAACTTAATTTTTCGCCCAAAAACTGAAAAAAACGAAAGGGGTAACACTGTCGTTTTTTTTTCGGGTCAAAATTTTAAACTTTGATATCTCACCTCTGGAAGGGTCTAGAGCCTCCATTTTTGCACTCAGGTCAAAGTCTCACAGCCCTCTATCATAATCCAGAGTTTTGAGAAGATTGGAGAAACTTAATTTTTCGCCCGAAAATGAAAAAAAAACGAAAGGGGTAACACTGTCGTTTTTTTTTCGGGTCGAAATTTTGAATTTTGATATCTCAGCTCTGGAAGGGTCTAGAGCCTCCATTTTTGCACTCAGGTCAAAGTCTCACAGCCCTCTATCATAATCTAGAGTTTTGAGAAGATTGGAGAAACTTAATTTTTCGCCCAAAAACTGAAAAAAACGAAAGGGGTAACACTGTCGTTTTTTTTTCGGGTCAAAATTTTGAACTTTGATATCTCAGCTCTGGAAGGGTCTAGAGCCTCCATTTTTGCACTCAGGTCAAAGTCGCACAGCCCTCTATCATAATCCATTGGAGAAACTTAATTTTTCGCCCGAAAATGAAAAAAAACGAAAGGGGTAACACTGTCGTTTTTTTTTTTTTGGGTCGAAATTTAGAATTTTGATATCTCAGCTCTGGAAGGGTCTAGAGCCTCAATTTTTGCACTCAGGTCAAAGTCTCACAGCCCTCTATCATAATCCAGAGTTTTGAGAAGATTGGAGAAACTTAATTTTTCGCCCGAAAATGAAAAAAAACCAAAGGGGTAACACTGTCGTTTTTTTTTTTCGGGTCGAAATTTTGAATTTTGATATCTCAGCTCTGGAAGGGTCTAGAGCCTCCATTTTTGCACTCAGGTCAAAGTCTCGCAGCCCTCTATCATAATCCAGAGTTTTGAGAAGATTGGAGAAACTTAATTTTTCGCCCGAAAATGAAAAAAAACGAAAGGGGTAACACTGTCGTTTTTTTTTTCGGGTCGAAATTTTGAATTTTGATATCTCAGCTCTGGAAGGGTCTAGAGCCTCCATTTTTGCACTCAGGTCAAAGTCTCACAGCCCTCTATCATAATCCAGAGTTTTGAGAAGATTGGAGAAACTTAATTTTTCGCCCGAAAATGAAATAAAACGAAAGGGGTAACACTGTCGTTTTTTTTTTCGGGTCGAAATTTTGAATTTTGATATCTCAGCTCTGGAAGGGTCTAGAGCCTCCATTTTTGCACTCAGGTCAAAGTCTCACAGCCCTCTATCATAATCCAGAGTTTTGAGAAGATTGGAGAAACTTAATTTTTCGCCCAAAAACGAAAAAAAACGAAAGGGGTAACACTGTCGGGATTTTTTTTCAGGTCGAAATTTTGAATTTTGATATCTCAGCTCTGGAAGGGTCTAGAGCCTCCATTTTTGCACTCAGGTCAAAGTCTCACAGCCCTCTATCATAATCCAGAGTTTTGAGAAGATTGGAGAAACTTAGTTTTTCGCCCCGAAAATGAAAAAAAAACGAAAGGGGTAACACTGTCGTTTTTTTTTCGGGTCGAAATTTTGAATTTTGATATCTCAGCTCTGGAAGGGTCTAGAGCCTCCATTTTTGCACCCAGGTCAAAGTCTCGTGGCCCTCTATCATAATCCAGAGTTTTGAGAAGATTGGAGAAACTTAATTTTTCGCCCAAAAACAGAAAAAAACGAAAGGGGTAACACTGTCGTTTTTTTTTCGGGTCGAAATTTAGAATTTTGATATCTCAGCTCTGGAAGGGTCTAGAGCCTCCATTTTTGCACTCAGGTCAAAGTCTCATGGCCCTCTATCATAATCCAGAGTTTTGAGAAGATTGGAGAAACTTAATTTTTCGCCCGAAAACGAAAAAAAACGAAAGGGGTAACACTGTCGTTTTTTTTTTCGGGTCGAAATTTTGAATTTTGATATCTCAGCTCTGGCAGGGTCTAGAGCCTCCATTTTTGCACTCAGGTCAAAGTCTCACAGCCCTCTATCATAATCCAGAGTTTTGAGAAGATTGGAGAAACTTAATTTTTCGCCCGAAAATGAAAAAAAACGAAAGGGGTAACACTGTCGTTTTTTTTTCGGGTCGAAATTTTGAATTTTGATATCTCAGCTCTGGAAGGGTCTAGAGCCTCCATTTTTGCACTCAGGTCAAAGTCTCACAGCCCTCTATCATAATCCAGAGTTTTGAGAAGATTGGAGAAACTTAATTTTTCGCCCAAAAACTGAAAAAAACGAAAGGGGTAACACTGTCGTTTTTTTTTCGGGTCAAAATTTTGAACTTTGATATCTCAGCTCTGGAAGGGTCTAGAGCCTCCATTTTTGCACTCAGGTCAAAGTCTCACAGCCCTCTATCATAATCCAGAGTTTTGAGAAGATTGGAGAAACTTAATTTTTCGCCCGAAAATGAAAAAAAACGAAAGGGGTAACACTGTCGTTTTTTTTTTCGGGTCGAAATTTTGAATTTTGATATCTCAGCTCTGGAAGGGTCTAGAGCCTCCATTTTTGCACTCAGGTCAAAGTCTCACAGCCCTCTATCATAATCCAGAGTTTTGAGAAGATTGGAGAAACTTAATTTTTCGCCCGAAAATGAAATAAAACGAAAGGGGTAACACTGTCGTTTTTTTTTTCGGGTCGAAATTTTGAATTTTGATATCTCAGCTCTGGAAGGGTCTAGAGCCTCAATTTTTGCACTCAGGTCAAAGTCTCACAGCCCTCTATCATAATCCAGAGTTTTGAGAAGATTGGAGAAACTTAATTTTTCGCCCGAAAATGAAAAAAAACCAAAGGGGTAACACTGTCGTTTTTTTTTTTTCGGGTCGAAATATTTTGAATTTTGATATCTCAGCTCTGGCAGGGTCTAGAGCCTCCATTTTTGCACTCAGGTCAAAGTCTCACAGCCCTCTATCATAATCCAGAGTTTTGAGAAGATTGGAGAAACTTAATTTTTCGCCCGAAAATGAAAAAAAACGAAAGGGGTAACACTGTCGTTTTTTTTTTCGGGTCGAAATTTTGAATTTTGATATCTCAGCTCTGGAAGGGTCTAGAGCCTCCATTTTTGCACTCAGGTCAAAGTCTCACAGCCCTCTATCATAATCCAGAGTTTTGAGAAGATTGGAGAAACTTAATTTTTCGCCCGAAAATGAAAAAAAACGAAAGGGGTAACACTGTCGTTTTTTTTTTTCGGGTCGAAATTTTGAATTTTGATATCTCAGCTCTGGAAGGGTCTAGAGCCTCCATTTTTGCACTCAGGTCAACGTCTCGTGGCCCTCTATCATAATCCAGAGTTTTGAGAAGATTGGAGAAACTTAATTTTTGCCCGAAAATGAAAAAAAAACGAAAGGGGTAACACTGTCGTTTTTTTTTTCGGGTCGAAATTTTGAATTTTGATATCTCAGCTCTGGAAGGGTCTAGAGCCTCAATTTTTGCACTCAGGTCAAAGTCTCACAGACCTCCATCATAATCCAGAGTTTTGAGAAGATTGGAGAAACTTAATTTTTCGCCCGAAAATGAAAAAAAACGAAAGGGGTAACACTGTCGTTTTTTTTTTCGGGTCGAAATTTTGAATTTTGATATCTCAGCTCTGGAAGGGTCTAGAGCCTCCATTTTTGCACTCAGGTCAAAGTCTCACAGCCCTCTATCATAATCCAGAGTTTTGAGAAGATTGGAGAAACTTAATTTTTCGCCCAAAAACTGAAAAAAACGAAAGGGGTAACACTGTCGTTTTTTTTTCGGGTCAAAATTTTAAACTTTGATATCTCAGCTCTGGAAGGGTCTAGAGCCTCCATTTTTGCACTCAGGTCAAAGTCTCACAGCCCTCTATCATAATCCAGAGTTTTGAGAAGATTGGAGAAACTTAATTTTTCGCCCGAAAATGAAAAAAAAACGAAAGGGGTAACACTGTCGTTTTTTTTTCGGGTCGAAATTTTGAATTTTGATATCTCAGCTCTGGAAGGGTCTAGAGCCTCAATTTTTGCACTCAGGTCAAAGTCTCACAGCCCTCTATCATAATCCAGAGTTTTGAGAAGATTGGAGAAACTTAATTTTTCGCCCAAAAACTGAAAAAAACGAAAGGGGTAACACTGTCGTTTTTTTTTCGGGTCAAAATTTTGAACTTTGATATCTCAGCTCTGGAAGGGTCTAGAGCCTCCATTTTTGCACTCAGGTCAAAGTCTCACAGCCCTCTATTATAATCCAGAGTTTTGAGAAGATTGGAGAAACTTAATTTTTCGCCCGAAAATGAAAAAAAACGAAAGGGGTAACACTGTCGTTTTTTTTTTCGGGTCGAAATTTAGAATTTTGATATCTCAGCTCTGGAAGAGTCTAGAGCCTCAATTTTTGCACTCAGGTCAAAGTCTCACAGCCCTCTATCATAATCCAGAGTTTTGAGAAGATTGGAGAAACTTAATTTTTCGCCCGAAAATGAAAAAAAACCAAAGGGGTAACACTGTCGTTTTTTTTTTTCGGGTCGAAATTTTGAATTTTGATATCTCAGCTCTGGAAGGGTCTAGAGCCTCCATTTTTGCACTCAGGTCAAAGTCTCGCAGCCCTCTATCATAATCCAGAGTTTTGAGAAGATTGGAGAAACTTAATTTTTCGCCCGAAAATGAAAAAAAACGAAAGGGGTAACACTGTCGTTTTTTTTTTCGGGTCGAAATTTTGAATTTTGATATCTCAGCTCTGGAAAGGTCTAGAGCCTCCATTTTTGCACTCAGGTCAAAGTCTCACAGCCCTCTATCATAATCCAGAGTTTTGAGAAGATTGGAGAAACTTAATTTTTCGCCCGAAAATGAAATAAAACGAAAGGGGTAACACTGTCGTTTTTTTTCGGGTCGAAATTTTGAATTTTGATATCTCAGCTCTGGAAGGGTCTAGAGCCTCCATTTTTGCACTCAGGTCAAAGTCTCACAGCCCTCTATCATAATCCAGAGTTTTGAGAAGATTGGAGAAACTTAATTTTTCGCCCGAAAATGAAAAAAAACGAAAGGGGTAACACTGTCGTTTTTTTTTTTCGGGTCGAAATTTTGAATTTTGATATCTCAGCTCTGGAAGGGTCTAGAGCCTCCATTTTTGCACTCAGGTCAAAGTCTCACAGCCCTCTATCATAATCCAGAGTTTTGAGAAGATTGGAGAAACCTAATTTTTCGCCCAAAAACGAAAAAAAACCAAAGGGGTAACACTGTCGGGGTTTTTTTTCAGGTCGAAATTTTGAATTTTGATATCTCAGCTCTGGAAGGGTCTAGAGCCTCCATTTTTGCACTCAGGTCAAAGTCTCACAGCCCTCTATCATAATCCAGAGTTTTGAGAAGATTGGAGAAACTTAATTTTTCGCCCCGAAAATGAAAAAAAAACGAAAGGGGTAACACTGTCGTTTTTTTTTCGGGTCGAAATTTTGAATTTTGATATCTCACCTCTGGAAGGGTCTAGAGCCTCCATTTTTGCACCCAGGTCAAAGTCTCGTGGCCCTCTATCATAATCCAGAGTTTTGAGAAGATTGGAGAAACTTAATTTTTCGCCCAAAAACAGAAAAAAACGAAAGGGGTAACACTGTCGTTTTTTTTTCGGGTCGAAATTTTGAATTTTGATATCTCAGCTCTGGAAGGGTCTAGAGCCTCCATTTTTGCACTCAGGTCAAAGTCTCATGGCCCTCTATCATAATCCAGAGTTTTGAGAAGATTGGAGAAACTTAATTTTTCGCCCGAAAACGAAAAAAAACGAAAGGGGTAACACTGTCGTTTTTTTTTCGGGTCGAAATTTTGAATTTTGATATCTCAGCTCTGGAAGGGTCTAGAGCCTCCATTTTTGCACTCAGGTCAACGTCTCGTGGCCCTCTATCATAATCCAGAGTTTTGAGAAGATTGGAGAAACTTAATTTTTCGCCCAAAAACAGAAAAAAACGAAAGGGGTAACACTGTCGTTTTTTTTTCGGGTCGAAATTTTGAATTTTGATATCTCAGCTCTGGAAGGGTCTAGAGCCTCCATTTTTGCACTCAGGTCAAAGTCTCATGGCCCTCTATCATAATCCAGAGTTTTGAGAAGATTGGAGGAACTTAATTTTTCGCCCGAAAACGAAAAAAAACGAAAGGGGTAACACTGTCGTTTTTTTTTCGGGTCGAAATTTTGAATTTTGATATCTCAGCTCTGGAAGGGTCTAGAGCCTCCATTTTTGCACTCAGGTCAACGTCTCGTGGCCCTCTATCATAATCCAGAGTTTTGAGAAGATTGGAGAAACTTAATTTTTGCCCGAAAATGAAAAAAAACGAAAGGGGTAACACTGTCGTTTTTTTTTTTCGGGTCGAAATTTAGAATTTTGATATCTCAGCTCTGGAAGGGTCTAGAGCCTCAATTTTTGCACTCAGGTCAAAGTCTCACAGACCTCCATCATAATCCAGAGTTTTGAGAAGATTGGAGAAACTTAATTTTTCGCCCGGAAATGAAAAAAAACGAAAGGGGTAACACTGTCGTTTTTTTTTTCGGGTCGAAATTTTGAATTTTGATATCTCAGCTCTGGAAGGGTCTAGAGCCTCCATTTTTGCACTCAGGTCAAAGTCTCACAGCCCTCTATCATAATCCAGAGTTTTGAGAAGATTGGAGAAACTTAATTTTTCGCCCAAAAACTGAAAAAAACGAAAGGGGTAACACTGTCGTTTTTTTTCGGGTCAAAATTTTAAACTTTGATATCTCACCTCTGGAAGGGTCTAGAGCCTCCATTTTTGCACTCTGGTCAAAGTCTCACAGCCCTCTATCATAATCCAGAGTTTTGAGAAGATTGGAGAAACTTAATTTTTCGCCCGAAAATGAAAAAAAAACGAAAGGGGTAACACTGTCGTTTTTTTTTCGGGTCGAAATTTTGAATTTTGATATCTCAGCTCTGGAAGGGTCTAGAGCCTCCATTTTTGCACTCAGGTCAAAGTCTCACAGCCCTCTATCATAATCCAGAGTTTTGAGAAGATTGGAGAAACTTAATTTTTCGCCCGAAAATGAAAAAAAACCAAAGGGGTAACACTGTCGTTTTTTTTTTCGGGTCGAAATTTTGAATTTTGATATCTCAGCTCTGGAAGGGTCTAGAGCCTCCATTTTTGCACTCAGGTCAAAGTCTCGCAGCCCTCTATCATAATCCAGAGTTTTGAGAAGATTGGAGAAACTTAATTTTTCGCCCGAAAATGAAAAAAAACGAAAGGGGTAACACTGTCGTTTTTTTTTTCGGGTCGAAATTTTGAATTTTGATATCTCAGCTCTGGAAGGGTCTAGAGCCTCCATTTTTGCACTCAGGTCAAAGTCTCACAGCCCTCTATCATAATCCAGAGTTTTGAGAAGATTGGAGAAACTTAATTTTTCGCCCGAAAATGAAATAAAACGAAAGGGGTAACACTGTCGTTTTTTTTTTCGGGTCGAAATTTTGAATTTTGATATCTCAGCTCTGGAAGGGTCTAGAGCCTCCATTTTTGCACTCAGGTCAAAGTCTCACAGCCCTCTATCATAATCCAGAGTTTTGAGAAGATTGGAGAAACTTAGTTTTTCGCCCCGAAAATGAAAAAAAAACCGAAAGGGGTAACACTGTCGTTTTTTTTTCGGGTCGAAATTTTGAATTTTGATATCTCAGCTCTGGAAGGGTCTAGAGCCTCCATTTTTGCACCCAGGTCAAAGTCTCGTGGCCCTCTATCATAATCCAGAGTTTTGAGAAGATTGGAGAAACTTAATTTTTCGCCCAAAAACAGAAAAAAACGAAAGGGGTAACACTGTCGTTTTTTTTTTTCGGGTCGAAATTTTGAATTTTGATATCTCAGCTCTGGAAGGGTCTAGAGCCTCCATTTTTGCACTCAGGTCAAAGTCTCATGGCCCTCTATCATAATCCAGAGTTTTGAGAAGATTGGAGAAACTTAATTTTTCGCCCGAAAACGAAAAAAAACGAAAGGGGTAACACTGTCGTTTTTTTTTTCGGGTCGAAATTTTGAATTTTGATATCTCAGCTCTGGAAGGGTCTAGAGCCTCCATTTTTGCACTCAGGTCAACGTCTCGTGGCCCTCTATCATAATCCAGAGTTTTGAGAAGATTGGAGAAACTTAATTTTTCGCCCGAAAATGAAAAAAAACGAAAGGGGTAACACTGTCGTTTTTTTTTTCGGGTCGAAATTTTGAATTTTGATATCTCAGCTCTGGAAGGGTCTAGAGCCTCCATTTTTGCACTCAGGTCAAAGTCTCACAGCCCTCTATCATAATCCAGAGTTTTGAGAAGATTGGAGAAACTTAATTTTTTACCTAAAAACGGAAAAAACGAAAGGGGTAACACTGTCGGGTTTTTTTTCGGGTCAAAATTTTGAACTTTGATATCTCAGCTCTGGAAGGGTCTAGAGCCTCCATTTTTGCACTCAGGTCAAAGTCTCACAGCCCTCTATCATAATCCAGAGTTTTGAGAAGATTGGAGAAACTTAATTTTTCGCCCGAAAATGAAAAGAAACGAAAGGGGTAACACTGTCGTTTTTTTTTTTTTTCGGGTCGAAATTTAGAATTTTGATATCTCAGCTCTGGAAGGGTGTAGAGCCTCAATTTTTGCACTCAGGTCAAAGTCTCACAGCCCTCTATCATAATCCAGAGTTTTGAGAAGATTGGAGAAACTTAATTTTTCGCCCGAAAATGAAAAAAAACCAAAGGGGTAACACTGTCGTTTTTTTTTTTTTCGGGTCGAAATTTTGAATTTTGATATCTCAGCTCTGGAAGGGTCTAGAGCCTCCATTTTTGCACTCAGGTCAAAGTCTCGCAGCCCTCTATCATAATCCAGAGTTTTGAGAAGATTGGAGAAACTTAATTTTTCGCCCGAAAATGAAAAAAAAACGAAAGGGGTAACACTGTCGGTTTTTTTTTCGGGTCGAAATTTTGAATTTTGATATCTCAGCTCTGGAAGGGTCTAGAGCCTCCATTTTTGCACTCAGGTCAAAGTCTCACAGCCCTCTATCATAATCCAGAGTTTTGAGAAGATTGGAGAAACTTAATTTTTCGCCCGAAAATGAAATAAAACGAAAGGGGTAACACTGTCGTTTTTTTTTTCGGGTCGAAATTTTGAATTTTGATATCTCAGCTCTGGAAGGGTCTAGAGCCTCCATTTTTGCACTCAGGTCAAAGTCTCACAGCCCTCTATCATAATGCAGAGTTTTGAGAAGATTGGAGAAACTTAATTTTTCGCCCGAAAATGAAAAAAAAAGAAAGGGGTAACAATGTCGTTTTTTTTTTCGGGTCGAAATTTTGAATTTTGATATCTCAGCTCTGGAAGGGTCTAGAGCCTCCATTTTTGCACTCAGGTCAAAGTCTCACAGCCCTCTATCATAATCCAGAGTTTTGAGAAGATTGGAGAAACTTAATTTTTCGCCCAAAAACGAAAAAAAAACAAAAGGGGTAACACTGTCGGGGTTTTTTTTCAGGTCGAAATTTTGAATTTTGATATCTCAGCTCTGGAAGGGTCTAGAGCCTCCATTTTTGCACTCAGGTCAAAGTCTCACAGCCCTCTATCATAATCCAGAGTTTTGAGAAGATTGGAGAAACTTAATTTTTTACCTAAAAACGGAAAAAACGAAAGGGGTAACACTGTCGGGTTTTTTTTCGGGTCGAAATTTTGAATTTTGATATCTCAGCTCTGAAAGGGTCTAGAGCCTCCATTTTTGCACTCAGGTCAAAGTCTCGTGGCCCTCTATCATAATCCAGAGTTTTGAGAAGATTGGAGAAACTTAATTTTTGCCCGAAAATGAAAAAAAAAACGAAAAGGGTAACACTGTCGTTTTTTTTTTTCGTGTCGAAATTTTGAATTTTGATATCTCAGCTCTGGAAGGGTCTAGAGCCTCCATTTTTGCACTCAGGTCAAAGTCTCGTGGCCCTCTATCATAATCCAGAGTTTTGAGAAGATTGGAGAAACTTAATTTTTCGCCCGAAAATGAAAAAAAAACGAAAGGGGTAAGTAACACTGTCGTTTTTTTTTTCGGGTCGAAATTTTGAATTTTGATATCTCAGCTCTGGAAGGGTCTAGAGCCTCCATTTTTGCACTCAGGTCAAAGTCTCACAGCCCTCTATCATAATCCAGAGTTTTGAGAAGATTGGAGAAACTTAATTTTTCGCCCAAAAACGAAAAAAAAAATGAAAGGGGTAACACTGTCGGGTTTTTTTTTCAGGTCGAAATTTTGAATTTTGATATCTCAGCTCTGGAAGGGTCTAGAGCCTCCATTTTTGCACTCAGGTCAAAGTCTCGTGGCCCTCTATCATAATCCAGAGTTTTGAGAAGATTGGAGAAACTTAATTTTTCGCCCCGAAAATGAAAAAAAACGAAAGGGGTAACACTGTCGTTTTTTTTTCGGGTCGAAATTTTGAATTTTGATATCTCAGCTCTGGAAGGGTCTAGAGCCTCCATTTTTGCACCCAGGTCAAAGTCTCGTGGCCCTCTATCATAATCCAGAGTTTTGAGAAGATTGGAGAAACTTAATTTTTCGCCCAAAAACAGAAAAAAACGAAAGGGGTAACACTGTCGTTTTTTTTTCGGGTCGAAATTTTGAATTTTGATATCTCAGCTCTGGAAGGGTCTAGAGCCTCCATTTTTGCACTCAGGTCAACGTCTCGTGGCCCTCTATCATAATCCAGAGTTTTGAGAAGATTGGAGAAACTTAATTTTTGCCCGAAAATGAAAAAAAAAAACGAAAGGGGTAACACTGTCGTTTTTTTTTTCGGGGCGAAATTTTGAATTTTGATATCTCAGCTCTGGAAGGGTCTAGAGCCTCCATTTTTGCACTCAGGTCAAAGTCTCACAGCCCTCTATCATAATCCAGAGTTTTGAGAAGATTGGAGAAACTTAATTTTTCGCCCCGAAAATGAAAAAAAACGAAAGGGGTAACACTGTCGTTTTTTTTCGGGTCGAAATTTTGAATTTTGATATCTCAGCTCTGGAAGGGTCTAGAGCCTCCATTTTTGCACCCAGGTCAAAGTCTCGTGGCCCTCTATCATAATCCAGAGTTTTGAGAAGATTGGAGAAACTTAATTTTTCGCCCAAAAACAGAAAAAAACGAAAGGGGTAACACTGTCGTTTTTTTTTTCGGGTTCGAAATTTTGAATTTTGATATCTCAGCTCTGGAAGGGTCTAGAGCCTCCATTTTTGCACTCAGGTCAACGTCTCGTGGCCCTCTATCATAATCCAGAGTTTTGAGAAGATTGGAGAAACTTAATTTTTGCCCGAAAATGAAAAAAAACGAAAGGGGTAACACTGTCGGTTTTTTTTTCGGGTCGAAATTTTGAATTTTGATATCTCAGCTCTGGAAGGGTCTAGAGCCTCCATTTTTGCACTCAGGTCAAAGTCTCACAGCCTCTATCATAATCCAGAGTTTTGAGAAGATTGGAGAAACTTAATTTTTTGCCCGAAAAGGAAAAAAAACGAAAGGGGTAACACTGTCGTTTTTTTTTCGGGTCGAAATTTTGAATTTTGATATCTCAGCTCTGGAAGGGTCTAGAGCCTTCATTTTTGCACTCAGGTCAAAGTCTCGTGGCCCTCTATCATAATCCAGAGTTTTGAGAAGATTGGAGAAACTTAATTTTTCGCCCGAAAATGAAAAAAAACGAAAGGGGTAACACTGTCGTTTTTTTTTTCGGGTCGAAATTTTGAATTTTGATATCTCAGCTCTGGAAGGGTCTAGAGCCTCCATTTTTGCACTCAGGTCAAAGTCTCACAGCCCTCTATCATAATCCAGAGTTTTGAGAAGATTGGAGAAACTTAATTTTTCGCCCGAAAATGAAAAAAAACGAAAGGGGTAACACTGTCGTTTTTTTTTTCGGGTCGAAATTTTGAATTTTGATATCTCAGCTCTGGAAGGGTCTAGAGCCTCCATTTTTGCACTCAGGTCAAAGTCTCACAGCCCTCTATCATAATCCAGAGTTTTGAGAAGATTGGAGAAACTTAATTTTTTATCTAAAAACGGAAAAAACGAAAGGGGTAACACTGTCGTTTTTTTTTCGGGTCGAAATTTTGAATTTTGATATCTCAGCTCTGGAAGGGTCTAGAGCCTACATTATTGCACTCAGGTCAAAGTCTCGTGGCCCTCTATCATAATCCAGAGTTTTGAGAAGATTGGAGAAACTTAATTTTTGCCCGAAAATGAAAAAAAACGAAAGGGGTAACACTGTCGTTTTTTTTTTTCGGGTCGAAATTTTGAATTTTGATATCTCAGCTCTGGAAGGGTCTAGAGCCTCCATTTTTTCACCCAGGTCAAAGTCTCGTGGCCCTCTATCATAATCCAGAGTTTTGAGAAGATTGGAGAAACTTAATTTTTCGCCCGAAAATGAAAAAAAACGAAAGGGGTAACACTGTCGTTTTTTTTTCGGGTCGAAATTTTGAATTTTGATATCTCAGCTCTGGAAGGGTCTAGAGCCTTCATTTTTGCACTCAGGTCAAAGTCTCGTGGCCCTCTATCATAATCCAGAGTTTTGAGAAGATTGGAGAAACTTAATTTTTCGCCCGAAAATGAAAAAAAACGAAAGGGGTAACACTGTCGTTTTTTTTTTCGGGTCGAAATTTTGAAATTTGATATCTCAGCTCTGTAAGGGTCTAGAGCCTCCATTTTTGCACTCAGGTCAAAGTCTCACAGCCCTCTATCATAATCCAGAGTTTTGAGAAGATTGGAGAAACTTAATTTTTCGCCCGAAAATGAAAAAAAACGAAAGGGGTAACACTGTCGTTTTTTTTCGGGTCGAAATTTTGAATTTTGATATCTCAGCTCTGGAAGGGTCTAGAGCCTCCATTTTTGCACTCAGGTCAAAGTCTCACAGCCCTCTATCATAATCCAGAGTTTTGAGAAGATTGGAGAAACTTAATTTTTCGCCCGAAAATGAAAAAAAACGAAAGGGGTAACACTGTCGTTTTTTTTTTCGGGTCGAAATTTTGAATTTTGATATCTCAGCTCTGGAAGGGTCTAGAGCCTCCATTTTTGCACTCAGGTCAAAGTCTCACAGCCCTCTATCATAATCCAGAGTTTTGAGAAGATTGGAGAAACTTAATTTTTTTTATCTAAAAACGGAAAAAACGAAAGGGGTAACACTGTCGTTTTTTTTTCGGGTCGAAATTTTGAATTTTGATATCTCAGCTCTGGAAGGGTCTAGAGCCTACATTTTTGCACTCAGGTCAAAGTCTCGTGGCCCTCTATCATAATCCAGAGTTTTGAGAAGATTGGAGAAACTTAATTTTTGCCCGAAAATGAAAAAAAAACGAAAGGGGTAACACTGTCGTTTTTTTTTTCGGGTCGAAATTTTGAATTTTGATATCTCAGCTCTGGAAGGGTCTAGAGCCTCCATTTTTGCACTCAGGTCAAAGTCTCACAGCCCTCTATCATAATCCAGAGTTTTGAGAAGATTGGAGAAACTTAATTTTTCGCCCGAAAATGAAAAAAAACGAAAGGGGTAACACTGTCGTTTTTTTTTCGGGTCGAAATTTTGAATTTTGATATCTCAGCTCTGGAAGGGTCTAGAGCCTCCATTTTTGCACTCAGGTCAAAGTCTCGTGGCCCTCTATCATAATCCAGAGTTTTGAGAAGATTGGAGAAACTTAATTTTTCGCCCGAAAATGAAAAAAAAACGAAAGGGGTAACACTGTCGTTTTTTTTCGGGTCGAAATTTTGAATTTTGATATCTCAGCTCTGGAAGGGTCTAGAGCCTCCATTTTTGCACTCAGGTCAACATCTCGTGGCCCTCTATCATAATCCAGAGTTTTGAGAAGATTGGAGAAACTTAATTTTTGCCCGAAAATGAAAAAAAACGAAAGGGGTAACACTGTCGTTTTTTTTTCGGGTCGAAATTTTGAATTTTGATATCTCAGCTCTGGAAGGGTCTAGAGCCTCCATTTTTGCACTCAGGTCAAAGTCTCGTGGCCCTTTATCATAATCCAGAGTTTTGAGAAGATTGGAGAAACTTAATTTTTCGCCCGAAAATGAAAAAAAACGAAAGGGGTAACACTGTCGTTTTTTTTTCGGGTCGAAATTTAGAATTTTGATATCTCAGCTCTGGAAGGGTCTAGAGCCTCCATTTTTGCACTCAGGTCAAAGTCTCACAGCCCTCTATCATAATCCAGAGTTTTGAGAAGATTGGAGAAACTTAATTTTTGCCCGAAAATGAAAAAAAACGAAAGGGGTAACACTGTCGTTTTTTTTTTTCGGGTCGAAATTTTGAATTTTGATATCTCAGCTCTGGAAGGGTCTAGAGCCTCCATTTTTGCACTCAGGTCAAAGTCTCTCAGCCTCTATCATAATCCAGAGTTTTGAGAAGATTGGAGAAACTTAATTTTCGCCCGAAAATGAAAAAAAAAACGAAAGGGGTAACACTGTCGGTTTTTTTTCGGGTCGAAATTTTGAATTTTGATATCTCAGCTCTGGAAGGGTCTAGAGCCTCCATTTTTGCACTCAGGTCAAAGTCTCGTGGCCCTCTATCATAATCCAGAGTTTTGAGAAGATTGGAGAAACTTAATTTTTCGCCCAAAAATGAAAAAAAACGAAAGGGGTAACACTGTTGTTTTTTTTTCGGGTCGAAATTTTGAACTTTGATATCTCAGCTCTGGAAGGGTCTAGAGCCTCCATTTTTGCACTCAGGTCAAAGTCTCACAGCCCTCTATCATAATCCAGAGTTTTGAGAAGATTGGAGAAACTTAATTTTTCGCCCGAAAATGAAAAAAAACGAAAGGGGTAACACTGTCGTTTTCTTTTTCGGGTCGCTCTGGAAGGGTCTAGAGCCTCAATTTTTGCACTCAGGTCAAAGTCTCACAGCCCTCTATCATAATCCAGAGTTTTGAGAAGATTGGAGAAACTTAATTTTTCGCCCGAAAATGAAAAAAAAACAAAAGGGGTAACACTGTCGTTTTTTTTTCGGGTCGAAATTTTGAATTTTGATATCTCAGCTCTGGAAGGGTCTAGAGCCTCCATTTTTGCACTCAGGTCAAAGTCTCACAGCCCTCTATCATAATCCAGAGTTTTGAGAAGATTGGAGAAACTTAATTTTTCGCCCGAAAATGAAAAAAAACGAAAGGGGTAACACTGTCGTTTTCTTTTTCGGGTCGCTCTGGAAGGGTCTAGAGCCTCAATTTTTGCACTCAGGTCAAAGTCTCACAGCCCTCTATCATAATCCAGAGTTTTGAGAAGATTGGAGAAACTTAATTTTTCGCCCGAAAATGAAAAAAAAAACGAAAGGGGTAACACTGTCGTTTTTTTTTTCGGGTCGAAATTTTGAATTTTGATATCTCAGCTCTGGAAGGGTCTAGAGCCTCCATTTTTGCACTCAGGTCAAAGTCTCACAGCCCTCTATCATAATCCAGAGTTTTGAGAAGATTGGAGAAACTTAATTTTTCGGCCGAAAATGAAAAAAAACGAAAGGGGTAACACTGTCGTTTTTTTTTTCGGGTCGAAATTTTGAATTTTGATATCTCAGCTCTGGAAGGGTCTAGAGCCTCCATTTTTGCACTCAGGTCAACCTCTCGTGGCCCTCTATCATAATCCAGAGTTTTGAGAAGATTGGAGAAACTTAATTTTTGCACGAAAATGAAAAAAAAACGAAAGGGGTAACACTGTCGTTTTTTTTTTCGGGTCGAAATTTTGAATTTTGATATCTCAGCTCTGGAAGGGTCTAGAGCCTCCATTTTTGCACTCAGGTCAAAGTCTCACAGCCCTCTATCATAATCCAGAGTTTTGAGAAGATTGGAGAAACTTAATTTTTCGCCCGAAAATGAAAAAAAACGAAAGGGGTAACACTGTCGGGTTTTTTTTCGGGTCGAAATTTTGAACTTTGATATCTCAGCTCTGGAAGGGTCTAGAGCCTCCATTTTTGCACTCAGGTCAAAGTCTCGTGGCCCTCTATCATAATCCAGAGTTTTGAGAAGATTGGAGAAACTTAATTTTTCGCCTGAAAATGAAAAAAAAAAAACGAAAGGGGTAACACTGTCGTTTTTTTTTTCGGGTCGAAATTTTGAATTTTGATATCTCAGCTCTGGAAGGGTCTAGAGCCTCCATTTTTGCACTCAGGTCAAAGTCTCACAGCCCTCTATCATAATCCAGAGTTTTGAGAAGATTGGAGAAACTTAATTTTTCGCCCGAAAATGAAAAAAAACGAAAGGGGTAACACTGTCGTTTTTTTTTCGGGTCGAAATTTTGATATCTCAGCTCTGGAAGGGTCTAGAGCCTCCATTTTTGCACTCAGGTCAAAGTCTCACAGCCCTCTATCATAATCCAGAGTTTTGAGAAGATTGGAGAAACTTAATTTTTCACCTAAAATCGGAAAAAACGAAAGGGGTAACACTGTCGTTTTTTTTTTCGGGTCGAAATTTTGAATTTTGATATCTCAGCTCTGGAAGGGTCTAGAGCCTCCATTTTTGCACTCAGGTCAAAGTCTCACAGCCCTCTATCATAATCCAGAGTTTTGAGAAGATTGGAGAAACTTAATTTTTGCCCGAAAATGAAAAAAAACGAAAGGGGTAACACTGTCGTTTTTTTTTTCGGGTCGAAATTTTGAATTTTGATATCTCAGCTCTGGAAGGGTCTAGAGCCTCCATTTTTGCACTCGGGTGAAAGTCTCACAGCCCTCTATCATAATCCAGAGTTTTGAGAAGATTGGAGAAACTTAATTTTTCGCCCGAAAATGAAAAAAAACGAAAGGGGTAACACTGTCGTTTTTTTTTTCGGGTCGAAACTTTGAATTTTGATATCTCAGCTCTGGAAGGGTCTAGAGCCTCCATTTTTGCTCTCAGGTCAAAGTCTCGTGACCCTCTATCATAATCCAGAGTTTTGAGAAGATTGGAGAAACTTAATTTTTCGCCCGAAAATGAAAAAAAAACGAAAGGGGTAACACTGTCGTTTTTTTTTTCGGGTCGAAATTTTGAATTTTGATATCTCAGCTCTGGAAGGGTCTAGAGCCTCCATTTTAGCACTCAGGTCAAAGTCTCGTGGCCCTCTATCATAATCCAGAGTTTTGAGAAGATTGGAGAAACTTAATTTTTCGCCCGAAAATGAAAAAAAACGAAAGGGGTAACACTGTCGTTTTTTTTTTCGGGTCGAAATTTTGAACTTTGATATCTCAGCTCTGGAAGGGTATAGAGCCTCCATTTTTGCACTCAGGTCAAAGTCTCACAGCCCTCTATCATAATCCAGAGTTTTGAGAAGATTGGAGAAACTTAATTTTTGCCCGAAAATGAAAAAAAAACGAAAGGGGTAACACTGTCGTTTTTTTTTCGGGTCGAAATTTAGAATTTTGATATCTCAGCTCTGGAAGGGTCTAGAGCCTCCATTTTTGCACTCAGGTCAAAGTCTCACAGCCCTCTATCATAATCCAGAGTTTTGAGAAGATTGGAGAAACGTAATTTTTCGCCCCGAAAATGAAAAAAAACGAAAGGGGTAACACTGTCGTTTTTTTTTTCGGGTCGAAATTTTGAACTTTGATATCTCAGCTCTGGAAGGGTATAGAGCCTCCATTTTTGCACTCAGGTCAAAGTCTCACAGCCCTCTATCATAATCCAGAGTTTTGAGAAGATTGGAGAAACGTAATTTTTCGCCCCGAAAATGAAAAAAAAAGAAAGGGGTAACACTGTCGTTTTTTTTTCGGGTCGAAATTTTGAATTTTGCTATCTCAGCTCTGGAAGGGTCTAGAGCCTCCATTTTTGCACTCAGGTCAAAGTCTCACAGCCCTCTATCATAATCCAGAGTTTTGAGAAGATTGGAGAAACTTAATTTTTCGCCCCGAAAATGAAAAAAAACGAAAGGGGTAACACTGTCGTTTTTTTTTCGGGTCGAAATTTTGAATTTTGATATCTCAGCTCTGGAAGGGTCTAGAGCCTCCATTTTTGCACTCAGGTCAAAGTCTCACAGCCCTCTATCATAATCCAGAGTTTTGAGAAGATTGGAGAAACTTAATTTTTGCCCGAAAATGAAAAAAAACGAAAGGGGTAACACTGTCGTTTTTTTTTTCGGGTCGAAATTTTGAATTTTGATATCTCAGCTCTGGAAGGGTCTAGAGCCTCCATTTTTGCACTCAGGTCAAAGTCTCACAGCCCTCTATCATAATCCAGAGTTTTGAGAAGATTGGAGAAACTTAATTTTTCGCCCGAAAATGAAAAAAAACGAAAGGGGTAACACTGTCGTTTTTTTTTCGGGTCGAAATTTTGAATTTTGATATCTCAGCTCTGGAAGGGTCTAGAGCCTCCATTTTTGCACTCAGGTCAAAGTCTCGTGGCCCTCTATCATAATCCAGAGTTTTGAGAAGATTGGAGAAACTTAATTTTTCGCCCGAAAATGAAAAAAAAACGAAAGGGGTAACACTGTCGTTTTTTTTTTCGGGTCGAAATTTTGATATCTCAGCTCTGGAAGGGTCTAGAGCCTCCATTTTTGCACTCAGGTCAAAGTCTCACAGCCCTCTATCATAATCCAGAGTTTTGAGAAGATTGGAGAAACTTAATTTTTCGCCCGAAAAAAAAAAACCGAAAGGGGTAACACTGTCGTTTTTTTTTCTGGTCGAAATTTTGAGTTTCGATATCTCAGCTCTGGAAGGTTCTAGATCCTCCATTTTTGCACTCAGGTCAAAGTCTCACAGCCCTCTATAATAATTCAGAGTTTGAAGAAGATTGGAGAAAATAATTTTTTTGCACAAAAAAAAACAAAAAACGACAGGGGTAACACTGTCGTTTTTTTTTTTTTTTGGGGGGGGGGGGTCGAAATTTTGAGTTCCTCTGAACTTCTTGAAACCCTGGATTCTGACAGAGGGCCATGGGACTTAGGGATCTCAATAGAGTGCAAAGTGTTACCCCTGTCGTTTTTTGTTTTTTTGTGCGAAAAAATAAGTTTCTCCAATCTTCTTGAAACTCTGGATTCTGATAGAGGGCCATGGGACTTAGACCTGAGTGCAAAAATTTAGGCTCTAGACCCTTCCAGAGCTGAGATATTGCGATATTTATAATGGCATAAATGCTACGTGGGATCTCAATATCTCGGCTCTGGAAAGGTCTAGAGCCTCCATTTTTGCACTCAGGTTTAAGTCCCATGACCCTCTATCAGAATCCAGAGTTTCAAGAAGATCAGAGAAACTCAAAATTTCGACCCAAAAAAAAAAAAAAAAAGACAGTTACCCCTGTCGTTTTTTTTTTGTTTTTGTTTAGTTTTTTTGTGCGAAAAAATACGTTTCTCCAATCTTCTTGAAACTCTGCCTTGGGTCTTCAGCTCTGCCTTGGTCCCCATCTCTAATGGCTCCATCTGAGTTTTTTGTTCCCCAGGTTCTGCCAGGCCCATTTACCAAAGGTCCACCTATCCTTTTATCGACCGTGCCATTGCCCTACATCCTGGTGACCTTGTTGGGGCTTCCTGCCATGTTTTGCCTCACTATTCCATCCATTTTCTCCTCTGTGGTGGTTCCCTCTGTCAGCACCTGCCTTGGTCACAGCTCTCTCCAGCTCCACATCGTCAAGCTGCCAATCATCCTCCTTTGCCTCTTTTTTTTCATACTATTTTCAACTTTTTTGATTTCTTCTAGTACTGTTGTATATTTCTATTTCCTTTGTTTTATATTTCTATTTCCTTTGTAAGTTTACTTGTAACTTCATGCTCCTTTTTTAACCTTTTGTATAGATGTGAATGTTTTGTATTTATGCTTTTGATTGGCTTAATGTATTTTTGTTTTATTGTAAAAACAATTTTCTTTTTATTTATGCAGTTGATTTGATTTTTAATATATTTTTGTTTGATTGTAAATTTATTTTTATTTATTTTTTATTTATACTGTTGCTTGACTTAATGTATTTTTTACTGTAATTTTTTTTATGCTGTTGATTGACTTTTACAGAAGAGAATTAGGGCCAACCATTAATAAAAAAAAAATAAAACCATCTCGAGATTAAAGTCATTATAATGCGAGATTAAACTTGTTAAATTTCGAGAAAAAAGTCGAAATACAATCTTGAGAATAAACTCATTAAATATCGAGATTTAAACTTAGTATAAATTAATCCTAACGTACTACAGTACTTCTTTCACATACTGTTTTCTCCTACTATATAATAGGGAAGTTGGCATATTTTAAAACACTATTAGTATTGGCAGGTCTGAATCTCGGTAGAATTAGGACGTCACCCAGGTAATAGCTGGGTTTCAGTCAAGTCATTATGATGATGCGCAGAATTCAGATGGAGGGCAGGGAGTGAAGAGCTCAATGGAATTCTCCGGACTTGGCGCCCCCAGGTTCCAGTGTTATTAGTGCATAGACATATGCAGCATAGAAATATACACAGCTGTGCAGCTGCAAATACGTTTTACATCTATGCTTCAGTAAATCGAAGAAAAGGAGTTTCCGAATAGCACAGCTGTGTATATATCTATGCTGCATATGTCTATGCACTAATGACGCTGGAACCTGGGGACGCCAAGTCCGGAGAATTCGGGGACTTGGTGCCCCCTGGTTCAGCGTCATTAGTGCATAGACATATGCAGCATAGATAATAGCACAGCTGTGTACATACCTATGCTGCATATGTCTATGCACTAATGACGCCGTTTCAGCGCCTTTTTAAATTCACTGACATTATTTTTTATAAGTTGAATCAACCTTAATGAATTAAGTTGACTCAATATTAGTAGTCTACATTGAATTGAAACAACATCATTTTATAATGCTGAAATAAAACAAATTAATTATGTGGAAATCCTTTCCATGATTTTTTTTTATGTTTATTCAAAGAGTTATTTTTTTGAGTGAAGTTAAAGGTTTAGTTCACCTCAAAATTAAAAGTCTGTCAGTAATTATTCACTGTAACAACACAAGGGTGAGTAATTACTGACAGGATTAATCCTCCAGCAAAGTACAGTTCTCATCCAGTAGTGTCAGTGCAATCAAATTTATGATATTGACAATTATTTTCGAGTATTAGGTGCATTATAATATGGCATAATGTATGAATTTCAGTGGTTATTTCTTCCGTGTAACAATGATCTCTTAAAGTTTTTCCTCTCCATTTTTGTCACTAATGGAGTTTGGGTTCCTTGTGTGACACCCGCTAGGGCCCCCAAAAAAATGAACACAAAAGACAATAAATTATAAAAAATACAAAATTCTTTATTAAGCAGTACTGTAAAATTATTCAAAACATAAACCGCTTCAGCGGATGGGGGCAGCAATTTCTCAATTGGTCTGGCTAGGAATACAAAACAACTTGAGTTACCTATACAGGGGACACTTCATTGCATTGAGTGATAACCACAGCAAACTCCAGTAAGCCCTTCATTACAACAGGATACACGTGCACAATGTGGCAAACACACAAATCAAACCACCAGACCTATAAGGGCTCTGTTAATCTGTACTCCCAGTTCACCACCCGATCACGATGGAAAACTACCCCCTGGCAGCTTAATCAAGGATGGAAAGCAGTTGGTATTGCATAATTGATTCAAAGAAAGAAACAAAAAAAATGGAAACATAAATAAATAATTCCACTAGCCAGCCGCAAAAAAAAAAAAAAAAAAAAAAAAATCAATCAATACTTTAAACAGAGAAAAAAAAAAAAACAAACCAAGCTGGCTAGGAAATTCATTGCCACCAATAAGTCAGGGAGCAGTCAACTTCAGGCTTTTTTCAAAAAAAAAAAAAAAAAAAAAAACATATAAGAGAACAGCGACTAGCAATCAACATCCAACACCCTATAACAAAAATAGAGTATTTTTCATGAGTGTCAGTCCCATCCACATCACAAACAAACTCAAAATGAATAACCATACCTTGAAGGTGCACAACCGGAAAAATACATGATGGTCTTGAATTTATTCCATTAGGCAAACAGTTCTAAAAATGGAGTATTTTTCATGAGTGTCAGTCCCATCCACATCACAAACAAACCAACTCAAAATGAATAACCATACCTTTAAGGTGCACAATCAGACAAAAAACATGATGGTCCTGAATTTATTCCATCAGGCAAACAGTTCTAAAACATAGTAAAATATCCCTATTAACACAATTACCACCTCATGCCCACATGACACATAATGGATTCAAATACCACTGATTCATCTAAAAGAATTATTAAATCTATAGTTGATGACTGCATCAACACAATAAAAACATCCATTGCAGTAATACAACAAAAAAACAGGTTTACCTTCCATCAAGGAAGAGTACATCACAGGACACCCAGTCCCACACGCTACTAGCCAAACGGCTAACTGATGCTGCAAGGACCCCGGCTGCCCTTCCATGTTGCCTGTCCTTTGAATTGGACCATCCTATAGGCAATCTGTACTGGGATTGGTAGTTACTTCCCAATTCCCCTCCCATTCTGCCACTGCCTGAGTATACTTAGAGAAAACGTCTGTAAAAACGAGAACATTTTCGCGACCATCGCTGGCTGGCTCTAAAATGGTGAAATCTATAGCCAGGATCTCATGAGGGCGGGAGGCTTGAATTGTACCTTGAAAAGACCGAATCTTTGGTTGCACCGCCTTATTTAGAATACATCTTTCTCATTGTTGACACCACTGTTCCACTTTCCTTGTCATACCTGGCCAGAAACACCGGCTACGAACCAGCTGAAGAGTACGATCAATGCCTTGATGGCCATGGCCATCATGTACACTTCGAAGTACCTCTTCTTGCAAACACTGGGGAAGTACAACCTGAAATGTATCCTTACATTCCCCTGGTAATCGTATTACCCGGTATAATGCCCCTCCCTTCTCTACCAACCGTTCCCAGTGTCGTAACAGTTCCTTACTTCCCACTGACATTGCCTCTCTCTCTTCAGATCTAGGCTGACCCCCTGACCGAAATAACGCCAACACCGGACCAATCACAGAGTCCATTTCTTGTAATGAGGAAAGGTCCTCCACAGACCGCCCAGCCAGTGCTACAACCTCATTACACCCTACCTCTTTCTCTGACCCCTTGGATAACGGTCCCACCAAAACAGGTGGAACGTCTGTCCCTGATGCAAATCTCTCCAGATACTGTCTCGACAAAGCATCAGCATTGCCATTACTACGGCCCGGACGATACTTGATGGTAAAATTAAATGAGGCCAATTGGGATGCCCACCTCTGTTCCACCGCCCCCAACTTTGCGGTCTGAAGATGGCTTAAAGGGTTATTGTCAGTAAATATGACGAAATTACTCCTTAGCAGGTACTCTCTAAACTTTTCTGTTACTGCCCATTTCACGGCCAAGAGTTCAAGCTTCATGGAACTATAATTGTCCATGTTTCTTTCGGTGGGTCTCAAACCCCGACTAGCATACGCAATAGGCCTGAGTTTATCATGCTCCTGAGAAAGTACGGCTCCCAGCCCTCCATGGCTGGCATCTACCTCCAATACAAAAGGCCTAGTGAAGTCTGCATAGGCCAAGACTGGAGCCGTAATCAAACGATGTTTAATGGACTCAAAGGCATTCTCACAGGCCTCATTCCATACTGATCCTAATGGGATCGGAAGCGTCTTACCCTTCCTTTTAGGTCCACTCAGCCTACTCACCAATTGATGTAGCGGGGCAGCCAGTGAAGCAAAACCCTTAACAAAACGACGGTAGTACCCCGCAAACCCAAGAAACAACCGTAATTCTGCTAAATGCACCGGACGCTTCCACTCCCGTACAGCCTCCAACTTGCCAGGATCAGTCGCTACCAGGGGCGGCTCGCCCATAGAGGGCGCTGGGGCGCCGCCCTCCCTCCGACCTGTCTGTCTGTTTTTTTAATATATATTATAATTTATTATTTTGAAAAATAATCTGTGTTAATTATATTCTAATAATGGTTTTACTTTGAAAAGTGTTTTGAACTCACCAGAATGATATTTGCATTCACTTTCGTTACTTTTATCATGTTGGTGTAGTAGTATAGCCAATGGGCTGTCTTCTCAGGGCGCCAGTTCGCTCAGCCCCATGGTGCTGGAATTTAAGCCAATGGTTCCCCGGTTGCTATGCAAAAAAGTTTATATTTCGCCAATCAGCGCCGTCAAATTTTATGGTTTGGGGGCGCTGAAAATATCGCCCACAGTATCAGATTATGGGAGTGCACCGTGCACGCGCACCACGGGACATTTTTTTACCTCAGATGAGAGAAGAATGGCAGCGCCAGTGACCTCGAGTGGAAATAATGTAAAGTTAGTCGTGGGAATTGACCTGTCTGTCTCTGTCTGTCACTCACTCACACACACCTAAACACTGTTTCACACACATTTGATATTAAAATAGTTATAGGAATATTAATACCTGTGTGTTTGCTTTGTTTGTTGATGTTTTTAAGTTCTGAGCTAGATTACTGTGTTTCATACTAGTTAAAATCAACTTTCTTCTCATACTTGGGTGCTACCCTCAAGAATGTTGTCCCACCCTCTCTTTCAGAGCCTTTTCTCTCTCTCTTTCTCTAGTATCAACACATTGTTATCCATTATCCAAGTGTCAATTTGTCAAAAATATGTAGTCTACAGCTGGGGATTGATTAAACTAGATTGTTGTATTACCTATTATTTTTTGTATTACCTATATTATAATTTATCAATATTGTGGGTTTGCACTTTTTCTGTCAGCACACAGAGCATAATAAACATGCAACTTGTTCAGTATCATTAACTGTCAAACTGTTTTTATTATTATTGTATTATTTGACCATTGGTATTGACTGGTTTAAGTTATTTTATTGGTATAGGTAAGGGCATGGCCTAAGGCCTAAAATGCACCAGAATGCAGGAAATCACATCCACTAAATTCAAAATTTTTTTGGGGAGAACCCCCAGACCCCCCTCTTATTCAGCCCCCCCTCCAATAATTTTCACCAGCTGCACTGGTCGCCACCCCCTCAGCAGACACCACATGACCCAAGTACTTGACCTGTTTTTGAAGAAAATTACACTTGGATAACTTAACTTTTAGCCCTTGTTGTTGGAGTCGAGAGAACACCTCTTCCAACCTCTCCAGATGTTGACTAACAGAGGAGGAAAACACAATTACATCATCCAGATAAAACAGCACAGAATGATACTGCTGGTCTCCAAACATGCGCTCCATTAATCTTTGAAAAGTGCCTGGTGCGTTACAAAGGCCAAAGGGCATTCTATTAAATTCAAAGAGGCCAAAAGGTGTACAAAAAGCAGTCTTGAATTTATCTTTCTCTGCCACCGGCACCTGGTTGTAACCACTGGCCAGGTCAAGAGTGGAGAACCACCTTGCCCCTGATAACGCATCCAATGACTCCTCAATTCGAGGGAGGGGGTAAGCATCCTTTCGAGTTTTCGCATTTAGTTGCCTATAGTCAACACATAACCTTATGCTGCCATCTTTCTTTGTCACCACTACAATTGGGGAGGAGTAAGGACTACTACTTTCCCTAACAATCTGACTATCCAACAACTGTTTAATATGCGCCCCAAAAATGCCCTAATAAACTGTGTTGTTCCAGAGACAAGGGAAAATGGCTTATGGAAAACACTTAGGTTAAAAGTTTGTAGATGCAATGCATTCTTAACGATGTATCTTGTGTAAACTGGAATAACTGTTTTAATGGAATTGCATAGCAATTTCAAGTTGCATGTGCATCTATGCTGAATGTGTCTCCTTAGTGGGAAACTCTGCTATATAGCTGCAGTAAAAGCACGTAAAGGAGGTAGAATGGCCATGTGATTACAATGTGCTTCACAATTGCATTAACCATGGTCTCACCATGGTCTCAAAACCACTTCAGAAGGTGGTCTGGGCCGCATTCCAGACGAAACTGGACAAGTGTAAATGCATCTTGTTCTTGAAACCATATGTAAATGTTAATACTCCCAAAAATGCTAAAAAAAAAGAAACGCGTGAGAGCTTGTTACAGGCTACATGTCATGCTATTTTAGTCAGATATGACGATGCTACTGCGACGCGCATCACCTCAGATGAGCGGCTGAACGCAAGCCAACGCGCCGCAATCTATCGCAAATCAAAGTGAAAGTAAGTCGCAGACGATAAACACTACCATCTTCATTAAAAGTAAAGAAACGAAATGATCTTACCAGTTCTGTTGCCGCTCTCCCTTATTGCTGTCTTTGCTGATTTTGAAATTAGCCGATGATCAATAAAATCCAGCTCATATCTGTTGCTTTCGGTGATGTGCACTTCATTAAATCTGTAGGCTATATAACGCGGGAATTGAAGATCGGATTTATATCCATTTTGCAAAAACACATTTATGTGACCAGGTGTAAATGGAATCGTTTTGATAAATCAGATAGCTATCCGATCTGAGAAAACGCATGAAGTGGCCAGGTGTAAACAGCCCAAGCGCAGGCACGTTATGTCTCGCACTGTTGATGGGGGCGAGACCCAACAAGTGACAAATCAATGACTTGATTAAAAAATGCATACATTTCAGCTTCCTTTTTAGACCGTTACTGGAGTTTTTATATTTATTTTTTATTATTATTAAATTTATTTTCCCGTGAGGTTGGGAGGGGGGGCCGGCAGGGGGGCCGGGCCTTGACCAATGGTGGCCGTGGCCCCCCCTGGCCACCATGTAGCTCCGCCCCTGCTAATAGCCCTCAGTCTCGCACTCTATTTTCAGTCAAGTCAGGTCATGCTGTACAGACTTGTCAATGTCAGTCATAATTTTTCCTTTGTTTACATTAATCGTAAATGTTAAGGGCTCTCTTGATAATTCGATATCTTAGACTATTGTGAATGGATTCTTGATATCTTTGAAACTGTTGCCGTGGCAACGCATCAAACTTTACCATTATTTAGGATGCTTTTGAGACCCTTAGGATGCTTGAAATTGCATGACACTCGGCAGACGCATCACATTTATTAGCCAGTAGACATGTGCCAAGTTTCAGAAACGGGCGTGGTGAGGGCTCAGTAGCGCCACCTTTTGACAAAAGTGAGAGGGTTAGTTTCATAGTTTTCCCTGCAATCATAAAATTCACTAGGTAAATTGTTCGGATCAAGCCAGACAACTTTCTAATTGACAGTCATTAGCTCCGAAGAAAAGGAAGAAAAGAAGATATTTCGGTTTGAATATGTATGTTTTGGATTAATCTCTCTTCCCTCTCTCTGCGTACCTCTGTGACTGTGGGGGAGGGGAATGTGTCTGTTTGAGTGAGAATCCTTTTAATTATTGTTTTTCAAGGTTTCTGGGGCTTTTGGGGCCCTTAACATGCTCTAAAACTCTTGAAACTTTGCACACGCGTCAGAACCCGCGACCATCAGGGCCGGGCTGAAGCTGGTACTACCCGGGCGTGGCAGGACGGCTCGACAGCACCCCCTGGACTGGGATTCAAACACTTGTCTATAAATCAAACACACCTGCATGTAATAAGATGAAACTCGGTACATTTATAGATCTCATTGGGTTGAACAACTTTCCTGCTCTAAGTTTTACGACAGCTCAACAGGAAGTCAGCTATTATGGGTTGTTTGGTAAACGTATGCGTTGTACTTTGATGTATTTCTCCTAGGTCATTTATTCAATCACAACCAAACTCGGTGTGCATGAAGTCAAGACATTGAGGATGCTAAATTCCGGACGGATTTTTGATATCTCGAACGGTTTGGCCGTGGCGAGGAAATACATTTTATGACTAAAAAAGGACACATAAAGTGTGTTATAACTTTGCTCATTTTACCTACAGTTACAAAACTTGCCACGTATATTGTTCTCGTCAAGCCGATCAACTTTCTAATTTAAAGTCATTCGCTTTGAGCAACAGAAAGTCAGATATTGTAGTATGAATGGATTTATTTCCCCTGCCATTCACTCTCTCTCTCTCTGTCTGTCTGTGTGGGGAGGGGAGGGCTGTTGTCTGTGTTTGTCCTTGTCTCTAATTCCTTGTCTTTTTGCATAACAATTTTGTATATAGTTTGCTTTAAATAAAAGTAAGATTGTATTTGTAATTGAAGCTGAATGAATTTAAAATTAATGTGCTATATTTCAATATATTTGTTTTCCTTAAAATTTTTAAACACTAACCTCATTCTCTTCTGAATTACAAATATTTGTTTCTGTATAAAATAATAAAAACACATTTGATGTTTCTTTTTTAATCAATGTAGAATGTGTAACTTAAAAATAAACAGATTATGCTCTGTTTGATGACAATCCTGTGTGGGGAGGGGGCAGGGGGATTTCTCTGTTGGGTGAAATTTAAATGAATTTTTTGTTTTTCAAGGTAGCATTCTAATCAGGTAAAGGAAGTATTATTCTCTGTCTTTCTTTATATATACATACATACATACATATATATATATATATATATATATATATATATATGTATGCATGTATGTATGTGTGTGTTTATATAAAGTGCATGTTTTTAGATAAAGTAGAATTTCTATAACTCTGTGTGTTGAACTAATAAATCACTCTTGTGTGTGTTAAACGCAACTACTTAATACAGACAACTTCATTATAAAGATAAACAACAAATCCAAAAAATATTAGTCATTTTACATGCAGCAAACAGCTTAAGTTTTTAGTGCTCTGTCCTATCTATTATCAACATATAATATATAGGACAGAACAAGAAAGGCAATTAATAATCTGTCATTGCGTCACTGCATTATGATATGAAAGACTCAGTACAGTGGGCACGAAGCGCTTATGCGCATCCCGAGTGGAGAATGATGCGCTTAAAGCCACATGGAGTTACAGTCGAGTCCGCATTGTTGAAAAGAAGTGTGCTGTAGAGCTTGCATCAGTCAAAGCGGGGGTTACGTTTTTGCACGTCATGCAGAATAATCCTAAAGCACCAAGGTGGCGGTGCCACCGACTTTATATATATATATATATATATATATATATATATACAGCTGCGAGCAGCGATGAAGGGCCAATGCCGGCGGTACCGCCATCCCGGTGCCTTTAGGTAACTAAAGGCAAAGGGGTTGCGGTGCCACCGGCTTGGGCCCGCAATCGCTGCTCGCAGCTATATTTGTTTTTATTGTTATTGTTTTCTCTTGTATGCCTTTGTTAGTTTTTGTCATGTATTGTTGGTTTGTGTCTTTGTCACAGTCTGTCATGTCCCGTGTTTAATGTCCCCTTGAGGAGCGTCTGGAAGCCTTCATGTCAAATTCTGCCATCATGTCATTGATTTTTCTTGTTTTGTGGCAGGATCATGGCAGAACCATGATTTGTGTGCAAGCGCATGGCCTTTTAAGACCCCACCCCCTTGTTATCCTCATGCTGTCATTATTACCTAGTCTGTTTCACCTGTTCCCCTCGTTAGTTTCTCCCTTTATAATCCCCTTGTGTTTGCTGTCCTGGGCAGGTTCATTGTAAATCTTTGTCACTTTGTGAGAGTCTACCTGTGAGTACCTTGTTTCAGAAGAACATCTTGTATTTGCTGTTTTATTTGTTAATAGTCTAGTTTTTGGTCAAGTGTTATCTAGTTTAGTTATCCCTCGTTTGTATTGTCTCTGTTTTGCCCCCTCGTGGGTTTTGCTTTCCCTTGTTTTCTGTATAATTAAACGTTGAGTCACTGCATCCAGTCTGTGCTTGGGTTCTCCTTCCATATTCATAACACCTGGATCAACTAGATATGGGCTCATCCCCAACTGTTTATCCCCAAATGTTTAACTTGATATGGGCTAATCCCCAAATGTTTAACTCTACCCCCTGGTTTGCATGTAATAAAGAACCATGTTATTTTTATTCTTCACATCAAGGACAAGTAATCGAGGCCACCAAAAAACAAAAATAACTCAAGGGATAAGACGTGTAAATCAATTCACTTTTTATTTTTACCTTTACAGCCAGATTATTGTACAGTCAATATAAAAGAAATTATAAATGAATTATTATACATGATTATTCTTTGGATATCAGCATATAATTGCAGATAATTAAATTAATCAAACCCAGCCTTGTGCTCAGATTGAACTCTCAAGATGCAACTATATACAAAACACACATACTCAGGGACAAAAGCTCCATTTACAACGTTCATGACATAAAATCATTAAACCTCAGGACGAGGCACAGAGACTAGTGGTGAAAGATGGAGCAGTACACTCACTGATCAAAAAGAGGGGAGAGGAGGAGGAAGAGAGGGGAGGGGCTACAAAAGTAGAGCAGCAACTTCCTGCCAAGCGCTTCGTCTGACATCTGTGTTAACAGCAGGGCCCAAAGTTTCCTTCAAACCCATTTTCTCTGGGTGCCATCAATGGGAAGGGTTTCAAACAGGAGGAGAGCATGATTATCCACAACTGTATTTAGTATTTGACTTCAAAAGGCCACTGTGTGGTTGCTCGGATCTATGCCACTTTATAAAAGATCAAGGTGTCATTGCTAATGAAGACGTACTTTAACTAGAATGGATGTAGAATGCATTTAGCCTTTTAAATGATACAAATGTTTAAAAAAATGGAAAAATTGCACTTGAAAATAAAATTATCACCTATTACACCAGCATACACCAAGATGAAAGTTTCTATGATTGAAATGTGGGGCCGTGAAAGGAGATCAGCTCATTGAGATTCAACAATAAGTTCATTTCTCCTTTCTAGTGACAAGGAACAAATATTAGGTTCAAACCAAAGAACCATCAAATTGTTATTGCTAAAACAGAAAATGTATTAAAATAAACTTAGTTGAGAATTGTCACTCCAAAGGCAAACAATCTGTTGTTGTATAACCTTTAATTTAATACTCAAGAATGACTAGTTGCTAATGTGTGGTTGATAATCACAGCAACAGTCTTGCTCCATATGTGCATGTTTTTTCTCATGATGAATGAGGCACAAATCAAGACACATGAAAAAAAATATATAATAATAAATAAAAAATGGGAAGATCTAAACCCATTTTTTTTATGACCAAACACAAACATCAAGACATCACTCAACAGGAAAACAAATTAAAGGCAACTTGAAACTCTGGAAAAATCATCTCATCTAAATTTTGATATGCTTTTGACTTTAGAGCACCAAATCCAGTGAAAAGCAGATTTACAGTGGATAATTGGTTAGTTTAAGTTAATTTACAACAAAACTAAGTACCCTTTGGGCACATAAGCTATCTAATATAAATCAAATGTGCAAATTAATTTCCCATTCATTGGATTTTTACACTTTATAAATTCAATATACATACCTACAACCATTAAAATATATTTTTTTAATCATTTGATATTGCATTTGACTTCAGAAATCACAAGAGGATTTCCACGAAAATAGAATATAAAAGGAACGAAATAACACGTCTTTTCTCTCCATCACGATGTGGAGACAAAAGTATCATATCTGTGTGGAACCATGCTCCTAATTAAAATGATATAAATGTGCGAACTTGGCTTATACAGTATGCTAAAAATATTTAATGAAATCACTTTTAGATCTTTTTATTTTGAATAAATAAGATGTAGGTATTGCCAGGGACAAAGTTGGTCCAATACACAAAACTGGAATGTGCTTTTACCGTGACCTTCTTGTGGAAGACAGTCCTTTAGAAACCAATCAAATGGAGCTACATTAAATTGTCACTAAATTGCAGCACAAAGTATTTGTGTGTTGAAGTAGTTTCAATAACCCAGTTCCAATTAAAAGGCTGCTTACTAAAATGTGCGCCAACCCATCAGATTGTAAATAAGCCCTCTAAAATACTTTTTCCCCCCAGTCCAATCCTTAAAACCATTAAGAGAGAGAATAATTAGGCCAGTTCATTAAGCCTGAATGTGCCAATTCAGTCAAGTCTAAAAACCCTCCATGTGCAATCAAGGATACAGACCAAGCGGGTAGTTTCCCCCTTAAATACTGATAGGCACACCTTCAAATGGCACCAAACCAAATAAAATATTCAATCTTGTGAATTTAGTCATCCAATCAATGGCCAATTGGACAGTAATAGTAGTGCTGACATCAATTACCTGCATTGACCTGCTCAGGGCAACACTCACCTTGAAATACATGCAACCACCGGCTAAGAGATGAACAAATATCCATTAAGTCTGATCGAATCCCTGAGATAATCTCTTACACGTCTACCATACCATTTACCATGTTTTAACTAGTGTCACAAAGGTGCAATGAGGGATGACAAACTAAAAAAATGGGTTGACTTAACCAGGGACATTCAGGAAACTACAAATCGATTACTGACTGCGCAAAGAAGACAAAATCAAGCATAATCTGCAGTATCAAGTCCAAAAATGGACTCTTGATAAAACCAGGGCACAAACAAGATTGATGGGTTGATCCCAAAGACCTGGAAGATTCATTTATAGTCAACTCAAGGAGGCTTGTTTGAGTTACCAAACCAACAAATCCCAAAGAACATACCTGGAGCTGAAGCAGCTTGTTAAAATTCATAGCACTCCCACATGCTACACATTAGCATAGCACCGAAACTGATAGAGAAGTTTGTAAGGGAATGTTGTACCACCTCTCCATGCAAAGCCCAAGAACACTGATGGATAGAGGTGACCTCCCCCATTAGATTGCGATGTTGGAAGTGTAGCTCAGCTGTGGAGGTTCAGTCCTGCTCAGCTCATTGTCAATTAGCTGGTCCAAGATTTGCGATTCTCTCCTTTTTGAATAGCAGTGCCGGCTCCTCCCCTCAGTTGCTGACTAAACTCTCCGCTGCGGCGATTTTCGGTGTGTCTTTTGGAAGCATCCCTTCGAGTCAGCCGATCTGGACGGACTAGCACCCCGTAACCGGGGTTGCATCGGAAGTACTGCTGGCCCTCAATGGAACCATCGTTCTTACCTGATGGAAAAAGGATACAAGAGGAACAAGGTCTGTGAATCAGTCAGCATCTCAGAAAACTTGTCACTAGAACAGAGAAATCAAGTCAAGTCTTCTGTTATTTGACCAGGTTCATTTGGATTGAAACTAATGAGGTGGGTGGGGGGGACTTGTTGAGGAACAAGTCTGTAAATCAGCCTCACCAAGGTGTCAACATCTCAGAAAACTTCTCAGACAATGGAAAATTTGACTAACCTGAGGGAGTGTCCAGTTCAACACCAACCCAGACGCCCTCAGAGAAGTGTGTTGGCCCAATGTAGCGGACCGTGCCAGACTTACTGGTTCCTACAGTGACTCTCCCTCCCACCTTAAGCCAAGCAAGTTCCTTGGGCTCTACATCCTCAAAAGTTATCTCCAGCTTTTCCAGGCTGTTAGTTTGTTGCGACTGCATTGTGGTTGTTTTCCCGCTACCGTCTCCAAGAATGTTGCTGAAAGACCGGAGTTCATTGGCTTTGACCTTCTGGAGGGAGAAAGGGTTGTCTATGGAGGTACTCGTCACCAGGGGAAGGTTTGCGTTTAGCTGCACTTCCTGCTGGGAGGTGGAGACGCCATTCCTGTGGTTATCTTCGTCTTTTCTATGCCTGTCAGAGCTTAGCCCAGCTTCTGCAGAAGCAGAGACATTAGAGGTGGGTAGACAGTCTTCAGTGTCGTCTCCTCTTTGCCTGGATGCTACTGGGCCAGTTTGGGTATTGGGAGTAGGGGTAAGGTCCCCGCAAGCAATGGAGACATCGGAAAGGGTAGCAGTGGAGACACTAGTAGAGAAATAGCCACTGGAGGCCTCGCTGATGGGGCTCAGGGGCAGGTCATGCGGATCATGCAGAAAGGATGGGGCATCAGGAGCATCTGAGTGCCTGTCTGAAGCAGAACTCTTCCCCATTACTGCGACCTAGGAAGCACGTCCAAAACCACAAGGAATATTTAACTACACCTCAACCCATCATCTGACTTTGACACAGAGTGCTCATGCTAGGAAAACCACAGATTTAATAGCATGCAATTTACATCACATGCAGGAGAGAAAGACTTAGCTCTTAAAATATCTTCCTAGGCTATATTTCCACAGAACACAAGCCTGTAACCCAATTCATCATTTATATTTATTTAATTTCGCCCAAGACAGAGCATGAGATCAGAGTGGAGATCTACTTACTGGTTCTATTCTTACTCTTCCTTCATCAGGGTTGTTGGCTGTTTGCGTCATTATTCGTGGCATATGCTGGAGAGATGAATGGAACGTATTAAATTTGTTTTTACGATTTCAGTAATGGTTTTCAAAGAGGCGACACAAAGCTTGATTTAAGCGTCACGTGTTCATTCTTTATGGTGGGAGCGTTTGGATTACTTTTGATCTAAAGTACTGACAGATCAAAAGTCTGCATGCAGGGGAGAAGTGATGTACACGATGAAATATCACTGTCATATTTTTTTTTCCCCTCTACGCCTCCGTTGAAAGCATGCTAGGAGATATGATGAAAGAGTATGGCTTGACAATTAATCTTGGGGAAATTAAATACTGGAGTTTATCTAGAGACTCCTGCCTAACATATAATCAGGTTTCTCTGACATGATTTACTTTGACAAAATGAGGACACAGTTTTAATCAAGGAAAACCAAAAAAGCCGTTTTTTCTCACAAAAAATCCCCCACCAAGCAATAAGGCTTAATTTAAAGACTTAATTTGCCTCACACAAGATGGATAATATATCACGGATATATTGGCAATGTAGTAGCGTATGGAATTTCTGTCTATATGGAAATGAGGCGGCATGAAGACAGAACGACAGTATACTAGAATCTAAAATTGACTCAAATTAAATCGGTCAAGAGCATTCGCATCCCTCTTTGATTACCACATATGATTTACTCATCTAAATGCAGCATATTTCTGAAAGGCTTTGCAAGCGCTAATTCGGCTATTTTTATGATGGATACTTCACATTGCTTTTTTCCATTTATGCACGAATCACTGTTGACTGGAATTTACATGCAGAAATGTTTATAAGCATAGGTACTGCTCATTCAATTTAAAGAGGAAATATTTGAAGAAATAAAATCTAGTTTTAGGACCATAATATATTTTTTTTGCATTTTCATATGTATGACAATTAAGCGCATTTTACGAAATTCTAATTTCTGTAGAACTATACTGTAATATCAGCATAAATTAAATACACTACAACAAATACCACATGATCTACAAATAATTGGAAATAACGTGTAGAAATAATAATATGAAATAATAATTATGTATGTAAATATGACTTTAAGTGAGGTTTTATTGAGGTTTTATTGATGGTTGAAATAGAGAATGATGAATGAATGAATTGATAGATAGTTGTATTTGAGTGACTAATTATAACATTTTATATTGTATATTTTGTATTGTAATTCACCTGCTCGGGGACTACAGATGGAAACTAGCTTAAGCTAAATCTGGTGCAAAGCATCTTTAATTAATGTTTTTTTGCACATTGTCCCAGTTGAAATAAATAAATAAATGAAATGAAATAACTTTGTCTTAAAAATGCATTATTTACGCATTTTATTTCTCAATTTTTGTTTTTGTTTGTTTGAGGGTGAAATATGACCTGCACAGGAAACCTGAGACTCAGGGCAGCAAAGCGAGGTTTGGGCATGGTTTACTCATTAAAATGGCTGAAATGTCATGTAAAAAAATGTGTTCAAACCTGTTGTGACTGTGGAGAGGGTCTCAAATCTTTCTTGTCTTCACGCACGGGGAACAGGGACTTGAGCAGCTTGGGCATCTGAGGAACCAGGGCCTTGACTGTGGAGATATAAGAATCAGCAAGCCCTGAAAAACCTGTGGGCAGGTTGGGAAAGAAGGAGGCAAAAACCAAGGTAGAGGTGTGTGGAGAGAGACGACAACGATGGTGAAACAAAGACAGATGTAGAAAATATATAAAAGAGGAGAGCATGACGCTGGAAAATAATGTCACACTGATACAAAATGTCACATTGACATTTTTTGACAGATCACAAAGAGTGGTGAAAAATTGTAGTTGAACGAGACAGATGTTCAGTGGTAACCAAAAAGTTGCCGGTTCAAACCTCGAACTAGAAACAGATATTTTCCCTCTAACAAGCAAAAAGTTAAATTACATTTCGTAAACCAGGTTAGAAATGCCAGCATACAGGCAGGACTGAGTCTGACAGACTTACAGAGAACACGGAGTTGAAAGTTGAAAGATAAGGCAAATAAAGAAAGGGTCATGCTGGAAATGGTAAAGGAAGATTATTTTATTGCAGAAAAAAAAAACTGTTCACGTCCTGAACTGCTCACTTAAAGAGTGATCATTATGTCGTACCTTGCTCAGGATCCTGATTCTGTGTAGGAGGTGTAGGAGGTCTGGATGGTCGTGGCAGTGTTTTGCTAAACTGGGAGGATGTACCGAAGATATCCTGCTGACTCTCCCATCGATTCTTACATAAGCAAATTGGATATCAGAGGTTACAAAAAACAACCGGTTTCCTGTAGTGGAGCATATGGTCAAATTCACCCTAGAATCTTACCTTGTTGTCATCCAGCACTGAGTTTAGTGACAGATCCTGTCTGCTTCCAGATAACTAGAGGACGAAGAGTTGATGTGTGAATACAGAATGTGCCAGACTCTGTTGATGCCAAATGTCCTTAACATTTCTCTCTGTTAAGATGAATTTAAGGCTACAGATGCACTTACCCGGTGCACACTGGGAGAGCTGAGACTGCGTCTGCTGCCCTTGCCTTTACCTGCCAAATGCTCCTTCACAGCCACCTCCTGTAATACATGATCTGATTTACATGATGAAAACAACATGCAGAGCTGAACTTGAGAAACTAGACCGCACTGGAAAGTCACCATTCATTTTTATCACTATGATAAGGTTATATAGAATGAGTCAAATGATGTGCTAACACATTACTGTCCTCAGTTTTATTCCTTAAGCTACAGTGATTTACAAACACTTTGCGAATCAGTTTGACACATCTAAAAAATGATTACTAAGGCCCTGTGTCCACCAAAGCGTTTTTTTCCCCCAGAGGCTAGCTTATGTTTCCAATTGTTTTCAACAGGAGCGCCGCTTTTTTAAAACGCCAGCAGTGTGATGTGTTGCTAAGTGTCTATTTGAAGAGTTCAGATGCAAAAGCCTCTAAATGCCATTTGAAATTTTCTTCTTTAATGATGATTTTTATCAAACTTGTATATTTAAGTTCAGTAATTTCACTTAAATAACAATTAATAGGTAATTATCATTGCCATTTAAGTGAAATCACTGAACTTAAATATACAAGCTTGATAAAAATGATCATTCTAGAAGAAAACTTCAAATGGCACTTAGAAGCTTTTGCATCTGAACTCTTCATTTCTTGCTGAATGCTCAGCGTTTTTACCGGTCACCAAGAGTTTATGAATGTTTAACCTTTGGTAAAACTTTTTCACTTTTTACCCAGCTGTTTAATCACAGTGGAGAAATGGAGGGACAAATACCACATTGACCAACCGCCACATCCTGCTTGGACAACGGCAACAGATGACAAGCAGCATAATAATGGAACAAAATTTACAACAAGAGCAAGAAATAATTTACATTGTATCAACAATACAGAAACAAACTAAATGTGAAATGAGACACTAGAAACACTTCGGCGGATATTCCGAATCAATGCAAGCAAAACTTCTCAACTGAAAAAACTCTCCATCAACTGGCTAAAAACACTATGGTGGACACGGCCTAAGGGTGGTTTTCTGCCTTTAAATTTATTCATCCTGTAAAATTCAGTTTAAAAAAAAAAATCGTGCTGACGTGCTCAAATGATTATGAAATAAGAAAGATGATAAAATGTAGACTCATCAGTACAAAAATATAAGTGGAGGTAGCTGGGTGACCTGTCTCAGACGGTCCAGTGTGAGGATGTTCTCCACGGCCAGGACGCTCCGTAGGTACTTCTCTGTGGCAGCTTCATTGTCTAAGGATTTGGCGTTCTCAGCGCTGGTGGCCACACGGGCCAGCATCTCCCTGTCCTCTGAGCTCTGACTGTCCTGCTGACGTACACAGTCGAGAAAGACAGGCGCTTAGAAACAATCCAGCTAAAGAAACCAGGTGGTAAAGAAATCTTTACCAGAGCAGCTTTTGCTGATACAAGTTCATTTCTTGTGGGTAATGGCCAACTAACATGACACTTAGTTGTTGCTGAGAGTTTAGCAATGATACATATGACTGAATAACTGCCTGTTTTAAGATAATGGGTAAATTAAGAACATAGAAGTTTTTCCTTCCTTCAATACTGAAATTTACAGAAATGTTTTTTCTGAATTAATGTTTTTGAATTTTGGTACTTTTCATATACTATTATAGTATTTATTCATATTTTGAATTAGCTTTTATTTACAGTATATTAATTTAAGACGTTATTTGGCATCATTTATATTTTATTTTAATTTTAAAGCAGCATTATGTTACTTTTGAAATTTTGCTCTCAGGGTCCCCCTACAGTTGGGAAACAGTATTGTCTTCTACTACTGTCGTAAAATCTGTCATGGTTGCACTAGGGAATACACGCATGGATTTGTTGACAAGTGATACCCCCGAACTCTGCAGAAGGAATCAGTTCACATCTTGTGCAGACTCCAGTGTTGCGTGTGAAATGTCTTCATCCCAGGTACATTGGCACATATTTCAGCCGTGTCATATGAATATAGTTTCATGGGCTTTATTTTTTTTAAACGTCAAAAGATCGCATAGCTCACGTTTACAAGCCAGCGTCTTCATAGTAACGTTAGCCTATTGGCTACTGTTTTACATAATGGATATGCTAATTCAATTCAATGTTTGTTGGTAGATAATAGCCATGTCGTCAATATTATAATATTAAGCTACCATAGATGAATCTGCAAATTTGAAAAATCTATTTGCATTATAGCCTGAGGCAAGACACTTTCACCAGAAAAATAACTAACAAAAATGACTATCAGCCTGCAGACATAGGATATGATCCTGATCGATTATTTTGTCCATCTAATCATGTATTATTTACCAACAAGAATGTAGCCCCTACCAAATTCATTAATTTAATTGCCCGCCCCGGCTCTATGGGGATGCTTGAGTGTGTTAAGCGCCCTCAAAAGAAAGCAATGCAGTCTACATTGGATGCGGACAACACATTACCAACAGTAAACTGATCGCGCAAGCGCTCTGTTTCTGACGCACTTCACATTTGCAAGACGGGGGAAGATTGATGCACCGGACTGGAGCCATGACAACATACAGGTAAAAAAAAAAAAAAAAAAAAAAAACGCTTGTTGGGCTCTCGCGTCGGAATTTGAGGAAGTGGGGGAAGTGATGTATGCCGTAAAGCAGTCGAATTTTGTAGTTCTTTTTGTGCTCGGGTTCCTACCCGCACCTCGAAGTTGCATAGTGCTTAGGGCTATAATGGCAGACCTGTCATTCAACCTATTGTAAGTCAATGTACCATCTCCAGGGTTTTGGAAAAATATTATAAAGGTTGAAAAAGTTACATAGTGCTGCTTTAATTTCAGTATTTTTTTTTAGTTAGAAATAGCAACACTGTTCTGAATTAAGCAAAAGTATTATATATAGTCATTGGTAACTGAAAAAAAACATATAACCCAGACTCTAATGCATTATACACATAGACAAAATAGCAGATTTTGTACTGTATGCCATTGCCTACCCCTGGGATGTTGGAGACAACCTCAAAGGTCACACCACAGCCGGGAATTGTGCTCCTGGTGGACATTCTTCTCAAGAAATTTTGGGCAAAACCCTGTTTAAACAAAAGAAAACAAATACTCAGGGATAGATATGAAAAACTTTTGTTTCTTAAAAAGGTTTCTAAGCACCAAAAACATATGGAACAGCTATATGTTAAGCTTAATTAAAGGGTTAGTTCACCCAAAAAAGAAAATTATCCCATAATTTATTCACCCTCAAGCCATCATAGGTGTACTGTATGTGTATTTTTTCTTTCAGCCAAATACAATCGGTGTCATTAAAAATATCCTGACTCTTCCAAGCTTTATAATGGGAGTGAATGGTACCTTTTGTAAAGCCCAAAAAGCCACATCCATCCATCATTAAAGTAATCCATAATCCAATATGAAAAATAGACTTATCACTTTATAAACTATAAATCACTGGCTTCTGCTAACGGCCGTACGCAAGTCAAGATATGTCAGGTCAGAGGTCACTCTTCTGCTGGAACTAAACTCGCAAGTTGCTAGTCAGTGATTATAGTTTCTTAAGTTATAAAGTTATAAATATGGATATTTTCCTTTCAAAAAAACGCCACGCTTCGCTTCAGAAGGTCTTTATTAATCCACTGGAGTCATATGGATTACTTTTATGATGGATGGATGTGCTTTTTTTTTAGCTTTTTAGTAATTTTGAGTAAATTACGAGATCAATTTCATTCCTGGGTTAAATAACCCTTTAACAGCAGAAAGTTTGAGAAGGCTTTTCTGCCTTTCTGATTATGGCGTAAGTCATTTAAAGTAGACTGTGCCGCACCTGTCGTCCAGTGAGGTTCACACAGATGCGTTTGCGCAGGACTAGCTGCATCTCTGCAGGGTGGCTGAGCTGTACCACGGTGCGAACGATCAAGTATACTCTCTGATCTGGGGCGGCCCCTCGACTCAGCTGTGGACATTCATGAACCGTGGAGTCCCAAGAGGCTTCGGCTTTCACCTGGAAGTAAAATAGGTTAATACATTCCTTCACAGACAACTAGGGAGCCTGCGAGAGCCCCGAATGTGCGTGGGTCACATTCTCACCTCTCCATCATAGTGTTTGACGATCTGAAGGTCAAAAAATTCATCCTCATCTTCTGAGCTAAGCATAGCGTCCCAGCCGCCTGCCTCGGGAACGTCTAGGTTCTCCTGAGAGTTGAAGTCATCAGCTGGAGGGAGGAGGAACAAGTGTGAAAATGAGTGTTAAGACAAATAGTGCTTGCAAATCGGAGCAACGGAAGAAAGGTCGTAGACGGACATTGCTTTCTGCAGAGAACATTGCTGTTCTTCAGCAGGCAGGAAAAACATACCGCTCAAGTCGAGGAAGAGCACTGGAATGTGAGTTTCCATCCCAGGTACTGGTACCCTGCCAAGACAGACATAAAAATCAACACATGGCCCAGATACTCATGACTAAACATTTGTGAAAACTGACACTGACATTCATTTCACAAACAAAGCCTTAAATCAAAATATCAATCTGTCAAAACACATCGTTTAAGGATTAGAACACCCTCCCTGCACAAAACTAAGCTGACTTTACATTGAATTTCATTCAAACTCCTCTGACAGACAACATGTATACCAGTTATCTATAAAGATTAATTTAACTCATAAGTTTTAATGGAAATTGCCCAGTATGGTCGCAGCAGTGTCGTACCACTCAGCAGGAGCTCCTGGTATTCCACTGCCAGCAGAGGGCACCATCACCGCATTTCTCTCCTCCGTGAGCGTCAGACGCCACTCAAGCAGCTGGGCCTCCCTCTCCACGTCATCTTCAGACTTATCTGGTCACAGAGAGAATCAACAATGTGTCCTTTCATTTATATGTCATGCCATTTCTGCAGAGAAGGCCCTGTCATCAATATATATATAAACAAATTTATGATAAAAAATATATATATTTATATATATTTGTTGTGTGTATGTACAGTATATAGTATGTATATATAGTGCTGGGTAGATTACTTACAAATTGTAGTCGGTTACTGATTCTAAATTACATGACAAAAATTGTAATTAGTAACGTAATCCATTACTTTACACAGTTAAGGTAATATAATCTGACTACTTTTAGATTACTTTTGACCTAACTTTTTGACCAAAAACATGAAAGATTTAATCTTTAAGAAAGGAGTATTATGCTAAATATAAGCATTATATCACATATTCATTGTATTTTTACTTTATATTTTAAAAGTAATATTCTTCAGTATTCAGTGTTTGATTAATTTGTCATTTTTATGACAGCCACGAAATTTAATATGACAGCCACGAAATTTAATAAAAAAAAGTTGAATCATAATTGTCATCCAATATGTATTCGTATATGTATTATCATTAAAAAAAAAAATTCCTTTTGTAATTTAAAATGAAGTAGCCTGCAAATCAGATGATTTTAACCTTTAATATTAGTGTATTATTAGACTAATATTAATATTACTGTACCAAGTTTAGAGAGATATTTTTGTCATTGAGGAAATGTGCCATGTACTGTACCTTCCAGCCCTAATTAATCAAAATTGAATCGAACTGAATCAAATTGAAATCGAATCACAAACTTGATGCAAAATCAAACTGAATTGTGAAATTTGTGTCAATGCCCAGCCATTTTAAATATCATTCCATCCATCTCTCTATAAATAATTATTTAATATTATAATAACATTGTGCACTATAATGTATGTATAAAAAACTTTTAGAAAAGATGAAAACATTTGTTCAATCATGATAAATATAAGCAGAGCTGTCAAGAAACCAAAGATTTCTCACAGCTTTAATTTTATGCAAATTATACTATTTAAAAAAAAAAAAAAAAAAAATCAATGTACATGCAGAAATAAAATGCTGACCAATCAATGTAGCTCTGATTCATTCAAATCTCAAAGTTTTTCCCCACCCCAATTTCGAGTCTGAATTTTGCTTTTGTAGTCAATTACTGAGCTGAGACTACAAAGCAGTAAAATGTCTCTGTCTGGTTTTTACCTGTTTTGCTGACCAAGGTCTGAAGATGTTGGTCCAGATATTCTTGTCTCTTAGTGAGAGCGGTGAGCCACTGACGCCGCAGACGCTCTAAATCACGCTCCTACAGGATGATGGACAAATGCATAACCACAAAAATTGCTTTTGCTTGGCATATATTTTTTGCTAACTACATATACCCTTTATGCCTGTAATGGCAAGCACAGTGGAGAAAGACAGGAAACAAGTGGGAGGGAGAGACAGGAATGCGGTCAGGAAATGATGCAGACCGGATTCAAAACTGCACCTCAGTTTCACTATATTCCAATAGAAAACACATTTTCTATTGGAATATATTTTAAAATGTAATTTATTCGTGTGATAGCAAAGGCATTGCTCCAGTGTTCAGTGTCACACTTCAGAAATCATTTTAATATGCTGATTTAGTGAAAAATGTTATTATGTTATGTTTTATTAATATTATTAACAATGTTAAAAAAACAGCTGAGCTTCTTAATATGTTGTTTGGAGATTCTGAATAGAAAGTTTATATAAAAAAATATTATATAATATAAAACAATAACTTCTGATATTTTTAAATCAACTGAAAATCAATGTCAAAGATGTATTGCATCACAACCAAACATACCTGATAACTGTCCATTTCATCACCCTCAGGCTACAAAGAAAAACAATATAAACATTACAACCTCTGAAAATATCCAGACATGATCCTGCTAAATGCTAAAAGCTCAAGTGAAAAGGCACATTTACCTCTTGTGGCTCATTGTTTTTGGTCATCCGCACCTGCCTGATCTCCACACAGCCAATGGACACTCCCAGGATGATCTCTGATATCAAAGGCATCGTGCCGGAGTCCTGCACTGAACGTACCTCCACTTGAACCCGCCGAGACTGGCCCTGGGAAAGACAAACAAAAACAGTTAATACCCCATGACAAAAACCCTGATCCAAAACGTTAAACAGTGTAGATAGAATAAAAGAGCACAAGCAAAATACAGACCACATGTCTAGGAATCATAAATAAATTGATAAAAAAAGAAATAGAGTTTGCTCAAGGGAAGCATGCAAAAACACCCCGTTAATGTCTATATCGAGCATGTGACTAAAAAAAAAACTCGGCTAAGCCTAAGGTGGTTCATGCTATGCTTTATTCTGATCGTAATCTGATCATAATATAACTATAGATGGCAGCAGTGGGCTAACATGCTTACAGTAGTGTAATTTCACAGGAACCTGACCTGTTTGAGCTGGAAGATGCCACCCGTGCGAATATCTCGCGCTGGCACCACCTCCACGGGAATGTACTCTCCGTTCTCGTTCAACTCCAGAATCTGTACCCACATCTCCAACTTGCGGGTTACCTCACTCCACCTGAGGACACATAAGAGTCAAACCATTCAAAAAAGCAGAAGCAGATCATCAGATAATCCATGCTTAATGCACACAACGTTCTCTACATTTGTATTAGCATAATTGGTCAATTGCAGGGGGGGCTGAAGCTGAGTTTTGTGTTCATACCTGTCACGTAATGTGCGTGTTTTGGCCTGGATGATGCTGAGATCCCACAGCGCAGGGTTCCTGCCTGGATCAGCCTGTCTGTGTCCAAACACCTCAATGGCTACAGCGCCCTCTGTTAGATACTCGATAAATTCCTCTGTTACAGTCACGGCATGTTCCTACAGTACAGAGTATACCAAAAGTAAATGCATGTTAATGATACACAATTCACCACAGTTTTAAAAGCTGAAGGTCAATATTAGTAATAATTCACAACTCTTCATCATTTAAACAAGCAGCACGTTCCAGGATCACCATTAGAGCTATGATTGGTTGATAGGATTATAATACGTTGAGCCTAATTTACTATCAGCTTGTAAAGGGACACGTCTTGATTCGTACCTTACAGCTGTCAAACACCACCATGCAGTGGGGGTCTTTACTGCTAGAGAAGGAGGCAGACGGATCTACTTCCGGGGCAACAATAACAGGCTCTGCTTGGTCCCAGAAAGAGTACTGACAGAAGACAAAATTGGACAGGTACTGTGGGAGACCTGTGGCCTGCAGGATCTTAATCTGTTTGAGAGACAGGAGTAAAATAAGTATGGAAAGTACAATCTTATAAAAAAATAAAATAAAAAAAGTAATACGTTTTTCAGCAAGAACAAAGTGATCAATGGTGACAATAAAAGACATTTTTAATGTTGCAAATGATTTTTATATCAAATAGATCATGATCAAGACCATGTGACTGGATCAAGACTGGAGTAACAATGCTGAAAATTTAGCTTTGCCATCACAGACTAAATTACATTTTATAATGTATTTAAAAAAGAAATTGAAACCTAATATTATTTCACATTATTACTGTTTTTACTGTATTTATCAAATAAATGCAGCCTTGGTGAGCATAAGAGACTCCTTCAAAAAATCAGGTAACACTATTGTGTCCTTGTTACACATTACATGCATTTACTATAGTAATAACTATAAATTAGGCATAATTACATGCAACTAACCCTAAACCAAACTCCTAACAAATCCTACCCTAACCATATAGTAGGTACATGTACTCTAATATTACTCAGTACTTAAATGTATAATTTATTACAGAAACACAATAAAATTGTGTAACCAAAAAATGTTTATTCATTTTTAATGTAGTGTAATAATATACTATTATAGTGTGTGTATATTATTATTATTACTTTAAAAAAAAAATTTAATTTGCTTCTATTGTGCACTTCAGTACTCACCATACAGACCAGCTTGCGTTCCTGTACATCTCCATCCGGGCTTCCATCACTGTCATCTCCTCCAGCTACACCATCATCAAACCCTCCGCCCATCCTCATTACCTCCACATGCAGTCGCCCGGCAACCTGACACCAGCAACAAGTGAACAGAACACTTCAGCGGTCCCCTCGAGATGAACTGTGTCTCATGCTTGATTTGATGACTAGATTAGATTCAATTTCACAGATCAATTTGCACTTGATTTAATTTACATCCCACTTTTCCTTCAGAAATGAAACGAGTACGTTATCACGAAATATTCACAGAGACAAACCACTGATCATATTTGCTGGCAGATCTGAACGCATCATCCTCACCTCTCCTTTCTGATTGATGATGGGAACTGCATATTGTAGCTTTACATCATAGAACAGGCAGGAGAGGAAAACGTTGGCCACCCCGATTAAACTGTGGTTCACCTGCTCGTCGAAGAAAGGGTCGGCTCTCTTGAAGTACGAGCGCATCACCTATGAAATAGAGAGCAGAACCGCATCTATAGTGTCACCTTTTCATTTTTAAGGGACCTTTTATGGTGATGAAAAAGAGCATACGGGGTTGTCTTCGTCAAAGTCCTTCCACTCTTGGTAAAGGTCTCTCATATCCACCAGCCGGTTTTCCATCTTCTCAAGGGCCCAGATTTGCTTCCCTTTGCCTTTCCTCCTCACTTGAATGGCGGGTTCACTCAGGACAGCATCGCGCTACATACACAAACAAAAAAAATTCAACTGACCGCACCATCCATGCTACGTTTCTCCAGTGTGCTCCTGCAAAAGGTTCCTGACCTTCCTGTTGGCATTGAGGTTTGCAGCAGGGATCTGTAGTGTAACTCTGTACTCGGTTCTTTTGTCCAGCTCTTCGGCGATGAAGCTCGCCTCCTGCACTAGCAGATTAGCCCGTACGATCTGCTCCCTCAGTTTCCGCAAGCTCCGTGTCAGCACCACCTCCCTAGCATCATCACAAGACGAGCGTTATAACAAACTCACCGTGTACCAAATTCCTCCTTGGGAGGGCAAAACACATTTGTTTTCACCGAAAATATAAAGCTCACCTCTCCTCACTCCAATGGCGCAGGCGGTGCTGGGCGTTGGGTGATGATGACATTCCTCCCTGGCTCAGTCTCTCCAAGCTGCGGTAGTGCGGCTGCAAGGGCTGCGACTGCGGTATCTGCATGCTCTGCCTGTCTGGAGTCAGCTGTCTGCGCAGCTGCTGCAGCTCCTGCTCGTACATCAGCCGCTGACGCTCCAGAGCGGTCTTCTTTTCCTCTTCGTGTTGACGCTCCAGAGATTGCAAAACAGCCTGCATAGGGTCTGTTGGATGACAAAAACAGTAATGTTTTACACCATTTTGGAAAGTTTTTGCTACTGTACCTTTAAGACTTTATGTAAATTACCTTGGTTTTGATTGGCTAACCTTTTCACAATGTAAAATGAGTGAGGAATGAATGACCATTGGTTAATGTGATGCTATAAATTGTATTGCTTTAACTGTTTTTCTTTTTCTTTTCTTTTGTTGTTGTTTTCAATGATTGTTGTGATGATATACAATGATGGTGATAATGTGGTGGTAATTATGTGTCCACAATTAGTCGAAGTGGTTACAGGTGTTGCCTTGTTTAGTGGTCATGTGCTTGGTGTTAAATGGATGAGTTTGACAATTTGTATACCATTGTGAGACCGAAATGTTGCTAATAAACGAATTTTTAAATGCAAGTTCTGAAAGTGAGGGAGTTTCTCATTTGCGGATTGTCGACCGATCTTTTTTGGTTATTTTTCCTACGCACCTATTATCGGTGTGCGATGGTTTTTTATTGACATGTAAAATGAGCAAAATGCCTACCTTAAATGTAGAATAAGTGTCCATATTTTCAATAGCAGCAATATGTTTTTGAGCTACACTACTCTTCACTTTTTTTTTAAAGAAATTAATATTTTTATTCAGTAAGGATGCATTAAATCAAAATTGACAGAAATATTTTGTAATATTACTAACTGTAATTTAGATTTTGTAATATCATGTAAATGTATTTACCATTTCAAATAAATGCTGTACTTTTGACTTTCACACATCACATGTCCACAAAAATATCAAGTATTATTATAGTAGCAAATTACAATGATTTCTGAAGGATCATGTGACACTGAAGACTGGGAGAAATTATATATATACACACACACACACACACACACACATATATATATATATATATATATATATATATAGTATTTAAACAGTTAGTTTAAATTGTAATCATTCCTCAACATTCTACAATACAATAAATTCTATCAATATTACTATCAAATAAATGCAGCCTTGGATACTTCTTTCAAAAACATTAACAAATCTTACAGACCCCAAACTTTTGAATTGTTGTGTAGACAATATATTTTAAATGAAGTCATATTTCATACGCATTTGTTTATAAAATAGCTTAATGGATCAAACTCACCGTTGCTGCCCAAAGCCTTCATCATGACTTCAGTCTGAGCAAACTCGTAGCTGAAGCTGACCTCACTGGACACCTCGCTGGCAGTATCTCCCTCTCCGTCCAGCTGCTCACTGCTGTTACTGTTCTTCATGCTCCCTCCCTCACCCTCCTCTTCCTCACTCCTTAAGCGCCGCTTCGGTAGGTTTATTCTGAACAAAAACACAAATATATAAAAAGTCTTCATAAAAGAAGATAACCATAATGCAGTCGTGTACAAATACAGAAAGCCACAGGGTGACATTCTTCAGTCTGGGTTAATAACACTGACCTGAAAAAGTGATTGTTTCCCCAAAAAATACGGTCACCATGGTGAAGCTGTTGCCGGCTGGTGACTGGAGATCCGTTCACACATGTTCTGCAACAGAGGCAACAGTAGATTATTTCATATAACTTAAGATTTAACATTTGCTTGTATTTCTTCACTCTTTTTTTTTATTCTTTAACTTATATTATAAACTTATCGTTTTGGATGAAACCACCCGTCAAATGCATAAATGTAGTGTGCATGCACAGGGAAAAGATAGCCTTTGGTTATACACTCTCCAGTTCATGGACCGAACTGGGCTTTGAACACATGACCTTTTGGTTTAGATATCTCAGCAAATAAAACACTCAATGCATTACCTTGAGTTTCTGTAGGGGTTGAGAAAGACAGCTCCCTCAGGTGTGATGTTAATGACACAATGCTCTGCTTGGATGCCCATTCCACACAGCTGGATGTCCTGGGAATCTGCTGATCCAACCTTAGTGTGTTCCTGCAAAATATCCCAGCATCAAATGCTGTTACTACCACACACAGACCAAAACTTAACGGATGCCTAGTTCAAGCACCAAATACCAAGACAGGCTCCAGATACATTATATTATTATATCATGATGTAAATTACATTAGGAAGCAAAAAGACAGTATACATTATTGTTGTTTCTGATATGATAATAATAGTAATAATAATGTATTATTATTATTATAATAATTATACCACCTTACATAAGTTTGGGGGAAGTAAAAAAAAAGTTCATTTCCCACACCTTGGTAAACTTCAGATTCAAGGACTTTCCAGATCGCAATAGCCTCCTCCATGCTCTGTTGTTGTTGTACGTGTCCGCGCTACGTCTAGTGATGACGCTATAAAGACCGTCGCCGTGCTTGCGTCACTCCCTTACCCCTCCTACCAGTTCCTATCGCCACTTGGCCAGTGCGAACGTAGGCAGCAAAACCGAGTTTGGGGGAGAGTTGTTCTTAGAAGAACTGTTTAGAAGTGGATAGTTCCTATAACTAAGTTCCTGTAACTACTTGGTCGGAAAGCGGCTAATGTGGGGACACATTTCAAGAGAGAGTAAGGTTACATCGTTTCAGCCTATTTTTGCAATGTTTGACAGTGTGTCTGTAAAATGTTGATGTACCATCGTAGAGGTTTTGTGCACATATGAACGTCATGGCAATGTACAACACAAAGTATCTCACGTGGGTAACACTTGACGTAACGCGTAAATGCACATAACTAATGTAAATCAAGCGAGCTAGTATTCTTAGGCCACAAAGTGTTGGCATTAGCAGACCGGAGGGAATAATATGGAATTTTTGTCCAGAAAAAAATCTTGCACAAAATGAATTCAAGCACTTTCAAGGACCTGTATCTATGTTTGTTTTCAAAAACCTTCCAGGGCCTTGATTTTTTTTTTTTTCTTTTTTTTTCAGATTCACAGATTTTCAAGGATTTCAGGGAGCCTGATTGAAAAACTTTAATTATTATTATTTATTAAAAAATATTTTCATATATTTTAAAATATAATTTGTTTCCTGGGTTTGCAAGGCTGAATTATCCTTCTGGTATGGTATTTAATGCTAAATTGTTTTTTGTTGAAAACTAGGATTCTTTGAATTTTTATTTTTTTTTACAAATTAAAAGCAAGTCTTCACTGTCACTTTCGATCAATTGAACGCATCTTTGCTGAAAAATGTTAAGTATAAAAGCAATATTACTGACTCAAAACTTTATATATATTATATATTTTATTTATATATAAAATATATTTTTAGATATTATATTTATTATATATAATATATATTAGATTTAAATAAAAGAAAAGTCTGCCAATATACAAAACTCACATCAGAAACATTTCTAGTATCTTACAAAAAATTTTTTAGTTGTGCATTACCTTTAGATAATAAACCAGTAGTTCATTTAGGGCAGGGTCAGCATTGAGATTGACCAGGAAGCACTTGTCTTCTCCAACCTTTATACCAGAAGATTGAAGAGAGATGCCAAGGCTTTCCAGCTGTTTTTGTCTTTCCTATGCAGAACAAAATCACAAAGCGTGAAGAACATGAGTATCCACTTCTGTGTTTGATTGATGGTGTTATGGCACTTGAACTACAGAGTAACCAGACATAAACAAAATTACGATGCAGACAAAACAGTGCAAATTATTGAGGCGGTTACTTGAGCAATTTCCTCAGTCTTCCTCAGCTTCTCTTCCCAGGTGACAGTCATCTCCTGTATCAATTTTTCAGACTCCTCCAGTCTATCCTTCAGCTCTGGCGCCTTCATAGACTAAGGAAGAACATGACAGGTTCCTAAAACAATGTTTTTGACCTTTTGCAACAAAACACTAAGAAAACGCATCTACCTCAGCCTGCGTCAGCTGATCTCGCAGTTTCTCCACCTCCTCTCGGAGTTCCCGGATGATCCTGGCGTTAGGGTCTTCGTTGACCACGGCGTGGTTGACGATGCTCTTTGCTCGGTCTGCATAGCGTAACGTCGACAGCGTCTCATCGTAATTATCGGCCGCAGGGCTCACAGTGGCAACCATGGCAGTTCGACTGTTTCCACCCAGACTGTCCTGTGGTTAGTTACATCAGAAGGACAGACATTATACATTTAAGTGTGTGTGGCAGTGGATTGGAAAAAGTAAAAAAAAAAATCTGTGGAAATTCTCTCTCCCAGTGTTTACCGGACAGTATGAGTGTTCATACCTTGAGCAGCCATGTCAGCACTGAATCTCTGTAGGGCACAAACTTGTTCTTGTTCTTTCCAGCGCCCTGGTCTGCCAGAGCTGAGATCACCAAACCCAGAGTGGTTAAAGACCTGTCCAGTGTGGAGAGGAAAGATAGAAATGGGAAAAAAATAAGTGAGAGAGAAACAGACCGAGACACAGAACGCAGAGAAATATGCACCTGCAGGCCAAAAATCCTTCACTAGATCTATAAAACCCTCCTCGGAACAAACGGTGCCCTTAGATTTGGCCATTTTAACAAGACTGATTCTCCACAGTATAAAACTCCTCTCTCTCAGCCACAGAAAAAAAAAAAAGAACACCACAAATCAATGTTGCAAAATACATTCTTAGGTGACTAAAATGTCCAGACACAGCATTAGAGAGAAGTTTCACACTGTAAACGAAGAGTATGTCTACATAAAAGATCAGATGTATTTCAAGAGTTATTTTCCATGATATGTGCCCTTTAAAATTCAAAGCACCCATTCAACAGAAAAGGAAACGCCTCAATTCAGTGCCATAGGAAAACATTCTTGAGTGACTCAGATATTCACATACTTAAGGGAAAGGATCTGTCACACTAACATGTCACATATAAATTGATTAATTGTGTATATATATATATATATATATATATATATATATATATATATATATATATAAATTATATCCTAATGCAGAAAAGCTTAAATGTTTGTTTTATGCTTCCTTTTTAGGTTTCAATTTATTCAAGTTAAAAAAAAGTTATTTTTCAGAATTCAAGAAGACCTTGTTCTTGACAGCTTCTGTAAGATTCATGCAAACCTTCTGTAGGTTGGAGCAAAAAAGTACCAAGACAAAACAGAGTAAATAAAAAAAGACAAAGTAATCATGCAGAATGAGACAAGAGTGCACACACTTGTTGATGTTGCTGCCTTCCTTGAGCCGCTCGCCTGCAGCGCCTGTCTTTGCAGCTCTCTCACTTCCTGCCAGGTCCACCAAACTCAGCTTACTCACCTTTTCCCCACTTGTCTGTAGTAAGAGAGAGAGTACAAAAAAAAATGAGAAATACTGATCAAAATGTAATACTAGCAAGCATACTTCTTACAGCAGAGTATACACCACCTACTATTTTTTAATAGTATATCACATGACCTCATTACGTGTCTCTTTCCATAAATGGCGCCTACCTCCTAGTTATTCTGGAAAGAAAATAGCAAACTAACGGTGGCGGGAACTAATAATAAAAGGAAAAAGCAACCTAATAATCCCTCACTACTGAACATTTCCATGGTTGTCAACCCTCTCTGTGCTTGTCCTCCTTAGAAATCCAGGGAAATGGCTTCAAACGTTAAATTTGTGTATGAATGACCATGCTGGACAAATTCTGGTGAGCTGTCCTATATTAAGAAGGAACAATGGCAAGAGAGGCTATGGCAGGCCATGGACAAGCATCCATTGTTCTCCTCTGTATTGCACAGCATTGGACCAGTATGTGGGGTGGAGTTCCTTTATACGGCCCAGCATCAGACCTTACTGTACACAATCCCCCTGTTTGAGCATCAGAGATGAGGTTTAATTGAGAGGAGACACAAAGAGGCGAGAGGATATGGGAAGTTTGGGGGGAGCTGGACCGAGATTACAGTGCATTACAACAACAAAGAGTCCTTGTGTTGCAAAAGTTTCAGGCTCCGAATGCACATTGGCTGAGAATACAGATCATATAGAGCCAGAGTTCATTTGTTAATCTTTAATCAACTAGCAGGCATATTCTGTACCGGTGTAGCATTTTATTTTTCCCCCCGTAAAAAGTTACTTTTTAATGACCCATTTCCACCTTCTTGCTGACCTTTAGAATTAACAGGACGTTCTTGCTACAGTAACTTTAACACTTTATGTGAATGACCTCTGAAAGTTGACTCTTCAGAACACCTTAGCACTTGCATGGCAACACCATGACAACCACCCAGAACACCCTAGCAACCATATAGCTATGCATTTGCCCCCAAGAACACCTTAAAAACAGCATAGCAGCACCCTGACAACCCGTCAGAATTCCTTAGCAACTGTATAGCTATGAATAAACCACTCAGAATAGAAAGTACAGGGCAACACTGACAACCACCCAGAACACCCTAGAAACTGTGTAGCTATGAATTTACCACTCTGAACATCTCAGAGACTACAGAGCAACACTGACAATAACCCAGAACATCTAAGCCGCCATGTATCTACTTAACCACTCAGAACATCTAAGAAACTACATTGCAACACCCCGACAACCACCCAGGACACTCTAGCAACCATATAGCTATGCATTTGCCCCTAAGAACACCTTAAAAACAGCATAGCAGCACCCTGACAACCACCCAGAATACCTTAGCAACTGTGCAGCTATGAATAAACCACTTAGAATAGAAACTACAGGGCAACACTGAAAACCACCCAGAACACCCTAGAAACTGAGTAGCTATGAATTTACCACTCAGAACATCTCTGAGACTACGTACAGAGCAACACTGACAATAACCCAGAACATATTAGCAGCTGTGTATCTAATTAACCACTCAGAACATCTAAGAAACTACATAGCAACACCCCGACAACCACCCAGGACACTCTAGCAACCATATAGTATATATGTATTAACCCCTCTAAACATCATAGCAACTGCAAAGCAATCCCCTAACAAGCGCCCATTGCCTAGTAACCACATAGCCATGCATAACCCATCAGAACACCTTAGTAACTACATGGCAGCACCCTAACAACCCCCCAGGATACTTTACTATACTTTAACTTCTCAGAACACCTTAGATACTGTATATCAATCCCACAACAACCATTCAGAACATTCTGGTAACATACTAGCAAGACGGTAAAACACCTTACCACTCAGAACACCTTAACAAACTCATAGCAACACCCAGACAACATTGCTTGCAACACATTAACCCCTTAGAATACATTAGCAACTGCATAGAAACACCCTGACAACCAAGCAGAAAAACTCAGCAAATGCATAACTATGCACTAACCCCTCAGAATACCTTAGCAACTGCATAGCAACACAATGGAAGAACTCCTAGCATTGGATAGTGGAGAGTTTGCATGGCCAACCAAAGACAATGCAAACTTTTTTTTTTTCATTATATGTTTCAAACATATTTTAAACAAAAGAACATGGAAATCAGAGGTAATCCATTGCCCTTCCTTCTCCAGCAGACCCACAGACCTGTTTGCATGGGAAACCACAGTGTGCAAAAGGCAACACCGATGACTGCGCTGGAAAAATACACACATCATTACTTATCGATGGCTGAGCTGACAAACACCACATTCATAAGGGCTGGGCCTGGTATGTGTGTGCGTGTACATGCAGGCTAATACTTTATCATTGCTCTGTTTTAGTGAAAACATGCTAAGTTTAGATCTCTGCTGTAGTCTTGTATGCACTTGTTGAGTGACCAACGCGGTCCAGGCTGTGATGAATTAAAGATTAGGGACTGGACACGAGTCGAGTCAGGTGATCATGACATACGCCACAAAGGAAAACTGCAGTGACACCAGGACAGCGCCAGAGGAGATCAGTTGACGTCTAAACTCGAACACTCTATAATTTATTCATCAATTTTCCTGCTATTTGCATGAGCTCTTCCCATGCTCACGATAAACCCGAAAAGAGAAGGTTACCATGGGACAGAGTGCAATAAATGGTAAAGTTCACACAATTCACTTCTTATTTACTCGTTCCAAATCTATACGCTAGATCTTTGAAGCTGAATCAATTAAACAAATTAAGCAACATTATAAATAGTAAAAAAAAACTTTCATTATTTAAGTGAACGGAAGAAAAACAAGGGTGGTGTCAAAAATCTAAAAAGGAAAATTTTAGACTGAGCACTGGACTGTGCCAACACAGGTCCTCATCAGCTGATAAAGGGTATTCAAATACATCCATCTATGAGATCATCAGGGCTGGACACAATGACTCATCTCTCAACCTTTCCCTTCCTGCAGTACATGGCTTTATTTCATGAGGCTCCTAGCAAGATCTGGGTTTTATCAGCAGAAACAAAACTATTTAGAAATTAAATAAGACAATTAAAGAGGAACGTATCAGGGAAAACATGGTTTTCCTTGCTCTTAAAATAAGAGAGTTAAGAGGATAGACTCTGATGCGTGCAACACAATGCTCCCAACCCCAGGCCACCCAGACCAAGGAGCCGCAAAACATGTAAATCAGAGATCATGACTGTAAAGTTATGAATATATTAACATTTGACCACCCACATTTACATATTAATGTTTATTCATTATTCAGAAACTTGAACCGGCCTGATAAACAAACTATGCTGGTATGCAAAGCCAATCATAAAGGTAATTTACATGCAAAAGTCTAAAAGGGTACAAAAGCAAAAACTGATGGGGGAAAGTATCATGATTATGAGTTTTATAGTGCAAATAAACACTGACTAACATTACAAGTGGACTTGAAATGTAGAGTTTGACCCATTTAAGTGATTTTCCACTTGTCTTATCTTGTATCTAAATCTTAATCTATGTAAATCAGTTTTGAGCTTCCGAACAAGTGTGTTCTTACCCCTGAATGCAGGTCCTTCAGCGTGTGCGTGAGGATGATATTGAAAACCGCATGGGAGCGACTGCTCTCCTCATTCATATTGGTGGCCGCCACAGTGCGGGATTTATTCCCCTCAGACATCAAGGACTCTATGTCCTTTGAGTTGGAAAAGAAACATGATTATAGTCTCAAATGCATTTAAAGGTCAGAACAACTGCACACTAATGTACACAATTATTTTTTGTTCAAAGAAAACTAAAAAAAAAAAGAAAACAAAAGAAAAGCAGTAAAGATGTCCTGAATCCAGCAAAGAATTAGGCATGCACAATGCTAATGAAATATGGTTACTGCAAAGTAACCTGTTTTTAGGTTTTGAAATGACTACCACACTGCAATCTACAGAATGGATTTAGGTTTGGAAGAATATGATAATCCATAATATTTAACACTTTTTATTCAATTAAATCCAATATACTTCAGCATAATTAATAAATAAACAGGTAAAGGATATGCAAAAAAATATTTTGAACGACAAAAAAACAAAAAAAAAAACAACATTCCTCAAATTCTGCAAAAATCTGTGGACATGTTCTGTAAATTCTGTACAGGCTTTTGATTTCCATAATACCAAATACTTCAGCAGTGACACATGCAATCTCATGAGCTAACTACAAACATTCCTAAAGCAGGATTTGCTCAGCATCAACTACAGACCCAAAGAGGGGATAAATTAACCACATGACTAACCGAACGACAGAAAGTATTGTTAAAAAAAAGGAGGTAAAAGGTTAATTATTGTGTGAAGTGCATGTCATTCTCCCATCAAAAAAAAAAGAAAGAAAAAAAAAAGATTTTGTCACCTTGTAACTTTCAACCGCAAGTCTGGACAGACCATCAACATAAGGCCCCAAAACTTTATGTTCTCTCACTCTCAAGGCATGTCGACTCCTGTGGGAAACAAAGCAAACGGATATTGTGTAAGATCGACATTAACAGCAGAGTAGAGCTGAGATACTGAACATAAGACACAATAGGCTTCACCCTTTGGGGTCCAAAAGGTCCCGAACTTTCTCGTTGTAGATTTCCATAAAAGAGACTTCTACGGTGAAGCTCTCTTCCTCTCGCTGGTGTTGTATGGTCCGGTCAAACAGAGAACTGCAGAGTCTGGGGATCAAACCAGGCTGGTCCACCGAACCCATCATGGTGTACGACTTTCCAGAGCCTGATGGAAATAACATCACAGCAGACAAGAAATTATCTCATGCTACTTGATATAAATAATAATTACTCGAATATATAAAAAAGTAAACATTCAGATTTAGCAATACAATAATCAAAAGCCAATCTGAAGCCCACAGTATACGCACACACAGAAAGCCGCCTGGGAAACAGTATGTTTCGAGGCTTAATTTGCTTTTAATATCAGGAAAGTCCTGCAGTTTAGCAACACTTATTCAGATGCTTCGGATATTAAGTTTGGCTTAGGGAGGATAGAAAGCACACCACTGAATCGTTTAACCTAGTTTTGTCTTGTTTTCATAATCGTTGGAAGACAAAATAGAAATAAAAAATCAATAATGATTAATCACACAGTCCTAGTTCAGAGTGCTTTGAAAATATGAGCAAAGGTTACTGAGTACAAAATATTACTCACCAGTCTGCCCATAAGCAAAGATACAGGCGTTGTAACCCTGAAAAGCATTGTGCAAAAGGCTCTCCCCAAGGCACTGAAACACTACATCTTGACCTGTAAAAATATGGTTGAATGACAATTAAGATTTGATTTGACAATTGAATCTCCCAAAACCTTAAAAGAACCATATTGCCAAAGTGATATTTCACCCTAAAATGACAATTAAGCTAAATTAAGGTCATGGTCCTAAAATAGGCTTCACTGAATTATTCTGGATGATTCGTCATGTGAAGGAGAGGATGTGGATGTGGAAAAGGGGAAAAACAGGAGAATGCATTTCAACAAACTCTGTTGAAAAAAAAAAAAAACATACTAAAGAAAGGATTTGAAGACTTATTTATTTCATCAAGCTTTTGGCATTTGAGTAGGTCCGAGAACTGTGAGTAATTTGTGGTTTGATTATCTGGGTGTCATGTCTTGATGTAATTGTATGTCTCTGTGTATTATTTATTGCCTGTGGACAGCACTTTGGTCCATTTTAATGGTTTTGAAAGTGCTTTTATAAATAAAAGTTGAGTTGAGTTGAGACTAAAAATAGGTTTCATGGTACATGGTTAAATTTTTTTGCAGTAAAAACCAAAATAGCACCAAAATACATCCGTCAACAAATCTTTGCTTATATTTAACACAGATGCATAAAACAAATTGTCTTAAAGCTAAATCATTTTAAGAATTAATTTTTGGAATCACTTAGTCCCCCCAAAAAAACAATTAATGTCTGTAATTGTATTGTAAACTTCAAGGTGACACATTATAGATTTTCTGGAAAAACCTTGTTAGTACAGATGAGCTTGATGTGTAAACAAAACCTTATCTTCACCCACACCAGCACAAGAACCATCATAACAAGATGATACAGATGAGATACTTGGTACTAAACCAAGAAATAAACTAAAGTGGGTTATTCAAGAAATGTTTGCAGAAACTGACCAGCAAACTTCTCTGTTTCCGACTCATCCATCGACCAAAAACAGTGGTCATAGGCGAAGGTCTAAAAAGAGAGAGAAATATGGTTACTTTAAGTTTCTGTTTGTTATGCTCATATCAAACTCAGACTCATATTTTCATGATGCATTCAAGTTTCATTTCAAAGAGAAATGAGTGCTGTACCTTTGGCTGACCCCTGCTGCAAGTTGATCCAAGGAAAGGGTGCATATGGGAAAAAGGTGAGAAAATAGAGCTTAATGTACAAGAATATAATATTAGAATATAATAAAATATAAAATAAAAACATGTTTATTTTAATGATGATACCATTAACAGCATGTTGTACATATACCAGGCGTCAGTACCATGGTATTTTTTAGAAGTATACTGGAGCACTACAAAAATATATTATGATATATATATATATATATATATATATATATATTAGGGCTTTCAAACAATTAATTGCGATTAATCACATCCAAAATAAAAGTTTGTGTTTACATAATATATGTGGATGCACTGTGTATAATTATTTTGTATATATGTAATTACCCAAACATGCATGTATATATAAGAAAAAAAATATTATTTATATATAAAATATTTATATTTATATATAATATAAATTATATATAAATCTAGAGTATATACATCAAAATATTTCTTAAATATATCCAAGCATGCGTGTGTATTTATATATATAAAAAATAATACATAGCGCACCCACATATATTATGTAAACAAACTTTTATTTATATATAAATATAAATATATGTATATATATATATATATATATATATATACATAAATAAATAAATATATGTATATATATTTATATATATATATATATATAAAGTTTGTGTTTACATAATATATGTGGGTGCACTATTTATATATACATATATAGCATTTATGAACTTTAAATATCCCAGAACATAAAACACACATTATCCAAATTCTAACACTAATTCACAGCTGACCAAAGTAGCATGTCATCACCCCGAGCGCACTCAAACGGGAACTAGGAACTGTCGGCTCTGCACACAATCACACATCCTGAGCGAATCCATGTCATCAGTTGTACTTTGCTCAGTGGACCTGAACACAAACAGCCCGTCTCTCACTGAGAAAGCCTTGCCGTTTACAGGGTAAATATGCATTTGGAGCCCAGACTCAAATGTTGTGTTATCTGTAGAGGGCAGGGCACCTCAATGGCTTTGCACGGCACTCTGTGAACACAATGACCTATATAAGAAGACGACTATGGGAGCATATTGAAGGAACCTAATCACTCACAGAAGACTGTGCCTTTCCAGGCCCAATTAATTCAACTCAGTTCTGATGATGTTGTTCTCTGGGTAATGAAAAACCACTAATGCAAAATGCAAAGCTCTGTTCCAAACCATCATGGACGGCCTAAACAATGAACAAAATTCAGGGAAACTTCAGTTTTAAATAAAAACTAAATATACATTTCAGTAAAAAGGCAACTGAAAATAGCTCATGGCATTTTACCCCAAATTTCTTTGTATCAAGAAAGTGTAAAACATACACAATTCATATAAAAATGTATTATTATAAATAAACTAAATTATCAAAATTAGTGAAAAGTGGTCTGTAGAAACTCCTTTGAAATACCATGTACTGAATGATGAATCAATAGCAGTGGCGGCTGGTGAAAATTATTGTAGGGGGGGCTGAATAAGAGGGGGGTCTGGGGGTTCCCCCCCAGAAAATTTTGAATTTAGTAGATGTGATTTCCTGCATTCTGGTGCATTTTAGGCCTTAGGCCATGCCCTTACCTATACCAATAAAATAACTTAAACCAGTCAATACCAATGGTCAAATAATACAATAATAATAATAACAGTTTGACAGTTAATGATAATGAACAAGTTGCATGTTTATTATGCTCTGTGTGCTGACAGAAAAAGTGCAAACGCATAATATTGATAAATTATAATATAGGTAATACAAAAAAAAAAAAATAGGTAATACAACAATCTAGTTTAATCAATCCCCAGCTGTAGACTACATATTTTTGACAAATTGACAATTGGATAATGGATAACAATGTGTTGATACTAGAGAAAGAGAGAGAGAAAAGGCTCTGAAAGAGAGGGTGGGACAACATTCTTGATTGTAACACCCAAGTATGAGAAAAAAAGTTGATTTTAACTAGTATGAAACAGTAATCTAGCTCAGAACTTAAAAACATCAAAAACAAAGCAAACACACAGGTATTAATATTCCTATAACTATTTTAATATCAAATGTGTGTGAAACAGTGTTTAGGTGTGTGTGAGTGAGTGAGTGAGTGACAGAGCGACTAACTTTACATTATTTCCACTCGACGTCACTGGCGCTGCCATTCTTCTCTCATCTGAGGTAAAAAAATGTCCCGTGGTGCGCGTGCACGGTGCACTCCCCTAATCTGATACTGTGGGCGATATTTTCAGCGCCCCCAAACCATAAAATTTGACGGCGCTGATTGGCGAAATATAAACTTTTTTGCATAGCAACCGGGGAACCATTGGCTTAAATTCCAGCACTGTGGGGCTGAGCGAACTGGCGCCCTGAGAAGACAGCCTATTGACTATACTACTACACCAACATGACAAAAGTAACGAAAGTGAATGCAAATATCATTCTGGTGAGTTCAAAACACTTTTCAAAGTAAAACCATTATTAGCATATAATTAACAAAGATTATTTTTCAAAATGATAAATTATAATATATATTAAAAAAACAGACAGACAGGTCGGAGGGAGGGCGGCGCCCCAGCGCCCTCTATGGGCGAGCCGCCCCTGATCAATAGGCTAAGAAAAAAAGTAGGCCTATAATATACAAAGTAAATGGGGTCAATTTCAATTTCAAGCTGCCTCTAAGAATTGCATAACTACGGGTCTCTATGATGCGCAATTATTCCCTATTTATTCATGCCCTCTGCACATATAACCGAATCTTCAACAATGGCGACCCTTTTTATAATCCCAATCTAGAAAATCTACACCCATGAGAGTTTATGGAAATCACTGAAGCGTGTCCAGCCATGCAGTACACAGTGAGCAAACGAAAAAGCGAGGGATGGAAAGCTGGGGCAAAATATGCCTAGATTCAGTTCCAATGACCCCAGGCTCAGCTTGTCGTTTAAAATCAGGCCATGCACACTTGTGGTATAAGTAGTTGCATGATGACGTCCCCCCCTGTCACACCACGCTGAGAACCGGGGGAGATATTGGCCCTTGAAGGATGTGTCAAGCTGAGCTTCATCTCAAGTTCCTGGAGGAGGTTTGAGCAAACGGGGTGGACAAACACACATGGCAGCTGTACATCTGTGACTAAAAAAACACTAAAAATAAGAATTCTGAGAGACAGTCGAAATCAAGATGTGATATTCTTAGAAAATTATCCTGTCTCCATGCTATCAGTTTCCCAAAATCTTCCCTCCCTATCTTTTCATGCATCACTGCAGGGCATGAGCTGTGCATCATGGCTAACAGATTTTTCAGGGTATACAAATCAAATTTCAAGCATCGCAGGAACAAAATGCAGTTTGTCCAAGACACTCTAAAGGACAGATTTCTAAATCTTAAGGAGGAGATCTCCACCAAACCTCTACAGCCAAGAGTGCAGCCAGAGGTAGGTATATGTGTAATCGTGAATGAGTTCAAAGGGTTGTGTGCTACACCCAGACTACTCAAGCTCGCAGCTCTCGCCGGTGGCACCTCCTTTCCCAAACAGCCGTTACAAGCCCAAGTGACTTTGACCTTGTACTATCTGGGAAAGCCTTTACTACTATACCTCTGCTCACATCTAATATCTGATGATTTGCCAACATGAAAAATACGATGACATAAAGGCGATGACGGAATGGACATAGTACTGAAATAAATCATATTAATCATACTATCCATCTATAAATTATATTATCCATCTTCATCATTCTGAGCACAATTGTATAGTTTTGCACATACAATGTTGATTAAATGCACTCTGCTAAACAGTCTAATCTTATTCACTTATAGTTGGGAAATCATTTGTGTTAATGGTTTGTTTGGTTGGTTTGTGTGAATGAATAAGTTCAAATAAATGATAGTGATTTAGATTGAGTACCTGGATGGTCTTATTTGTAACAAAATGTTCATCAGTCTGTTTTTAAATAATTTATATAAATTTGGGTGTTAGTGTTTCTGTTTAAATCAGTGTAAATTTATGTCTTTCATTTTATGGCGTCAACATATATTACTATTTTTATATTAATATATTTTATTATATATATATATATATATATATATATATATATATATATATATATATATTATAGTTAATTTACTAGAAAAACACTGCTCTGACTGCAGAAAATATCCTGACATCATAAAAATAAAAACAGAATTAATTAATTAAAATAAATTAACATTTAAAACCCAATCAAATGAATAAATCAAAAAACTAATTAAAAATATATATATATATATTAGAACAGATACAGAACACAGAAAATTTGTATTAAATCTTTCTAGAAAATACTACTCTGATTGCAGAATATAATCTGCTGTAATAAACAAAAAATCTAAATCAATTAATAAAATTTAAAACAAATTTAAATAAAAAATTAAACAATAATAAAAACCACACAGATAAGATGTTTAGGTATAAACTGGAGAAAATCTAATCGCTGCTTTGATAAAAGAGCAAAGTTAGATTAATGTTTTTGATCGTCCGAAAACGGCGGCCATGACAACCCAATGACAACCTCAGGAAAGCTGGCAGCTGCTTCCAAGTTCCCATTCTGGTTTCCAAACAGTGCTCAACTAAACCCACAATGCATCACTCTGTGTTTTCCAAACACGGCTATCCAGTACATTTACACCGATTGGAATCGTCCCAGAGCCATCTGTACAAGTGAAAAATGCACATGCTCTGTCTCTAAGCCGGTGTCTGCTTTCCCTACAGGAGACAGAGGCATGTGGTTGTTATTACCCAAAAATGCCTTAGTGACAGGTGAGACCAATCGCAGAGAGATACCCAAGCTAGAACTAGGATCAGTGTTGTGGTGCCGTTAATCACGCGAGTTCTCTCATGATGTCATCGAGTAGCCTTGCGAGTAATCCTGTACGTTGCTTTATGACACTGTTTTTGTCTGAGTGAGTCAGAGGCTTCCTGATATGAGGCAGCACTGAATGAGCAGAGTCCTCAGCTTCCGGGGGAGACACAAACTCTTACTTTCTTTAGCAATCGCACACACAAAAACATTCGTTTAGAGAGTGACCGTTTGGCAGCGTGCAGCACAGACTCTGAGCTCGCATGAGACCCTTCCCCCAAACCACAACAAGTCTTGCAGTTAGAGCTGGACGAGGATTAACAACATTATATCGGAATAGAAATACAGAACATTTAAAGCAACAAGTACAGAAAAATGTTTAATGTTGAATCCTAAAAAGAACAATAGCCTACTTAATAGGTGGGAACTAAACTAGCAGTGTGGTCTTCAGGGAACAACATATTGCCAAATAAAAAGCACCATCATGATCTTGTTGATCTCTAAAAGATCTGAAAAGAAAACCCACAGTTACTGCATTTAAGTTCTGTAAATCTGTTCTCGTTGAAAGCATTAAATAATATGTCAAATGAATACAAGTGAACAAAATGTTTTCCACCCGTACAAAATATACAGTGGTTAAAAAAATTAACTTTGTTTGCATCACATATCACCACATAATAACAGCAAATTCACCACAAATGGTTACTACTTTTTTTTATAGTTGCATTTTTATTATCCAAGGAACTTTCTATAGGGGAGGAGGCTGCAATGAAAGACTGTGTCAACAGTGTCGTCCCTTCCCCCACTCTCTGCATCTCTCCATTGGCGCTGCAAACAATGAGGAAATCACCACTCTGTCTTGATGCTATAATAGTGTACAAATGAAACCGAGACCAAAGCACCACAGGCAGAAAATAAAAACCACATTGAAACCACTGGAGGGAAAAGTCTCCATTTACAGTCTATGAAGTGGTGGTAGATTTGCAGACTAACAAGCCACTGCCCTCGATCTGTCTTCAAATGGCAACAAACACACATTTAATTCCGCCGCAATCAATCAGGCTTTCATGCAAACTCAGGGTGCATTCCAGAAACATGCTTGCGATTCAATTTTGTGCAATTTAATGGATTCACTCATTGCTTCATCAGACAACCTTAATATTCCTAATAGGCCCGAATTCTTCAGGAAAGCATTTCCTACAGAGAACCGTTTAAATCTCTCCTTCAAGAGTGTATCGACCACTCCGAAGTAAAGTGTCGACGCAAGGCCAGGACTGTAAATCCCCATGTCTTTGTCTGCATTCTTGAAGGGCCTCAAGTCTGAGAACAAGGGGGAGGAAGGAATGAACCTCAATTATGAGAGAGAGTGACGTACGCTACGGTGACAGCTGTCAGTGCGAGTATGCCAGAGACCGAGGGTTGTGCCAAACACAGTCTAACACCTCATGGCCTGCGTTCGCATGACAGGCTAGTCAGAAAGACAACCTGAATGTGCACCCAAAAACAAATGAACTGCCCTTCAGTCATTTAAAAAAATGTGCTTCCGCTTCAATTGCTTGCAAATACGCAGCCCGTGACTAGGAAAGATGATGCTCTGTACTTTTGACCTAAATTATGATCCACTAGATTTTTTTTTTTAATAAATGTGAGCGCAATCGACAGACGTGGCCTCATGGATGAACCTAATGCACTCGAGCAAGCCGAAAGCAACACAATGTTTTACACATGACACAGAGACGACTTTTACTCCGATGAAGCTGTACAACTGTGAATGAAGTGTAATGAAAAGTACAATGTGCGCAATTAAACTTAACAGCGGTGCTCATCATGAACATGTGATGCTTATCCAGTCATTTATTTGCTGAAATGCTGAAGTTGGTAAGTAGGTACCTGACCAAGCAGGGATGGGCAATTTCGGTCATGTTTAATCAAACACACCTAGATAGGGCTGAGTGATAAAGTGATTTTATCGGTTAACTTGAATGTGTATTTTACGTTGACTTGTTTGAATGAACTCTTGGCGAACAGGACGTGGCAGAGAGACGTGAGAGAACCGCGCGAGGCCGGTGGCGTGAGTGGTAATGGAGGAGCGATGACAGTGAAGATCGGGAGAGGAACAGGCCTGATTTTATGTTATGTTTTGTTTCTGTTTTATGTGGCCAGCAGTCGTCCGTAAGGGGCTGTTGGCTTATACTTTCATTTTGTATGAAAGTGTTGATTGTTTACCAGTTCCCACCTCCGTACCCTGTTACACTCTTTAACATCCGCCGATGCTCCCTTCTGGGCTCCCGTAATTCTGAACGGGCTCAGCGTTTGCCATAGAGATACACAAATAACATGGCAAATGAACCGTGGCAGCACAAGACCGTGGCAGCACAAGCACACCCACCAAATACATTTACAAACTAAATCTGCAGGGCTGCCAACTCTCACAAATTCAGAGTGAGACTCACACACTTTCACGCCACTAGGGGTGTAACGGTACATGTATTCGTATTGAACCGTTTCGGTTCGAGGCTTCCGGTTCGGTACGCATACAAACCGAACGATTGCTTGGACCATTTTTCCTGCCGGCAAAATTCGTACTGACGCGGCAAACACAACGTTGCGCAACATCAAATGGCAAGTGTAATGAAAGCAGAACGAAACTGCGCTACTCGTTATGTGCTTCACGGATCGTTTATCAGTTCGGACCAGCAACATCTGTGCAGCGCGAGCCGATCTCGATCAAGCAACTACACTGTTAACACACAGCGCTAAGAGATCCGGTAAAGAAAACATTTGAATTCGCCACTGAGGTAATAACATCGCTGCGAGATCTAGTGAGATGCATTCACATTTCTCCGTTATTAGATCTCTATTAGTTCAAACAGCGCTGTCATGGAAACCAGGAGAAACATTGTGCCGTGAATGAACTAGTAATACTTTCGTCCACAGACCAGCAACATTCACCATGGATTTAATATAGTAACACTAACTGGAACCAGTTTGGCTGGAATGGTGAAATGCTTTCAAGTACTTCACACATCTTTTTCCAGCACTTCAAAATTCAAATATTATATAAATAAATATATATTTAAATGTTATTTTTAATGTGATGACCAAAACATTATTTGTTCATCCTTCAATGACCCCCATTTATAAACCTGAAAGTTTCAAGATCTAGGAAAACTCCCACTTATTTAAAAATATTTTTTCTTTAAACAAATAGGAAATTTCTCTGGCATTTCTTTCTTTTTGCTGTATCGAAAACGTACCGAACCGTGACTTTAAAACCGAGGTACGTACCGAACCGTGATTTTTGTGTACCGTTACACCCCTACACGCCACACATCCATTTTCTTGCGAAGAGAAAAATCGCAAAGCAAACAGGACACTGACAACAAAAGACAAGACAGAGAAGGTTACTATTGATATGAAACAAATTCTCTGTTGGATATCAGATGTTAAATGTATCCAAAGTTCGTTGGAGTTTCAGAAACTTGATGGCGTGTCTGATTAAAACACATGGACAAATATCAGTCCTTTGCTCTCTTTTATTTTAATTTCAGGATGATTAAGTCTTAGGTAATTCACATGACGAAGTTTAATAATTCACATGGAACTGATGCACACGATGCCAATGGACAGATGTTAATGGATGGACAGGATGGAAATTCACATTGTGTGTGGAACAGATTACCATGCAAGACCTGCAATCCAGCGCAGCCTAAGAAGGAGAAGACCTCCTTCCCATTTTGTTGACTGCATGGTGAGAGAATATGCTCCTCCTCCACCTACCTCACCAACACTAGTTGTAAGGCTGAATCCCAAGTCACCCCTTGGCTCTACCCCTTGTTTTCGAGTGTACCCCTTGGCCCTTAAAACAGAGTTACAAGGGCCAAGGGGTTGAAATAATCCCCTACGAAATGGAACAACCCTTCATGAACCCGATACGTCATCAGTCGTCGGCGATGGCTCTACCGTTACAGATTTTTTTACAGGATTTCTCCATGACAACAACTGACAATCAGCGCAGCTGCTCTTAACTTTGAATAAACATGATGATTATAACATCTCTTCGTCAAAATGTATGCCTTTCCTGATCGGAAATGTAATTTATTATACCATTTCTTAATTTAAACGACTATAGTGTATCTAATAATAATACCCTCATGTATCTTCAGCTAATGTAGGCACTCATATTCAACCACAGTCTGTAGGTGAGGTAGGGAATTATGTTGTACAACCTCCTGCTCCATATGCACTCACCTAAAGAAGTATTAGGAACACCTGTTCAATTTCTCATTGATGCAATTATTTAATCAACCAATCACATGGCAGTTGCTTCAATGCATTTAGGGGTGTGGTCCTGGTCAAGACAATCTCCTGAACTCCAAACTGAATGTCAGAATGGGAAAGAAAGGTGATTTAAGCAATTTTAAGCGTGACATGGTTGTTGGTGCCAGACGGGCAGGTCTGAGTATTACACAATATGCTCGGTTATTGGGATTTTCACGTTCAACCATTTCTAGGGTTTACAAAGAATGGTGTTAAAAAAGGAAAAACGCCAGTCCTGTGGGCAAAAATGCCTTGTTGATGAGGTCAGAGGAGAATGGGCCAACTGATTCAAGCTGATAAAAGAGCAACTTTGACTGAAATAACCACTCGTTACAACTGAGGTATGCAGCAAAGCATTTGTGAAGCCAAAACACGTACAACCTTGAGGCGGATGGGCTACAACAGCAGAAGTAACACCGGGTACCACTCATCTCCACTACAAACAGGAAAAAGAGGCTACAATTTGCAAGAGCTCACCAAAATTGGACAGTTGAAGACTGGAAAAATGTTGCCTGGTCTGATGAGTCTCGATTTCTGTTGAGACGTTCAGATGGTAGAGTCAGATTTGCCGTAAACAGAATGAGAACATGGATCCATCATGCCTTGTTACCACTGTGCAGGCTGGTGGTGATGGTGTAATGGTGTGGGGGATGATTTCTTGGCGTACTCTAGGCCCCTTAGTGCCAATTGGGCATCGTTTAAATGCCACGGCCTACCTGAGCATTGTTTCTGACCATGTCCATCCCTTTGAAAATGTATTTCCGATGCTTCAATACATTCTAACACACTGATGTCACATGGACTACTTTGATGATGTCTGTATTTCCTTTCTGGACAAGGACAGTATAGCGTACATACATTTTCAATGGAGGGACAGAAAACTCTCAGACTAAATCTAAAATATCTTAAAATGAACGATTATTTTGCATATCCATTTTCTTAAATGAGGCTTGACATGTCAAATAGTGGTGAATTTTTCTGCACCTCGGCGATTACGTCGTCTGCCATTTTAAATTGCAAGCCCTTAAATTAGAATGGATTCTGATTGGTGTAAACTCTGCTATTCTTTAATATGGACAAAGATTATTAGAAATATATCTTTATCGTTATCTTTATCGTAACAGTCCTTGGTGTGAACGGACCTTAATATCAATCAGTATGGAGAAAAAATATTGTGATTATATTTCTTTCCATACAGCCCAGCCCTATCCTCAACACGAACTAATTCTGACTAGTGTATGTCTCACTGCTTTCCTGCAAGACCAAAACACGCCCTGTCTGCAGTTCAGATGGGATGGTCATAGTCTTGATGTGCTAGCAACTCCTTAACTTAACAAAAGAACATAATCTGTGATAATAGAGATAAAAAAAATGTAAATAATACTCTTAATAATACTAAAATAGTAGGGAGTGACAAGCAATTATTGGTCTCTATAAATATTACACTACCTGAAAGAGATTTTTTTCTATCATAATTCATAAAGATAGTCATACATTGATTTGTCAGGCATAACGCTTCTGGTAAAGATCATTGCTCATGTTCATTCCATCCAAAACAACCCTAGGAGCTGCTTGCAAACATAAAACCTTTCAAATGTCATTTCATTAAAGCAAATGGACAGGCACTAAGATTCATTCATCCCAAGTATGTGATGCCATCGGACATGCTGAGAGCGGTACGACCACACAAAGGATTGAAAGAGGAGTATACACTGACATAAAAACACGCCATGTGTAGCCATCATCAAAAGATTGTCTGGAATGTGTTGTAGTGCCTAACAGATCATAATTAATATGAAATGCCAGCAATAATCTGCATAAGTAAAGCTATTTTGGTCATGTGAACCTTGCCATTTGAGGCATCTGCATCGCAGGGGCCATTATCAGGGCCGACGATTCAGCGCGGCACGACACATGAACTCAGCGCTGCAATTAAACTGTCTGTTGTTCGAAGGCAGCAGGCGGCTCGACCATTCACTTCCAAGTTTAAAACCTGTTCAACCTCTGTCTTTGTTTGCACTTCACGACAAGAGAAAAGCAGCAAAAAAAAAATAATTGTGCTCTCTTGTGTACCCGCCATAAAAGTCAAAGGAAATGTTTATGGCTGACAGATGCTAAAGCTAGCTTGTATTTTCCCCTTTTTCCAGACACAAGAGCACCTCAGCTATGGATGACCTAGGGTTAACCCTCCTTCAGCGTTTCCGTGACAACGGAGGGCAGAGAAAAAGAGAGGAAGTCAGATGGAGAGAGTTATGCCCCGACACACGGCAGGACGGAGCGAACAGCAGGCTGCGTTAAAGAGAACCGCACGTCCACATTCCTGTTCTCCCTCAGCCCCCATCGTACGAGCCGACCGACCGAAAACCAACAAGAATACATTCGATCTGATCTCAAAGACCTTGCTCTCAGCTATCAAGGGTCCCAAATATGTAATATCCAATTAAAATAATCTAAACGATTATGCATTCACAATATTTTTATTATTTGAGAACTAAAACAGTTGTTTAATTACTCAAATGCTCCAATTCTTACGCTATTCCAAACAAAGCTATGTCAGAAAATCTACTATTGTAGTCAGCAAGATTTCTAAATTTGTTTGAAAAAAAGTCTCTTAGGGTGTTTTCACACTGGGCAAGCTCGCTGCGGTCTGAGTGTGATTCACCAAGGCTGTATTTCTTTGATCAAAAATACAGTAAAAGCAGTAATACTGTATTAGAGAAATATAGCAATTTAAAGTGCCCCTATTACGCTTGTGTAATATAGCGGTTTATGAATGCAAAATGTCTGCAAAGTTTTAAAGATCAAAGTGCACGACAAATAAAGTTATTGTCTCCTGAAATAAATAATTCATTCTGAACTGCCGAAACGAGTCCTCACTAATTCCAGTCTCACTACCTGTTACATAAATACAACAAATTTGCATAATGCTAGCCTGCAGTTTTTAATAGCTGCCCGCAAACAACTTATTTGAACTTTTCTACCCTCAAGCACTGTAGTTGTAACTGAGACAGAAAGAGTTTGGTTTGTGTTGTTGACATGTCAAGAAAACACTGTTTTCAGTGCTGTGATTCCATGTTTCATCTGTTCATATTACTCAAGTATCACTCATCATCAAGTACTGAGGAAGTCTCTGGAGATGAAATTCAGATATGGTCATAGGAGTTTCATTTATGACACACACTGTAAGTGGTAGACCAATCAGAGCAGGAAGGGGATGTTGATGTTACTGAATCTGGTAATAAAGGTCAAAAGTGTTTGACCTTGGATGCATGAAAATGTATTGTAGAAGACCGCCAAAACAAAATTAGGAAGCTTTAAAATAGAGAAATAGAAAAAAATAACTTTTTTATTTTAAAATTCCGGCATTATTATTCTATTCTTCAGTGTCACATGATCCTCCAGAAAATATTTTAATATGTTGATGTGGTGATCAATAAACATTTATTATTATTATCACCATCATCATCAAGGGGTGCCCCCTAATAGTTAGAAACATTCAAATGTAAAATTTTAACTTGGTCAGTCACAGAAAAAAAAAATCCACAGGAAGCAGAGAAATCCACAGATGTGGTGGCAGACCATTACCAGATGGTCCTTGTAATGTCGTGCAGGAAATCCAAACGTTCACCTATCATTCATTGACCTCAAATATGGCTTATTTAAAAGATGCAAGTAGTAACTGCTTTACATGGCCGCTCACTTTATCTTTAAAAGTGTTCCCCAAAGGTGTATATCCAAGTGTTTGTGGAGAGTGTTGAAGCTAAAGTATTAGCACGCTTACTGTATGACATGGAGGCGCTGCCATTTTACTCATTTTTGGTCATACAAATAAGAAACTATAAAGGGTCTAGTGGTCTACTTTCAATGGTGTACACTTAAAAAAAAAAACGACCTTGTGACTTTGTAAAATGGAGTGCATCACAAAAATGAACCAAACTCACAGTTTGCTACTTGCCTCACCGACATAAGAATAATAATAAAAAAAAAACTAATACTCTCTGTTAATGTAATCCATAAGACAGGTGCATTTTCTCTAAAGGTGTGTCCACTGCACTGCAAAGATAGCGAATCAGCATTGTTCATCTTTGCAGCTGACACTGATTCAAAACTTTTTTCATTACTTTTGCTGGTGCTTTGCAGGAAGTTTTATGTACGCTTGAGTGTGGAATGGGCTATATAACTAGTAGTGTATGTCAGACTTTCAAATTTAACTTACCTGGAATCTTTTCCCAGGTTTGCAGGGTACAGAAATGTTTGATTCGCCTCCATTTCCACAACACATTTTGTGTTCAGATCCTTTTCTGTTGGGATAAAAAAAACACCTATGAAGCAAACAAATTTTTAAATGCCTGTTGTGCTTTATCATCTCAAAAGATTCAGGTTGTTGGAATATTAAAAAGGATCCAAAGCTAGCATCACTCTAAACACGTTGGTCCTATGTCTGTCCTTAGATAAGTCTAACAAGACAATCTTATGACCTACTGAGTTCCCAGCCATCCTGATTGTACAGAACAAAGGGTTGAAATCAATAGCAGGGGATTCACAACTTGGGGAGGACTGAATTCAGATCCGCATTCTGATACAGAGAGTTTTCCTTATATCACCCATCACTATTCTCACAGCTATGGAAAGAGTTCAGGGCATTCAAGTTTTACAGACTCATGCCCTCAGATATTAAAGGCCATTTAAGGATAATCAAATTATAATCTCCCTTGACAGGCTGTTAACTACATTAGCAAAAATCTGTAAAACTGAAGTGATACTACACATGCTAGATGTCATGGAGGAATCTTATTAATAGCATTTTATCAATGTTTTTTCCTTTTTTTTTCCAGCTTGAACCAACCAGTTCCAAATCTGGATTTATCCTAAACTGAAATTACTTCACTGTGAAAGTGCAAGAAACTCATCAACATTGACATTGACCTATTTTCATCAGCAAGATATACAAAATCAAACTACTATGAAGTCAAATGATACATTTCTGGAGTATAATTTACAGTAAACCATAAGATAGTCATTAAGGCTACTGGTCCCTGGAGGGATACTCTACGTACTTAAAATCAGATAAAGTATGATGGCAGGTACAGACCCAAAAATTAACTATAATTCATTTGAATACTGATTCTGACTTTGAATCTGCATTCTAGTTTCATATCTCAGGCTCCACAGTTCTCACAAGCTAAAATAATTCAAATTAATATTTCATGTCAACTTATTATTAGTTTATTTATAAAGTAGCCATGTATTAAGTGGGATAATGTATGACATTGACCACCATGCTTATTTTTGCAGCACGAACCAGGTGACCAGAAAATATGGCATACTAGGCTATATTGTCAATGTTTGCATCACATAATTTCATTTGAAAGAATGGAATAATTTGATTTAATTTAAGAAAAAATTGACTAAGTTGAATAGTTGGCAAACAATTATTTAAAAAAATAAATATACAATATTTACATATGTAAATAAGTAATAATAATAATAATAAATAGAATGACAAAAATAGCATGAATATTAAAGATGGAAATCAAAACATTAAAGATCAAAAGAAAACACATTAAACATGACCAAAAGATGTAGTAAAAACACAGCATTAGCTGTGCAGCTCAAATGACACTTCCATGAACTGGCAAGAAACTCTCCTCACACTGGCCATGTGCCATCGGGCACCCTTAATGTTGAGCCCTGGGATTAGCTCAGGTCTCACTTTCAGCTTGGCCTGAGGGACAACAGGAAGAACATGCAACACTTTCTCAGCAGCAGACTGTAGGTAAAAAGGCTTTCTGACACCAAATAAAGTTTCATAGTACAGTACAGTCAGCTGAAAGTTTATGATGCACAGACTAATGACAAACACAAGGCACGGCCTAATAGCAACACACCCAATACAACAGCAGGCCAAAGCATGTCTGAAACCAAACTCTCCTGCTGACAACAACAAGGAAGTGGAAAGCATCTGCAGCTGACTCAGAAATCCTTGGAGAGGATGCACTCCAAAGCCACACTAGCTGTAACAACTTCCTGTTAAAGCAGGAAACAACTGGTTTCCTCCCAGCATTGGTGGCCAATGTCCAATAAGGATCCCCATCTAGATTTACCACATCTTCATTCCAAAAATCTGAATTTCCTGCATTATGTCACTCAGGTAACAGAGATAAGCACATGTTATTTTGGCAACAGCCACGAACTGGAAAGACTGACAAAATCCTGAACACAATAACACAAAGACCAAGCAAATTATCATCTACTACAGTAAACAGAAGCAGTGACAATGCCCCGAAGCACATTTCCATAATTATTTGCTTCAGTTTATGGAAGTAAAACTATTAACAATGCATAGTTCAGTTAGTAACATGAAACTGTATTCTTCATGACATGCAAGAAGGGTGAGGTGGACTCAACTAATGTGTGGAAATGGTAAAACATTAACCTCCAAATCACTTTATCCACTTAAAATGTTTTGTGAAGTTCTCTTTACGGTCTTAGGACTGAATATGAACATTTTGTAGAAGGACCCAAACTCATTTGGCCATGGGAACCTGCTCAGTTATGCAACGTTGGCAAATAGTCCATTCAAACTCCCTTCCTGCCTTTGTCCAAAATAGAGAGAGAAAGACAGAGAGAGTGCAAGTAAAACAGAAAGTTAAGTCTTTCAAATACAAGGTCTACGGTATGCGTCATATGACACAGGATAGAAATAGTCTGAAGAATCTTTGAATTTGTAATATTACAGTAATGAGGGTACTTTAACAGTTCCAACAATACAAACGAAGACAGGGAATTCAAAAGGATATTTATGAGTCGGAAAGCTCACACAGGCTGTCAGCCGATGATCAGTGCTCGAGTCTTGTGACTTAATGTTACGCTCCAGTGGGACACGTGACCACATCCCTACAATGTAGCTAATATTTCACGCGTCGATGGATTTACCAAGACACACGTTCTCCCACGGCAAGACCTACTTTAATGTCAGCCGTTCATGTGAGAAACATGCATGCAAGTAATCATGCAAATAATCTTTAAGAAGAAAAGGTGAAAGGAAAAAAAGCAAACATGTATAACAAATTGGATGTCCTCAGATAAAAAGATGGATGAGAGAGAGACAGAAAGTTATATCATATTTACAGACTATTTACAAACTGGTAGTAGACATTATAACTTCAAGCAGTATGGCATGTTATAATTTCAAAAAATTATTATATAATTGTCATCTAATATGTAATTGCATGTATATTTTGTACTTTTAAAAATACACTTGTCACATGAAAGAATTTGATTAAAATGGCAAAAAACTAATATTCTGATGTTGAATGTTAATGTAGGCTACATTATACAGATAGATAGATAGATAGATAGATAGATAGATAGATAGATAGATAGATAGATAGATAGATAGATAGATAGATAGATAGATAGATAGATAGATAGATAGATAGATAGATAGATAGATAGATAGATAGATAGATAGATAGATAGATAGATAACTGAACTCACCTCTCCGGTTCATGGGCCGGACACGAACCGCCACCTTCACATTGGAGTTGTTCAAATTAGAGTCGCCCATGTTGTATGTCGATATATCCACGAGAAGACGTGTTATAAAACGACCGAAAAGCTTCCAGGCAGCCTCGAGTTCATAAAATAAAACTCATCTAGATATGCCTGTCACCGGAGTCCCGGATAATTCGTGATATCTGAAGCTTGTCGTGTCCAAAAATGGTCACCATCGTCCTTAATGGGTTGCTTTTCTGCGTTTTGAACGGCACAGTAAAAACATTGTCGTTTTAATAATGTATGAGAAAAGTTTATTGGAATGTCTTGACAGCTGGAGTTTTAACTGGATCAAAAACAGAGTCGAGAGCAAAGCCAACTCCCTCCTGGATTCCTGTCACATTCACACTGGGTCAAACTGCAAATGTCAAGACTTTTGTCCAGCAGGAAACCAAGCAACTAATAAGTAAGCAGCGTTTAAATAATTCATGCCTGGCTGTGACAGTCTAACTAAGTTACCACATTTTGCTTAAACATGGACGTTTTAAAAAAAAATGTTGCATTAAAAAAAAAATATATATATATATATACCTGAACTATTTAAATGGTGGTTTAAACTGAGTAAACTGCAGATATGTAACGTTATAGTGTCTATCCAATAATATTAATCAAATAAGATAATATTTGCAATACACATGACTATTAGACTAATGTTAGGCAGCCAAATGCAGATTTGTCAATGCAGCACTTTTAAGTTAACGTTAACGTTACATAATGGCAAACAAACCAGTAACGTTATCAGACAGAAAAAGACTGAATGTAAATGTCAATGACAGTGGAAAAACGTAAAAATCTGGCAGTTATTTCCAAAATCTGATCGCAAATTGTTGATTAAATGGTAGGAGATCCCAAAGTATCTGTTGCGGTTTTGTTGAATTTTGGTTTCTTTTCAAGCTGGATCCAACTTCATTAAAACAATGGTGCTGCTCTACATTCCCATCCAGCTCGGTAAGTTAAATCTTCAGGGTTAATATCCAATATCACGGAGACAAGACACGCGTATTTTATAGAATTAAGAAACCCAAGAAAAAGAAGACTGAACAGATTTAAGGACTCCAGCGTGGATGTCACGGTCGTAATAAGGAGCCGCTTTATTTCATGGCTGAGATCAGCATGAAGCCAGTGATGTTAACGGTGATCTATGACGCCCAGCGGAAGTTCGTCTTTCAAAGTAAAAGTCCCTGAAATAATAACAAAATAAAATATATATACTAATAAAATATAAATATATAAAATATATGGATACATCCACCTATAATTATAATTAGTATTATAAAATGAATAAAAAAACATCAGTTATGTAATACTTATTGTTGTGATTATTATAATAAGCCTTTTTAATTAAATGTAGATTTTTGTTGAGGCTGCGATCAGATGATCTCCTGGAACAGCCTTTCAACCTCCGATGAGGAAGAGCTGATTATGTTTGGAAGTTCGTGCCATTGAGATGAGGTCAGATATATTTCGGTATTTTCTCCCATTTAACCCCATCTTCTCAGTAGTTGTCCGTACCTCCGTAGCTGACAAAAATAAAATATAAAGTTGGATATTCCGAATGCTCACATAAACTCAGAACAGCAGAATATCTTTGGGAATAGAGGTTCTTCGATATTACTTATTTTGAGGAGGGTAAACACTGCCAACATATGTTGTACGTATACTGTTCTGGTAATACAAATAAGTGGTTTGAAACCCATTTAACGGTTTCTAATCATAATATTAGGTCTAGTTCTATATTTGTTCATGTTGTGCGACACCTCCTGGCCATAAGCACATTGAACCACGCACCGCATACAGAGCCCAATATTTTTTGTAGAGCACATAGAATATTTTAAATATTTATATATCTTTTTAGATATATTTATTTGCTTTACATATATTTTTACAACTCATTTGTCAGTATCAAAAAAGGCAAGTTTATTTATAAGACATTTCATACACAATAATTCAAAAAGCTTTATATATAATTTATTAAAATAATAAAATAAATAACAGTAATTAAAACAGTTTAGAATAAAAAATAAAATAATCAGAGCAGGATTAAAGTAATTAAAGCAGTTCAGTAAAAGTACTGCTGACGAAGGTGGTGCTGTCACGTGGTTGATATGGACCGATCACAGTTTGTAATGACTGGTTATTAAAATATTTGTTTATTTGTATATCGGATACCAACAGATGAGGCTTTTCTATAATGTAGACTTAAATTTGTATTTATTTGAGATAATGATTTGTCACACAGTTGACTGCATGTAATACTATTAAGTCCCACTAGAGGATGCTGAGTTCTCAAATAAAAACACCCAAAACAGACCAAAAGATATTTTTGTGAACTATCTAAATTTAAATTCTGTGGTCATTTACTCACCCTCACGTTGTTCCAAACCTGTAGGCTATAAATGTGTTTGTTTTGCTGAACACAAAAGAAGATATTTTAAATAATGTTTGTGACCAAACAGTTGTGGGGCACCATTGACTTATCGGGGGAAAATAATTTGGAAGTCAACGGTGCCCCACAACTGTTTGGTCACAAACATTATTCAAAATATCTTCTTTTGTGTTCAGCAAAACAAACACATTTATACAGGTTTGGAATAACTTGAGGGTGAGTAAATGATGACAGAATAAAATGTTTGGGTGAACTATATCGTTTTAATGTTGTACATTATCCATACATTTTAAATCACTATTATAAAATTACTATTCACTTATTTTAAAAGTATTTTGCATTTGTTTTGAAAAGTGAGCAAAATAATGATATTGTCAAAAAGTTCTAAAACAGCTTGGTCTATTTGTCATCAAGTTTTCTAGAAGCTGAGTTCTTGTACAATCACATTAACTGCACTTACATGAATACGTCTGTAACTGAAATGTCATGGTCCACCCTATAAAGGTTGAGAAAGTCTCATTTGACTGTCCTTGAAGTAAAAGAAAAAGGTTGTGCGCACATATTCATTCATCAATGTTGCAGTGAAAACATGTCTACTCAAGAACATAGGCAAGTCACAATATGGAGAAACCCGAACACAATTAATAAAGCTGAAATGCTAATACAATTTGACGTTCACTGATTGTATCATTTATTTAGAGTTGCTGCAATTGTGCAATTATTGGCAAAGACCCTATTAAATTCTAAATTAGATTTAGATCAGCTTACTAAACAAATCACATGCATTAATCAAATGTAAGCAAAATTCCACAGCGAAATTGAATCCTTGTGTTTTTTTTGTTTTTTTTTTCAGGATCTATGACTAAATCACTGCAGTCTGGGTACATACAGTGCACTTTGAAGCTTGGTAATTTAGTGTAAATGTTAGAGCGTGAGGGGTCTGACGGGGCCTGAGAGGGATCTCCTGTGATCTGTGTGACAAGAGGAGGGGCCTTCCAGGGGAAAGGGCATCTGCTTTGAATCCCACCACGCTGGCAGCCTACACCCCACTGCTGTATTTTCGTCTCCTATCAGACCTGAAGATACTATTAGATTAGATCAGCAAACCACATCCACTTCAGACCAATATTAATAAACTCCTTTATATTGCATATGGGTAAATATAATGCATATGGGACACTATGGGTAAATATTTTACATCCACTTCAGACCAATATTAATGAGCTCCTTTCCATTGCATGAGTAAATATGCATATGGGACTCTATGGGTAAATATTTGTTTATTGAATAAGGTTAGGGAAACCTCTAATCGTAAGGTCAAATGTGTGCTAAAAAACATAAAAGATTCATGGACAATAAAATGTGTGAGGAAATCTTAGTGTCTACACAATTATGTTTTTTTTTTTTTTCTCAGTCGCTTTGTCTTGAATTATTCTTAAAGGAGTAGCCTAGTTCACTTTTAAAAAAACTTTTGCTGATAAATTACTCACCCCCATGTCATCCAAGATATCCATGTCATTCTTTCTTCAGTCGAAAAGAAATGAAGGTTTTTGATGTAAACATTCCATAATGTATATTTTTCTCCATATAATGGACTTCAATGGGAACCAAACGGTTCAAAGTCCAAATGACAGTTTCAGTACAAACTGTTCGAAGGGCTTTAAACGATTCCAGACGATGAATAAGGGTCTTATAAAGAGATACGATCGCTCATTTAAAAAAAAAAAAAAATTAATAACAAAGTTTGTTTTATAAGCTCAAACGGTCGCCTTGCTCTGTTCTGTGATGCGCGTTCATGAATCTCCTGTTCGAATTCGTGAATCAAAATGAACAAATCTTTTTTCTTGTCATTTGGTTCATTCAACGAACGAAATGAACGAATTGACTTGGGAAAAGATTCCTTCATTTTGATAAATGAGTTCGAACAGGAGAGTCACGAACGCGCATCACAGAACAGAGCAAGGCGACCATTTGAGCTTAAACTTTTTTTTTTTTTAAATGACAGATCGTTTCGCGTAATAAGACCCTTATTCATCGTCTGAAGTCATTTAAAGCCCTTTGAACAGTTTGCAGTTTGCACTGAAACTGTCTTTTGGACCTTGAACCGTTTGGTTACCAGTAAAGTCCATTATATGGAGAAAAATGCTGGAATGTTTTCATCAAAAACCTTCATTTCTTTTTGACTGAAGAAAGAAAGACATGGACATCTTGGATGACATGGGGGTGAGTAAATTATCAGCCTAAAAGTTTTTTTTAAAAGTGAACTACTCCTTTAACATTTGCAAACCAGTAAGTGTAACTTATTGCTCGAAACAAAAACAGCACCACACAATGGACTACCTGCAAAAGACTGCAACTTTCTCAAAATCATTAGTTCATCTCTCAAATTTATGTCAGCGAACACTTCAGTGCCATCAGAATGACAAGCCCTTGTGTCATTTTTCACAAACTAGTCAAAATGTTTAGCCACATTGTCATTATAACAGTGTATTTTCAGATGAAAACTATGGCTATGATTTTGATGACAATGATTGAGACTGCACTTTTATCTATATGGCATGCATCGATTTAAACGGTACAAATTGACACATGATTGAATGTGGGATATTGATTGCAAGAGGCTGGACAGGATTCACAGTGACACTTTTACCATTGACCTGCAACAAATTACAGTATGTCATTGTTATAAGACAAGACTGTATATACTGCATATAGTGTACAATTTAATGCTTTGGTGCATTTCTCAGATCCCAACTGAAATAGGCCTATTTAAAATGACTTATTCAACCTCTAGTCACTTGTGCACCTCATAAAAGCAATTTCTGTTTGTTGAAAAGATTGCAAATGCTTAGCTACAACCATGCAATGTATTATGAACACGTGTCTGCTGTTTCCTACATTATCAATTGCTTATGACATGTTGATCAAAATATGTTCATCGCAAAATATGTTCATCGTCATTCAATGCAAAATAGTTGAACTATAACCTGTCAAGCATATTTTCTATACATTTTTATTAGACATTTTTGTAAATGTATCCTGAATTGATGAATTGCAGAGGTGAATTTTGCAACACAGTCTCATGAAGATGCGTATCTATACCACGAGTGTCATTTCTCGTGGCATTTATACGCCAAAAGTGTTTTTTTCGTTTATATGGTACGCACTAAAAAACCCTGGGTTAGGTTTAGGGGGGAGGGGGGTGGGGAGTTCGTGCGTATTATACGCAAAAAAGTGCGTATCATATGTACGCGAAAATCGCGTGCCAAATACACGCAAAAACTGTTTTTGGCGTATAAATGCCACGAGAAATGACATTCGTGCCATAGACACGAACTTTCATGAGATCGGGCTGGAATTTTGAATTTCACTAGTGATAGGAAGGAAATGTAAAGGGCTAGATCAACCAATAATCAACCAGTTCCCTAAAGAGCTCAGAGGTGCATCTCATGATGAAGCTTCATTATAGACAGAGCACAACAGTGTTACAAATTCTGACAATGGAAGAACAACAAGAAAACAAACAGGGTCAACAGCTGGGAAGAAGAAGAATAAGGATGTGTGGTGGAAGGGTACGGAGACAATGTAGAAGAGGTCAAGATTGTAGACACGCTTCTGATTAAATCAGGGCCACTATTGTGGACCATTGCTGCGATGTTCTACAATGATTGAGGACATGAATGATTTTCAGGCATTCAACTGCATCTTTCAACCCGTCTCATCCATTGTAAGGCCTTAATTGAGGACATGGTCCACAATAGTGATCCTTATAACATCAGAACGTGTCTACGTCATTTGCCTTATCTACCTCTTTCTCTGTTTAGCCTCCCCACGTTTCTAGCACATCCTTACTCCTCTTCTTTTTCCCGGCTATTGACCCTGTTTGTTTCCTTGTTCTTCCATTGTAATGAATTGCAACTGTATTAAGCTCTGTCTTTATTCTTTCTAAATTGAAGATTCGTGACATGCATCTCTGAGCTATTTTAGAGAACTGATTGATCGTTGGTTGATCTAATGCTTTACATTCTTCATTAGTGAAATTCAAGATTCATCTGCACAATTCACTTGAGCAAATCAGGACACGTGTACAAAAGTCTAATAGAAAAGTTAATAGATGTGACGCATTATGACTAGCTCAATCATTTTGCATTTAATGACATGACATGAACTAATGCCTATGTTTTTAGGGGGAAGACTATTACAGAGCACCAGAATGGGCTATTTTGACTTGGGTCACCATAGCAACGATCAACAACACTCTAGTCTAGTAACCGCATATCAATGTCCTAACAACCATTCAGAACAGCTTGGCAACCACATGGCAACCAATCACAAATCTCTAGTGTCATGGTGGCTAAATTTCGACACATTCAAACATCTAATTAGGACAATGTAAAAATGTATTTTGTTTTCGCATACTGCAAGCTAGCCATTCTCTGAGTTTGTTTTTCCTAACATTGTTTTTCCACACATTAAATGTTGCTCGGTCATGATGATGATTTAACTTAATAGCTTGATTATGAATTAGATAAACCATCAACTGTCAATAACAAACAAGTGTAAACACCCGCAATGGGAACTTTATGTTGTCTTTTCCTCGACTTAATTCATCTTTATTATGAAGGGCGATAAGGGACAGTATTCCATGTAGGCGAAGGTCTTCTGGATTACTGGCCCCAAGGCGGCTTATCGTGGGGGTTCGTTAAGATGACACGATTAAGATAATTGTTCCGGCAGCTAATCAGACGGAAGCGTGGCAGGCAGAGGGTTCGATTTCAGGGACGACACTTATCTTTACAGAGAGGGTTCAAAGGGGGTAGGTGGCATGGGTAATCAATTAACTGTTCCCCAGGCTTAGAGAAGTGCTGCTTATGAATGGTCCTGTCGACAACATTAGAGAGGACAAGATCTAAAGCAGAACATCGGACGATGAGAGCAAATGCTCTCGAATTAGGGTATAATTACTTTTCACACTTTCATAATTGTCTGCAAGTGTGATTATTTGCACTAGAGACATAAATGTAGGCTACACACTTTATCAAATATTTTCAGAATGCACAAAACAGACCTGTATGAATCATAACCCTGAGAAGGTTAAGCCAGAAGTAAAAAGGTGGAAATACACAGTACATCAGCAATTTTTTCCAAGAAGAAACTCAGAATTAAATGCAGTCTCCTGCCCTTCTTGCCCTGTAGAGAATGCAGACAGAGCTGCGCTGCTCCGTGTGTTAGATGACTCATACTGTGCCAGAGCAGGATTAGTAGATTGAAAATGGGTTTCCGGAAAATCGGGGGTGAGCAACCATCTTCTCTCACTCAGCACGACGTTAGGTTTCATTTCTCATCTTTGTCTTCTTTCTTTCTCTTCTCTAAAGGTTTCTTTTTTTTTCGCTTCATTTTGTGTGGTCAACTTTTAGCCTAAGAAGCGTCAATGTCAGGGAGGTGATAAATACAAACCAGATAGATAGATCTAGATAGATAGATGGCTATTTTTCTGGACAGAATGTTACAAGCCAACAAAATATATGGTTAAAATACATGCTGAGAATTTAATCAAATACATAACACAATCCATAAAACCATCTATCGATAAAAACAAATCAATGAAAATAAAAACAAATACAAAACAATAGCAGGACAGCCAGCAGGTATAGAGTATGTTGACAGAGCTGAGTACTAAATTAACCATTTCTTTACCGGATTCATATGCATCTAGTTCACTTATAGTTGCTGGAATAGTGTTCCCTTCTCGTACAGCTTTAACAGAAAAATCAGACTGGCTAAGATTCCTCCGTCTGAAAGGCACAATACAATCTCCTCTTAACGCACTTCTTGTGGAGCGATAAGCAGTTGTTATAATACCAACTGACTTTTATACTGCATACATTTTCATATTTACTCATATTTTCCTACCTCAGGAGATTATATATATATACACTCACCGGCCACTTTATTAGGTACCCCATGCTAGTAACGGGTTGGACCCCCTTTTGCCTTCAGAACTGCCTCAATTCTTCGTGGCAAAGATTCAACAAGGTGCTGGAAGCATTCCTCAGGGAGTTTGGTCCATATTGACATGATGGCATCACACAGTTGCCGCAGATTTGTCGGCTGCACATCCATGATGCGAATCTCCCATTCCACCACATCCCAAAGATGCTCTATTGGATTGAGATCTGGTGACTGTGGAGGCCATTTGAGTACAGCGAACTCATTGTCATGTTCAAGAAACCAGTCTGAGATGATTCCAGCTTTATGACATGGCGCATTATCCTGCTGAAAGTAGCCATCAGAAGTTGGGTACATTGTGGTCATAAAGGGATGGACATGGTCAGCAACAATACTCAGGTAGGCTGTGGCGTTGCAACGATGCTCAATTGGTATCAAGGGGCCCAAAGAGTGCCAAGAAAATATTCCCCACACCATGACACCACCACCACCAGCCTGAACCGTTGATACAAGGCAGGATGGATCCATGCTTTCATGTTGTAGACGCCAAATTCTGACCCTACCATCCGAATGTCGCAGCAGAAATCGAGACTCATCAGACCAGGCAACGTTTTTCCAATCTTCTATTGTCCAATTTCGATGAGCTTGTGCAAATTGTAACCTCAGTTTCCTGTTCTTAGCTGAAAGGAGTGGCACCCGGTGTGGTCTTCTGCTGCTGTAGCCCATCTGCCTCAAAGTTCGACGTACTGTGCGTTCAGAGATGCTCTTCTGCCCACCTTGGTTGTAACGGGTGGTTATTTGAGTCACTGTTGCCCTTCTATCAGCTCGAACCAGTCTGGCCATTCTCCTCTGACCTCTGGCATCAACAAGGCATTTCCGCCCACAGAACTGCCGCTCACTGGATGTTTTTTCGTTTTCGGACCATTCTCTGTAAACCCTAGAGATGGTTGTGCGTGAAAATCCCAGTAGATTAGCAGTTTCTGAAATACTCAGACCAGCCCTTCTGGCATCAAATCACCTTTCTTCCCCATACTGATGCTCGGTTTGAACTGCAGGAGATTGTCTTGACCATGTCTACATGCCTAAATGCACTGAGTTGCCGCCATGTGATTGGCTGCTTAGAAATTAAGTGTTAACGAGCAGTTGGACAGGTGTACCTAATAAAGTGGCCGGTGAGTGTATATATATATATGAAGAGTTCAGATGCAAAAGCCTCTAAATGCCATTTGAAATTTTATTCTAAAATGACCATTTTTATCAAGCTTGTATATTTAAGTTCAGTAATTTCACTTAATGACAATTAATAGGTCATCTTCATTGCCATTTAAGTGAAATTACTGAATTTAAATATACAAGCTTGATAAAAATGATCATTTTAGAAGAAAATTTCAAATGGCACTTAGAGGCTTTTGCATCTGAACTCTTCATATATATATATTTAAATATTAAACAATGATGAAAGTGTACCAGTTTCAAGAACTTTAAGGGCCCTATCATTTTTCACATCATGCGCCATGTTGTTTAAATAGCAAGTGCATTTGCGTGCCCATGGCCAACAAATCCCTAGTCTAAAGTCAATGGTGCAGTATTTTTATTTTTATTTAAAGGGTACATTAATATGCGCCTATGGGAGGGTGCACAACACACTTACTATACTTAATACACACACAGGGACACACAGCAGCACACAAGCTAAAAATGAAAGGATTACAGTGTAAAAGATTAATATTGTTTACATAAAGATATGGTGGAATTTAGCTTGTCCCGTAGATGGTCTGCTTGTGAGCTTTAACCTTGCGCACAAGCAGATCCGTTTGCTCTCTGGAGACGCGTTCAGTCTCAGGAATGGGACATGACACTCCTATTGGTTTATTGCACGTTATCCAAAACACACCCATTACTCATTAAGAGAATAGGGACAACCCTTTCAGACTATGCACACGACCATTTTTCCCATCGTTAACCTAGCAAAAGTGGATTCAGACACGGCCTAAGTGCACTTGCGCCGTGCCCTTAAGACCATGCGCTTAGATTTTTAAAATAGGGCCTTAAGTGTAAGTTTGTATAAAGACTCTAATGGTTTTAGAGTCACTGAACTCGCCTGAGACCAGGTTGTTAAACAATGAAAAATGGGAGAAATAACCATAGAATGCATAAACATCTTTGCTGCCTCTAACAACAATCTCTAGTGAGGCTAAAATTGTAAAGATTAAGCTTAACCTGCTTTTTAACCTCAGCTTTAAATGTAAGTTTAGAATTGATCAACATTCCAAGGTTCTCATTTATATTGAGAAACTACCTGCAGTCTCATCCCTGACACAAAAACAACTGGCTCTTTACTGATACTGTTTGACTGAAAAAAACAAACATACTGTTTTAGATATTTACTTGCAAGCAATTTTCCTTTTAACCATACCAATACATAACTATACAATTTGTAAGTTTATTAGCAACTTGTGTCAACCTATTACCATGTAAAAAATTACATTATCATCCGCATACATTTGATAATCCAGGTCATACAGAGTTGTCATTCAAAATGAAGATAATTTATACGTAAACCAAAAAACAATGGACCCAAAATAGATCCCGAAATAGGAACACCAGATGTACATAAATCAGTTGATTGATGATTTTGTTCTCGATCACACTGAGAACTATCTGAGATGATTCTATCCAATTGAGTGAAAAGATAAATTAAAACTAGATAACTTAGACATGAGTATTCTATTATTAACAATCAAGAAACACGGCTCCAACCACACCACCTTTATCTAAGAATTGTAATATTGTTACCAAAACACTCTTGAGAGTTATCATGACAGAAATTCCATTTTGGCAGTATAGCACCTCCACAGAACTGAATAGAGTCATTGTTCAGATCAATTCAGTTCAATGATGTTTCAAATCAAACACAGTTCAATACTGTTTCAACGTTTATCAATTATAAAATGAGTTCAATACAGCTATAAGCGGCTCTAGAGTCATTATCCAGCTCAATTTAATTATTGTTTTTTTCCTCATTCAATATGATACAATGTTGAAAATAATTGAAAATAATTATAAAATTTTCATTGCAAATATTTATATTTATTATATTATATTTTAGCTTTTTTTTTTTTTAAATGTAATATGGCCCAGATATTTCATTGGTTGACCTTTTATCTTTTATGGATTATACATTTTACAATTTTTCAGTTACTTTTACTTTAGTGTGATCACATTATCTTTCAGTTTTCCATAACTGAATAGCAGTTCAATTCTAAGGTTTGTGTTTGATGCATTAAAACACCTGCTGCATTTGTGGATTTTAAAAGAGATGCTGTACACATGGAGCTCTAGGGGTGCAGGTGTTGTTTTTATGGTCCTTTTCTAATGAGTCCTGTGGCAGAATATAGTTTCACATTATGCAGGAGTCAAATGAATTGAGCATGTTTATGGGGAGGAGTCATTGCCTATGACAAAGAATCTCATCTGGGCCTTTACCATACGCAAAATGACTCAAATTAGATTGTGGGTGATGTAGGCTCTACTAAATCCAGTGAGTAGCCTTCTGGGTATTTTTCTTATTCTGGTCATATTGAATGAGGAAATGGAGAAGTTATGGTGTAATTTGATATTTGGCTCATAAGAGTTGGGCAAATTTAAAATCAACAGCAAGTTTTGTCTTTTTAATGCTGAATAAACATAATATTTACCAGAATTTCTTAATAAATGTGCCATTCCCATTTATTTCATATACTACATTAAGTATGGAATTCATACAAGTTGAAAATAATAATAATAACAACAACAACAACAACAGTGAATTGTATTAGTACTATTCTGTTTGACATTTTAAGTTTATTTTACCATTTTAAATGCTTTGAGCTTAAAGGTTAGTGTAAAATAGTCAATAATGGACTTTAATTTCATCCATGTAGTCAAAAAATGTATTTTAGAAAAATCAGACTATTCATTTTAAAGGGAAAATGTCTGTAAGACAAAAAAATATATTTATATGTATCTTCATTATATCAGTATAAGTCATGGGGACACAAGTGGCTCCGTTTCCCGTTAATGACCTAACAGCAGATGCAGTATCAGTGCCCAAAAGAGCCTCAGGTCAACTGAGAGTAGCTCTGGAAATTCACTTTTCTCTTGGACATGGCACCTTTCCTTCAGCAGTTTATCTATCTTCCCTTGACCAGGTGCACGGAGCAATAGGGCAGCTCTCTCCATCAACCAAGTTCAAACCTCAAACTGCTTTTCTAGTGAATCACTGCAGTGGTAAAGAAATCCCATTAAGAGTTTGCCAGTTAGCACACTCCATCAATCTTACTTGTAGAAAGAAGGAAGCCAAAGTGTGTGAAAGGCAAGTGAATGATAGTTGGACACAAGGCCATTGCGTTCAACCTTAAAAAGTCTAAAAGGAACGCCAGATACTATTTGCTTTAAATGTTTTTCTTTCTAAACAAGCTGAAATATATTCAAATATTCTTTCAAATATCAGAGTAAAGAGTGAAGGGAAATTGTCAGACACCCAAGACGTCCTCTACACTGCCTGCAGCTTGAGATCATCGTCAAGCTGCAACAGGCAATGATAAGAGACGCCATTGACATCTTATTGATCCGGCCTCATCTCATTGATTTGACTCCCGTCATGTGCGTCACAGAGGGACAGAAACCTTTGGATCTGTCAGTCTTTCTGCTCCTGCTGGCCCACGGGAGAGCAACAGTGGTAACAAAATAATTAACAGCACAAAAAAATCAAAATAAAACAATTTCTAAATACCGTTACAGAGACTTTTGCCATATAAATATTACACTGCAAATAAATCTTGTGTAAAATTGATAACATGATTATTTTTGAGTGCCATTTTTTTTGGTTATTTTAAGTGCATTGTCTATAAAAACCAAGAACTTTGCACTACGAATTATTGCAAAAGTTTCTGCGAGTGTAAATGGAATAAAGGAAACTCGCATGGCTAGAGCTCAGACTGCACTGTGCTTGGCAGACGTGCACAGCAGCAGAGAAAACGCTGTGATCTGTTCTGTTCAGTGACGTCTATGAGCATGTGACTACAAGACCACTTCAAAAAGTCACATTTATTTCGGGATTGTAATGTATGCACATCTAAAGGTTAAACTACAATGAGACACTAGCATAGCTCTAAAAGTCATATTATTAGTATCTAGCCTATCCAAGTTATTTCTTTTCCAAAGAGAGAGATGTACACCTGTGTGTTTACTGTTTACTTAGCTGTTTGGTGACAAAATCCCTAGAACTTAATTAAATGAAACAAAAATTTACTTACGGTGTTGAGACCTAAAAGCCCCATACAGAAAGACCTACAGTAAATAGCAGAAACCAATCACGGTTAGGATCAAGTTTAAGGAATAGAAAATATATACATTTACAAGGTAAAACCTCTTTTTCTGTGTTTTGTATTGAAGACTACTCAATATTAAAAATAAATCAAATAAATAAAAATAACATTCATAATTAAATTAAGCATTTGCGAAATGCTACTGTTTGCTAGTCCTTGAGGTGGACTCCATTTTGAGAAGTATAATTCAAGGCCACAACCACAATGATGTTTAAGTCTCGCAGGCCCCAGACGGCTGCCATCTGTGTCGCCAGCAGAAATGTTTTTGACCCCAATTAGCTCCCCTGTCTCTCCCTAGCACCTCAATGACAGTCTCCTCCACCACACGCAGACAGGTCCTTGCTTTACAAGTCCGGTGTGAGTTAACAAACAGGTTAACTCTCCTCTTACGAAAAAAAAAAAATTATTCTAATATCTGAGGGTTTGAAGGTGAGTAGCTTTGAACACGGAGCAATCTGATCAAATTCTAACCTCATAGTTAGTAGGTACAACAACCACAAGGTTAAATATGCCCTTTGATTTTTACCAAAACACTAAATAGCAATTAACATTATCACAGCACTTGTACAAACACTGTTTGAGACTATGCAGTCTGGCCAAATTCAGATTAATGAGGTCATCAGCTGAAATACAAGACATCAAATCTGTCTTGTAGAGGCAATTTAATTTAATGTATGTGTATTTTTTGAAATGTAGTTTTCAATATTCAATACAAATAATCTATTTTTCAATTGTCCAATTTTAAGGCCAGAAAAAAAAGCCTAAACCTTGCCTGATAGTTTCCCTTACCATTTGCAAATCTACATGCTGCTTGAGTGACATCTCTGCAATTATGTTAATGGAGTAATTACACTTTTTAACTTGTTTTTTTTACACTGATAAGCATGTTATTTTTGTATTGCTTTCTATCTTGCACTCTCTAAATTTGAAGGCAGCACCTCGACCCTCACCAGCTGTCCATCATTACTGTGTTTAGTAAGCCAGTTAATAGACTGCCTCTCGGATCACAGGTCAGCCACTCGAATGTTTTAACTGAACAGTCTCAATTTTTTTGTAAGTTTCTGAGAGGAATTCCTTTCGCAGACATGGTAAACAGACAGAAATGCATGACTGATTCACTTGTTAAATCCAGTTGAAATAAACGTAAACATAATTATTTGCATCCCTTAAGCCGCGTGTCCACCAAAGCATTATTTTCTTGTGGCTAGTGTGTTTCCAATTGTTTTCAGTGGGAGCGCTGCGAGTCTATTTCACACCGAAGCATTGAGCGCTCAGCGTTTTTTTTTTTTTTTACAGATTGCCGAGAGTTGAAGAATGTTCAACTTTGGGTAAAACATAGTGCTCATCACGGTCACTTCTTACTCAGCTGTCCAATCACAGAGGAGGAGGGGCGGAACAAATACAACCCTGACCAACCGCCACATCCTGCTTGTACAACGTAAACAGATAACAGTAAGCATAATAAAATAAGAGCCAGAGCAAATACTACTAAAATTGATATTTTTATGTAGAAACAATACATAAACAAAGTACTATATGTGAAATGAGATACTAGTAACACTTCAGCGGATATTCCGTATCATAGTAAGCAATGCGTTTCAATTGAAAAAACATCCCAGATTGCACACATAAGTCTGCAAGATGTCTGTTAAAGATCACGTCATCTAGCATAGCTATTTACTAACATCTTTAAAGAGATACTCCACTTTTTTTTTTTTTTTTGGAAATAGCCTCATTTTACCACCCCAGAGTTAAACAGTTGAGTTTTACCGTTTTCAAATCCATTCAGCCGATTTTTTGATATTTAGAAGAATATCAGTAACAAGACAGTTTCTGGTCTCATTGACTTCCATAGCTGGAAAAAAAAAATATACTATGGAAGTCAATGAGACCAGAAACTGTCTGGTTACTGATATTCTTCTAAATATATAAAAAAAAAATCGGCTGAATACATTAGAAAACGGTAAAACCCAACTGTTTAACCAGCGCAGTCTCATCCCAAGACGTCATACAACTGACGTTTTTGACCATACGTCAACATCCGATGTTTTAGGGTACCCTTTAACGTCAGTTAGATGATGCTATCTAATCCTAACCCTACCCCAGACCTAAACCTATACCCGTGTCATCTAACTGACGTTAAAGGTAAAGCGTCAGTTGAATGACGCCCCAGGATCGTCATCTAACTGACGTTAAAAGGTACCCTAAAACGTCGGATGTTGACGTATGGTCAAAAGCGTCAGTTAGTTGACGTCTTGGGATGAGACTGTGTTAGTTTAACTCTGAGGGAGTGGTAAAATGAGCCTATGTCAGTTTAACATGCATTTTAAATCATTACATCTTAAAGACATCTTCTAAACGTCTATTTGGCATCTGACAGGAAACGACTTGTGTTGCAGATGAGCAATCACATTGCGCTGCAAAAACTATCAAGAGTCCACAGCTAGGCGTTTTCAGCTGGCTAAAAACACTACAGCCTTAAAGTTAACCCTTTTTTAGTCCGCCCCAAGACCAAATACTTTAACATTACCATATATAACAAAATGCTGAACCATTTCAAGAATTGTCATGTTTGAACAAATCTGGTATTTCCTGATATGTGGAATAGCTACAAAAAGAAAAATGCACTTTGTTGCTTAATAAATCTATAATCATCACACCACTCATGTTGATTTCAGCTTCAACTGATCATCTTAAACCCATTCGCTCTCTCACACATCACAGAGTTTTATTTCCTTTTTGGGATTATTCCCCTCACAGACCTCGTCTTGTAGCCTCTGCAGAGCAGCAACAGAACAGTAAAATGCATAAAAATGCTTTCAAGTCTGTCAGCTGCTGAGTTCAGTCAATTGGGAGTATTTATCATGGGGGTGCTTTCTATCTTTAGAAACCCTATCAACACGTCAGAGTGTTCAGGACAAGCGTCTACAGATCTCTGTCATTGTCCATGTCTCCCGGCCAGGACGGAACGAGAACTGGTGCGTCCACTCGATTCAGTGAGCTGATGATTGCCTCAGTGAGAGAAAGGCCCACGTTACATTTCAAATGAAAGATTCAGTCAAGGAGAACAAGTTAAAACAAAGCTTTTTGTTCAATTTCATCACAACAGAGAAATCATCTGTTCAATGCAGTTACACCCCGAATAGAATGTTTCAACTATAAAGTCACAAACACTGGCTTTCTTATTCTACAGTATATGTATTCATTTCAAACACAGTTTGTCTACCCAAATCCTTCCAGTATCCAAAGGGCATATTTCTCGAGCTGTTTATCAGCAGGAGACATCCAGTGATTCATTTCCCATTGTTATTTCTCGTCTCATATTTTCCTTGTTTCCAATAGCCTATTATGCTTCCATTACTGCTTTTGTGGCACCACATGTCGCAAACAATATGACATACAGCTCCTGAAGCTAAAAGCCATAAACGATTAGCCACCTGAAATATGATTAGCAATAAAACCAAGATAGTCTTCAATATCTATTCAATATGTCTGCTGCACTCATTCAGAGGATAATGGTGATGAAGGATAAATGCATGTTCATATTCATCTCTCAGGGTCACTGAGGTTATTGGTAATAAAAATTCCCAAGCCAATGGTGTTCAGACCCAATCTAAAATGGAATGTCTTAAAGGGATAGTTCACCCAAAGATGAAAATTCTGTCATCATTTACTCACCCTCGTGTTTCTTCAGTGGAGTCAGTGGACACTGGGGGTGTGCAAAAAAAGCGATTCACATTTGAATCGCGATTCAATCTTTAACGATTCAGAATCGATTCATAGAATTCCAAAAATCGATTCATATAGGCTATATTTTTTTAATGGCGTGCAGGGGCGGAGTGGCAATCGGGTGAGTCGGGACTTTTACCGGTGGTCCGGTAGTGTTTCTATGGTTTCGAGGCTGCGAGGGCCGGTCTGATAAATAGTTATTGCAAGTTCTTGCCGCTCGCTGGTCAAACTGTGCAGCCACTCTGCTCAACCCGTAAATAAATGCATCGATCCGCAGATCTTATGTTTGAGTTCTGTAGATCTTTTGCCAAGCGTGTCAGAGGTTACCGGTTCTAAACCGCACTCGTATAGTTTTTTCTCTCTCTCATCAAAATCGAATATGTTCATCACGTTTGTGTGCATTTTATTTTGTGATTTCACCGGAGTCTCCACAACGCCGATAGATTGAAGCGCGTGTCCGAGAGAAGACTGCGCGAGCCACAGAGCATATGGCCACAGAGAACCATAGACAGTAAAAGAGAACACTGTATCCATGACACTGATCGCAGCGGACACGAGCGCTCTGCTTGATTTCAAAAACAACAGGTCTCTTATTTAATAGCGAACTAAATGAATGCTCTGCTAGTTAATTGGAGATACCCGCAAATTACGCACCTATGAACGACTTCACTGGATCTAAACAAATCAATCTAACCATAGATGTTACCAGTAGCGGTGGCTTTTTTAAATCTATTTAAAATATTTTTGCAAGGGTTCTATGAAATTAGTATATATTTTTAGGAAGTTCAATGTGTCCAGTCGAGTTCACATTTCAACAGTCAACCAGGTAGCTGAAGTAGGCCTACTCCTTAAACCACATTTAGCATAATTGTTTGTTTGATCTGACTACAGCACTTTAAAGCTAAATGTAAAAGCTTTTTATTTAAGTTTTATTTTAAACTTGAATTAAATGTATTTAAAAGCTGGCCAAAGCTTGGCACTTCGCACTTTTTAGTTGCAAAAGTTTTTATTTTTGTATGAAGACCAGCCCATTCTCACTCCCAAGGCGTCACCTAACTGACGCCTTGGGAAGCATTTGACCATGCTTCAATATCTGACGCTTTAGGCGCCCTTTAGCGTCAGTTAGATGACGCCCTAAGATCGCGTGTACCCTACCCCCACCCCATACCTAAACCTAACCGCGTCCTCTGACTGACGCTTTTCTTTAGCGTCAGTAAGATGACGCCGTAGGATCGCGTCATGTAAGTGACGCTAAAGGGCGCCTAAAACGTCAAATATTGAAGCATGGTCAAAGGTGACGCCTTGGGGTGAGAATGTGTTGTGAAGACATATAAAGTAATATCAGACTTTTCTTTTAAATTATGTCTACTGCAATCAATCACATAGGAAAAAGTAAACTACATTTATATAGACCTGCGAATCGTTTTTTGAATCGAGAATCGTTTTTGAATCGAAAATCGATTTTGAATCGAATCTTGAGACAAAAAAAATCGGTATCGAATCGAATAGTGACATTTTCTGAATCGTGCACCCCTAGTGGACACTGGGGTCCAAACAACACTAAACACCAGTGATTTCTGGAATCATATCGCACGATTATGAGTTGAAATTTAACATTAAATTTAAAACATGAAATTTGTGTCAAGCACAAATAAAAGCAGTAGGCTATAGTACCGTAAGCATAACCAGCCCGTTCTCATCCCAAGGCGCCAAATACTGACGCTTTTGACAATGCGTACACATCCAATGCACATGGCACCCTTTAGCGTCAATATCAGACGCAGATGTATATATGGGCCAAAAGGCGCCTCCTAGTGGTCTAACCCTAACCATACCCCAGACCTAAACCTACCCATAACTGAAGCGTGCTACTCCTACATCAAAAGTCGGGTACAAGTCATGTAACTCTGTTAGTGAGTCCAGTGTTGTCTAGTTCATGTTTATATTCGCATCTATGTCATGTTCTTGGTCAAGATTACTTCAGTTATTGTTTTGTTTTTAGTTTTTTTCACCTTGGACTACTTTCAATAAAGCTGCACGTGGGTTAATAAAACTTGCTTTCAGTGGACTGAATGTTACAGAGGGTTGCATTATCTCTTTTTTTTTTCTCGTCAAAAACTTGCCTGGCATAGTTCCTCTGGGAGGCATTATGGAAAGGCAAATAAATGATAGCCAGCCACACTGGCCCACAAGATGTATTTACGCATACAATTATCAATTATGGTCAAGTCTAATGGAGCTTCTGAATTCCTTCTCACATGAACCACAGATTTCATTTGCCTCTGATGCTACAGCGTTGTTAGCGGCCAACATCTACAATACATTTTAAATGAGGATAAAAAAAAGTAATTATGTCACAATCCTGAAAGGCTTTTCCTTTTAAGATTCTGAATCAGCGGCAGAACGAATTGATTAAGAAGTCGTGCTCAAAAGGGCTTTTTTTCTCTTTAAGGAGGGAATCCCCATAAGCCTGTTGTGATTTCCTCCATTATTCTTAACTGGCTTATCTAGTTAAGAACTTTACTTTAGGATAAGTGGAGCACTGAAAGGGGTCGGTGAGTGCGAAAGTATTGAGTTGTACACTTTAGATGCACAATCAAACACTTCCATTGTCACTCAGAACATCTGTCAACACTAGAGAACTGGAAATGTGTGGAAATCACGATGGGTCCATTAACTAAATGGACAGAGGGTGGCTGTGGTAAAATAATAAATGGGGAGTGTGTTAGAGAGACATGAGGGGGCTGGGACAGTAACCTTTGGGCTTTTTATTGGAATGAGATGACACACTCGAGCAGCTCTTAAATGAATGGCATCTGTAGTGCGTCTCTTCTGCTGAGAGGGTTGCCCTTTTCCTTGCAGAATAGTCCAACTGAAAATGAAACACTGCTCTTCCCTCTGAGCACCTCAGAGTCATCCTTCCAGCCTCGCCATGCCCCTGCCAGATGTGGCATCAATGCGCTTTTTTTAATCGAACTGTAATGTTGGGTTTGACCCGAGTTCCGACACTGGAGAAACTTCCTGTTCCAAACATTAGCTTCAGTTTCAAAGAAAGACTTAATAGCTTTTTTGAATTGCGTCATTGTCCAAATGACACAATTTCATTACGACAAGCCTTGGATAGCCTCGTATAGAAAATTCTCCAAACGCAATTACCAACATTCTTATCATTGTTATTGTCCCATTTGAGGATTCTAATGTTCATTGGTTCTTTTTGAAGAGTCGTCTCTGAGCAGTTAATTATTTAATAATTTTCAATGTCCACGCACCAAGCATGCGAACAAGCCATACTTCCATATTTCCTCGCTCTGTTGCACTTACAGAGATTGCCGTTTTAGAAATTACACCCAAATTGCTCTCGGCTTTCCGGCTAGATAACACCGACCCAAGGACCTCATATTCGACGTGGAGGATTTCCTTGTATCACCTTAAATGAGAAAGACAGGGGTCTTAAAGTGGACTTATCAAGAATGTACAGAGAAAATTTCACAGTTGGCCTAGCAGCATATAAACACACACACACACACAGTTACTGGTCCTTCACAGTTAAAAAAAATAAAATACAACACCATTTTGGGATTTTCATATTATACATTGCAATTTCTGTGGCTCAAAACTGTGCTAAAGGAAAGCTGATGTAATTTCTTCCGTACTTATAATGATTAGGCTATGATTTATTATAATAAAAATAATACCCACAGTTTGTCTATCACAGTTCATCCTGCTCTTCTGTTTTCTAATGATTAGGGTTTAAATGACGAGTTTGTGAAAACAAAATTGTTAAACAGCCAAGGACATTACAAAAATCCATGTAAAGCCCCTTTCACACAGCGCGCTGATCCCAGGAAATTGCTAGAACGCCTTCTGTGTGAACGCAAACATGACCCGGGATTGATACCGGCATCGATGCTGGGGTGGGGACGTAGTAACATTGCCGGGATCAGTCCCGGAACACGCGCTGTGTGAACAAAAGCCAGGACCAATGCCGTGAGGGGGTGTCATAGTGATGACGCTTGTGCCATTGCGCGACTCTGTTGCTTTTAGAAGAAAGTTTGTGTTCGTCATCAACAAAGAAAGAGGAACAAATGTCTGCAAACTGGAACGAAGCAGAGACCAGGAGCTCCTCACTATCCGCGCTGAAGCTGAGATCATTCACCATGCAGCTTTGCGGAACGGTATGCGCTCGTACATGTTTTCGACGCGTACGTTACACATCTCATCCTGACGTCATGTGTCTTTCCGGGATCTTTCCGGGTTGTGTGTGAATGCACTCACAGATCTCGGCAAATCACTGGCAGTGTGAATGAACCGAAATCAAACAATCCCGGGACAAATGCCAGGTCACATTATCCGTGTATTTTCTGGAATCTCTGTGTGAAAGGGGCTTGAGAAAAATCTTATGGAATAGCATACTAGCACACTACTCTTACTATTTCTGCTATAATATTATGTTTATGAATGCTTATTTACTGACTCTGCCCTTTTTTAAGCCAATCAAGTGACCTGTAAAAAATGTGTAATTAATCACTCTGGAGCTGCAGGAAATGTCATAAATACATCCGACAGAAACCGGAGGGGGAAATCAATTTCATGCTTTAAAGAGTCATGCTTTAAAAGAGAAAGTAAATCACTGGTAAAATATACTGATATTATGGAAATTTGTAACAATAAATTAAAATGATTATATATATATATATATATATATATATATATAATTTTTTTCAATAAATTATATATATATATATATATATAATTTTTTTCAATAAATTATATATATATATATATATATATATATATATATATATATATATATATATATATATATATATTATGTTAAAATTCATTCCTACACACACACACAATCCATTTTTTGAATCCTTGCTTGATTGGACTACCACATGTTGTATTAAAATGCTAAAAAGCATGCTTCTGATATGACAACTACTCGCTAAATTAAACATGCAATGCGATAAGGTCATCATCATTTATAATCAAAATAGTAGGCAGAGGGCCGTGTATGCTGCACATTTTTCATTATATTCAATTCAGAAAATAATCCCATACATGCCAACAATCCCAAAGACTGAATTATTTAGAAACTCATGTCAAAAATAAGCATGTGTGTTGTACAGCCAATTCTTTTTACAAACACCTCTCTCAGATGAACTGAGATTCATTCTCATGCGACAAATTGTTAATCACACGGAACGGAAGTGACTACCATGCCAATAGTTTGGCATATTAATGACTCCAAAAAAGAATTAAATGCCTTTTGTTTTTTCACAAACCGTCTGGATCTACTATAAGTGATCGAGTCAATGAATTCCTTCTGAAATTCCCTGATTGGATCGCAGTCTCAAACACCTGCAGAAAGAGAGATAAGCTACTTATCTTCGCAATGTTCCAAACCCCAGTGTTTCCGCGGCCTTTCACATTGGATTACGGGGAAACACAAAAAATATAATTGCTCGTTTACTGTCATAATTACAGCATCGCAGAGCTTGGCAAAGGTTTTCAGTAACAGCATTGTTAAATGCAAATCAAAATTGTCAAATAAACTAAAGCAATGATGAGATTCGTGCTGATATATTTTAGTTTGTTTCATTGTGCAAACTGTTCTGCTGTTTTCTTTAAATATGAGGTAGGTAGCACAATGTGCCCCTTCGAAAAGTCTGTCATTCCTCCATAAATGAGCTGCAACTCCTAATGGCTATTTAATTAGCAGCTAAAATGACTGAAATAATGAAAGGGATTTTTCATGGCTTGACCGTCAAATGAATGCATTCATTTACACCATTACACAATGTTTATAAGTTAACATACCACTTGCAAAATCTATAAGATGCTTTACATACATTTTTTTTACATAATATAAATCAAATGTTTTACTGCACTCACTGTAAACTGCATAACACACACAACAAAATAATAACAAAATTTACCCAAATTATCCTGTTGTAGCCACTGAAGAACTCGAATGTGCAGAGAATGCTGGGAAACCAAAGACCTGCTTAAAGAACCTTGAAGAATTTTATCACTTTTTATTTGTCTTGAAAAAATAAATAAATAATTAAATTGAAAATATATAAATAACAAATAAAATTACAATTACAATTACAGCTTTATCTGAGGAATGTACAGTGTACAAAGATCGAATGGTCTTCTAGTTAGAAAACGTGGTCTAACCAAACGTTAAGTTCTCCTCACATGTCTTGCAGCATTTGTTTTGGCTCCACAAGCCGAATGTTGAGCATCATACAGGCAGTCATTTGGCAGAAAAGCTCTCTGACTAAATAAATATGTGGATTCGTTGCACAATGGTGATTCATTTTCAAGGAGATTTTGTATGACTGGCTGCCTTCCATGATGTATCATTGGTGACAACAGTCAGCTGTGATGCTGTATGATTAATTAAATGAGCATAGGCTTACTGTGAGCAGTAATATTACTAATATTTAGTTCGACAACATTAGTTCACAGTTTCATTGTATGGAACCGTTCATGTCATTTTGTGTAATATAATCAATGAATGACCTGTCAAAGTGACAAATTCCCTTTTATTTTATATATATTTATTAGTAGAGTTTATTAAAGCAAGCACCAATATTTTTTCAAGTAGCCTATCAAAATTTGGATCACAATTCGGCATGCACTGTTTGTGGGATCAAATCATTCACAACTTAAAAGAAATAGGCTCGTGATTTTCGCTGTAGGTAATAAAACAGATGAACAAATCCCATAGACTTGCACTGAATGAGAGATTTAACCATTCCAATTTGTGTCAATCCGGCCCACACTGTAAAAAATATTGTTGGTTTAACTTAAAAAAAAATAAGTAATCTAGTTGCCTTACAAAAAGTTTAGTGAAATGGGAAAATTGAGTTAATACAATAAAGGAGATTGATTTAATCATCAGAAACTCAAAATATTATGTTATCTGAATTACATTATCTAAGTTGATTTAACAAAAGAAAACATGTTGTGATTACAAATCATGGTTTCATTTTCCACTGTGGGACTGATACTGGAGCTCTTTGGAATGTAATACAAATGTGTCAGTCGTTGTGTTATGCAAGAGTTTACAGACATGAGATGTAAATATCAGATATTGGTACTTAAATAGTGCGGTTGGTAGAAAATGGCCAATCATGATTGGTGATGTCACTACAGGCATTCTACAAGCAGAATTGCGGGCTGAGACCAGTTTGTAATCATGCCGAGCCAAACCATTTGGCATCCAGTCATCATCCAAAGCAGATGCAAACCAACAAGTTTCATATACTGTATTATTTTATGCTGCATTTTTAGATTTTAAAATGTCTTTGAACAATACCCATTTGTATGTATTGAAACTCCTGTACAAAACACTGTGAAAATGAAAATGCGCTTTATCTAATCAAAAAAATTGTGGCAACGGATTACAAGCAATATCATTAATTAAATTTAAAAATAGAATTGAGTAATAATGAATCAAATTAATTCCTTAAAAGTTAACCATTTAAAATGAGTACAACTTACAAAAAAAGTATGTTTAAGTCACCATTTGGTGATCGGTGTTTGTTTTAGGTTTGTCTTAAAATTAAGTTTTTCTCCTTCAGTGATTCTGCTTGTTAACATCAGGTGTCTTCAGTGTTGGTAATATAAAATAAAGATAATATAAAATAATTAATCTCTGACGTCTGTCTGTTATTCAGATATTTTTGTTAAATGTTTTGGTGTAAACTTTACTCATTTTAAATGGTTAATTTTTTCTGTTGCCACAATTTTATTGATTATAAAGCATATTAATTTTTACAGTGTAGGAACTTGTTAGTCAGTGTTATTAATCATCCTTATAGGCCATGTAGAGTCCAAATATACTGTAACCCCATCTGTTTATTGAGCATTGATGATAATGTATTCAGATTAAGTTTGCTGTGGTGATTCACAGTGATAGCTAATGCCTGCTGGTGGCAAAGCATAAGTCAACCAACGTTAGCCTTCCGTCTGGAGCCGGCTTTAGTGCACATGCTGTTGTCCCGATCTCAAGCTCTCACTGTCTCTCAGATTCTAAAGCACTAAGCATGGTCATTAAACATCAACATGGTCACTTTCCTGTGTAAACGTACAACGGTTGACTTGGTCAGAGTGTCCAAAAACCCATGTGTAAGGACATCATATGACCACGAGAAAGAGGATTTAATGTTTGACAACAGTATAGTCAAGCTATTTACTCATGTTGGAAAACATGTTTTTGACATCTTGTTAAATAGCAAATACGCTTGATATGAGGCAAGCATACTGTTTTTGCTTAATTGAGGAACTATGCGACAATGAATACCTAAACAATGTTTTTAATTTGTTGCCTTCTTTAAGATGCTGCAAATGCCCTTTGGCAATGACACCCTATATAAATATCATGAGATGAATTTTTCAATTAAGTTTCAACATGAAGCTCATACTCTTTGATTGACAACCACTCCAAAACCATTTTACTCTTTTGCAGTTCGCCCTTGGCGTTAGAAATTGATACGACGTTGTTATACTTCAGCGACAAGGGCAAATTGGAGCTGTCTCGAACTTTCTAATAGTTTCACTGCATTCATGCATCCTAAAAATAGCTGGTCTAGACACTCAAAGACAAACTTGTCTGATTCCACAAATAGCATCACCTAAATATGAAACAATAACATTCATGGATACTATACATGGGATTTAAAGGGACAGTTCACCCTAAAATGAAAATTAAGTAATATTACTCACCCTGGTCCCATGCAACAACTTCTGGGGGTACACATGATATTTAATGTATTATTTAACTGGAAACCTGACCTTTAGTGCACGGCTACGTGCACATTCATGTGACGCAGTTCACTCAAGATTAACAAAAAAGGAGCCCGATCTCATGAAAGTTCGAATCTATAGCACGAATGTCATTTCTCGTGCCATTTATACGCCAAAAATAGCTTTTGCGTGTATATGGTACGCGTTTTTCGCATGCATATGATACGCACTTTATGGCGTATAATACGCAAATTCCCCACTCCCCTCCCCCATAAACCTACCCAAGGGGTTTTCAGTGCGTAGCATATGCACGCAGAAACCATTTTTGTTTTAAAAATGCCACGAGAAATGACATTCGTGCTATAGATATGCACTTTCATGAGATTGTGTTGCAAAAAAGCGACATAATATACAACTCTAATCCCCCCCAAAAAAGTATCCGTGTTTTTTCTTCACCGAGTAATCTGGACCATAACTATCATTTGTCTGATGACATTACACAGATTTGAACAAAACAATTTTTGGGCGAGATGGAGTGAACTGTGGCATTAACAGTCACACTAACACTCCTGTTGCGATTGTTAAATTGTTAAAAAGCTTGATGCTGGTCGCTATTCACTGCCATTACATGAACTAATGCGAGCTGGACATTTAAAAAAAAAAAGCCATTTGTGGTCCATAAAAGAAAGTAAATTATGAGTTTTTTTGGTGAACTATCGCTTTAAGAAGACTCTGCATTTGCTAAACCTTTCATTTATTTTTATACAAAGCAAAGTATGTGTGTCTGTGAATCAAACCCATGACATCGGCATTCTCTACCTGTTGACTGTTGAGCAACAGGAACAATTTCTTGAAGTTCTACACTGAAGTTCTTCAAAGGTATTTAGGGATCATTTGGTGAAAATGATTGGCCAGAAAAAGTATAATTAAGATTATTAAGATGTAAAAGGGGTAAGATTAATTTGTATCTATTGTTTGTAAAGTATGCCATTTGCAGTTACAATGCTTTTCTATGAATTAACAAAAAAAAAACAAGAACTGCACAAAGGAATAAATTATTGCAAAAGCGTATAAATCTGGTAAACACTGAATGTTCATTCTTTGGTATCACGAATACTTGTTAAGAAAATATGTCATTTAAATCCCACTCACAGTTTCAGGCATTTTAAAAAGCTAATTTGATAACAGTGTTCATGATTCTGAGCATAAGCTATTTAGGTTTGTTATTGTGTGAATTTACAGCCTGGTTCTGTTCTTTACCATTGTTTTGAGGTTTAGTACATCTTTATCTCTTCTTGGAAGTGAAAAATATAAAGAAATCCATTAACGTCCTTTAGGAATAATCCCGTGGGATTCTAGCAGTGCAGTGCAGCTCTATTAATCAAACTGATTGCATATATGATGCATCTCTGTTCTCTCTCATGTTTTAATGATACTGGGGATTTCTTGCGCCCTTGATTGATTGCATTCATTTTTATCAATGACTCTGATTTTGGTTGAAACAACTTGGGAATGTTTACTTTACAATCAAGCTGATGATGCCAGGAAGAAAATACAGCTGTACAAGGACCTTTGGGATGGTTTCTGAAATTGCTCTGTTCTGACATTGGCAGTCTTGAATCAACAAAAAGGCTGACTGAGTCTTCAGACACAAGTTTGTTATATCATTTTGAAACCGACAGATCTAACAAAGCACACTGCCATCATCAACACGGGAATCTGTTACGTTGTGGCACGTTCCGTGAATATGTTGCGCTTTGGTGTCTCATTACTTTTTAAAACCCTGGAGGAACAAATCCAAATGTTTTTTGTTGTTGTTGTTTGTTTTTGATGCGAGACCTATTAGATATTGATAAACTAAAATAAAATAAAATTAGCCTAGCATGAAAAGCAACTAGTTTTAAACACATTAAATGTCCTCCATTAAAGGAGAACTCCGGCGCAAAATGAACCTTTGGTCTAAAAAAACATCCGTACCTACTCAACCGTTCTTTGAGATTTGTTTTCATGATAATCGAATGTAAAGAGTTTTATCTCTAAAAACTGTTTAGCGTATAATGCTAGTAATGTGGGCATATAAGTAAAAAGAAATCGCTAGTTTACCACTAACAAGGCTCAAAAAAGCCCCACACTAACAGAGTAACATAATGAGGGTCCCTAAATACAAAACGAAGCATTGAGAACTTTGTAAGTGTACAGACCGTTTAATAAGAAGATACGTTATAAAGACAGTCCACTTCGTGTATACAGACAGGAGCCATCTTAGAAAATAGTCTCAATAAGTCGAACTATAAACTAGCGATTTGTTTTTACTTATTAAATGCCCCCATTAGCGTTATACGCTAAACAGTTTTTAGAGATAAAACTTTTTACATTCGATTATCATGAAACCAAATCTCAGAGAACGGTTGACTAGGTAGCAATGTGTTATTAGACCAAAGGTTCATTTTGCGTCGGAGTTCTCCTTTAATACTGGTAATGTGGGCCTATGCCAGTATCACATATAATATCAAATAAACAACAAATAAAATCATGTAATGCAATTTTGGCAATCTACTGAACTCATATCCAATCAACTATATTAATACATATTTATAACAATTCTTTTTAATTACCAAAAACGTATTATTTAGCTCAGATTTTCACAACTGTATTACCATATTATATTCCATATTAGAGAACAAAAATGAAACATTTCAAAATGTGAAGGGACGGGACGGGATTTGGAAAGACAAGTAAACACCAATATTTGTAAAAACTGAGAAAATGGGATTGTTTACTACATTATACTCAACTATTCAACCAGGTTACAACAGGTCAAAATATTTGGTCCCACTTTATATTAAGTGGCTTTTAGTACTATGTACTTACATTGAAATTAATAGTTTGTTACAATGGACTTATTGTGTACTTACATGTTTTTACATTGTACTTATATTTTAAAATTCCAGCATGTAATTACAGCCATAATTACTTTATGTAATTACATTAGTAATTACACAGTTGACCCTCCCCTCACACCTTAACCTACCCTTAAACCGACCCATACCACCACACCTGTCCCTAACCTTACCCGTATCACATCACAATAGCAGCAAAAGTGTTTTACAATACAACAGGAACACAATAATACATTGTACTTATTGTTCAATGTAAGTACATAGTACTTAAAGCCACTTAATATAAAGTGGGACCAAATATTTCATAAAAAAAAAATACTGTATTCAATATTTTTCTTTAATTACATAAGTTTATCAATATCTGCAGCCCAACATTTTGTTACTTGCAATTTATACTTGTTGCCTATTCAGTCACCTATTTAAATTTAGTTTATTTATGTTTGATGTTAATTTTCAAGCACTAACTAATACACTGATTTCACGCAGCTGCCATTTTGAAATCGAAAGCGAGGCTCCGGTGGGAAGAATCCCGGAAGTACAGACAACAATGTCTTGGTCAACCAACCTGAAGCTGCGGCTTAAGCTATTAGAAGCTAATATCCAATATCTGTATATAGTTCGTTCCTGCTTCTTTTTTTATGTTCTGAATATACACATTTAAAAAATGTATTTATAAAATTTTACTGTATATAGTCTAAACTATGAAAGAAATGTATGTACATTTTTAGAATAACAAATTTCTACATTAAACACAACAATACGGCATCGCATTCGTGACTCTCCTATGATTTAAAGCGACGCTTCTGGTTTTCTTCCCACCGGAGCCATTTCAAAATGGCGGCTGCGTGAAATCAGCGTATAGAAGATGCCAAGTGATGACACCAATTATCCGATCACTGGGGAAAAAACACTTAAATCAGGTTGGATATTCTGCGGAGGGAACTTTTTTAAGGCTTTCCTTTGTTTTCCCACTGCATTGAGTGGGACTTGGACTTCTCTAATATGCACATTTTATCTTCCATGCATCATGCTGTGAGTCCAGAACACAATACACCAACAGTTCTGCCCATCGTAGACTCACACCAGAGCTGATCCCCAGAAAATCTAGCAAAATGCTTTCTTCTCTCTCAGCATGAGTTTCTTCTCTGGCTCCATTTCCTCAGCATGGTGACACGCTGAAGCCAGATCAGTGAACACAACTCATCCTGTAACACACTTATCAGATCTCCCCACTCCATGCTATCATGCTGAGAGCTACAATGATACATCATTTGGGCCAGAAGCCCTTCTTAGCATCACGAGATGGTCATCTCAGCGAGAGGCTGTTTTTACCATCGCCATAATCAGAGGTACTCTATATACCTGCCCAAGGACAAACACATGACTGTTTAAACTCACTTTGTAAGATCTGGCTGAAGCAGATGTGGAGGCCACAGCTGGGAGGGCCAATTTTCTGGTCCCTTCACCTGTGGACAGAGTGCTGGCCTGTTCTGATTTGGCTGTTTTGTACTTGCTAGACAAGACTGGGTTTCAATTCACAAGCAACTCACTGTTAGAAAAGCAATCTCAACACTTTCAAGCCCTTGCATTGTTTTTTGGGATTTTGTGGCATCACCATGAAATAGTTTTATTTTAAAACTGCCATTCATTGAGACTATGCAAAGGAGCTTTCGCTATCCGTCGGGCACATTTATCTACAGGCCATTTGGTGTAAAAGAAACACTCGTCTTCAGAGTGCAGTGAATTTCTCACCTCAGAACTCCATAATTGGAGATGTCTTAAACAAGGATTGATTTTTTTCTTGTTCAGGGGACGTTGTGTTTAGTATGTAGTTTGTAAATCTCAATCTCAAATCTCAAATGACAATAAATATTAGTATGATTGGACAATATGTAAAAATGCCCATTTAATAACAGTAAAATACATTTTATTTCATTTTCTGTCAATCAAATCTAGGTGATGTGATAGTGGTATTTTTTATTTATTTATTTTTTGCCTATAAACTAGATAAAAAAGAAACTTCCCCAAAGAAAACTTCTGAAGGAAATTTCTTTAACATCATCTATTTTCCCAAGACAGAAAAGAAGAACAAATGCTTATGCCTTTTCATTAAAAAAAAAAAAAACCAGTAATCTCACATAGCCTGTCTCTTCTAGGGTCTCGAACTGTGCTCAGATCTGCCCAGACAAGAGAGATTTCATTATAATCCCAAATATTCCTCATTCTTTGATGGACAAACAATCTGAACAACCAAATATTATTGTATGCAATGAATCAATAATTTTCTATTTTACCTGTATTTCTATTAAGACCAATTCATTCAAGTATAGGGTCTGGTTGGTTTAAACTCCCTCATTTCCATTATTTACCCTCAAATTGTAAGCATCACTTCATCAGAGTAGCACAGAGGATAAATGGACAGAGGACACGCTGTGAATGAGTGTACGAGTATTCTGGGAAAATGTTTCGCTTGTATTTTTAGTTTTCTAGCTTGTTCTGAGAGACTGCAATCCTTGACGTAGAAGATGGGTCTTGACGTCCACCCATCCCAATACGCAAGACAGGCTTTTGTGTCGTCCTCTCTCTCTCTCTCTCTCTCTCTCTCTCCCTCTCCCTCTCTTTCTCACACACATACACACACTTGTAAAACAGGGGGTTAGGGGTTGGACCACAGGGAGGGGTGTGTCTCTATAAGACGACCGAGCAACAGCATCCTCTTAGGAAACAAACAGAAGCAGGCAATAGGAGAATATAACTGCCTTCAGTTTCAGCAGATCTGCTCAGGACAGGTGCCTGAACCGCACACAGCTCAGGTAGGCTGACAGAGGGGGAGAAACACTTTAGATTCACATTAGTTTACTCTGGCCACTTTGCACGAATCTAATTGCTGACTATTTGAAATTTGTGCAATTCAAGTAAAACATTTTTTTGTTAAACTTGGATGTTAAAGGGATAGTTAAAATACTCTATTATTTTCTTTCTGTGTTCAATTTTGTTTGGACCCCAACGTATAATATCTTCTTTTGAAAGAAAGTTATGCAGGTTTTGAACAACATAGGGGTGTAATAGACGATATTATCCTTTCTGGTTGAAATATCTCATCAGATCAGTAGTTTATTGCATTTTCCCCATAATTTACTAATATAAAGCATGTAGTGTCTTCTGTATTCTGTCTTGTGAATGAAAGGGACGTATTTTTCACTTTGCTCTCATAATTATGTCATTGATTTGTCCATAGTGAAATCAATGCAACTCTTTACAAGGCATAATCCAGGTTACTATACACCTCATTTAACTTTAGAGAGAAATTTACTGTACTCTGAGGTGTTTGATTCAGCTGAGAGGGAATATCGGGAGTTTTGTGAAATATTTTTGAAAACAAGTTGACTTTTGGTGCAGCAAAATGCCCAACACCTGCTCCGTTCATGGGCCATTAGCAATGTTCTTCTATCTGTGGCCAAGTGTCTTAAATGCTGGAGTTTGCATGTAGTGCACAGGTTACAAAAATTAAGTGTGACGAATCAGCCTTTAAAGATTGTGATGCATTGGATGAAATGCCTTGAATGTTTCAAAATGTAACTTTCTGATATTGCAACAGATCATTTCATACCTAACGAGTGTCCCTAAAAGTAGTAATACTGTTTATTACATAACAAAAACCTGGCTGAATTAAAGTCAAAAAGGTTTTTGAAAAAGATTAACTGCTATTTATCCTTCTATGCAACCTTGTATGTCGTATGTTGTATTTTATTAGAATAATGGCAATCATTTCTGTACTTATTTAAAAAAAAAAAAAAACTATGTAAAGAAAAATCCACATAATGATTAATAGAGCATTTTCACAAGTTTTCACTCTCAGAAAAAAAGGTTCAAAAACCGTTACTGTGGCAGTACCTAATTCACACCTTCGTAGCCTATTTTCCTCTTAAGGATGCATATTAGTACCTTAAGGGTAAGTATGTACATATGAGTGACAGCTTTTGTGTCTTTTATTCCTGAGATCAAGTGTTGCTATGATGACTAATTTATCAGCTCATCCGAAACTTATGCCACAAATTTAGCCACTATGAAATTGACTCCTGATTGGTGCTTTAAATATCCTGCAAAAAAAGCATAATCATAAGCATAAAAGAAAATTATACAAGCATAACCACTGAAAATTTATAAAAAATGATAATCTAGCTTTATAAACATGAACATTTTTGACATGAATATCAGACTATGTTGAATTATATAGTTTTTACAGTGGTCAGCCAGTTGAAAATAGTAGCTATAAAAGGATATTAGGCACTGGCTGGAGAAACGGAAGGCTTTGTTTGCAGATGTGCAGTGCAGTACAGCAGTGTGACTCAGATTTATGCTTCATTCTTACAATACAATCAATAAAAGAGATGTTAAATGCCTTAGTAATAGTACAAACCTGAAAGCAATATCACATATACATGTTTTAAAATTCCAAACAGTTTATCTGCCATCTGGACTAACATGTCTGTTTGATGCTGGACTATAAAACTGCACTGCAGGATGATAATTCATCAAGGAGTTCCTCTGCCCGTTATCTTGAGTTTAACAACTGCATTCAAAACCGCATTACTTTTGCATCACAAGCATGAAAACAACCTTAAGCTTTTTTGATTAGATCATCTATCTTTATATTGTGGGGTGTCAATGCAAAGCCCATCCCGACTGCTGTTTAAGTGTGGGGAATCCTTCTATTCCAGTCTCTAATTATTTCTTATTAAAAAAATCATTTTTTAGGTGTGGTTACTGCATGGGGCAATTTGGCATTCAATTTGTGCCTGCGTTGTGAGTTTGTAGGTGTATGCGTGTGTCCGCACAAATGTTTGTCTTTGACCTTCATGGGCTGCAGTGGCCCTGCTGAGACATACAGTTGAACAAAGTCCACTACACTCTATTATTTTCTGTCTCATTTCCTTTCACCCTACCTGTCTGCCTGTCTGTGTCGTGTTTACCACTGATGCGAGATCCTGCTACAGGCTGTGTGATTTCGCAACACATTCTCACCCCAAGGCGACACCTTTGACCATGCTTCAATATTTGACGTTTAAGGCGCCCTTTAGCGTCACTTACATGACGCGATCCTACGGCGTCATCTAACTGACGCTAAAGAAAAGCGTCAGTTAGAGGACGCGGTTAGGTTTAGGTGTGGGGTGGGGGTAGGGTACACGCGATCCTAGGGCGTCATCTAACTGACGCTAAAGGGCGCCTAAAGCGTCAGATATTGAAGCATGTCCAAATGCTTCCCAAGGCGTCAGTTAAGTGACGCCTTGGGGGTGAGAATGGGCTGGATTTCGGCAATCCTATAAGATCATTACAAATCGCACTGTACGACATTGAACTAATAAACTTGGGTACGACATGTATGTAGACTGGTGACACGATGCTGGTGACACCTATTGAATTGTAGGCTACAACGCAAGTGATAGAAGAATAAAACGTCATCAGCATGCGCTAGTGGTAAACAAATAGAGAAACATGAATTGCACTTTGGCAATTTTTATGAGCCCTAAAAAAAGAGGAGGAAGCAAAAGAGAAAATATGGATGTGGCCATTGCTAAGGAAAAGAGGCCAAATTGGCATGCCACTTTTGCAAATGGAGCTTGAGGTAAATAGTTTTATGTTTTAGCGCCAGGTCAAGTTGATCCATATGACATTTCATGTTGCATTTTTATTGGCCAGTCAGTAGACGTAAGTCATAGCAGCATAAAATTAGAAAATTATAAAATCTGTCCTAAAATTATCACAGGCAATCTCTGGTTGCAATCTTTGAACCTCTCTCACTGTATGACCAGCCCGATCTCATGAAAGTTCGTATCTGGCACCAATGTCATTTCTCGTGGCATTTATACGCCAAAAACAGTTTTTGCGTGTATATGGCACGCGATTTTCGTGTACATATGATACGCACTTTTTTTTGCGTATAATACGCACAAACTCCCCACCCCCCTCCCCCCTAAACCTAACCCAGGGTTTTTTAGTGCGTACCATATACACGAAAAAAAACATTTTTGGCGTATAAATGCCACGAGAAATGACACTCGTTGTATAGATACGCATCTTCATGAGACTGTGTTGGTATGACGTAGAACCACCGTTTAGAAACCACGACCACAGAAATCGCCACTATTGGTCATCTTTTGTCTGGAACAGCCCGAAATCACACAATGTGTACAGGGCATTAGAGTTTCAGAAGATCAGAGATCACAATACAAACCAAAACATCATCAGATTCTTCCCAAACAAAATCATATCTGTCTGTACTGTCGTCCACCTTCATTTTATAGCTCTATACTCTCACTGTACGTCAGCAATTGTCTCTTTTTTATTTCTCCTAAGGAATTTAAGGAGAAACATAAATTATCCTTAAGTCTAACTGAGACTCACCTGTGCTATGTAAGAGTAACGTATTAGCAATAAAATGTTCCTGGGGGGGGGGGGGGTGTTGCTGCATCACTGGTCATTTCATTGACATTCATTATGTTTACAGCCAATAATAATGACACTTGTACACATCAACTATTGGATGCTATTGGCTCTTGGGTTAATACTGGATTAGTAATAATGGTCATTGATTTCTTCTTTTTTAACTGATCTAAAGCGTCATGCTTGAAAGAAATTGACGTCATTAATTCAAACCAGGTACAGCTGTTAGCGTCATAATAGTTGACCCCCCAATGGCCATCCCATTATGATCATAGACAGTATCACTATTTATTTTCTTAGGCTATGGAGTTAGGCCAGATTTACACAAAGCCGGGTATTTAGAGAAACGAATATTTTCCCCCTCTCTGTTTTCAATAATAACATCGTGCACATACCCGCATAAATACGCCGTGGAGCGCCATCATTTCTATACCAAACCCATGGGCGGCAGTGTAGGGAGAAGGATAAAGCCATGCAAGCCAATCAGAATCCTCAGAAACGACAAGAGAGAACCTAAAAAGCTGTTTCTCCCAGTTCACACGACAACACATAACCGGCGTTTTCAGAAATCTCCACTTTGGCCGGAGTTTTTAGAAATAATCGTTTTCAGTGATAAAAATGGCGTTTTTGTGTAAATGAGAGGGCAAAACGATGAGAAATATCTGCATTTTCCCTTCATGTGGAAACGGGGCCTTAGTTTTGTGTCATATATAAATAATATAAATGTTATGGCCCTGTTTCACAGCACTTAGATTAAGCCAGGATTGGGCCTTAGGTCAATTAGAGCATTTAAGTAGCTTATTAACATGCCTTATAAAAAAAAACATTCCTGGTGGTGAGAATCGTGAGACAAAACTATGCCAGTGACATATTTTAAGATGTGCCAGTGCAAGTTGCTTTCAGTTAAAACAGCTCAAACATGCATTTTAGTCTAGAACTATAGCCTTGTCTGTGAAACTGGGGGTATATGTGATTGTAATTACGTGTTTGTCAGCTCACAGACCCCTTGCAGCAATTTCTTTCCAGCTTTCCATCTGCAGTTGCACAATTCTGGTCTAATTAGACACAGCAGTGAACCTCGCATCTCCACCACTGAGAACCCCTCTGGTATTTAGCTTTGATTATGACGCGTTTGATTGAGAAATGGGCTGTGCAAAACTAACCCCATTTATTTCTTGAGTTTAATTGAACCAGTGAGTGTCTTTAACCAATACATTTAAAATCTCATGAGGTAACACATGAAATGATGGACAATATCTCCAAGAGAGTAGCAACTGGTGATGGAGACGGGAAATGAAGCAGAACATGGAATTCTTTACACTTGCTTTGTTTACTGGACAACGTCTGATATTTCTCATCATGATATTTATGAGCATCAATGACAGAAATGTTGCAGTGTTAGAATCCATTAATTAACGGTCTCTCTCCTCCTTTTATCTGATCAGAATATGGAAAAGAAGTCAACATAACTCAAGGTGTATTAAAATATGAAGAAAGAACACATTAAGGCTTATGGATGCTGAGTGCTTGCACCAGATTCTGTGTTGCGATCTGATCCATAGAATCAGAGATAGATCTGATGCTGCTTTTGTTCTGTAAATTAAAATAAAATGCAGCAGCAAAATCTTGAAACATCGCTGTTGTAATTACAGGGTATTTATTTAATTATTTATAAATTATAATTAGACATCATATTCATATTTTCATTCATCATTTCTATGAGAGACCATATCGGAGCGAAAAATACTACGAAAAATGATAAGAAATAAAGCAACACTGAGATATAAAGTCATATTGTAAGAAATAAAGTCTCAGTGAGAAACTATTAAGTGTGACATTGTGCGGTTTAATGTCACAATTTTGAGAGATAAAGTCACAATTATGAGAAATAGTAAATGTGAGAGATAAAATCACATTGCAAGAAACAAAGATTCAAATGCGACAACGTTTCAAAGGCCTATCTTTATAACGAATAATTTATTTACTGCAAGGGGTCAGGCGTTTCTATTGAACACAAAAAAACTGACTCAACCTTACACATCGCATCCCTATATTAGTCGGGGAGCCAAAGTCTCAAAAGCTCAATAATATGGGTTACTTTTTATTTGTGAAATCTTCAATAGATTTCCACGACGCATGCGCGAGAATTGCGATCTCCTTCAACTACCTCAGTTCAGTTCTCGCGCATGCGTCGTGGAAATCTCTTGAAGTCTCGTTTCAGGCCAACAAGGAAGAAAAGGAATAGTCGAATAAAGTTGTTATTTTTGTTTGTTTTTTCGCACAAAAAGTATTCTCGTCGCTTGATAAACTTATAGTTGAGCCACTGTAGTCACATGGAATATTTAAACATTTTCTTCATTGACTTTCTGGGCCGTCAAGTGTCATTCCCTTCGGAGCCTATGTGGTAGTTATCCAGCTCTCAAATTTAATCAAAAATATCTTCATTTGTGTTCCGAAGATGAACGAAGGTCTTACGGGGTTGGTACAGCATGGGGGTGAGTAATTAATGACTTAATTTTCATTTTTGGGTGAACTAACCCTTTAAGATTCTGTGTGTGTGTGTGTTTGTAAGTGTGCCATGATGCTATCCAGCATGTTTTTAAGAATTTTGAAAGTAGTCTAAAATTCTAGTGAAGTTCTGAGCCTGTAAGGTAACACAAAAACTACCAAGAGGCTAAAGAAATAAGCTTCAAACAGGCTAAACCCAGGATTTTTTAAGTGCAATTGTAATTTCTGAGTAAATGCATTTATGCCTCCTCTGTGCAGCATTAAAAAAAATTTAATTAATCTTAATTTGGTACACCGAATCTAAAAGTGCCACTCTGAAAAGATATGAAACGCCGGCATTCTGTAAACAGAGCACAATTTTATTTTCAAAAGAGAAAAGCTTTCTTATGATATAAAAAGCACAGTTTCTCAAACTGCACCAATTTCCTCCCACTTAGTCAATGAGAAATTGTTCTCTCCTTTGGGTATATGAGATAATTCCAAAGGTCAGGAGTTAAATCACTGTGTCTATCTTGGGTAAGTCTTTTTTATTACATAATTGAGTTAGTTAATTACATTTTGAAGGCCTGCCAAGCTCTGCATCCCACATGTATGTATAGGTCGGTTAAAACTGCAGTGAGATTAAGAAATTCTGGGGCACTTGAGGTGCACAGAAAAATTTGTCCTGGTAATCTAAATTCAAATGAGAAAATTCACCGAGAATAAATAAATGCTGAGGAAAAATACTGTTGCAACAAACAATCTTCACTTGAAATATCACCTCTAAACAATGCTGCACCCTGGCCAGAATCTATAGGTGCGTCATCTTGTAGTTCCCGAGAAGAGAAAAAAACCTAAAGGTGGTGGTGTGAAAAATCAATAGTCCATTCTCCCGCAATACATAAAGTTGTGTAATTCACTCACACACTTATAATTATGTGTCTTTTCTGTCTGTTGCTCGTACGGTGACCAAATTCAATAAAACTTACTCAAGGGGTGCCGATCGAATTCTCAGTGACTTACACCTTTGCTTTTGTTCCTGGTGACACCTTCAGTACAAGTGTAATGCAGGTGAAATTGATTTATCTTGCTTTTGAAGCAACTAAACAACTGATGGTTTGGCGGGTATGTCAGGCTACCTGTCAATGCTGAAATGTACATTCTCATCTGTACTTTATTTGCTTGAGCAGGAAGCCACAGAATAAGGTTATTATTCTTAAAGTGCTGGAATGCTGAAGCTTTATAGTCCTTTCTATTGTTTGGAATAATGTGGTAACTAAGACTGCTTAACCAGCAAGCATCACAGCAGCTCAAATCCTCCTCTTCTCTATTCTGCTCCCATTACGCCACAAGCACTAATTCTAGCTTCTTCAATTACTACAGATGATGAGTTTTGCTAATGAAGTACATGCAAATGCAAAGTCTGTCTCAAATACAATCAAAAAGTACCTTTAAATATAGTTTGTTAACATCACACAAGATACATTTTTACATCTAAATCAAGTTTAGATTATCTGACGGATAAGTACATTCAGACAGCTATTATTCAATTATCCGTTATCCTGATTATTTTGCAATAATCACTCTCTGACTGTACATTTTTCTGCTCATTACACGGCTACTTGCCAAATAAACAAATAATTTCAACTCAGTTTAATATTTAATGATCAATTTATTTTATTAAATTCGAAAGCTTCCATAAAGAAAATAGTCTATTAAAACGTATTAAACAAAGTCGCCCAGCAACCAACTACACTCTAAAAATGCTGGGTTGTTATAACCCAATTTTGGGTCAAATATGGACAAACCCGAAATGTTGGGTTAAAAATGTAATGTAAAAATTTAACCCAACGGCTGGGTTAGTCCATATTTGACCCAAAGTTGGGTTAAAACAACCCAGCATTTTTTAGAGTGTATACACTGTGACAATATAACAACATTTCTTTATAATAAACTATGACTAATCTGGAATCAAGTTACTTTTTATATGGACTAGGTAACATATTTAGCTCCAATGTGACCTTCTAAGCTCAGGGAGTCTTATATCAGTTCTTCTAAAACGATGCTTTCATTTTCTAACTGGGGACTCCTGAGCTTCTAGCCAGATTTCAAATGGTTTATGCTCACCAATACCAATCTAAAGTTGAGTCCAAAACTATAAGTTAATACTTTTATTCAGCAAGGAAGCATTAAATGGCACAACTGGTGGTTGTAGATAGGCACAAGACAATGAAGATGAATGTCAAAGTAAAGTTTTTAATAGATAATCCAAAAGGCAAACACAGATTAAGGCATGATGCTGAAAATTCAGCTTTGATCACAGGAATTACTGCTATTTTAAAATGTGTTAAAATAGAAACCAGTTATTTTAAATTGTATAATATTTAACAAAATTACTGGTTTTACTGTATTTTTATCAAATAAAAGCTGCCTTGAACTTCTTTCACCAAATCTTACAGACAGTCTATTTTATTATGTGAACCTTTTAAATATTGTATAATTCTGAAATTATTCGGGCTATTTTAATTACAATTGGTTTTTGATTTTGAGTTTATTAGATTTGAGTCGCAAAAGATAGTGCTAATAATACTTGAACAATCAGAAAAATTCCAGGAAAGTCTTTTACACGTTAAACTAATGTATACACACATATTGTTGTGCCAAGTTTTGCTTCTGTTACTTATTTTCTCTCTCACACCATCATCTATTTTCTCTACAGCTGTTCTCACACTCCGTGATGAAGACTCCACTGTGGACGCTACTGTTGCTTGGACTGTGTAACCCAGCATGGTGTGACTGCCAGAAGGATTGCCTCTTCTGCAGCCAAAAACTGCCTAATGAATATGCCTTCAACAATTTGGTAAATTCCCTACAGTGGCCATCACTTCCCTTACGAAAGAATATCCCAAATGAGATATCTTAAATATCTCTCCTAGACAGCAATCAGAATAAATGGAAAGCATTTGGAGAATTTTGCACTAAAAAAAAAAAAAAAAACCTCAATGATCTCAAATATATCATGGTCTAGAGTTTCAATGTCATAGATTATTGTGCTTACATACACTAAAAACATCTGTGATCAGAGATTTAATGAGCTCAAAATGTATTCTTCCTATTACATGTTTCCAAAACTAAACCATCCACATTCATTTTTTATAGCTTGGCAATAATTGTCTCATTTGTTTCTATTTGATTTTTTTCTTCAAATTAGAAATGTAGAAAGTTGATCCCCAAATAAGAAACAATTAATTATCAAGCATTTTTGTCAAGCAGACAACATAAAAGAAGAAATAAATCCTATAAACTTACATTAAACGATTTATCTATTTGAGAAACTACATGGTTACTCACATAACCTCAGTTCCCTGATTTAGGGAACGGAGTATTGCGTAGCTATATGCAGTGGGAAAACTCCTTTTCCTCGATTTACTGAAACCTATATGTAAAACGCATTTGCAGCTGCACAGCTAGCCCATTGAGTGTCTGGCTCGCTCATAGGATGTGCTGCAGCAAGAGCCTGTCAAGGGGTGTGGCCTCAGCCTATATTAGTCCCCGAATTCACCATTATAGCAGGTTTATATGACTGAAGCGACAACTAGTCAGTTAGTAACGTGCGGCCGGCTCCTCAATACTTCGTTTCCTAACTCAGGGAATTGAGGTTACATGAGTAACCAAGAGTTCCCTTTCAAATGGTCACTTCGTATTGCGTAGCTAAAGACAGTGGGAACGCTATGCAAAACGCTGCACTGAATAACTGGTTGCCACTGCAGCTCAGGACCCCGGAGCATACAGAACAAGTCATAATCCTAACATGTATACATCAGACCAGACACCGTCAGGTGTAAAATAATACATCTGAGTCAGTAATCACCAACATATCACACTAATAATAAACCAGTCAGCCAGTGGTTGATAGAATATGACAATACAACCAGCCAAACTGGGTTTTATATGTATGTGAAAATATAACATACATATAAATGCCTTAGGTAAGGCACCTCCATGTTATAGAATTTCATAAATGTGAAAGATGAGGACCAACCGGCCACGTCACAAATATCCTGAATGGGACAGCCAAATGACCAAGCCCATGACGAGGCCATGTCTCTGGTCGAATGGGCCCTGATACCTATAGGGCAAACCTGACACACTGAGGTATAATAGCATCCACTATCCACTTAGGCCGGATTCATAATTAGCACCTAAAAACGCGAAGAAAACTCTGGGCGCGCCACATTCTCCATTTTCCAAAGCGCTAGGGCGGTTGCGCTCCGGTTGGTTCTTGTCACGTGACGTACTGTGCACTTGTGGTGCACTTGCGGCATTCTGAAAAGTTGAGATGTTTTTATCACAATGCAGCGCGGACGCGCTTAGAAAAAACGAGCGCGACCGCGTCGCTTCCATTATAAGTGCGCATACTGCATGTCTAAATTTGAAATAACGAACTTGAGCGTGCAAAAGACGTGATATGTGAACAGGCCCTTAGACATTCTTTGCTTAGTGACTGAATCCCCTTTGGATCGACCACCAAAGCAGACAAAAAGCTGTTATTATTGTCCATTTATCTGGAGCGTTCTGCATTGTTTGGGCTTCCCTCTTCTATGAGGATGGTGAGGTTTATCTTCTCTGCCCTGTAATGTCACTAACGTCTGCCAATAACGTCACCACCTGCTCTCAGCACCGTTCAGAGCACTTTGGGCACATAATCATGCCTGGGCTTGAAGATGACCTTAGAGTTATCTAGAGCAAACTACAGACATGCCGGGCTCACAGAGAGAGCCTGCGGATCCCCCCCCCCCCCCTCGCTTGATAGATTCTAAATCCAGCAGGAGAGCGGTCTTCAGCGAGAGAGATTTAAGATCAACCGACTGGAGCGGTTCAAAAGGTGGAGCCCTCAAAGCCCCCCCTAGAACCGTGGAGCGATCCCAGGGTGGCACAGAGGGAGGTCTGGAGGCATTGATCCTACTAGCACCCTTCAGAAAACTCAGGACCAGGTAATTTCTTCCCAGTGATTGGCCAGCCACCAAAACATGGTGTGCTGCAATGGCTGCCATATACACCTTTAGCGTGGATAGAGAGCGGCCCGCGTCCAACAGCTCCAGTAGAACCACTGATATTTCACATGACTCTGGGTCTATAGTTTTCTAAGCACCATCTGGAAAAAAACCCACCCATTTCGAAGCATAGAGGCGCCGAGTCGACGGGGTCTTAGCTTCAGATATAGTGTTCACCTTCACAGGAAGGTCCCCGGATAACTGTTTAGGGGCCAAACATGGATCAGGCTGCGGATGCCACATCGTTCCCTTCGCCTGAGTGAGGAGGTCTTTCCTCATCGGGACAGGCCATGGAACTGTGTCCGATAACTGAACCAGCTCCGGAAACCACGGTCTGGATTTCCAGAGAAAAGCCACCAGAAGGACTGGGCACTTGCACTCTCTTACCCGTTTGATGACTTGTGGAATCATCGAGACGGGGGGAAAGCATATAGGGGACGGTTGGGCCAGACGTGGGCCAACGCATCCATGTTCTTCGTGAAGAACATATTGCAGTGGGTGTTGTTTTTTGAGGCGAACATGTCAATTTCGACTCTGTCGTAAAGAGAGCAAGCCGCGCGAACATCTACCCGCGCCTTTCTTCCGTCGAGGCCTGACAAGGGAAGAAAACGTGGGCGTGCGCAAGACGGTTTGCCATCCCGAGGGAGAGCTAGCCGCGAGCGCATGGTCAATTTTTAGTGCGGGGTATCTCTCTTGTGCATCTTGAACATCTATCCACGCGCAAGGAGGTTAGCCGTCCAGAGGGAGAGCTAGCCGCGAGTGCATTATGTAATTGTCATTGTGCTCGCTGGGCCCACCGAAGGATTCGAGGTCCACCACTTACCTTATCTCTTATCTCTTTCAAACAGAACCCGAGAACTGATTGAGCAGGAGAGAGTGACCTGGTCGGCGTTCGTTCACCACAGACAAACACAGAATATTACAATAGAAAGGATATAGCTTCGTCGCCAGATAGCCACAGGTGAGACGCCGTTAGGAGAAAATGGCTGAGAAGGCATAGTCCGCTGAGAAATGCTCGTGCTTGTTCAAATGGTAAGGATTAGTAAAACAGTCAGAGACATGAAGTTGTCGCTGAAGGGGTAAATCTGCTATAATAGCGATTGCGAATTCGGGGAATAATATAGGCTGAGGCCACGCCCCTTGATGGGCTCTTACGGATAATAATGTGATCTCATTGGTCGCATATCAGAGGCGCCCGCGCCATTGGATCTGCAGTTTCTGCAGCACAGCCTATGAGCACGCCAGACGCTCAATGGGCTAGCTGTGCAGCTGCAAATTTTGCAAATGCAAATGAGTTGTCCCACTGTGTATAGCTACGCAATATGAAGTGACCGTTCAAAAGGGAACCGGAATGTCAAAGACTCTGCTATATTGACAGTGACACGACACCACCTAAACCACTCGAAACACCCTAGAGACCACATAAGTGCTAAAGCTCCTTAATCAACCAAAAGTAAGAGGAGTATTTCTTCTGAATAGGCTACGTAAAAGTATTGTTTTCTTTGTTACTCCCGAGTTCCAGATCTTCTACAGCTTCGTTTATCTTATTTAATTTGTCTGTTCTGTTCAAGATCTGTGGCCTCAACTGTATCGAATTTCCCCGAGACTCGTCATTAGTTGACATAATTATAATGATCATAACAGCGGAATGTGGTTGTGCACTGCAGTTGATTATAGCTCCGAGGAGAGGAGGACACACTCTCTGATTCATGTCAATAAGACGCATTTGCGGAGGCAGAAGTGCTAATTTGGTTAAAGATGGACCTTTGACTCAAAACAGCTGGGGTGATTCAGTTATCTTCTTGTGTAATTAAGTAGAAACACAATAACATCATTTGGCAAGGCTGCTTATGGAAACTGATTGGCCAGAGTAGCTCTCCATCGTTACGTATAGGCTCTCCCTGAGGTGTTTTTATTCATTTTCAGCATGAATGACCATATTCTTCTCTCTGCCTCTCTCCCTCTTTCTGGTCACTAACAAACACCCTCGAAGCCAGACTTTTAATTCGAATAGGTTAATTGATTGCACTGGATTACATGAAAAAGACCTGGCACTCCTCCCACTTTAGTATGCGAGGGTCGTCGTGACTTGTGACCAAAGCATAGCCATAGATAGATAAAAAGGTGTGACTCGTGACTTTAGTTCCTCAGAACACCAGTGTAGCTGACTGCATGGGAGATCATCTTAAAGGGTAGTTCACCCAAAAATTTTAATTTTGTCATTACTTACTCACCCTCATGTATGAGTTTCTTTCTTCTGTTGAGCACAAAAGAAGATATTTTAAATAATTTTGTTAACCAGACAGTTGACGCCACCCATGGGCTGCGTCCGAAAACTTCGGCAACGACTTTGCAGGCAGTGTCTGTGCACAAAGGTTGCCTAGCCTACCTCACAAAACTGATTTCGGACAGACAGACTTCTGAGGCAATGTAACGTTTTAATGATCTACAGCAAAATAGAGTGAGCTTTGGTGAAAACTAAGTGAATTTGACTATATAGTAATTTCTCACTAGAAATGACATCAGTGGAAAACGTTTATCAAAAATGTACAGTTAGACACAAAGTGACCACCAGCCGCAACTGTCAGACCCCATCATTATTTTTCTAGCTCAACTGTCACAGAATGGAAAGCACAGGATTGTGGGATATCAAAGGCAGCAAAGGATACACAGATGCTGCCTTCAAAAATCGATCAGATGAAGGTATCTCAGGAGACAGGAAGTGAAACTAACATTGCATTCGGACGTGCCTTGATGCCTTCCAACCTTGGAATGCATACTTCGAAGGCAGCATTTATCAGTTTTCGGAGTCAATGGCGACAGTCAACGTCAACTGTTTATTACCAGCATTCTTCAAAATATCTTCTTTTGTGTTCAACAGAAGAAACTCATACAGGTTTGGAACACACAATTGGACACAATTTTCATGTCCCTTTAAATCAGCTAAGACCAGTCAATAGATAAATTGTGTTGAAAATAACTTTACAGAAATTCTTCACCTCTGAGTGTGTCTGTATTATTGTTAAAGTATATTGATGTTGGAACGTGTGTTTGTTTGTGTCTTCCTTCAGGTGTGTTTGGTAGAGTGTTATGGTAAACTTTCTCCAGGCGACACCTGGGAGATGTGTCGCAGGACCATTGTGGAGCAGAAACCAAAAGCTTCATTATCGGTTGGAGGTGCCATGCTGAAAAGAGCAGATGAAGAGGTGGACACCTCTCTACCTGTGGACCAAGAAGATGGAGAGATGTCTGAAACCCTCCAGAGGTTTGACCACATAACACGGGCTTTGGAAATGGATGATCAGGACAGAGATATGAAGCTCAGTAAAAAATACAAGTTCCTGCAACTACAGTCGGCACAGCAATCTGAGGAAGAGCGAGATGGAGACAACGAGATGGAAGGTGACGAGGAAGAAAATGCTGCCATCCACCTAATCAAACGCTTTGGAGGCTTCCTCAAAAACAAGTATGGCTACAGGAAGTTCATGGATCCTGGCAGGTCTTTGCAAAAGAGATATGGGGGTTTCATAGGCGTCCGCAAATCCGCCCGCAAATGGAACACCCAGAAGCGTTTTAGCGAGTTCCTCAAGCAGTATTTGGGCATGAGTACTCGAGCTAGCGACTTCAATAGTATGTCTGATGTCACCCAACAGAATGAGTAAAGTTGGATCTTCGAAGCGAATAAAATTACCCAGCAAACCATTTCTTATGCTCATTCGAAAGATATCATGCACTGTTCTTCTTAAACACAAAAAAGCTCTCATAGTGTCAGAGGGTTAGATGTGCATTTACTCATTATAGCATCTAATCTGTGTCAAACAAAGCTAACAATAAGTAATATTAGCTTGAAGTTTGAAGAAAACCCTTCAGATTCAATTCGAGACATCATCCTATTGCATATGATTGGTATGAAGGCCCCTGTAGTTTAATTATACATTGAACAAACACCATTTAAAAGATTTACTAGATTCAAATCCATCTCCTCTACAACACTGCCACCTATTGGTCAATGAAAACTCAAGGTGGGATTTCCCAGTAGCACCTGATTGCAGTACACGAGATCCAGGGGGCGGAGTTGAATCCAGATCTAAGGGGTGGAGATGAGTAGGATTATGTGGGGTTAGGGATCAGAGGGCAGAGATAAAATGGGAGGAGTTGGATCCACCTGGATTTCGTGTTCTGCGGTGAGGAAAATCAAGGATTTCGGGTGAAATAGGCACAAAATAGAACGATTAAAGGAATAGTTCACGAAATATGGAGAAAAAAAAAACTATGGAGCTGCCAACTTTTGAGTTTAGCTTGGCGTGTGACTTGGGGTGGGGTGGTGTTGGCTGCATGCAAGGTCGCTTGCTTACCTCTCTGCAGTCGTGCACGTGCGCGGTTAGGAGCTCAATATCTGTCGCGCATGCACGCTCGCTCTAGATTACAGGATATTTTAAATAATTTGCGGTATAACTAGTCGATCACGAGTGGCTCAACAGGTAGATCAATAAACTCATCTTTCAGACGTTTGACCGACCGGATTGACACTTCAGCTTGAGAAATCGGGGGGTGTGGCGTGAGAGCGTGAGCTCCAAAATCACCATTAAAATCTAATTAACTTAACCTATGAGAAACAGAGTACGTTTTTTTAATTATCACTTATCACCTAAATTTTGCTTTCAAATCTCAAATGAAACCAATCTCAGTCACAAACCCATTATGTTTGAGGAGTGATAACAGATTAATTGTCTGTTCTTAGCGCTAAATATATTAGGCTTATTACTTCAGAAGTAGCCTAATGTTTTCAGCCCTAACCCCACTTATAAACATAAGCACCAATTAGTACAAATGTGAATGTGCCAATTAATTCGAACTAGCTACCAATTTGCCAAAACATAAAATAGTTGCAAATTGCCATGAGATTGTATTTGAGAAAATAGCAGCTTGAACAATCTATTTAACATTTCCTTTAAGGAAGAAAGAAAATAAAATGGGTTCTGACCATAGACAGTATAAGAAAGGTTCTGACCGATATGAGCAATTGATGATATAATTGTAATTTTTGGGTAAACTATCCCTCTAAGGGGATTAAGGAAAGCTAATCTGTGTTTACTGTCTCCCCAACAAACAAAATAAATAAAATAAAGCCAGATTCCAGCAAAGCCTCATCACTGTAATATGCCAATACAAACATAACAAATTCTGTCATGCACAGTTTGCATCCTCATCAAAGAATGGGAAAAGCAAAAGCTTTCATTTTATTATTTTTTAAGCTGTCAAAGTTTATTTGAATTTGTGCATATGAAATGATATATTTTATGCAAACATTGCTGAGTCATACTTTTCCCTTTATGCCGAAGATAAAAATCAGATGTTCACAACATGAACTGTACATAGTAAAACTGAACTGTCAATAAAATAGTTTACTATTTTCTGTAGCTTGTCATGCAGCAAATGATTGTGTCCTGAAGTATTTTGTTCATCATTAATTTCAGTCTAAGAAAATGTAATATTTTCTACATGCTCAACTTATTGTAAACTGAAAGCACCCCACCTTCTCATTCTCAAATATTAAAATGCAACACTTGCTGTTGGTCATACATGTTTGCACAAAAGTTTATTAAAAAAAAGTCATGAAGCAACATAAGATTCATGAAAAGAAGTACTACTTTTACCTATACAGATCTCAGACAGTTCAAGACATTTCATAAAAGGAAATACTTTGGAAGTACTTTACAAAAATGTACAAAAATATTGTTCTCCATGAGGTTAATTGAATGTCTCTCAGACCAGGATGTTCTTACACAGCTATGACACTGACTGTTGGAAATGCATAAAGACTTCTGGGGATCTTCAGGATAAGGTACATTCAGTTTTAATAATGTCAAAGCCTCAAGCTTTGCAAAGAATAGAGTTGAGCTATATAAAAACAAAAAGGATGACACATTAAAGTGTTCTTCGAAATAAGAAAATATGTGGACCCAGTATTAAGAATATGAACCAATCAAACTCATAAATGGTCAACAGATATTTTTTCACATTATTTTGCAGAGATGCCAACGATGTATTATCTTGCTGAGATTTTTGTCTTTGGCAAGAACACGGACCAAACAAACGAACAGCAAGTGAGCGGACTGGGGCGAGAAGCACAAACGTAACTGAATAAATTGTATCAGATCATGCATGTTTACACAAATACTTCCTTAATAATAATGACACGACAGAAAAGCAAACGGTCTCATTTCACAGAAGTATAACCTGTGACATATACACCGATAATGACATGACACACGATTTAACACGTTGCAGATATCAAAATGGTAATACAAAATCCTGTTTCCTGTTCAAAAGTTTGTATTACAAAATTTTACACTGGAAATCGAAGAAAAAAACTGCGTATCAGCAGGTAAACATGGCATACATTAACAAACGTTATATGATACTGAAACATTTACTCTGCTTTCTTGTCAATCTACAATTAACGGTAAGCTGCCAATTTTGCCCCTGAAAGCATCGGACTGCAGTAAAGACCTCTCTCCCGTCTCATTTCAGCAATTAAGTCGGAATGATAAATTAACTTCCATCCGTTAATGTTTAAACCTCATTAAATAACATGCATATACATGAAGTATATGGCTGCTTACTGCATGTAAAAGGAAGGTAACACTTCTTCAATTCTTGATATGGTATAAGATGCAGGAAGACTGCAGGAGTTGTGGGGCAGAGGCTGTCCTTTTTTGTTTTATCTTTTTTCCAGCACCAACATGGCTCTTTAGCACATTTAATAAAACGCAAAACACGTATTCGTGATAAAAAGTAGAAAAAAGTTAAGTCACAAAGGTGCTCTTTTGGTTTCTTCCAACCACAGTTCCAGATCAGTTCCCCTCTTGTGAGTCTTTGTAAGGTTAGTGTTCCGTTTCCAATCTCAAGAAGGATTCAGTCGAGGAATCGCTGACAGGCCTTTTTCCAGCGGCAGGCAGTGCACCACTGGTCTCGGTGTTCAATGCCGTACACCTTCCTGCATTTCTTGGCTTCGCCCCGAATCCTCCTGTTAGTAGAAAATACAGTTCAAATTGAAATTTCACATCTAATCTAAATGCAACAGAACTAATGAAAATCCTATTCAAAACACAGTTTACTATGTGATTTAAACTACTGTTTAAGATTGGGGTCAGTAAGATTTTTTTTAATGAAATTAATACAAGGTTTTTTTCAGCAATGATGCATTAAACTGATAAAAGTGACAGTTAAGACTTTTACATTGTTACAAAAAAAAATGTTGTTCTTTCAAACCTTCAAGTCAAAGAATAAAGAGCATCACGTTTTAAAAAAAGAAAAGTAAAACTAAGCAGCACAACTGCTTTCAACATTTATAATAAAAAGAAATGTTCAGCTCCAAATCAGCATATTAGAATGATTTCTGAAGGATCATGTGACACTGAAGACTGGAGTAATGATGCTGAAAATCCAGCTTTACATCACAGGAATAAATTACATTTTAAAATATATTAAATCAGAAAAATAATACTTCTGAATATCACTGTTTTACTGTATTTATCAAATAATTGCAGCTTTGTTGATCATAAGAGAATTAAAAAAAATTTAATCTTACAGACAACAGTTGGTAGTTTTAATTTATCAGGATTTTATATTAAAACATTAAGATGATATTGGTTACTATTATTTTCCTGTAGTTACGTCAAAAGAAAAGTACAGCTACAGAGAAAAAAGTATGAAATCAAGCCTTTTTTATTTCTTCAGTATTCTAATTTGTACTTATTGGCCAAAAATTTTTTTTTTTTTTTTTTCAAAATAACTTTATAAATGAAGATTAACTAATAGAGAGACTAAACAATCCAATTCCTCACCTGGAAGTGCAATGGTTTCTTGGAGGTGAAACACTGGCAGGATGTGGCCTGAAGGAGGCGCTGTTATTCTGGAGCCACTGTTCACCAACACTAACTGAACGACGGCGGAATGGTGATCCCTGGGGATGAGAGAGAGAGGAAGCGAGAGAGAGGGGCCACCATTAGTCACAGAATGACGCACTATTATATTACAGCTGCAAACACTACTCCGTGGTACAAACAATGCATTTTTGCTGTAAAAATTTAAAAAATATACAATTAGAAATGATTATTTTCAAAGAAATATTGTAGACAAAAAACTTAGACTGTTATAAACCAGCAAGATCAAAATACGGTGATCACAACATGATTTTTCAACCTAGTGACAAGCCTGTGTTTAGACAAAGAGAACACATTGGCCTGAACTCCACTAGATGGCATTGCAATACCACCAGCATCACTTGTGGGTGGAACAAAGGACACACAAACAACATGGGTATGTCACTCCTATTTTCAGTGCGAAAACGCAATCTATTTGAGTCCATGTGGTGCTTTGTATATTCCGAAAGCCTCAGAGAAAACATTCATGGATCAACAATCCATTACCTATAAATATTCACAGCCAAAAGGCCTCTTTAAAGACATCTGTGCTTTCTTTGAGCTTGTAGATGATAATGGAATCAGTTAAAGAGTGTGTAGTTTTGCTGTTTGAGTCTGAAAAAGGTCTGCCATGTTACAAAGCACAAAGTCACTCCAAAGGGAGTTCAGTAAGCGCTTTCTGAACCCCCTGAAATGCCTCGATTGTAGTCTTGAGCTCTCTACTGGGATCAAACACGTCAAGATGCTAAAATACAGGTGTAAACGGGGTCTTAAACGTTTTGAGCTTGTCCACTTTCATCCACTTCCTCAGGTAGTCCAAAGCGGTAGTGGACAAAATTTGTAGTAGTGGAAAAAAGAGATTAAAACACCAGGTGTAAACGGGAATGTGTCTCCCTCGTATACTTGTGATGTGATCGAAGAAAATGCATCTTAATATCAGGTGTAAACAGGACCAATATTCTTTATTAAAAAAAAAAAAAAAACAATCTCCCATTCAAGGCATGGGCAAAAAAGAGGCAAGACCTGATAGAGTTGTGTTAGTAGTATGTTGAAACTGCATTTATGGCAAGATGCGTGACAAATTTCCCAAAACATGCTGGAAGCGGTTGACCAATCACAACACACTGGTCCAGCTGACCAATCAGAGCCCATTGTGCTTTTCGAAAGGAGGGGCTTTATAGAGTTTGGAACTAAACAGGGGTGCATTTCCCGAAACCATCATTAGCCAGCTATGGTCGCAATTTCCGTGGTTACCAACATAGTTCAACAATTTGGCGTTTCTCTCGCTGCGTTCACGTGCTATGGAAAATAGTATATTTTCCACTTGTGAACTGGTATTTACCAGTGTGTTGCGTTCAAGTGCTTTTGTTGTCGTAATGTGGTAAAAAGATGGAGATCCAGACCTGTTATTTAGCTAAAACTATTTTAGACTGCTTAATTCATCTGCAACAGCAAGAAAATGATTTATCAAAACTCAAAAGGTAAATAATATGCTAAATATATTTTCTAGATCATGAATAGTACATATTTTTACCATTCACGACTCTTGCGGTGCTCTCCGCCTTTTTGAAAAGTTCAAAGGTTATCTCATCTCAGCAACTCATCCATCAAAATATTCTACGAGTTGCCCAGTGGAAAATACCACATGAGGGGGTGTTCATGTGCATTTTCCATAATTACCATAGCACATGAACGCAGCGTCTAAACCATTGTTCCAATGAACATTCGCAAACAACATCACAATCTTACGTGGTTGGAACTACAGCTCTCAAACTGTAGTAAGAAGCATAGTTTTTTTGTTAAATGACATGTGGACTTAAATCATGCTCTTGGGCACAATAAGGAACCTAGCATTCGGTTCATTTCATCGCAATCTTGACTGTTAGTGACAGACTGGTAGGAGAGGTTCTGCAACAATGCAATGCTTTTTTGAACAGTCAAGCATGAAAAACTATTCTAGTAGACTCCAAAAACAAAACCAAGACTTTGTAACAGATCATAATATGGTCTCTTTAATAAAAATAAATAAATCTCACCTGTTTGCTCTGGTGAACTGTGAGAGACGGAGTCCAATGACAGGACACAGGAACAGAAACTGGTTTACACGGAGTCACAACCGGAATGGGTGGATGAGCCTAAAGAATCAACATATTAAACAATCGTCCACGTTTCTTCAATTAGGACAACATGCAAACAGCGACGTGTGACACCAATCAGATCTTTTAATGGCACTAAAAGCCCTCAAGGGCATCTCACCTGGTAAGAGTGCTCGGTATGGACCTGCCAGGAGCTGCTCGGGGCCGACTGGCTGAGCGGGCTGGGATGGAGCGTCTCCGGGGTGGAGGGAGAAGGAGGCCTGTGCCGGGTGGGACTGCAAGGGGACGCACAGCAGGGCCGGGGGCCAGCAGGGGGAGCTGTCTGCTCCAAGTCCTGATAGACTTCAGTGTAGTAGAAGTCTTCTTCTCTTTGCGAGTGCTCATCACTTTGTCTGCAGAAAACATAACACACAGTGTTTTTACAATCTAAACCCAGTCCCAGATTGCTGCCTTCATTGGCTAGCTAGACACTTCTGGGAGACGTTTGGCGATTGTGATGCTTACCCAAGATGAGAATTTCGGATGTGACGTTTGATGCCAACAACTGAGGTCAGTATTTTTCCACATTTTGGCCACAAGCACCGATATGCTACTTTTACTGAGTTCTATAGGGTGAAAAACAACACAAACAAGACAATTTATCTACACACTTCATAAAACCAACACCTCATATATTATACAGTATATAAATTCAGTTGTACCTTGCGTTTTCTTGGCGTTGGCTCATTAAATAACATTTGGTCCAGTTCCATGTCCAGGCCTTCATCAACGAGAGGGGCGCTCTTGTCCATCTCTGCAATGGGTGGGGATGGGGCGGGGCTTCCGTTTCCATGGTCGCAGCTCCAATATCCACCATCAGACAGTTCACCACCACCATTTTCCATTCCACACAAAGCTACAAACAGAATAATAGGTGACTGAGTTATGTTTCATCATAAAATCCCTTTTCCCAAAGTCAAATTCAAGCACTTCCAAGCTTTTGCAGCACGTTACAACTGTGGTAAATTACATGTTTACATACAGTACATGAACATACTTCATCACATTAAATCAGAAGTTATTGTGTGATAAATTTGTCATTTGTTACAAGTTTCATTGTTCAAAATGTCTGTAAGTAGACTCGGCATCCTATATAATCTGTATTAGTCGATATAAAAAAAACTATATTAAAATTCCAGAATTTCCAGCACCTCTACGAACCCGTTTCTAAATGCTAGAACACGTTGAAAAAATATATAAATATTATAAAAAATAATTAATATTAATACAAAATGTCATTCAGTACATAATATAATATTAAATTACTACCGTTCAAAAGTTTGGGGTCAGTAGAATTTAAAAAGGAGCAAGGATGCATTCAATAAGCAAAATAATTCTATTTATAAAGAAATACAGAACAAAAATATATTTCCACAAAAATATTAAGCAGCAAAACTGTTTTCAACATGAGAGCAGCACATCACAGGAATAAATTACATTTATAAAAATGTTAAATATAAATTATAATCATATTTCACAATATTACTGTTTTTACTTTCATTTTGATCAAATAAATGCAGCCTTGGTAAGCATAAGATAAAAATTCTATTTTTTTCCCCCTCCCAGAAGTCTCAGTTTAGGCAGTAGGACCTTTTTTAATCCTTCAGAAGTTATTCAAAATTATGATGATTATGCAATCCTGCACTAGTGTAATATTTTGTTCCACTGGATTTTGTAAGATTTTGATACACGTGCAGCTATTAAGGATTTCTTCTTGGTGACTAACGCCTTTTCTCAGCAAGCGCTGAGTAATCTCAGCTGGTTTATACCAGATGTGTACACAATGTGCCATTGCTTTGGTAAAGCATTTATGAATGTGTAAGGTTCAACTAACCCGGAGCTACGCTCCCTGGAGTTGTGTGTTGGATGACTGGACTGCACGACAGACTTGTAAGCACCATTGCAGCCATGATCTCATCCATATCCACTGTCTCTGGATTCCTGCAGTGTTGAAGTAGAGTTATAAGGGAGTGCTCCTCATTCAAAAAGTCAACATTCATCATTCTGAGACCAATAACAAGCCATACCTTCTTGGCACATCAATGGACGAGGAAACTGAGGAGTTAGGACTGGACGTGGGGTTTGTCCATACATCTTCCAGCTTGCGATGAACGTGCTGGTTAAGCTGGGGCAGGAAGATAGACACCTCATTGTCCACGTGGTTATGCTGTTCGACCACACCTCCACATTCTTGTCCTCCGCAGTGCACATACACCTAAAACGTATCAGGAAAAACACCATGAAGTGTCTGCGTTCTCCAGTGTTGACATTGTATAGTGCATTTCACTCAGAACGCCAGTCATATTTTGATTTAATCTACAACAACAAAGACATTCGTGCTTACCTTCTGTCCAGGGTAAAGCTTGCTTCTGTGAAGCCCACTTTCCGGGCATCCATGGGGCCCTGTTTCTGTCAGGCTATCCGCTGAGGAGCCACACACCAGGGTGCCCAGTGGGGAACGCTTCCCAAGCCTGCTTTTCGGTACCATTTTCAGTTCGTCGCACCTTGAATCTTCTCAACTGCTTTGACGAACTCCTGATGGAGATTCAGCAGCGCTATTCAGACGACGGACCGGAAGCTGATAAGACGAAACAAACAAATGATTAATGTAGTTCAGGTCACTCAGCACATCTTATTGCCAGAAAGAGAGCCGAATCAGGAATTTTGGCCTATCAGGAATAGGCCAAAATATTATCTCAGTTTAGACACCCTGCTCTCTAGATATCAGTATCATTGAAAATGGAAAAACCCATAACGAAACAAACCACCACTAGTTCAAAGCAAAGACATATCTAAATGTGTAAAGAAAACAAGATATATTAACTTTGCCATTTACAAATTCAAGAAATAAACAAAAAGACAAGTTACTGGTATACATGTACAAAATATTTATATTAATCTCAACAATGCTCTGTTGAATCTGATCAGAGAAATCAGCACCATCCTTACGTGAAACATCCGGCAACTAAGTGTCAAACTCTTAAGTCATCACAGGACGAATGATGTAAAATTCAAAGTTTACGTGCAACTGTGCAGATTGACTATGAGTCATTGTCAGCACATGATGATGAACCATGCAAAAACTACTTTAACTGACGCAAGACATTAAAACAGTTATGGTCATGCTAGCCTTTGTAACCTAAGAATGTTCACCCAAGAGTTTGGGGCAGAAAGGAATTGGTAATTACTACATAACCATTATTACCAGCTGCAGTCCAGTATTAAGTTTTTTCTCCATTCCAGTAAAAGGTGATTCAGAGTAATTGCAACTGATTGCACCAAAAAACTCCCTTGGTTGCCAAATACTACATATTTGGTAGCATGGGAGCTGCTTGTATTATTCTTGTATTATTCAGAATAAGAGGTGAATGAGTAGATAAGCTTCATCAAAAATATAAATCTCCTAGTAAACCAATGGATAAGCGTCTAGCTAGATGCATATAACAATGGAGCAGAAAATACTGTGCAAATCATTAATATCATACAATATTACTTAGTATAATGTATTGACCTCTAATTGACATGTCAATGTGTTGCACAATATGCAGACGTTACGGTTAGATATAATGTGCAATATAGGCTACAACGACAGATGTGAAGGATAAAAATGTCTGCTGCTGTTTTGCGTCTAGTCTAATAATAACTTATTTATTCTAAAATTAGAAATTTGTGAGAAACAAAATTCATTAAAAAAAAGGAAGATTCCTTTCGAAAATCTGTTAAAAATAGCAGTTTAATTATAAGTAACTAGGTGGTTATAAAAGTTTGAGAATATAGTATGATGTAATGGTTTTGGTAAATGGATGTTCGGTATATTCAGAGCTATTGATGAAAAGTCCGGTTCCTTCGATCACTTTCTTGCAAAGAACCGGTTCAAAAAGCGATTTGGATGCCCGATTACGTCATAGCGTGTTCCCCGACACACCGGCGTGGCATATTACATGTTTCCAAAACATTCCAAAGAAGCCAGGCACATACTCGCATAGGACCGCTTATTACGGTTTTATATGATTAAGTACTTAATGTGATTTAATGTATCCGAGTTCATTTTGTTGCAGCCATGATTCGGCTCAACTTAGATTAAATTGACCGATAACTTTGCTTTGAAACAATCTCAGGCTGATCAAGTTTTTACAGGTTTTAATAAATGTGATTATCTTACTAAACAATCTCTATCTCGTATTAACTGTCAGCAATCAAGTCTTGAACGTTTCATTTAAGTTATTTTTGCTGTTCAACTATTAAAACAACTCAAATAGAACATGACATTCAGACGGATTCATTCACGTCCAGTTAAAAATTAATTGAAGAGGTCTAACTAAAAAAAGAGTCGTTCATTCAAGAATCGGACAGTTTATCAACGCGTGAGTCTCCACATGCTCGCACTCGCAGCCCCGTTGCAGAAGCGACGCGACGAGAACGCGCAGCAGAAGCAGCTTATCCATAGAAAAGCGTTGCACGGAGTTTTGGGGAAACTGAACATAATGCAGGACTGGACAGCTAATCTCTTCAGATTTTTTTTTTTAAATCGTTTTTGCACATTATAAACACAACTGACCTTTTTCCCCATTGTGCAGGGATTTTTTTTTTTTTTTTTACATTTTATATCAAATGCAAAAGTTCACACTTGTGTAGATTTTAAATCCATACAGAACAACTAAAATAACATTTCTGCTAAAACGAAGCACATCGTCGCACAAACAAGCCATACGTATCAAACATACGTATCAAGCTTTTCACGTGAATTAACTGAAATAATGTACGAACCTTAATACTAACCTTGCCTGCATTGTACTAACCTTAACAACGCAGTCTTGTCTGAGAAACACAGCTCAACAATAAGAAACAAAAGCATTAAAACATAGAGAAAACTTTCAATGAACACACGTACCTTTGCCAAATTTCAACACACCCCCTTCCCACAAGGCTTGCTCTGACCGGCTGTAACTTGAAAATGTCCTTTTTCAGAGACTAGAACGGGTTGTGTTTAGGTATTCAAAATCCCGGCCTGGATTCTTACAGTTACTGTAACCGTATCTGCTTGATAAGCACCAAAGCCGTAAGAACACCACTATTAAAGCAGTCTATTCTCATCTACAGTGGTCGCTTTACATGACAAATATGCCATGATCTTCTGTTTGATTTTGCTTTAATCCGTATTGCTTTCGTCTTCACAGAGGTGAGCCGTATCAGAGTAATCCAGTGCCGGGTTTTCACCCAAGCGCCTTCTAGCGGGCTTCTGCTCTTGTAGTAAACAACCTGACCACGTGGTAGATGTGTCGACGCTCATTGGCTAAGCAGCGCTTTCCAAGACACACGCCCTACAATTCCAACTTGTTTACGCAGAAGTTGAGGAAGGGTCAAGAAACACAATGGACACACATATGAAAATGTATTTCATGCTACACCACTTTATTAAATCTCCGTGGCTTTGCATTGCAACAGTAAAATGCATTTAACCATGAATGCAAATTGTGATGCATTGTTGCTCATTCTAGCAAATGATTTGAAATGTGGATTCCTGCGCATTTTACATGCGTATATGCTTTTTTATTGCACACGAATTGTGCATTAAAATGGCACTCATTTAGCTATCATATACACGTGTCTGAATTGTGCAGTATTTGTCTCTTTGTATATGGGAACATCGTGTACCTTGTAAGTTTTGGCTGACAGATGTTGCACTGTATGCATTACACTTATAGAATTAACCCGTCTAACCTTGTCGGGTCATATTTGACTTGTTTTCAGGAAACAATATGCTACAAATATATGCTTTATAAATTATGACAGTTGATTAAAATGCAAAGATTTAGTCAGAGCTGTCTTCATGTTCTTTAACATCTCACACACTGTGATTTATTTACAAATGTTTACCAAAATTTATCTTTTTTTATCACAATACGCTTTGGAACCAGAAACACACGTCTTATGATAGGTCTCACAACTTAAACGCGAATCGATGCATTTTAATGGATTACAATGAGAGAGTTAATAAGGTGTCAGTCTATTTGTCCAACAAACAGCAGGCCTGTTATCTTTAAATTCACACACAAAAAAAATCTTAAGTTCAGTTACTGTTTTCTTTTTCTTTTTTTAGTAACCGTTTTCTAAAAAGGGGAGGGCATGAAAGGGTTACATAATTCGAGTTTTCCCCGTCCGCTAGCACGCCATTGGTCCATCTTTGTGACTCACCTCCCCACGCGCTGCGCTCGTGAACCAGCTGAGGCCAATAAACGCTTTACGTGAGAGAGCGCACGTACATCACCATGGCAGAACATCCAAAGAGATGCATTATGCACGTCAGCCACAGATCCGCGTGCGCTCGAACACTGCAAGAACCATAGGGCAAGAACAGGGGTCACGTGAAGATCGGTTTACTTTAAACATTTCTTCTTCTTGCTTATTTTCTTACCAGCATTGAACGCGCGTAAAACGGACAAAGACCACAGGTCAAAGAAATGTGGAAAAGATGTTTAAAGGATGTCACTGTTTTAACATAGGCTACGTGCGACCTAAAAATAGACTGAAGTATTGGTAATGATTATGATAACGCATGACGCAAACTTTTTCCGATGCAGGCTTTTTATATTTTCCATAATGTATTATGTTTTATTCTGAATGTATATGTATGAATATGTGTTCAAGCAAAACAAAAGCATTCCATTACACACATTTATAATTTATTAGATAGGGCATGCAAATTAACCCTAGTCCGTTCAACCCTTAGGCCTATATGTTGTTGTAATATCGCAAAAACATGCTTAACGAAGAACTGGTAAAACAAAATGTCCTTTTGAACATGAATGAATACACCCTCAGTTAAAAATGTCACATGTTTGGTTACAGAGACCCCGTATTTATCTAACATTTGTGTACCGGAAATATTTGATTTCAGATCTTGCTGCAACAGTAATACTCATTTAATACAAGGGTCAATGACAAAAAAGGAAATTATAAAAAAAAGGAGTGTCCTTTTAAAGAATCCTTATGTGGGGTTAATTTTTTATTTAAAAAAAAGCTCTATACTTTGTAGAAAATAATTGACTTGAAAATCTATTTTTTATCCATATTTTTCTGTCTTAAATATTTTACAAAAATCATCATTTTAATATTTTTCTTAAAATGGCTTCTTTGTTCACACAATTATTAATTATTAAATATGAATTCAGTTGTTTCACTGCTTGTTTTTAAAGAAATAAAATAATTGTAGGCTATATCTCATAAACAAAGAAGAGGCCCAAGAGCGCAAATATTACCCCTAAATAAAGTCAATCTCACCAGAACAGGAGGGTTAATTCTCAAAAACTTGTTACTTTAATTACATTTACAAGTTTTTATCATGCCCACTGCAATTCGTACATTTGGTCAAAACCTAAAAATATTCACCATTGTGCATCCATCAAGTCAAACATATCCAGATCAATTGATCTGACAGATACAATCTATAATCACCCCCATTAAGAATGAATATGAATACAGAATAGTTTCACAATACTGGAATTCATCAGAAAAAGATACATTGAAAATCTTCATTTCTTCATGTCTCTTTGGTAATAATGATGGAGGCAAAACTTCCACCTCATCTTCAGATGGAAATGTGACTTTCTTGCGTCACATTTAATTGGTGACCATCTGAAAAGAGACCCCTATTTGTCAGAACAGGTGTGACCAGTAGATCAGGCTCCTCTGGTCAACTCTGTCTGAACTGTTGCATAAGGATTCATCTTTGAGTCAGTATGGTCAATGCTGAGGGTAGGGTCCAATTATTCTTATGAAGTTTGATGGGCACTTTATGGCAGTCAACACCACAAAGCAGGGTTTCAGCCAGGCTCCAGAAGAATACAGAAAGCATGCATCTCCAAATAGTGTAGGGTTTTGTTTAGTAAGAGCATTTCAGGTCGCATTATAAAGATGGTGGAACTTTCTACAGGCTTGTTTACACCAAGGTCTGTGGTGTTACGCCAACGCCATTTTTATTATCTGTATTAAAAAATAAGATTAATAAAACATGTTTGTTGTCATTTGATTTTTTACTGAAATGCAACTTAAAGGGATACTCCACTTTTTTAGGAAATAGGCTCCCAAAAATGAAAATTATCCCATAATTTACTTACCCTTAAGCCATCCAAGGTATACTATATAAATGATTCCCTTCTTTCAGCTGAACACAGTCTGAGTTACATTAATTATCCGGGCTCTTCCCAGATTTGACATTGAATAGCATTGAAAAGTGCCCGAGTTTTAAGCGCATCCATCCATAATAAAACAATCCATCCAAACTTCAGTGGGTTAACCTATGGATTTGTTTCAGAAGGCAATTATTAAGTAAAAAAATAACCATATTTTATAAACTATAATCTTTCGGCAACAGTTCACGAGAGAGTCGAGTTCTGGCGATCAAGTTTAGTTTCTAAAGTTTTAAATATGGATATTTTTTCTTACAAAAACCCATGGCTTCGCTTCAGAAGGCATTTATTAACTCACTGGAGTCGTATGGATTACTTTTATGATGAAGCGCTTTGTGGACTTTCAAAAACTTTTCAAAGCCATTACAAAGAAGAGTCAGGATATTTTTTTAATACAACTCCGATTGTGTTCGGCTGCGCATAGGATGGCTTGAAGGAGAGTAAATTATAGGGTAATTTTCATTTTTTGGGTGAACTATTCCTTTATGAGTATTTTAAAAGTCAAACAGAATCATCTGAAGTGCTTACAATTTCTCAGTTAGCTTGAAGCGTTACTGTCCCGACACCACCATTTAGTTGAGTTGGTAGGTTTGAACCTGCAGAAAGTACATGCATTGTTGTGTGTTAGAGTCTAACACAAATAACTCTTAACGGTTCGACTAATCTGTGCATTTCTCATTTCTGGGAACAGAATGTGTGGTGAAAAGTAAAACATTTTTTTTTTTACAGGGATTAAATTACTGTTGTGGTTTGAATTCCTTGCAATTATCTTTTTTGTCCTGGAGAGACATACCTTGAGAGAGAGTGTGACTTCTCCAAGGTTTGTACACGATTCCTTCTTGAGATATTGTTAAATCCTCAGGCTCAAAACCTTCAAAGACAAGATTAGTGCATCTGCTGAGTGGGTTTGCAGAGTGATAAACAGCCATTCAGATTCAAAAGAAATTCATTGACAACTCAGTTTACCGATTTCATCACCCGTGATTTCATTAGCAGCAGGGTTGTGTCTGGCTCCTGATGAATCGCCCATTCTTGCCTGTTCAATTGAGAAAGAGTTTAGCACAAGATTTACATCACATTTAAGCATTTATTCACTCTTAGAGAAAAAAAAGCGTCTAGAAAACCTTTTAGGTTTTCCTATCATGGGATGATTTTATGAATTTAGCTTTAATTTTATTTCGTTTCAATTCTGTTTTTATTTTACTTAAAGGGATAGTTCACTTTGAAATTTTGGAAGTGTTACCCTTCACTGGGAAGATCTAAACATATGTAGATCTTCCCAGTGAAGGGTAACACTTCCAAAATCTCGGTGAAACAATGAGTGACGTACAAGCGCGAGAGATCACTTTCAGCGCTTGCGCAGACCGAAGCGCCCGCGCCCTCAGATCACTTGGACGTGGCTGTGGTTACAAGCTAGTAAAAACAATATAAATACTGTTTGTTTCCTCACACTAACTGCTCGTTTCGTGTCTTATGCCATCAATGTGTACTTACATTTACGAGTCATTAAATCATGTTTAATTTGCACTTCTCTGCGCATGCTCTTTGAGCTGGTGACCATAGACCTCCATTATATGACTGACATGTCACGAACCTAAAAATATCAAAATTGAAAATACTGTGGAAACAAAGACACCTACATCTCAGATGCCCTTGAGGTAAGCTAAAACATACTAAAAATTAATTTCCAAGTTAGTGAACTATCCCTTTAAATTTTATGAATTAAAGTGCCTCTATTATGCTTTTTTTGAATATTCTCTTTCCTGCAGTGTGTAATATAGTGGTTTGTGAATGTCAAATGTCTGCAAAGTTTTAAAGATCAAAGTGCACAATAAATAAACTTATTGTCTCCTAAAGGAAAGAATTGATTCTGAACTGCCAAAACAAGTCGTTAGCAATTCCAGTTTCACTTCCTGTTACAAACCTACATAATAATGTAATACATTTGCATAATTCGAGCCTATGGGCCTTCATTGGCTGCCCAAGAACAATGTCTAATTTGACCCGCTCTCAAACACTGTAGTTGCAGCTGAAACTGGAAGAGTTTGGTTTCAGGTTGTCGACATGTTGAGACTTTGCATTGAATTCCAAAGTAATTAATTAATTACATTTTACATTTATTAATTTAGCTGGCGCTTTTATCCAAAGCGACTTACAAGTGCTACATGTCAGAAGTCGCACACCTCTGGAGCAAGTAGGGGTTAAGTGTATTGCTCAGGGACACATTGGTGTCTTACAGTGGATTCGAACCCAGGTCTCTCACACCAAAGGGATGCGTCTCATCCACTCCGCCACCACCACCGGCTACTTTTACGCCATCACCACAATTACCAGCTACTAACATCTTTAACCATGTAATTACTTTTTTTAGAAAGCCAACACTGTTTAAATAAAAAACAATGTCCATTTTCTTTTAGTTTTATGCCGTTTCATTTGTCACTCACCACGCTCACAAGTGTCGATGTTTTCTGCTCTGGTGCACTGGCTGCACTGTTGCTCTCCAACTCAAACGAATGTCTGTTGAGTAATAAAATAAATCAAAATTATTTGTTTAAAACACATAAGTGACTATATTGCTTATATAATCCCATTTTGCCAGTGCAATAAAGTTTAAAGCCTAAAGTTAATCTCACATGCACTGAAGTTATTGGCTGATTTTTAATTGCAAAAATCGCCAAATAAATGTTCATTCATTTTCAAATCATTATTGAATTAGCAATTAATTAATATTTTAACACAAACAAGATTCAATTGCTTACAATAAATGTATGACATGCTGGGTTTAATGCATTTCTAAGTGATTACTATAATTGAATTACTTTTCCCTTGAAAAATCTAAATACAGTGGATGTAATTGTGTTAAATAGCCTACTGTATAGAACAGAGCAATTCTATATAAAAAAAAAAGTGAAATTTAAAATGTATGTTAATGTAACATTCTCCCTTTAAAACAGTTCAATATTTAATTCAGTTTTATATTATTTATTTGAAAGTATTAAAACAGTTTCCTGTCTAGGTTGATATGGGATTTAGAAAGAGATAAGTAATGCAATACTTTGTAGAGAGAGTAATTTTTACAGTAACCTAATTACACTCTTGAAGATGTAATTAGTAGCTAGTAATTAATTTTTAGAGCAACACTGATGATACTAAAAGTATGGTCAGTGCAAAAATGCCTGAAGTTTTTCCAACACATCATGCATTGGTGTTCTTGGCTGGCCTCTAGTGGTTGAGATTAAAACTGCAGCTCCAAATAAATGTGAATAAATCTTTTTATTATGATAATATTATTTTATTTATAAGAAGTATATATTATTTTACCTTAACGAGTTTAAAAAATGTGAATGAGACTGAAATGCTTGACCCACTGGCTTATATAGTATGCATAGACTTTAGAAATGTTAACCCTACAATATACTCCTTATTCACTTGGTCTCTTTTTCATGTCTTCTTAAGTGAAGCATGAACGAGAACGTGTAAGTCGCACTTCTTTGTGTTTTGTGACAGAGCCACATTCCAGCCTCATTCCTTAAAAATGTGTATAGTGAAAAATCTTGACAATGATGTCTGGAATGTAGCTTACAACAATAGCGTATGTGACTTTCGGCTACATAGGCAACAATGCATGTCCTTGTAGCTGTTTTCAGACGACTTCACCTTTTGAGTCATGTTTTTTTAAACCAAAAACAAGCAAACTCACTCAAAGGTCACTCAGGAGGAAGCACTTACTTTCTACAGCTTGCACATAGAACCAAGAGCGCAATGCTAAGGATGACGAGGACAATTATGGAGAGAAATGCGGCCTCCGGTTGCTCTGAGATCGCCCAGCCAAAGAGATCTGGGCTGATTGGTGCCATGATTGTGGTACCTACAGGAAGACAGATCAAATGTTGAATACATAGTCAAAGTGGACCTCATACCATTTTCAATTGTGACTGAATAGTGCTTTACACACACACAAAAAAACACAATTAAATATAGGTTCACAATCCTGTTGCAAAGACAGAAAACAATTTTCACATGGATTTGCATCATCAGGTCTTTTATATTGACTGTTTTGCCTATGTCATGAAGCACATCGATTACCACAGAAAGACGTTTTTACAATGTATCCATTGGCATCACCACTGAGAAGTGCTGCAACAAATCGCTTTAGGAGGAACAAAACACCCCACACTAAATTGTAAAATCCTATACTCAAGAAGCCAGTTCACTTTGAACTAGATATTTTTCTTCTCCTAAGGGCCCTTAATTCAAAAATTCATATTGATCTCCAAACCCATGTGACTTGGTTTTTCCCATGTGAATAAAAGTGATTTAAGTTTTCAAGCCTCAACACTCTCAACAAAATGATACAGAAATACCATAAAAAAGTGATCCATATACCTATGTCAATTGTTCTGAGACCAGCAAAGGATAGCTTTGCAAACAGACCAAGTAGTGATGCCTTATTTGTGAATGAATCACTCATTGGAGTCAGGCCTTTATAATACATTGGTTTGTCCAGTTTAGAAAAAGAAAAACTGAAACTTCATCTGACTGAGCCGGTTCTAGAGTTGACTCAATTTCCCACACGGAGTGGTTAATAGCTCATTGTGGAGAAATATTTTAATTGAAATGCCATGTAAATTTAAGTCTGCTTCTCACGCAAACCTATTTTAAGTCTCCAGAAGACTTGGAATAAAGACTTTTTATTTCCTTTCTGAAGCTTGATATGCCTTCTCATCGTAATTTGTGTTTTTATTTGAATAACCAGAATCAAATTTATTTGTCATGTTGTCATGTCATGTCATGTTATTTGTGATGTTGTCAATCCACGTTCAGTGACGCTGCTGACATAAGACGCTGCTGACGTGTTATCAGTGCGCCTGCGCTTTGTTTACAGTCTGAGGGAGACGCACGTTGTGAACAAAACAATCTTCGCAAACATGTCTAAGAATTTTGACACAGAGGAAGATTTTTTTTCCCAGCCATATTTATTTAAACCTGAATACACGGACACACCAGATATACAAGTCAGCAGCGTCTTACGCAACGCATTCTCATCCTTTAACGTCATATAGAACGCTAGTGACAAAACGGCGCTATACTACGCACATGGCACCCGTTATCGTTAATATAACACGTGCTGTGAGGGCTAAGTTTAGGTGTGGGGTAGGGTGTACGCGTCATATTCACGCTAAAGGATTTATAACGTCTTGGGTTCGCGTGTTATATTAACGATAAAGGGAGCCATGTGCGTAGTATAGCGCCGTTTTTGCATATAGCGTTCTATATGACGTTAAAGGATGAGAACGGGCTGTCTTACGTCAGCAGCGTCACTGTTGTCGGCTTGACATGACAACAGAACCGGAAGAAAATACAAAGCTGAATAAAGTCGTAGTTTTTGTTATTTTTGGACCAAAATGTATTTCCGATGCTTCAAAACATTCTAACTAACCCACTGATGTCACATGGACAACTTTGATGATGCATTTATTTCCTTTCTGGACAAGGACAGTATACCAATGGATAATGGGTTACAGTATAACCCATTATCAATGGAGGGACAGAAAGCTCTCAGACTAAATCTAAAATATCTTAAACTGAAGATGAACGGAGGTCTTACGGGCTTGGAACGACATGAGGGCGAGTCATTAATGACATCATTGTGGGTGAACTTAACCCTTTAAGTATGTACTTAATTGCATTGGAATTATTAATTTGATACAATAAGTTACATGTTTTTAATTCGCACTTATATTTAAAAAATACCAGCATGTAATTACAACTGTAATTAAAAAAAAATAAAGTTGATGCCTTAAACTTTTATAGGGATACTTCACCTCTAAAGATGAATGTGTATTTAAAATGGGTCATCTATGTAGAAGAAATGTGAAATTATTTTTGAATTTGGAACATTCTAGTCTGAGGAAAGCCAGAATATGTATTTTTGGCTTATGTGGATGGAAGACAACAACACCCAGAATGCACTTGCTTCGCTGCCCTAGGACGCCACGCCTACTGGTAACAGAGCGCAGTAGTTAAACAACAAGTCTAGGCTACTAGTGAGTCTCCGTGATGAGTCTACCCGAAAATATGTTTCGAGAAATGTGTTTCTACAGTCACCATTCATTAGCCTATGTTTACTGTGGTGAGAAGGAGGAGAGTAGGCCACAGGAGAACGACGCGAGGCCGGTGGCGTGATTACTGATGAGTGACACCTGTGAGATGCTCTCGTATCTCTCATGGAGGAGCGGGGATTTTCTTAGAATGTTAAAACGCACATCAACCAATCACTTGTTTAGCGTTCATGTAAACACTACATTCAGATTCACAAATCAGAATTAATACAGTAAGACTGAAACAAAAGATCTGCATGTAAACAATGAATGGCGACTGCAGAAAGCAAAAGCTAAATCCTGGACTTTGACAGCCAGACATGTCCGGCAAAAAGAGGATGGTAACCCCTAAAGTTACTACTCAGCTTTCTCCACAGAACACGAGCCTGCTAGCTTATCTTTGATATAGCCATCAAAAAAGATGGCTGACACTATGTATACATTCTGTGAGTGAGATCCCACTCTCTATGGGCGTTTGAAAACATGCGGTAGTCTTTAGCCTCTGGCCAAAAAAATCCTCCGATGATGCAATATGACGATTCCAGACAAAAAATACATAAATATCTCGTCTCAGGGTGGAAGGGTAGAAAGCATGGTAATTCGAAAATACAACAGGTTTTCTACTAATACGAAGCTTCATGCTAAATCCTGAAGTATCCCTTTAAGTACAAACTACAGTACAAACAAAGTACATCAACTTGGATGTTTAAGCCTTTTCAACTTAAATTACATTAAACTGACTTAAAAAAAAAATTGTTGAATCTTATCCAACTTGTTAAAGAAAAAGTTGAAAATTGCTTATTTTGAAAAGCTTAAGCAATGTAAAAATGTATGTTGTCATAAGGTCATATACATTTTTACAGCGAAGTTTCATTTTTGGGTGAACTATTATACTGAATATACAAGCGTCATATCTGTGTCAACTATTATACTGAATAGAAGGCACTGCCACATTATATGGATTTAATATTGCTCGTTTATACATAGCTGGGTGTATTGTAGGACAACAATACCAGGACAACAAATCAAACAGTAAAACCATCTGGTAAAAACCATTTGGTAAAACCAAATCATATCTGTAATTCCAACAGCACTACAAGTAAGGTAGGTAAACCTCACCCAAAACCAAAATGACACATGGAACAGATCCCAGGACTAAACTTAAGAGATCCATCTGCTCTAAATCATTTAAAAATTCTAAAATTGCACCTCTAGGAAGTTCACAATTCGATTATTATGCTCACTCAACAATACGAGCAAGACCAAATAAATGTCCTTTGAAGAAAAAAAAGGCAATGAATAGGTCTGGACTCACTTGCAAGATGCCAGATGGAAATTATGAAATATAGTGAAAAACAAAAATACCTGTAGAGATGATAATTCAGCGACCTCCTTCAGTCAGTGACCTGTTGTTTAAAGTGTTCAGATCCAGTCCCAGGGCAGTCTCTTCTCTTGAACCCTACATATCGGCGCAGACAACAGACACCAGTCAGTCAGCTCCTGTCAGCAAAACACTGACACTACCTTTCTGACAGGAATGGGAAAAAGCTTTGACAAGCTCAATTTCCTCATTCTTTCACCTGTCATCATGCCATCAGACAGATCACTCATTCATTTACTTGTGTACATTTCTCCCTCTCGCACCCTTTTTCACATGTACTTACTGATATTAAGTTACAGAAAGAAATCAAACCAAATAAATTTCAATGTTACACACTAGCCATCATATTATAAACCGAAAAACTTGATTGTTTGTTAAATCACAAATTAAATATGATCTGTACAGAATATTAATAGAATATCATAGAATATTAATTCTGTTTTAATTGTTATCAGAAGTTTTACCATTCAGACATCCTGAGAATGTAACAAACTTAGAAGTGCCGCCACCCTGGAAAGGCTCACCTAACCTGTTTATAATCACAAACTAGTCTCTATGTGGGTGTTAATGTAACCAACCGGAAATTTGCATTTAGACAAATTAAAAGACACGTACTTTGAACCTTGTGAAACTTTTTAAAGAATTCTTTTGACTCTGACGTGTGTTCCAGATAAATCTAAATTGCATATGTTGTAATGCTACAGCAGGTTATTATATATAGATGATACCAAGGTTAGCTGTCACAATGACTATACAGTATCATTGAGGTTTGCTGAAAACTTTACAATAAGGTTTCGTTTGTTAACATTGGCAACTAACTATGAGCAATACATTTGTTACTGTATTTGTTCATCTTTGTTAATGATAGTTAAAAAAAATCATGTTCACGTATTTGTTCATGTGCTAATTAACTAATGTTAACAAATACTTTTAATGTTAATAATGTATTAGCAAATGTTGAAATTAGCATCAACAAAGATGAATAAATGCTGAAGATGTGCAGTTCATTATTAGTTCAAGCTAACTAATGTATTTAACCATTGAAACCTTATTGTAAAGCATTACAAAAAACAACAACTGTATAATATGAAAAGTTGTATACAGTAACAACATTTAAATTTAATATTTATATAAAAACACTCAGGATTGGTTAGATTAAGCAAGGATTAAGCTTTAGTTAAATTACAACAAAAATGTGGAACAGGAAAAAAAAACATGAGAATAAAACAATGGCAGTGTCATATTTTAAGTGCAAGTTGTTTTCAGTTAAAACAGCTCAAACATGCATTTTAGTCTGGGACTAGACTTGAGCCTTGTCTGTGAAATCGGACATTAATGCCTTGATATAATTTTTTTGCTGTTTCATGAATTATAGTTTACGTAAACGCCTATAGCAGGATATTTAATAGCAAGTTTCTATTGTGACAACATGCCCCATCACAGAACAGATCTAAACCAATTTATGTTACATAAACTGTTTTTTCAATGCGATAATGGAATTTAACAGCTTTTTTGTAGCCAAACAAAGGTTTTTGTACAGAAATTGGATTTATATGGGGTAACGAGTGTTGAAAAGTGTGACAAACCAAACCTACTACAGCCTTTTGTCTCCACTACGTCTACATGCATGAGTGGTGTGTCTTAGTGGTTTACAGGTTAAAAACTGTGTGCTGAAAGGGTGATTTATGAGTTCACCCACCCAACCCATTCCTCAAGGGTGATTGTCTCAAAACATGAACTGCAAGTTGCATTGGATAGAAATTTGCTAAAAGACTAATGCAATATATCACAAGAGAACTACTGTATTACTGTACACAAAACCACCAATATGGAATCGCAGTTGTTATGGAGTGAACGCATTACATCATCTTTCAGTCTGAGAGCAGATCCTCATGCACAGGCAGCCGATCTGTAGAAAAGCATTATGGGATGTGAAAAGCACAAGAACTTTCCCCATGAATCTGATCTGTGACCGGTTGTATATTATATGTTACAAATCACTAATCCTTGTGCAGATTGAAATCAAGTTTTCTTTGCAGGGTTGCACCTGCTGCTATTTCTGGACACTGGCATGCAATGTCATGCCTCCATTCAGTCTCACGATCACGATCACCCAGGCAACCACTTACAATCTTATGTGTTGTGTTGTGAATATTTCATCTTTGCTGCAGCTGCTTACATGCCATCAATGTGACCGGGCAATGCAAAGCAAGGGGCTCTTATGGGTTCATTAAAGAGAAACACACCTCCAATAATCACAGCTGCAACAGCTGGATGGGTTTCTGGATGGGTTTCTTTTGTCAGAGGATGGCACATGTGCACTCTGTGCATACGTGCTCGCTGAGTTTGCTAGCCGTGCACGTGTGCTGGACACAGCCCAGACAGGAGCAAATCAGCTGCTCACACAATTTCCCCCAGGAAGAATTTCTGTCTCTCTCTCTCTCTCTCTCTCTCCACCAGTATATTCCCTGTTAGGGATGCTCTGACAAGCGGTTAGCTGGAGTGGAAGATTTCTGCACAGGCAACACTGATGCGCTGCATGAATTAGACGAACACACAGACTCACAGGAGCTTTGAAACAGAAAGATGCCTGCTCATCTGAGCCTGGCAGAGCAGGAACGGGAGTGGAGGAAGACGGGAAGAACGGCAGAGCTGGGTCTCGCAGAGAAAGGACAGCTGAAGATGTGCGACACTGCGAGGAAACGGAAAGGTTGGTGAGATCCAGGCGATCAATGACATTTATTCTCATCATAAACTGCTATTCTGCTCACATTTATTGCATCGGCTAATTCGGGGTCCAAAATAAACTGCGTACAACTTTGACTGGGAATATGTATAATACAATTCTGTGTACAAACACGCACTGATTCTCTTACGAGCCATAAAAACATAAAACCATTACCCATCTAAATGTGTACAGTATATACTAAATTACAAGGTATTTCTTCGTGGTTGGTTAGCTCAGATAGTGACGTATTATAAATGTGTGTGTGTTGAGGCTAGCTGAGCTAAATGTGTTTATAAGGGTCTGGCGTCACATGCTAGATGTCTTTTATGCAAGGTGCCCCAATGACAAGTACATCTGCTTAATTTTCTTAGAACAACTGACTAAAATATTCATGCATGCAAATTCAGCAGTTCTGAATGCATCGTGCTCCACACTCAATGTCACTGTTGTGGTGCTCTGATGTGGAACTCAGAAGAGTTCACTGAAAACGCTTCAGTCAGGCGCTGAATTTGTTGTTCTACACAGCAACAGTAAAACAAATGTTGCCTTTGTAATGGTGTACAGGCTTTGGGCTGTCTTGATTCATAGGACAGTCAAAACGGGCACGAGACAGGTCTCATGTTCATTTTTATATCTGCCTTTTGGCCCACAAGTGTTTTGTTTACAATGGTGTTTTTAAAGACACTGCTGTGATAGAGAGAGGCCTGGTGGGCCAAGCATGTATATTTGCTTAAATACACTAATTATATATTTTTTAAATCCCCAGGTTAATGACACTTTTCTGGCAAAAGCCATGTTTCATAGTAGTAAAGCACGGCTTTTAACCCTGGGTGTGTCTCAGTTACGAAACCAGATTCCAAAGATATAGAGTATGAAAAGTTGAACAATACACTCACCTAAAGAATTATTAGGAATACCATACTAATAGTGTGTTTGACCCGCTTTCGCCTTCAGAACTGCCTTAAGTCTACGTGGCATTGATTTAACAAGGTGCTGAAAGTATTCTTTACAAATGTTGGCCCATATTGATAGGATAGCATCTTGCAGTTGATGGAGATTTGTGGGAGGCACATCCAGGACATGAAGCTCCCATTTCACCACATCCCAAAGATGCTCTATTGGGTTGAGATATGCTGACTGTGGGGGCCATTTTAGTACAGTGAACTAATTGTCATGTTCAAGAAACCAATTTGAAATGATTCGAGCTTTGTGACATGGTGCATTATCCTGCTGGAAGTAGCCATCAGAGGATGGGTATATGGTGGCCATAAAGGGATCAGAAACAATGCTCAGGTAGGCCGTGGCATTTAAACGATGCCCAATTGGCACTAAGGGGCCTAAAGTGTGCCAAGAAATCATCCCCCACACCATTACACCACCACCACCACCAGCCTGCACAGTGGTAACAAGGCATGATGGATCCATGTTCTCATTCTGTTTATGCCAAATTCTGACTCTACCATCTGAATGTCTCAACAGAAATTGAGACTCATCAGGCCAGGCAACTTTTTTCCAGTGTTCAACTGTCCAATTTTGGTGAGCTCTTGCAAACTGTAGCCACTTTTTCCTATTTGTAAATAGCATTTCTTATTATCAATGCAAGAAGCATTTCTTATTGTCAATGTTGAAAACAGTTGTGCTGCCCAACATTTTTGTGGAAAACTGTTCTTTGAAGAATCCTGAAAAAAAATGCAAGTTCAAAATAACCATTTATTTAAAATATAAATCTTTTGTAACATTATAAATGTCTTACTGCCACTTTTAAATCAATTTAATTCATCTTAGCTGTCTTAATTTCTTTAAAAATTCTACAGACCACACTCATGAGACAACGGGATTGGTACAAATCTGAATAACGATTATGAAACCAATACATGCGTCACTCAAATGTTTGAATTAACATAATCGTGAGCCTGTTTGAAGAGATAGAGATCACCATGAAGGCTTTCACAATGCCAGTGGTTCCCAAACTGGGTTACGCAAGGTGACAAAAGGGATACGTGAGCAAAATGCTAAGTTTTGCCGTTCATTTAATTCCACCCCACTTTAAAATAACATTAAAAACCAAAAATGTAGTTCTAACAGGCAAAATAGTGCCGTAAAAGGTCAAATACAACTGACTCTATCAACACAAACAGCGTCCATATGATATGTTGCGTGCAGATTATGCTGCCTAATCAAATTGCACTACTTCACTGCCGCTGTCAACCACGTACCTTTGTAAAAGTGGGGATTTAGCACTTACTACCATGAAGCACAAATATAGACAGACTGCATAGAGATCCATTTGGACTCAAACTCTCTTTAATACAAAAACATACACTGTGTGAGTTTTTATTTTTAATGTTGATGTCATGAGCAAGAACACAATTTCTTACAAATATCCAGACGATTGCCAATGTGATATTGGTTTAACAGTTCACACAGTATTATCAATATCGTTCACTCTATTTTGCATGAGATAATAGTTCCAACGAAAGCCACAGCAGAACTGTTGTGAGTCTCCAAGCAACACACAGCAGTGTTTCGTTAGTAAACGAACCATTTTTGGGTCAAATACGAACAAACACAAACTTGGGTTAAAAAATGTAATTTAAAAATGTAACCCAATGGCTGGGTTTGTCCATATTTGACCCAAAATTGGGTTAAAACAACCCAGCATTTTTTAGAGTGTTCCTTCCTTCCTCCCTTTATTTAAAAGTATCCCTTTTTTTGTTTTTACCATTATTGCATATTTCTCTATTGATTTAAAAAAAAAAATGTAAATAATTATTTTATTAAGGTAAAAACCAACCTGAAAACAATTTAAGGGGGCAAATATTGTCCATTAATGGGAAAGGAGTGACTGCAGTCCAAGTAGAAGAGATGGGGTACGCAGAAGGATGTTAAATGGGGGGTATGCCACTCTAAAAATTTTGGGAACCAAGCATTCAGCTTAGCATTCCACATTCTTGTTATAATTTTGTAAAACATAACATCCCTTAACTTCTAAACTGACAGTCTGCTTTTCAAACGAGGTTGGAAAGTCTGGTAAATTTCTGGTTAAAACAAAGATTTGTATGTATGGTGTTTACATACATCTATTTTTCAAAATACTAAACAAGGAGCCTGTTTTTGTTTTCCCCACAGATTCCAGATCTGATGTGAAACCCACAGCCCTGGAGCAGAAAAGAAAAGCATGTGCTCCACAGCACATTAAATCAGCACAGATTCATATCCATAAACGAAATGGAAATAATACAGGTCTGAAATAGCTAATATTTACCCATCAATTCAATACGCATTTTCCCTTCTCAAACCCTTCAATTTCCTGATACTGCTGCCATGGATACAGCCTACAAAGAAAAGTCTTTGAAGCGGAATATTTCCTGAGCTCTTCCCAGCAACTCATTTAAACCAACATAGTTGAATTCATAATATTATATGTGGCATAAAACATTTCAAAATGTTTTTTTGTGTAATTTAGAGTCAAATGCAAAAAAAGTGGACGAGAGATTGCGATTGGCCCGGGAACGGAGAGAGATGCACCAAAAACAGCTGGGTATTTTCCTAACTCTCAACATATAACATCATTACCACCTGAAGAACAAACAGAAGGCTTTTCTGAAGTTTTTTTTTTTTTGGTGTTCCTGAACTGTAGCGTTGCGCGAGCACGGCTGGCTGGTGAGGGAGGAGCGGGCCAAGCAGTTTTACGAGAAACACCTGGAGGAGCGACGGAAGAAGTTGGAGGAGCAGCGACAAAGAGAAGAAAGGAGGAGGGTGGCGGTCGAGGAGAAACGCAGACAGAGGATCAAAGAAGAAAGAGTGAGTTTGTGCAGGAGATCAATTGTGACTGACGCTTTATAGGAGATTTTCTTTGTATAGTTTATATATGCTACCAATATACACAAATAAGTTTTATAGATTGATAATATTTTTTAAATCAACAGCCCTAAAATAAATAAATAAATAGATTTTACGCAATAATTTAATTAATATTATTGTGTAAACCATGTGGTAAGTTTAAACAAAGAGAGAAAGTAATACTTTTATTCATCAAGCATGCATTTAATTGATCAAAAGGGACAGTTGAAGACATTTATAATGTTGCAAAAGATTTCCATTTAATAAATAAACGAAATAAATGTTGTTAATTGGACTTTCAATTAATAAAAGAATCCTGAAAAATAAAATGCATTATGGTTTCCACAACAATTTTAAGCAGGTTTCAACTGTTTCAACACTGATAATCAAAAATGTTTCTTGAGCAGCAAATTCGCATATTAGAATGATTTCTGAAGGATCATGTGACACTGAAGACTGATGCTGAAAATCCAGCTTTACCATCAGAGAAATAAATACACGTTAGAATATATTCAAATAGAAAACAGTGTTTAATTTGTAATAAAAATGTCACAATATTACCATTTTTACTGTATTTACAATGCCCCTAAAATTCAAGATGTTAGGGCAAAAATGCCCCTGTAGGAGTTTGTCGTCAGATTTTTATATCATTATATGTTAAGCAATATCACACGAGTGCAGTTTTTGTCCCGAATAGCACGAGTGCAAGTGATTGATCTTTCTTAACAGTTCAATAAATAACAAGTTAATAGCTAATAAATTGATTGGAGTAGTGTATATCATCAGTATTATAAACACTTCAACATTGACTGCAGCAACAATGATGAAAAATTGCTCATGAGATTTTGCAAGCATAATGAAAAACATATATGGAGCATGGAATCATGGGAGTGTTTTCATCCCATGTCTTAGGAGCGTTTTGAGTCTGTGGTGCGGAAGACGATGGAAAAAAGTCAGAAGGCCAAACACAAACCCGGCCACTGCTCACGAAAGGTCACCAAGAACGAAAACAAAAATGGTGAATATCTCAATGCATGATTCAAAAACGCAGTACCTGGCACTAAACCTGGCTCTGGTCTTCTAGCCTTGCATCTATTTTCCCAACTCCCTTTCTGACCACTTCCTGTTGGTCGCTCTGCTTTCTGCTCTTCTCTAGCTAAACGCCGCTCTCTTAGTCAGTGGGAGATTGACCTTGTCCGTCGTCTTCAGACCCCTACCGTCTCTTATCTAGCCAGAAGCAAGAGTGCTGTGTGTCTGTCACGAGACACAGGTATCACTTCAGAGTGACAAACTGCATCTTTCATTCAGATGTTTAAAGTGAAAACCAAAGTCTGCAGCTTTTTGTTATAAATATAAACTTTGTTTTCTTCTCTTGCTCATTGCTTCACCTGATTTCTCATTCATCCTCATTCATGTACTCATTCATCCTTGTCTTACAAAAAAAAAAAAAAAAAACACAACATACGTCTTCAGTTGTTCATGTTTGTCGTCGTTCAGCCTCATGTCATACCATGAACTCCAGCACCATGCAAAAACCAAAGGTGAATTGTGGGAAAGTGCCAAGCAGGCCTGCAAGCTCAAATCCAAAAGTCACCATCCGCAGAACCACAAACAGAGAGCTGGTGGGAGTTAGAACCTTTTTTTTAAATCCCCCCAAAATAAAAAAAGTTATTTTGTTGCATGGAGAACTGCATGTAAAAGTTTTTTTTTTTTTTTTTCAATGTATTATATCAGGTGGCAAAAGGTGATTTTGAGGAACAAGACTTGAAAAAGCCACAACTACAAACAACTGAAATCAAGCCCAAACAAGACACAAACCCACCGGGGCATACTGTCCTTCCAACATCATGGTACATATAAATATATATATACACATATATATACAGTATATATATATTTTGTAATATTAGACTTAAATGGATAGGCCACCCAAAAATGTACAATTTGTCATCACTTACCCTCAAGTTCTTCCAAACCTGAGTGAGTCTGTCCTCTGTTGAACACAAAAGAAGCTATTTTAAGGATGTTGTTAATCAATCAGTTGACGGTAGCCATTGACTTCTTCACTCACCTAAAGGATTATTAGAAACTCCATACTAATATTGTGTTGGACCCCCTTTCGCCTTCAGAACTGCCTTAAGTCTACGTGGCATTGATTCAACAAGGTGCTGAAAGTATTCTTTAGAAATGTTGGCCCATAGTGATAGGATAGCATCTTGCAGTTGATGGAGATTTGTGTGAGGCACATCCAGGACATGAAGCTCCCATTTCACCACATCCCAAAGATACTCTATTGGGTTGAGATCTGGTGACTGTGGGGGCCATTTTAGTACAGTGAACTAATTGTCATGTTCAAGAAACCAATTTGAAATGATTCAAGCTTTGTGACATGGTGCATTATCCTGCTGGAAGTAGCCATCATTGGATGGGTACATGGTGCCCATAAAGGGATGGACATGGTCAGAAACAATGCTCAGGTAGGCCGTGAAAACATCTGCCAAGAAATCATCCCCCACACCATTACACCACCACCAGCCTGCACAGTGGTAACAAGGCATGATGGATCCATGTTCTCATTCTGTTTACGCCAAATTCTGACTCTACCATCTGAATGTCTCAACAGAATTCGAGACTCAGACCAGGCAACATTTTTCCAGTCTTCAACTGTTCAATTTTGGTGAGCTCTTGCAAATTGTAGCCTCTTTTTCCTATTTGTAGTGGTGATGAGTAGTACCCAGTGGGGTCTTCTGCTGTTGTAGCCCATTCGCCTCAAGGTTGTGCGTGTTGTGGCTTCACAAATGTTTTGCTGCATACCTCGGTTGTAACGAGTGGTTATTTTAGTCAAAGTTGCTCTTCTATCAGCTTGAATCAGTCGGCCCATTGTCCTCTGACCTCTAGCATCAACAAGGCATTTTCGCCCACAGGACTGCCACATATACTGGATATTTTTCTCTTTTCACACCATTCTTTATAAACCCTAGAGATGGTTGTGCGTAAAAAAAACTGAGCAGATCGTGAAGTACTCAGACCGGCCCGTCTGGCACCAACAACCATGCCATGCTCAAAATTGCTTAAATCACCTTTCTTTCCCAATCTGACATTAAGTTTGGAGTTCAGGAGATTGTCTTGACCAGGACCACACCCCTAAATGCATTGAAGCAACTGCCATGCGATTGGTTGATTAGATAATAGCATTAATGAGAAATTGAACAGTTGTTCCTAATAATTCTTTAGGTGAGTGTATAATAGTAAAAGGAAATACTATGGAAGTCAATGGCTACCGTCAACTGTCTGGTTAACAACATTCTTTAAAACATCTTATTTTGTGTTCAAAGAAAGGAAGACTCATGCAGGTTTGGAACACCATAAGGGGGTGTAAATGATGACAATTTTATATTTTTTTTCTCCTTGCAATATCATTACGGTCTTAGGCCTGGAAAACAATTGAGATACTAAAGCTGCACTATATGGAGATAAATTTCAGTTTCATATCATATGTCCTTGCATGTCATGCAGCAGAGAAATGGCAAAGCACAACTGACATAAGAAACAACTCCAGCAGCGACAGAGAGGCTAAAGTTGTGTAGTACAGCTTTAAAAAGATCTCACTTGTGATTTTACTTTTAAGAATGAGTAACACTTATCTTTCCTCACACTCAGAAAAATCAAAAAGCTACTGTGGGTCATTTTGACCCATTCTCTTTTTATATAACCATTTCCAAGGCTGCAGAACAGATCGCATGTCAGACACGCCACACTTAAACAAGACAGTTTACCTCCGCTGCCAGAAGAGGAGGATCCAGAACCAGAGTATGAACTCTCCTCTGATCATCTACAACCTGACGAAACACTGCGAAATAACCATCTCCAGTTGAATCCAGCTGCTAATGGGCCTCTGCATACACCAGCAGGCTCTCGGATTCCTAATGGTTAGTGAAAGACTCAAACACATTTTCCAATGACTCCCACAATTGAATGATATTAATAAATCAGTTTAGAACCGTTTATAGTGAAATGGGTATTTGTGGTGGGTGTTTAGGTTATTCATTATTAAGGAAGGATTAAAAGATTACTTGCTGAAATGAATAAAATATACGGAAGGAACGGACGTTTTTATTAACAGATACATTTTGCTGAAATGCATAAACTGTAAGTGCAGGATTTATTATTAAAACAATAGGCAGATTCATAATTTGTTCACTGTGTTGGGAATAGTTTTCAGTATATTTAATTAATCTTCTTTGGCAGTTCTTGTTGACACCATAAAAGTGTTTGTGGATATTGTGAAGGTATGTTGAATACCCTGGTGAAATATGTCTCTCTTCTCTTATTCACTTTCAGGACCAAGTCAGATTGGTGACAGCTCTCAAGTCAGACCATCTACTTGGACTACAGACCCGGAGCAGGCCACTCGCATACTAGCAGAAAAAAGGAGGCAAGCCCGACTCCAGAGAGAGAGAGAGGAAGAGGAACGCAGACAGAAAGAGGAGACAGAGAGGTATACTTTCGTATCATTACTTTCCTCTATCAGTGTAAGATTTATTTTGTGTCCACATATTTTAAAACTTAAAGGAGTAGTTCACTTTAAAAAAAAAAAAAACTTTTGATGATAAAATACTCACCTCCCCTGTCATCCATGATATCCATGTCATTCTTTCTTCAGTCGAAAAGAAATTAAGGTTTTTGATGAAAACATTCCAGGATTTTTTCCATATAATGGACTTCAATGGGAACCAAATGGTTCAAGGTCCAAAAGACAGTTTCAGTGCAAACTGCAAACTGTTCAAAGGGCTTTAAACGACTTCAGACGATGAATCAGGGTCTTATCAAGCGAAACGATCACTCATTTATAAAAAAGAAAAAAATGTTTAAGTTTTATAAGCTCAAATGGTCGCATTGCTCTGTTATGCTTAGGGTGTGATGCGCGTTCGTGACTCTCCTATTCGAACTCGTTCATCAAAATGAACGAATCTTTTCCCGAGTCAACTCGTTCCTTTTGTTCGTTGAATAAACCAAACGATACGAAAAAAGATTCGTTCATTTTGATAAACGAGTTTGAACAGGAGAGTCACGAACGCGCATCACAGAACAGAGCAAGGCGACCATTTGAGCTTATAAAACTTAAACTTTGTTATTTTTTTTTATTAAATGAGCGACCGTTTCGCTTGATAAGACCCTTATTCAACGTCTGAAATCGTTAAAAGTTTAAACATTTTGCTGTTTGCACTGAAACTGTCTTTTGGACCTTGAACCGTTTGGTTCCCATTGAAGTCCATTATATGGAGAAAAATCCTGGAATGTTTTCATCAAAAACCTTAATTTGTTTTTGACTGAAGAAATTAAGACATGGAAATCTTGGATGACATAAGGGTGAGTAAATTATCAGCAAAAGTTTTTTTTAAAAAAAAATGAACTACTCCTTTAACCCTTGATTATTATCAATGCAAATAAAAAAAAGCCACAACTTAGGGTATTTCTTTGCTGAAGCAAGTAAAGAGTTGAAAAAAAATTATGCTAAAGTTAAAATGCACATGAAATTCATGATGACAGATATAAATACCCGAAGTGTAAATGAACTTGCGTGTCTTCTCTTTGCAGAAAGAGCAGAGAGGAACTGGCCCGTCGGAGAGCCGAAGAACGAGCCAGCCAGGAGGCAGAGGGCCTGAGACTGGAGGAAGAAAAGAGGAAGAGAGAGGAAGAAGAGCGACTTCAGGCTGAGGAGGAAAACGCTCGCAGACAAAAAGAGGAGGAAAAAAGGCTTCAACAGCAGGTATTAAAGCTTTTTCCATATTCAGTTTAATACGTAGAAAATTATAAGGCCATATGAAAAGTGTTCAGTTACTTTAAGGCAGGACTGTCTATTTGTCCAACCAGTGACAGAAGGAGAAGTGTCGGAAAACATGTTGGAAAACAATCATTGTTCAACCTTTAAATATATTTGCTACTCTCACTGGCATTGCCATCTTTTTTGCTTCAGACCATTTTCCCCCTTTAAAATAAAGCTAGGATCATATCAAAATAGATGGATCATCGTCAGTTTGAGTAAAAATTCCTATAATGCTCCATGCGTTCTCAGAGAGAGGAAGAGGCTCGTCAAAGGGAGCTGGCAGAGCAGCAGAGGCTGGAAAGAGAGAGTCATTTCCAGAGAGAGGAAGCCGAACGCCAAGAACGGAAAAAGGTATGCCTTAGGATACGTCTACATTTATTCAGCAAGGAAGGATGCATCGAATTGATCAGAAGTCACAGTAAAAACATTTATGATGTTAAAAAAAAAAGATTTCTATTTCAATTGAAAAATGCTGTTCTTCAGAACTTTATATTGATCAAAGAATCCTAGAAAAAGTCTCCACAAAAATATTAAGAAGCACAACTGCTTTCAACATTGATAATAATAAGAAATGTTTTGAGAATCATATCAGCATAATGGAATGAAGGATCATATGACTGCGTAATGATGCTGAACATTCAGCTTTACCATCACAGGTATAAATTATTATACATTAAAAATATTACTGTTTTTACTGTACTTTTGATCAAATGCAGCCTTTGTAAGTTACCGAAGGGGACTTCGGTAACACTTTACTTGAAGGGGTGTGGATAAGACTGACATGACACCTCCATAACAATGATATGACATATGTCTTGAATATGAAGTGTCTTTCGCTCAATAATGACATTTTGTATGCAAATATGACATTGTTTAAGATGTCTTTGAGACATCTTGACAAAAACCATAACATCATAACCTGTCAGAGTCTTAGTAATGACAACTTGACATTAAATTAAGTTAAACTGTCATGTGGTTGCCTTTGACATTGGCTGTCATGAGGCCATTATAACTGTGTCATGAATATTTTTCACAACTACAGTGGTGCTAATTGAATTTGTCATTATTAAAAAGTTATAAAGGCTTCATGACAGGCAATGTCAAAACCAACCACCTGACAATTTAATGTAATGTTAACCAATAAAGCTAGGTGGTTTCTTAAGTTTGATCATTAATCTGCCATCATGTTTATGATATGTTGTGTTGCCTTAGTAATGTCAAGTTGTCATGACAAAGACTCTGACAGGTTATGATGTATTGGTTTGTCATGTTGTCATAAAGACATCTCAAACAATGTCATATTTGCATTAAAAATGTCATAAATGAGCGAATGACACTTAAAGATAGTTGTCACAAACTTGCATAAAACATCCTTCATATATTCATGTCATGTCATGATTACAAAGGTGTCATGTTAGTCTTATGCACACCCCTTCAAGTAAAATGTAACCGAGACTTCTTAAAAAATAAAATAAAATAGAATGATACTGTAGTTGTACATATATATTGTGCTTTCAATTTTATCCAAATCAGCGCCTGGAACAAATCATGAAAAGAACAAGAAAGACAGACGCTGAAGAAAAGGTAAGGTTATCAGTGTCTGGCAGGCTCTTTGTTTATGCCTCATCTAGAAGCCCTGCTCATTTTTTGGCCCCATTAGAAAACAGCATCGGTGAAGGATAACTTGCCTTGTGAGAATGTGAAGCCTGTAATCAGGATACCAGGTCCTGGAAAAACACCAAATCTGGAGCTGAGGGACGAGGAGGATATGCTTCCAACCGTGGCCTTCAAGGAGCGCCGATCCTTCCGCAGTCTCTCTGGCCTGGATGAGATACAAGCCCATCAACAAACTGGTATGCGAATACATTCATAAGTGGATAACTTTTGAAATCTTCCTTTAAAACTAACATAAATAAATATAACAATCTAATATTATGAAACTCAAGATTCAATTTGATTATTCAAGGATTAGATTACATATTAGTATGCTCACCTTTTTATACTATTAATACATTAAAATTAAATTCACATTTGAATGTTTTGTACACAAACCATAATATAATTCCCTCCCCTATGGTTCAGAGGTTATTTAACCAGCGGACCTGTCATATGATGCCACGACCGTCAGAGCAACTTCTGCAAGCTTGTCTGTCTGAAAAACACAAAAACAACATATGCACATGACTTCCCTGCACTTTAAAAAACCTGTAGGTAACAAGACACAATTCCTTCAACAGAATACAGTACTTTACCTTACTGCCCAATTAATACAGCCAATTACTGCTTGATTTGCTAGTGACATCATGCATCGCTGAGTAGCCAGATAACTTTGGGTGACTTAATTATAATAATAATAGTAATAATGGCTTAAGGTACATTACCCACTAAATAAAACTTGAATGCTTCATATTTTAGCTTTAATTTAATCATATTTTATGTTTTAGTCAGTATGTTTATGGTGTTATGAAGAGAATGCGTTCTCTTTGAATCTATGAGAAGTGATGTAATAGTCTTATGGATATATTTGTCTTATCAGGCACATATAAACAGCACTTCTCTTGCACAAAGGCACTACAGTTCAAAAGTTTGGGGTTAGTATTTTTTTTTAAAAAAGAATTAAAACTTTTATTCAGCAAGGAAGGATCCATTAAAATGACAGTTGACTAAGACTGTAACAAAAATCAAAGGATCCTGAAAAAAAAAATGTTTCATGATTTCCACAAAAAATATTAAGCAGCACACTGGTTTTTACAACTGATAACAATAAGAAATGTTTCTTGAGCAGCAAATTAGCATATTAGCATAATTTCTGAAAATTCAGCTTTGCATCAGGAATAAATGACAAAATATTTTAAAAACAGCCGTTTTAAATTATAATAATATTTTTTACAATATTACTGCTTTTTTATCAAATAAAATGTAGACTGCATAAGAACAAAAATATTACTAACCCCAACATTTTGAATGTTAGCATATGTGTAGCCTACAGTATTTCTTAATAACCAGATGTGTGTATTAATTAAGGATCTCTCTTTGCAATGCTGCTGTTTTGAGGGTACAAGTGTATACAGAGGTCAATATTCATCTGTCCTTATTGCTGAATAGTGCTTTTGAATCACAGTATTATGCCAGACAGGTTTTGCACTGCTGCTATTTAGCTGTTCCAAATAAGAACATTTCCCCACCCCTTTTTCGCAAATCAAAATGTATGATTATTACGTGCTCGTCTGCCTTATGAACATTAATATAGTGTGCCGGTACTCGGTGAGTTTGTGCAATGATAAAGGCTTATGCAAATAAGGTGTAAAGATGTAAACATTTCATTAATTTTTTATTGGTGTAAGTAAATCAGCTTTAAAAAACAGACTGGTTGTTGGTGTGATTTTTTTTTTTTGACCACAGTCTACAAAAACAATTAAAAAGGAGTAACCATTGGATTTCTTATTGAGGTTTTGCATTAGCTGAAATTATTGGAGGACTTAATGTTCTTGTATCCAAGAAAAAACAAACAAACAAACAAAAAAACATTGTTATGTTTGGTGAATGGGCTGCCAGATGAATCCTGGAAAAAATGAAGCAAGTCCAGCAGAGAACATGTAGGACTGTTAATTGATGTCTACATTGCGAACAAAAATTCTTGATTTACAAAAAAAAAAAAAAAAAATTAGCTTTATAAAAACCCTAAGGTTAGAAATGCTTACATTGACTAAATTGGGTTACAAATACAAACATAATTATGATTATGTATTTGTAACCCAATTTAGTCAATGTAATAATTATTGTGTGAATTTCCTACAAGTCTTTGAGAACTACAAGTTAAAAAAATGACAGGAAATCATCTTTTAGTAACATGAAAAACATTTTGGTGTGATGCTCATTGTCTAGGAATAAATATTAACTAAACATTCATTCATAGGCTACATGCATACCATCTCAAGAGACAATACTAGGCCTATATAAATGAAACTTGGGTATATTTTAGAGTCAATGAGCTGCTTATAGCAGTAGCCTATTTACTCTCCTCTTAAAATAACTCAACACAGCCATTATTGTCAAAATAGCTGGCAACAAAAGTGAGTAACTTAGCCTAAACCTAGTGATAATACCTTTATGTCGTTTAACCATGCAAAGCCACATATTCATCATGTTTTTGATCATAATATTTGTATTATTTATATTTTAAATAAATAAGAAAAGGGTAACATATAAAATAAGGTTATTTCAATAACGTTATCATGTCGATTTTAAGCACCGTTCATTTTATTAAATACTTTTAAAATTATTTGAATACAAATGAATTCAACAGATTAATGTGACATTGTTGTAGTTAATATACATAAAAAGTCTTCTAAATCTCTTATAGGACAAAATGCTCCGTTTAAAATAGTTACTTGCCAAAGATTTGATGTTAGATAATAGTTTATCTAACAAAAATACGAAAATGGAACAGCATGCCTAGACTATTCATGGAAAGTGCCTGATATGCAACATAACGGACACTAAGGTTAAACCTCGGGGGATTGAATTTTACAGCACTTACCAGATTTTGTGGGATTAAAGTGAGTTTTAACAACATGTGGTTAGATCATCTGAGCAAAACCGCGTTAGATGACAATGGCGTCGTTCTTTGAAGACGACAGTGGAATTCACAACTAAATTTCGGCTAATTGGATCACCTGTCCACAGTTGATACTTGACTCATAGTCGACCAACGTTTCCTGCTCTATCACATGTCATCTCACACAAGCAGTAGTTTTATTTGTGTTTTTACAGTTATATTAATCCGAGGTGTTTCGACAGTTTGATTAGCTCGACGTGGACAGATGATATAAAGTATAGGCCTATGTTAGAGTCGACCAGCAAGTGACGCTACAAGCAAATAAATTAGGATTTCCCCGTTTGTGCGGGGACTAGAGCAAGATTCACTCACTCTGCTGCTGAATTGAATTCACATCTGCATCCAATTCACAGCATTTCCTTTTTAAAAGTAGTAATATGTATTAATATTTTCTTTGCACGACACATACAGGTAAGTTCTTGCAGCTCGAATGTCACAGTGACTTATTGAAGTGGCAGTTTGCAAAAAATAAATGTTAAAAACTTTCCACAACACATTGGTATGTCCAGTATAATGAATACAAATAATTACTGCATTTAAATCATTTTTACCATAAAATATATTTTTTATTTCTATTTTAGACCAAAAAATTGTCATGTCCTTGAGGAACAGGATTTGTTGAAATGTGCACAGTGTCAATTATGTCTATTTATTTGTGTTACTTTCTTGTGAAACATAAAAAAAAATAAAAATAAAAGCTATTTAAAAAAAAAAAAAACAGACTAAAGTTATGTCCCTCAGTCTGAACTCAACCCCGTCACGCCAGCCATTCTATGTCCATAACAATTTTAGACTCCCCTAATATGTGACATCATTTAGGAATGACATAATTCAGGTTTCTTTAACAGTGATGCAGAAGATGGTATCATACCTTGTATTCATGTTTTTGAGGCGTACTATAGGCCAGGGAGGGTACAGTAAAGCTTAACAACTCTACCTCACCACATAAAATTGAGAGTAAAAAATAATCTTTTTCAAAATTTTAAGTATTTAACCATTTTTATTTGTATTTCATTGCTGCCATGTTCTACTCTCCTACTCAACACAAGCAGCAGTGGCCCTTCTGAGCAAAAAAAAAAAAAAAAAAAAAAACTCCACCCTGTCATATGTATTTGTTTCAGGATTGTAAACTTGCAATATGACAGGGTTGAGTTTTTCCACTTCACTTATGAGTAATTTTAATTAGGATATATACATTATATTATATTATTATTTGATGTAATGTGTCCTCTTAAGAATTGACAAGCATCCTGTATCAACCACATCGGCAGCAGAAAGACTGTGATATTTAAGCAAATATGTTGAACCAGAAAGAAGGGCAAAATATAAGAGGGTAAAATTAAAAAAAAATCTAAAATTAAAGGCAATGTCTCCCTTCAAATCTGTTACAGTAAGTGCTTAAATTGAAAATAGTAAAAGGTATTTAATGCCTGCAGTGGGAAAATATGATGGAGTTTTGATGTGTGTCTAAATTATGTTTAGTCATTTAAAGATGAAAATTAATCGTATGCAATTAAAACAGTTCTACTTGGCTTTAGTCCATAGACAGTGACCCTAAAGTCTGCATTTTAAGGCTAAACTGCTAGACTAAGGATGAAGACACAATTCGATACAAGAAAACACACAACAGTCGTGGCAACCAAAGAATGTATCATTTATTGCACTCCAGTGCATTTTAAGATGAAAATTTAATCATTTTCATTACAAAAGCAGGACATAGATTCACTTGGTGACTTTTAAAAATGTTAAAGACAAAAGTTATTTCCCATACACATTCTCATGCAGAAAGTTTGGCTTGTTCACAATTTTGAGCATTTTATAGGCGTATAAATGAATCAGGATGCATTAACATTCTGGCTTTGTCCAGAGTTCACTTTAATTTGCTATGATCATGCGACTAGCACTCAGCAGCCAGTAGGCTTGTTCTATATCGTGGAAGTGTACATTTCAGCTTAAAATGTAGGAAATAAAAAAAAGCCACATTTTAACAACATATTACAAGCCCCACCGGCTCAAATTAAAACCTTCCGTTTAGGGAATTAAATCAGTCCTGGAAAACCACCACTAACAACTTCAGTGTCAATATTACAAATTCAGTCAATATAATGTATTTGTAAAATGACTAATAAACGTGTCATTATTTGTCACTAATTACATTTGTTTTTGTGTGCTATTGCATTTTGTAAAATGCATCAAATATATACTTTAAGTGCAGGATTTATTATTAAAAGAATAGGCAAATTCATAATTTGTTCACTGTGTTGGGAATAGGTTTCTTTTACTGAATCTTTGGCAGTTCTTGTCTTGAGTTTTAAAAAGTGCTGTTGACACCTTACAAGTGTCTCTTAACTTACAGAGCCATATGTGATGTATAAATATAAACGTTGGTGGAACATAATCATTTAGTTGTGCTGAAAGACTTCATTGTTTACTAAAAATAATGCAATAAAAATAAAGGGGTCTATGTAATGCGATCACTTTTTTCAAAAGATACATTCAAAAACAGCTTTAAAGCATACCAAAAACCTTCGCTTATTTTATACAAACAGTTGCACAGATGCCTTTTCTTCATATAGTGTACGTACAAACAACATAAAAGATCAAAAAGCACATTCTTCTGAAGCATTATAAATAATCTATTGTGTAACTGTTGCATGTGGACCTGTAATAGTGTCTGTTTGATTACAAACTGATTACAAAAAACCTGCAACCAAAAAAATAAATAAAAAAAATACATATTTTGTTTTTTCTTTGTGTGCAGATGTGAATGGAAATATAAAAGGCAACAAAGCTGATTGATATGGCCAATTTTCCAATCCGTTTTATTTGCTCATTAAACATTTGGGTCACGGGTCCTGATTCATGTCAAAGGGATAGTTCATTTAAAAAAAATTAAAACCCCATCTGTCATAATTTACTCACCCTCATCTTCCATACAGCACAATAGGGAATGCTTTATCAGAATGTCTGTACTTAAAATTTTTTGGGGGTGAACAATTCCTTTATGTCAGGAAGCTGATCTATAAGAACTTGATCTGAGTTGTAGGTGTGAGCATCAATTCTGTTGTATAATAATATTGCAGTCATTCATCTATGTTGAAGAGGAGTTTAGGAAGCATCCTTAAGTCAATCTGAGGCAGGACAAGAAGGCAGTACACGAAGAGCCAAGCAGCCAAGAGGATGTACACAAGGTCGGACAAGGTTGTGTCATAAGTGCTTTCATGACTCGCAGCAGTCTTGCTCTCCAAGCTGTTATGAAACAAAAGTGCAAACACATGGTATTAGAATTTCAAATAAATCGAGTCATTGTCTCCTAAAAGAAGCAATTCTGAACTGCCTGAAACGAGTTGTCAGTAATTCCAGTTTTACTAAATGCACAAACCTGGCCTGGAAGAATTTGGCATGTTTTGTCAAATATGACATACTCTGTAAGTGGTAGACCAATCACAACAGACTGGATCTTCTGACCAATTACAGTAGACTAGTCTCTCGGAAAGGAGGAGTTTAGAGAGACCGAATCCTTTATCAAAATGTTTCAGACACTTTAATAAAAGAGGATATGCTGAAATGTATATCATGAGAAAATTAAAGTGTTTTTTGACCTTGGGTGCCTGTAAATGTGTAGTTAGACCTTTAAAATAACATAGTAGGGGCACTTTAAATAAACTTAAATCAGTTTTGTTTAGTCTGTTTCTGTTAGCTTTGATGCTAATCTATATGTTGGAGTACTCCTGAAAGTTTTTGTAGATATACACATTTCAAATGTACAGTCTTTCTCTTCCAAGAAAACGAATCAAAAATGTATAGACCATTTCACAAGATGTTAACAACACTGGTCCAGAAGCACTTCCTGTTTCAGTTTGTAACTGTTTTCTTTATTTCACATGTAAAGAAAACATCTTATAGATGTTTGTTTAACTTTTTGATTCAGTTTTAAATGTTCTGTTGGTTGTATTTTATCCCAGCTTTTATGTAGTGTTAAAAAACTGAAACAGGAAGTGCTTCTGGACCAGTGTTGTTTACATCTTGTGAAATGGTCTATATGAATCATCTTGTACTGTGGTTTAAATGAGAAACATGTCAACAATGAAGACAAATGATTGTCAAGTGACTTCATGGTGTGTTGAAAATGAAACTTAATAGGGTCATGATATGAGAATTCAAATGTCTTTTGACATTTAGGAGTTTCAGAGCATAAAATGTCCTCATTATAAACAAAGCATTTATTCAATCAAGCTCATATGGATGTAGGGGGACTTGTGACGTCACACTTGTGACGTCACACACCTCCAGAGCAAGACATTGACGAATTGTTTTACATCATCACAACATAGGCCACGCCCACGGCTAACAATTGTCTACTCCGCATGTTAGTGTTGCGTCAAAAGCAAATAGAAGCCATTACAAACACTGACGCTGTCTACACTGGACAGTATACAGATGCCTGTTCACTTTAGAAGCATAAAGGATTATCCATTTTGAACAACTCATTAGAGGTTTATATGTTTGTTCAGAGAATTTGACCGCGGATTGTTTTGTAAACGAGGCACAGTTTAGTTCACAAATTAAACTTTTGTTGACAGATGAAGCAGTCAGCAGTATTGGAACTGACAGCTTCAACATCACAAATCTTAAGTAAGGGATTGTATAATGCTTTGTCTGTAAATGAGATTTCCACATGCTGTATATGTTTTTTTGTGCAAAAAAAAGTGCAAAAAAACTATTTACATTACAAGTAAACCTCAAGGAACATATTCAAATAATAAAAACTCCATGTTATGACCCCTTTAAGTCAAGTAAAAGAAAATAAATCTTATGATGCAAAGATTACAGTGCATTTCTGTGCAAAAAATAAAGTGTCAGGAATGTACGTGTGTGTCTCAAAACAGTGCGTTTTGTAGTTAGTACGGGCACTGGGCACCCACCGGCAGAAACACAAAAAGGGTGACTATGTTACCTTTTATTTATGATGGTAGTGTCCATTTTGCTGCGGTCTAAGGCTTTCCCATTTTGTCCCTATTAAAAATAAAAGTTAATATATTTAGTACCAGGGAGCCAAGGCTGTCAGCCTTTATAAATATTAATAATCTGGACATCTAGGAAGAGATAATTACATACACTATTGTTCCAAAATTTGGGGTCGGTAAGATTTTTAAAAACTTTTAAAAGACGTCTCATATGCTAACCAAGGCTGCATTTATTTGATAAAAAATTCAGTAAGAACAGTATTATTGTGAAATATTATTGCAATTTCAATGTTGCTGTTTTCTATTTTAATGTATTTTAAAATGTAATTTATTTCTGTGATTCAAAGATGAATTTTCAGGATCATTACTCCAGTCTACCACATGAACCTTCAGAAATCATTCTAATATGCTGTTTTGGTGCACAAAACATTTCTTATTTTTATCATGTTGATGAATAGAAACTTGAAAAGAACAACATTTATTTGAAATAGAAATCTTTTATAACAATATAAATGTCTTTACTGCCGTTTTTGATCGATTAAATGCATCCATTTTGAATAAAAGTATCAATTTCTTTAAAAAAAAAAAACATCTTACTGACCCCAAACTTTTGAATGGTAGTGTTTATCATAAGATACACTTTAAATTTGAACAGGGTTGATTGTGAGGCACAATCAAGAACATTTAGCAAACCTTTGATTCGCCGGTGTCAACGACCCTTCTCAATATAGTAGTCAAAGGTTGGCTTGCATCCGTCACCACTTCGTCTCTTTTAAGAACATGATAAATTTGTTATGGTTGATAAAACACACATTTCATATGCCTCACTGAACTCTTATATGGACCAAGTAACAATTAAGCTCATTTATTCATGACACACTGAATCTCGGCCAAAAAAACAGAGAGAGAGTTAAATAACTTCAATCAGCTGTAATAGAAAACGCACATTTTTATACAGTAACACAACATGCTATAATATAAAAAAGTTTGCATCATTCATCTAAAATGGATATGACCTATTCACCAAAATTCAACCAAAGTTTTCAAAACTAAACAAGTGCATGTAAGGCAATTTGCAATGGTTCTAAGAGGTTTATGAGGTCACATCCTTCAGAAAACAGAACGCACCCCGGTGGCCCAGACTGTGTCTCTGTAGCAGTCTCTATTAATAGAGCCGTACCTCAGAGCCCCAGTGTTTTCTCTGGCACCAGCGCTGGTCAGGTCCTCATCTGTCTTAATGAGCTCACAATGCTCAGCTGGTGAATCAGGCTCCACCGCACCCCATTCTCCCGGGTGTCTGTCAAACAGGCTTTGCTCCTGGAGATGCAAAGATCCCACTCTGTCCTAAATGGACACATGCAAAATGGAGTGAATTTATAATGCAAGATTAAAAAGTTCAATATCCAGAATACAGACTCAAGCTATTTCATATTCTCTCTGGTAATATTATCACTGTGATGACCAATTACATTTTAAAATTTAGTTAAATAAAAAATACAAATTTTAAAATCATAATAATATTTCACTGTATTACTTTTTATTGTACTTTTGACCACATAAATGCAGCCTTGGTGAGTGTTTCTTCCAAAAACGAATTTAGTCTGTGTGAATAATCTCAACCACAACAGTTTTTCCGTTTGGTCTTTTTACCACTCGTTTTAAAAGGTCAACTGAAAAAAAAGAGAGAGCGAATAGGGAAATTGCATGAACCTGACTCAAACTCACACTGCCTCAGCATGTGCAGCTCCAAGAAAGCCAAAATACTTTTTTATCCCTTATCTAATGGTTTTACAGGGAGTGGATGACACTAATACTGAACCCAACTCTACAGAGAGCTGATCTACATACTGGTTAAATGAGGGAACTGAACTTGTCTTTCATAGTTCGTCTCAACTATCAATCTTTAATCGTGAATGGAAAGTGTGCTAGAGAAGTAAATGAATACAGTATTATTTCTTCTGGCTCTGAAAACTTGGGCCATACTCGCAGGACTCAATAACAACTGTAATAGATCATTAAAAAATCATTTTGAGTAATGCGCTCAAGTGAACTACATTTGGAAAAGGAGGCCATGACCCTAAAACAGCTTGTATGCTGATACCTTCTGTTTGTAGGTCAGTCTATGCATTAAACTGAGCCTGTTTTCTAGGCTAAAGAAAAGTGAGAATGAAAAAAAAAAACCTTTCTCGACTTAAATCCCTTGCCATGTTCCTCTGAAGTGTCTTCGGTGTCCGTATCCGATTCGGTAAGTGAACGTTTAGGAGGTGCCGGCTGAAGCGGAGTCATGCTAAGAGACAGACGTAGCTCCGCGGGATGTCTTTCAAGGTACCCACGGACACCAATAATGGGCTCTGAGTCCTCACAGGTGGTTTCCGCTTCAATTGGTGACTCAAAGCTGGAAACTTCTAGATGCTTTCTCTGGGTTGATGAAGAGCTGTCTCCTCCATCGTGGTCAGAAAGAGGCACCACAGTGACAGATTTCAGAACGCCATAGTGAGAATCTACTACTGATACAGGCCTGTTATCCTTGGGCCCTCCAGGCTTCATATTGTCTGAAACCTGAGCTTGGCTTTCACCATTTGTATTGTGGGAAAACTCAGTCCTCCTTATGCCGTCTGACCCACTTTCCATGTTGCTCTTGCCTATAATAAGCAGATCTTCATGAATACCTTTACTCTCTCTTGTCTCATTCTTGAGATCCCTTACAGATCCGTTTAATTCATTGTTCTGTTCCCTTGGATTGTCCTCAAAGTTTCCACCTGCTTCTGATTTACTGAAATGTCTCGAGTCTGAATTACAGTTCCTCTCAGTTGAGTTTAAATGGGACAGACAATTGTCATCCTGTTCGCTTGATTCAGTCGAGCTCTTCGCAACCGAACATCCACACATATAACACACCTGATCTTCATTAGGAACCTCAACTTCTGTTTGGCTCTGGTCTGAGACAGGTTCTTCCAGGTTGTCAAATATCACACCCTTTACCTCAATTCCTGAAACACTTACTTGTTCCCCATTATGGAGGTCACTACAATCATTCATGGTTTCAGAATGGCCATTTTTAAGATCCTTTTTGCCTGGTTCCTCTGTTGGTTCTTCAGCCAGATCAGTGCACAGTTTAATATCCTCCTCACTTCCTGATATAGAAACCCTCTCAAACTGCAAAACTGGACATTCCGGCTCACTGTCATACTCAGTCATGAAAGGCTTCTTCTCAGGTCCATCGGTCAATTCAAAAGCACTCCTCTGCAAAGCGTCTGTATTGGAAGACTCTACATTGTCCTGAAAAGATTCAGATTCCAGATTTTCACTCACTTCTTCATCAACAGTGGAAGTAAGTGGTCTCTCATCCTTAGATTGAGCTGGCATTGCTTCCTTGTTATCCTGAAAGTATCCTGAGTCACTTTCCAAACATGAAGGATCATTAAAAGATGGCTTGACTGGTTCTTGGTGCTCCAAAGGATTGGTTTCGGCTTGTTCTAAACATCCTGTATCTGATTTATTCCTCATGTTGTCGCTGGGCGAATAATAAGCAGATTGTTCTTCTTTCAGATCTAAGATATATTTGTAAGCATTGTCCTCCTCAGATGGCGCATTGGATTTGGCATGTAAACTATCCATGGAGCCGAGGGAATAGTTTCCCTCATCTATGAAAAGCTCACATTCCGAATGATTCTCCGGCATGCTCTCTGGTGAAAATGGTGACCCTAAATCTGAGGTCACTTCAACAGTACCAGCCGTACTGCTCTCGCATACGGGATCCTCATTGATCCGGTTAGAGTTAGTAGTCTCGCTAAGTACTTCACTCCACGAGTCTGGCGAGTTGACCGCAGAATCCGAGAACGAAGGTTGCGGAGTGCTTGTGGTGGACACGTCTTTATTCAAGTCCAATGAGTGATAAAGGGGCTTGTCGTTTGCAGGACTGGGACTTGAACCCACTGATGACATTTCACTGGTCCACGGTCTGTCCTCAGGGGTCTGTGATAGGACTGGAGAGGTGATCTGCTCACGATCTTCAGACACCGAGGAGATGAAGATCTTGGGTGGTGGCTGAACCAAGTCTCTCTTGACCATATAAGACTCCCGTTTTCTCTGAACCCCATTCCGAACAGGAGGTTCGTTCATACGAGCACTGGCTTTACTTCTTTCCAGAATATCTGACGTTTCATCCTGGAGAAAAGAAAGCACATTTAGTTGAGATGTATGAGACTTATTGTATATTGATGCTGTAATTCATTGAAACGTTCCTACCTCCTCAATTCCAGGAAAGTGCTCCAAAAACTGGGACACATAGGTCATTATGGACTGTTCATCCGGGGGATTCAACATCACATCTGAGGAAAGACTTTTTTAGTTCAACTCTGCTAATGTATTTCAAAAGCTACTGTACAGTATATTAAATTAAATCAAAGATATGCCCTCAAATGCCTTCAAGACCTCTGAAATGTAGCTGAAATACATTGTGTTACATTAGTAATACAGTGCTTGGACACTACAGCCTTGCTTAATGTATGAATGTCTTTGCGTTATGTCAAACCAAGTGCCATATATTTAGGGCCAAAGCCTTGAAAAGGCAAAGGCCCTATTGTTTTCCTTAGGATTATTATAATTTATTTCTATTATCATTATTTACATTTATTAATTTAGCAGAAATTCAATAAAAATATGTAAATATAAAAATATATAATAATATATAATTTAAATATGTATAAATATAAAATATATAAAAAATGTATATGCATTTTATATGTACATTTTTTATATTATATATAATATGTTATAGGAAATGAATACTTTTATTCAGCAAGAATGTATTAATTGATCCAAAAAAGTGACTGATACAAAGTTTTTACTGTATTTTGATCAAATAAATGCAGTTTCTCAAAAACTTTTGAACAGTAGTGTACATTTTTTGGGGCCACTATATATCAACCTTAATATTTACCCTCAGGTTCTAGGAGTCTCGGGATGCCAAGACTGTAGTGTGCTGTTCTAAATGCTTCCTCAATGTTCTCTCTGGCCGTTCGGAGCAAAGCCCTCCTCATATCCACCAGACTGGGGTCAATGGACTTTATCACAGCAAGGAAAGCCAGACCACTTGTCCAGCTCTTTCCAAAGTTCTGTACTGCAACTCCATATCTAGAAGAACAAAGTAGCAAGCAATGCTTTGAAATCTGACATAAATAAGTAAAAAAAATCCCAGCGGTCACTAAAATCTCTCTTACTTTCTAGTTCGTCTCTGGACCCAGTGCAAGAGGGTCTTGATTGCCTTCCCATGACCTCTTGGTGCAATGGTGGGCTTTCTCTCATCTGAGGGTGTGCTGGAATGCGAAGTGTCCGAATCAGAGCTTGTGGGTATGGAGGACAGGCTGGAGGAGGAGGGGAACTGGCTCTTAATGTTCCCTGTGAGTTCCTTGATCTGTAATACAAACAGCTCATTACTGAACGAGTAGATGACAGCCATTGGCTCAGTGCGGTGGCCTTTCCTATCATGCCGCTCAGGAAACTCTTCGGTCCTATCTAAACACTCTTTAGACATGAGTGATAAGAGAGTTGACTTTTCTCTAAGACAAGATAAGATTAGATTAGAGAAGATTAGATTAGATCCAACTAGAATCAGAAGATTAGATCCAACTAGAATCTCTAAGATTAGATCAAACTAGAATCAGAAGGAAATCATAATCAAACGTTGGTCCAATCAGACCTCATCGTTTCCCAAAGCCACTTTAAGCCACATAGAAAAGACTCTTGAGTCACAAATAATCCACTGATTAACTATTTTCCCCAACTAACTTCAATCAAATGTGGACTAATCCAAATGTAAAAGCATAAATATGTAGAAATAAAGAAACACAAAGGAAGAAAACAAGATTATGCTACCTGGAAAAACAGTATGATATTCCAGATAAGCCCAAGCACAATGGATGGGTTGCCATCTGCGATATCCGTTGCGTCGATGCTGACTAATTTCACCTAAAGCAGAAACAGTTTCAGGAAAAGCATTCAGGGTGTTTTATTTACTATTTGTGAGGGTGCGTAACCTCAAACGATACTTACGTTTCTTTCTTCCAGAAATGTCAATACCTTGGCGATGTTATTGAGCCTAAAAATACGATGCGAGGATGGCTTAAACCCATGCAGCTGAAAGATCAGGGGAAAGGTCAGCGTTTTCTTAGCAGTTTGTTGGAACAGATGAAGTAAAATGATTCAGAAAATAAACTGAAATGATTCTCACCAGTTTGCATCCTGAGAGTTCTTCAAGTAAAGCCATCAGAAGCTTCCCGTCCTGGATATCACGAAACAGATCCCGCACCTCCAAACGTGGGTTACACTGCACAGCACAAAAACATGCAGTTCAGTATCTATACTGATAATATTTCTGTCATATTGTTTTAGCTTATGTATCCTTTTTAAAAATTTTATGTACATTTAAATTTTTTTTTTCTGTTTTTGTGTAAATTTTGTGTCGTCTTTTTTATACTTTAGTCTTATGTGAATGTTTGAGAACACGGGATACCAACATCATCTTATTGTTTTGCACAGCAGTACAATGACTATAAATTATGTTGATCCTTTGAATAAAATACAGATCTCATATAAGAAAAGTTGTTCAGAAAAAAAATATATATATTTTTTTAAAATTCAATACTATGAAAAAAAAATGTGTTTACAAATGTTTACAATTGCTGAAAACTTTTGCATCTCAGATTTTTCTCCTGAGAAAAAGGCCCCTGTAATCTCAAACTGAACTAATATTTGTACCAATGTTTGCATGTCTATGACAATACACATTGTTTTTATAGTTCTATTATATAAGTACTGTAACAACTTTTTGAAGGGTCAAAGTGGTAGTTGCGTATACTGTCATTGGACTGTCATTGTCATTGTTGAACTATCCTTTTATGTTTACTCTTGGTCAATTTCAGTGAATCTTAAAAAAAGCTACCATGTGTAGGAGGAAAATCCCACTCTTCTTCAATAATAACATTTCTCAGAAGGATAAATAAAAAGGATATGATGGGACAACAGTGGAAACTGGAGGGTTAAAGGTGAAATTTTCCACCAAAACAGAACAGACAAAGTGTAATTGTCCGATGGTGGGTCGAAGTTTTGAGAAGAAGCCAATACTTAGGGGCAAAGAATAGAGCAACATTGTGCATGACAACAAAGGATTCAGCGCTGAAGAATGGCAGCATTACAATCTATAAACCATCTACAACACAAGAAGAGTCGCAGAGGACTGCCAGAGAAAACAAAGGAGCAGGCCTAAACGAGTTGTGTTCAATCAATGACTAATGCCTTATGCAAATGTATGTGTGTGTGTTTTGTGTCTGTCTCGCCAATTCGGGTAGGGAAAATATGATAGTGAAAGTGGGCGAAGGGAGCAACAGAAGAGTAAGGGCCAGATTTACTGAACAGGGAAAATTCAGAATGGAAAGTTCTGCAGATGATCGACTGACGATGCACAAATTAAAGACGCAGACGCACATGTAATAATTATATATATATATATATATATATATATATATGAAGAGTTCAGATGCAAAAGCCTCTAAATGCCATTTGAAATTTTCTTCTAAAATGACCATTTTTATCAAGCTTATATATTTAAGTTCCGTAGTTTCACTTAAATGACAATTAATAGGTAATCTTCATTGCCATTTAAGTGAAATTGCTGAACTTAAATATACAAGCTTGATAAAAATGATCATTTTAGAAGAAAATTTCAAATGGCACTTAGAGGCTTTTGCATTTGAACTCTTAATATATATATATATATATATATATATTGAAAAAACGCATATACATACATACAATTGAGTAAGTAAATAATTTTTTCGATACAATTTGAGCATTTGATGCAGTTGCTTAACCGCCATTATTGGCACACAAAAATAGTAAATCCCCAAAAAACCATTTCCTCAGCCCTGATATTCTTCCTACAACTCGGGTTAATGTTTCAACCTCATGCATAATTAATGCTAAGAAATTAAAATTTCAATTTCCTTCATTAATAATTCAAGAGAGAGAAGGAGGTATACATTTCCTGTTTGTAGTAGGCTACGCTACCACCACAAAGAAGCATCGATCTATGCACAAGGAGGATAATCTGAACATCTGAAGTCTATAAACTCCATCTACTGGGCTCATAGGATACAAATGAATTCCTACTGACCTTCTCTAGATGTAGATTCATCCATCTTGTGAATGTCCTTTTCTGCACCACCTCCCTCTCAACTGGAAGAGAAACAAAAACAACAGTGTCACGTCAACAGAGGTAAATGATGCACAGAGATGAAACGGCAAGAAGTTGCTTCATCTAAAACAGCAGCTCCATGTCATTAATCACGTGTAGCCTGAAGCAACTGCTCACTTGTGAGCACGCCATGGTAACAAAGGCTAAACAGCACAATAATTATAGTCGATGTGGACTGACCAGTGACCATAAACGGCAAACCTCCACTGAGCTGTTTTATTTAATGAGCAGCCAATGGCAACTTTGCTTCCCTTTGCATTATTATGCTAAGAATCCACATACACTTGTAGAAACATCCTTTATACCTAAATGTTTTACACTTTGCTGTAGAATAAACATTAAAATTCAATGTGCAAAGCAAAACTATGCTAATGCTTTTGAAAGGGTCTGGGCTAGTAAAAAACTACCAACTACCATCAATGTGCAATGGACTTTATGTAAGGCTACTGTCTCTGGCAAGTATACCTTCACACATCAGTGCAATCAGAGTGGGTTCATAAGCAGTTTAATTGTTTACACTTAATATGCTCAAAACATCATGACATTATAGTTTAGATCTTAAACGGTTTGTGTGTACGTGTGTGTGTAAAGATCATAAACTGTTTATGCAAAATCCAGATTGCCACACCTACATCTTTGCCTTTCACCCCAATTACGCTTTGCATGTAAACTGCTTTATTCGGGGTATCTGCAGACCTGACTTTTTTAAGATCCTGACCCTATTTACCATCACATCATTCTAAACACGCAAGACTTTCGTTCATTTACTATACAAATATTTGAACGAAATCTGAATAATTTCTGTCCCTCTATACTGACAGTTTATGACTACCACTTTGATGCCTCAAAAAGTTCATTTAGACAGAGATTGTAAAACTAATCCATATGAATTGAACGGTTCAGTCCGAATTTTCTGAAGAGACACGGTCACTTTATATAAAAAACAGATTGAATTTAGGCTTTTATTCACAAATAAACATTCATCAGATGGAAGCTCAAGCATGCTTGCTTGACATGCGAGAACCAATGAGGTCCATTCTCGTGTTACGCACCACGTTTGAGCTTCAGCAAGAACCAATGAGGTTCATTCTCGTGTTACGCAGCACGTTTGAGCTTCTGCAAGAACCAATGAGGTTCATTCTCGTGTTACGCGGCGCGTTTGAGCTTCTGCAAGAACCAATGAGGTTCATTCTCGTGTTACGCGGCGCGTTTGAGCTTCTGCAAGAACCAATGAGGTTCATTCTCGTGTTACGCAACACGTTTGAGCTTCAGCAAGAACCAATGAGGTTCATTCTTGTGTTACGCAACACGTTTGAGCTTCTGCAGGAACCAATAAGGTTCATTCTCGTGTTACGCGGCGCGTTTGAGCTTCTGCAGGAACCAATGAGGTTCATTCTTGTGTTACGCGGCGCGTTTGAGCTTCTGCAAGAACCAATGAGGTTCATTCTCCTGTTACGCAACACGTTTGAGCTTCTGCAGGAACCAATGAGGTTCATTCTCGTGTTACGCGGCGCGTTTGAGCTTCTGCAAGAACCAATGAGGTTCATTCTCCTGTTACGCAACACGTTTGAGCTTCTGCAGGAACCAATGAGGTTCATTCTCGTGTTACGCAACACGTTTGAGCTTCTGCAAGAACCAATGAGGTTCATTCTCGTGTTACGCAACACGTTTGAGCTTCTGCAAGAACCAATGAGGTTCATTCTCGTGTTACGCGGCGCGTTTGAGCTTCTGCAAGAACCAATGAGGTTCATTCTCCTGTTACGCAACACGTTTGAGCTTCTGCAGGAACCAATGAGGTTCATTCTTGTGTTACGCAACACGTTTGAGCTTCTGCAGGAACCAATAAGGTTCATTCTCGTGTTACGCGGCGCGTTTGAGCTTCTGCAGGAACCAATGAGGTTCATTCTTGTGTTACGCGGCGCGTTTGAGCTTCTGCAAGAACCAATGAGGTTCATTCTCCTGTTACGCAACACGTTTGAGCTTCTGCAGGAACCAATGAGGTTCATTCTCGTGTTACGCGGCGCGTTTGAGCTTCTGCAAGAACCAATGAGGTTCATTCTCCTGTTACGCAACACGTTTGAGCTTCTGCAGGAACCAATGAGGTTCATTCTCGTGTTACGCAACACGTTTGAGCTTCTGCAAGAACCAATGAGGTTCATTCTCGTGTTACGCAACACGTTTGAGCTTCTGCAAGAACCAATGAGGTTCATTCTCGTGTTACGCGGCGCGTTTGAGCTTCTGCAAGAACCAATGAGGTTCATTCTCCTGTTACGCAACACGTTTGAGCTTCTGCAGGAACCAATGAGGTTCATTCTTGTGTTACGCAACACGTTTGAGCTTCTGCAGGAACCAATGAGGTTCATTCTCGTGTTACGCGGCGCGTTTGAGCTTCTGCAGGAACCAATGAGGTTCATTCTCCTGTTACGCAGCACGTTTGAGCTTCTACAAGAACCAATGAGGTTCATAAAAAAGAAAGAAACGATTAAGTTCTGTAACTGATGCTTTATCTTATCCTTCTTATGTTGTCACAGACACAATAGTGGGGGATGTAGTTTGTTACACAAGCCACATAAACCAGCTGAGTGGCATTTTCTGTCAAGTTTTATCATTATTCTTCATCAACAGAACAAAAACATGTTCAAAATAATTCACCTCTGACTTACAGTATGACCAATAACAACTTGTTTCTAATGTGAAAAAGGTAGATATGGTACCACGTGGTGACTCTTTGACGTCATGTTTGGGAGGAAAGGTCAGATGTTTCTTTGGACCTTGTGCACACACTTTGAAATAAAAGACATCAGGCCTGGAGAGATGGTGGTGGTTGGGGAGCCTCCCAGGAGACTGTGCTTGATTACATGATCCGTCAGGCAAAGCGTCTACCTCATGATGAATGCTTCCTTCAAGTTTTCTTTTCCTCTGCCAGCGGCTCATTTGGATTTTATAGGTGTACAATACACACACAAGGAATGGGAAGATCCTGATGGGGATATCACTGAAGGCATGGCTTTGCTCATTTATATTTAGTACCAAAACATAAAGAGGCTCCATTTGGTGGAATCAATAACTGGTCTAAATGCCATGATGGAATAATGACCCAACAGTCAAACAGGAAGTCTAGGCATGTCGCCACATACACAGAACTCAACAGCACAATAGTGCACATTCAGCGAGTGGCCAAGTTAAAACCATTTTTGTGACAACACATTTAATAAGACCATAAATGCTTCACAGCAGAGCGCTTTTCTTAATAAAAAAATGTTTGGCAGATAATTCATCATTCAATGTTAGAGGAATGTGTGACCGCTGTTAAATGTCTCCTTGAATTCCGCTAGTGCTAAATTACGTCAACTAAAACACTTTACATGTTGATCTACGTTTTCCATGTGACTACATATTCTTTAATTCAAATAAAAACACCCCCATGTTTAAACATGTAATGAAAAGTTTAATGAAACAGTGTTTCCTGGCTTCCAACAATTCTGGTCAGTCCTAAAAAAGAGCTAATCCTTGCAAAGGATTCTGGTTACTAATGACTGCTTTTGCATTACCAAGCCCAGTATGACATGCTGGGTGTTGGTAAAGTTTCGATCACCTACAGCGCTTTAGCTGTTTTTTCAAACCCAAAGAAAAATGCAGTCTGTTCAAACTAAAATATGCTATATCTTTATTGCTTGGTCGTGTAAATCCAATTATCTATTAATTTATGTTTAGTTAATGTACAATATGATGAGTCAATAATTAATAAATGACTGATGTTTAAATCCTGTACACCTTAGACCAAATATATTTTAAATCTAACACTCCAAAACTTAAACGGTACAAACGAATATTGGCATAATATTATAATGTACAGGGTAAAAAAATTGATATTAATTTTTAAAATAACTAAATATTACATTAAGCAGTGTTGTTAGATTAATCTTAAGCGAGCATGTGATAATGGCAAAATTCTTCTAAATATAAAAAATTGATGAAAAATGCACATGCAAAATAAATACACACTATACTGACCGAATCGATAATGATATGTTTAAAAAAAAAAAAAAAAAATATCGGCCAAAACTATATAATACACGTTTGTGTACTGCATTAAAATCTTAAAAAAAAGATATGAAACTAGATAATAACTTTGATCTTTAGTGAGGCAATATCAATTTTACAGTACTACAAACGCAATCCCTTTGTAGAAATCACTAAGAACATAAACACGCCAGCCTCCATTTCTTTTTCCCTGCCAAAGGATCTATAAAGCATTTCAGGCCCGGGGCCCCAGCCAAGAACACAGCCCTCTCCATCTTTCTGCACAGACCATGTCTGTTTAATGAGGGGGCCGTCTTCCAGCTCCAAAGAGCCAGCGCTCAAACAAAACAGGACAGCTTTGAGCTCTCAAGTGTGACAGACGGGCCTGAACTCTGTGTGTCTGAAGGTTCAACATGAGCAGAGCTGGAACCTTTCATGAGAATGTCTTTGTAAGGACTGTAGTTTGTTTTGCTGTGGTCAATCCTGTTTGTATTTATAATTACAGCATGTAAACTGATTAATCTTTAGACTTTTTCACTGATTAATCGAATCTTCCATTTTCCCCCCACGTTTTGCATTATGGTAATGACAACTAATATTTTCTTAACTGTCATAAACATAATGTCACAATCCAAAAACAAGGAATGGACTTAAAGGAGTAGTTCACTTAAAAAAAAAAAAAAAAAAAAACTTTTGCTGATAATTTACTCACCCCCATGTCATCCAAGATATCCATGTCATTCTTTCTTCAGTCGAAAAGAAATTAATTTGATGAAAACATTCCAGGATTTTTCTCCATATAATGGACTTCAATGGGAACCAAACGGTTCAAGGTCCAAAAGACCGTTTCAGTGCAAACTGCTCGAAGGGCTTTAAACGATTTCAAACGATGAATAAGGGTCTTATCAAGAGAAACGATCGCTCATTTAATAAATAAAAAACAAAGTTTAAGTTTTATAAGCAGTAAATTAAAAGTGAGTAAATTATCAGCAAATTTTTTTTTTAAAGTGAACTACTCCTTTAAAAATATGATTCATTTCATCTTTGTGCAATAATAATTCTATATTTGTTTTTGCTGAGAATTACGAGCCAGACATTATTTCGAATGGTTTCGTGAGATCCACCCATAAACATAATAAAAACAAATGAAGTATTTCCAACACTTACTCCTTTTGAAGTTATCATTCATATACAAATATAAATATGTTGCATATAAGATTAAGACCCCTTTATGGTTAATTTAAAACTTATATTTGAGGTCTAACACCAACAAATTGTTAATGTAAATAGTTTAATGATGAAAGCAACAGTTAATTCTCACAAAGGTGTTTTGCAAAACTGAAATTACTGAAATTTACTGAAAAAAAAATAATAGAAATTGATTTTTCAACACTTCAAAGTGCCATCACTGATGGAGGTTCTCTGTGTGAAGACTAAACTAATCAATAATTAAATTGTTAATGAATAAGCTTTAATCAATAATGAAGCAGTCGTTTTCATTATTGTATTTTATAAAACGGTTAGTTCCAATCCTTGACTCTGATTGGTCAATATCTGTGCTTTATTTGTTTGGAACATTGTTGCTGTTCATGGTCAGGGACTATTTTTTTGTTGTTGTTTTAGTGATTTTACTTCATGAAAGTTGCACTAATATTACTTTAATATTTGTATAATTTGGAAACTGTTTTATAAAAGCAATAAGGTACTCGAGGCAAGTGCTATATTGTAAATAAGTAACGATATTCATGATCCAGTGCTTGCCTCTCCTTATTGCTTACTTATAAACAATTTAATTGTTTAGTTGTTGCAGCCCTCAATGCTATTGTATTATGTCAAGGGCTGAATGAATTTAAAACATGACAGCTTTAGTGATATAATTAAGTTTTTTTCATATGCCAAGTATTAGCTGATTTGCAAGAATTTTGCCTATCAAAGCAAACTCTGCTCTATTCCTCTCAGTTTCCAGGCTCCACATATAACTTAATATTATATGGCACAGACATTTGCAATTGATCCAGCGTCTACATTGTGAGATCCACAGAAGTTAACTTCAGGTGACTTCATGCTACGATGACAGTACATTCTCTTTAAAATAATAATCCATAAATCAATCAAGAAACAACAAAGCAAATATATGCGTCCATGAAAGCAATGTTTTGTCCAAACAGAAATGGCGTCATTCTTCTGGTGAAATGCAAATTCTGTGGAAGAACCTTCTCTTTTATATACAATTATCTCTTAAGATGCACAGATTTCCAGAATGTGATCAAATTCAGAATCAAATGCAAATAATTCAAAACCAACAGAATCCATTAAGTTATCACAACTCAGTTACCGGATTCATTATTGTTCAGGACTCTTTACTCTTTCAGTCACCTGAGAAGAACACAGACTCTGAATCATGTGACTCGTATTTGCTTAACATGCAAAGAATGGGTTTGCCAAGTGAGATTTCAACCAGCAGGAAAGGAAACCAAGCATTCTTATCACCAGGCGACATTGTGAATTTCAAACAGGAGAGTTTCCTATATATAGTAGGAAAGGGGAATAAAACACAACCACTAGTCACTTATGTAGTCATGAAAATGGCTTCCAAAAGCACAACATTAAAGTTTGATTGATGGTGCAAACAAGGAGGTCTATAAACTGTTACCCTTCCCATTCATCTCAATGGAAGTTGATTGGCTGGTGCAGGATCAGAATTGGAAATCTTTTGTATAATCAGTTATCCTCTTCTGTGAAGCCTTGGGTAAAAAAAACTTGGTGTCGTTTTTGATGATGGTGTGAAATCAGACAAACAAATTATGATTCTTTTAGCATCGACTACTAACAAAAGTCAAATCTATTCTGTCAAGCAAAAATTTAGAAAACATAATTCATGCCTTTATTACAAATAGATTGGATTACTTTAACTGTATTTTGAGATTAGCCGGTCAACTCTATCCCGCTTGTAGTTAAAAACTTGCAGATAGCTGCAAGACTGTAAAAAATGAGCATGATTTTAACCGTAAAAGACTAAAAATGCGACAGTGAAAAACTGTTAATTGGTTAACAGAACCATTCCTTACTATATACGGTAATAACTGTGATAGATCTAAGGATACATTTCATGTAATTTTACTGTAAAATACCATTAAATTTACAGTTTTTGAAAGTGAAAATGAACAACTCATTGTATAATTTACAGTGAAAAACCGTAAAATTCACATTGTATTTTGTTGAAATAAATTTAAACAAAAATACAGATTTTTGTTTCAGATTTAGAATTTTGTTTCTTCTTTGCTTAGTCTTTTTCTAATCAGTTATGTACATTAGGGTTTTATGTGGCATTTAATGTTGTTAAATTTATGTTTATTGCCTTTTTAAAATTTCATGTGTGTCACCATGATGGTGTTTAATGTTTGATGAATGACACCGTGCAGCTTCTACATATTAATATTAAATTTCTTGTGGAAGAGGTGCATATGATAATCTTTGATTGATCATGTGACTCATCACTGCTGTGATTGTTGGTTGTGAGTGTATTACAATGGTACAAAACAGATATTAATACTTCAATAGGTCGGTAAATTAACATTATATTAGAGAATGAAATACGGTTTATTTCTGTAAATTTTAAGTTAAGTCTGTAAAATCTTGCTACTGTATTTATAGGGTGAATTTCTGGCAACTAGCTTCCGGTATTTTACCGTAAATGAAACAGATTTTTTTTAAAGTGTAGAATTAAAACACGGGACCACATTACGCTGGTTTTACAGGGTTTTTTTGCACTGGTTGCCTGTGCGTTACCGAGTACATTTTCAAAATTTTACAGTTTAAATCCTTAAACGTTTTGGCTCCTCCTCACTTTTCGGATTTACTGATTGAACATTGTTCAGTTCTGTCTCTCCGATCATCCAACCAGACATTGTTGTATATCCCGAAGTCAAAGCTGAAAAGTAGGGGTGCACTCATCTTTTCGGTAGCTGTCTGCAAACTGTGGAAACGATCTCCACCATCACTATCTGTTTTTAACTTTAACTTAAAACATATTTTTGATTTGGCATTATCATTGAGGAAGTTTTATTGGCACTGTAGTAATGATATTTTTTGTCTTAGTGTTCTGTTTTTATTGTGCAGCAAATTGGTCAACCATCGTTGTGTTTAATGGTGTTAAATTGAAATTCATTGGAATGGCTGGGCTAACATTAAAGCACTGTGAGGAAAAACAATCCAAACAGTATGGTTTCCAATACTTTCACATTTTACCAGGCATATTAAATAGAATTTGTTTGAATTCACTTATTTGGGTAAGCTACCCAAGGTGCTTAAATGTGAGCTTAAAGGCATATTCAAAAATTAAAAATGCCAATTGCGATGCAATTTTTGCAAAAAACATATCAAATGTAAATCCACTGGCTAGATCAGCACTGTCCCCATATTGGCTTCTTTATAATATTTCAAACTGTACAAAACGTGATGGCACTGTAATTGGGTGGCCATGAATGAGAACTTATCTGTCTGAATTTTGTTGTCCTTAAGCACAATACTACAGTCAAAAGAAGGTCTTGTGAAATGTATTGGGGGGGGGGGGGGGGGTTTCCACACAAAAGTTAAATGGTCAAAAACTGTACTGTATTCATTTAAAAGATGGCACAAAGGATAATGTCACCAAGTCATGCTTCAGTTTTTCTAAAACTCTGAAAGCAGCCATTGTGAGCTGGTCAATGTTTTCCCTGTTTAAATAAATACATTTAAATACGCTTTTGTCTCAACCCTGAGTGGGCTACACAGAGACCTGCTGCTCTTTATTGGAAAGCACTAAATGTTTAGGTCACATTTCATTACATTCACGAGATATTTTGCATAAAGAAAAAAAAAGTTTACTTTTAGAACTGTTTTTGCATTGTACCTTTCAGCTCATGCTGATTAAATCGATTTTCCACCCAAATTCTCATTACTGGAACGCATCCAAGTGTTTTATCTTTTAAGGTTTGTAATAAGGTCTGTAATTAAAAATGATAGCGAGAAGGGTTTTTTGCATTATGGTAATGACAAACTAATATGTCCTTAAAAGCACGGTACGTAATCGTTGCCAAGGTCACATATTCAAAGCAATAACAGAAAAAGCGTAGCTTGATGACGCTGTGAAGGAGCAAGGAATGATGGGATTTGTCATCTTAACCTCCACTGCTGATGGAAATCAATCTGACGGGACTCACGAATCATGTTCATGAATCAAGTTACCGTTCCGCTTGATCACATGATTTTATTTCATTCTAATGAATTAGCCGCAAGTAACGTAATGTTTAATGCTAAATTACTACTCATACAAGTCACTTCATTTGTTGAATTAAATGGTGAGGTAGTGCAGTTTTACGTGTTATCTTTGGCAACAACCTGCTGCAAACGATAACGAATTGTCCTTGGTGACTGTGCGAAACAACAACAGAGTGGCGTACTAGACGCTACAACTATGTTTTCATGAGACTCACTGTGTTGCCATGGTTACAACAGCAGTAAAAGAGGAAACCGAGGATAACACGGACATTATGCCATTGACAGGTGACGCAAAGAAGAGGGCTTAACATTGAGAATTTCTCTGGATTTAATAATTGTTGGAAACATTTGGGATAATGCAAGTACACAAGTGAACAAAATATATAACACTGTGCTTGAGGTTTTGGGATACCTTAAAGGGGTCATGAACTGGCTTTTTAAATTGTATTATTGTTGTCTGAAATCAACTTGTGACGTTCGCTTGAAAACGAATAAGTAATGGGCTATTTTGTACCCTAGTTTTGAGCCTAGCTGAAAAACTTTGGGTTTTTATGGGCGTCTCGCACTGAAGACTTGGAAGTAAACGCCCACTGCTGTGAGTGGATAACAGTTTTGCATAGTATAATGACTTTCAGCTCACCCGTCGATGCACTTGGGGGAAATTGTTTTGAAAACGTCCAATGTTGTAAAATGGCAACCGAAATGATTCGCCCACACATGTTCGACCCAGAGTCCGTGTGTTGAACAATTCCTGTTGGATCCAATACATACGGCACAGCACCGTTCTTAATAGGTCTGCAAATCCAGTCTTGTTTACAAAACAATCCTCAGTGAAATGAAGCGAACAGACGGACGATGTTTTAACCTCATCAGCTGAAGTGGAATGTCATTAAAAATAAAGTTTATCCATGCAGTCCTATTGGAATCCAGAGGAAGCTTATGCAGCCACTGTCTTCTTACACAACCAGGCACTGCATCTATGTTATTTCTATGTGTGTAATGTGCGAATCAGTGGGCGGGGCTAAACCGGCCGTGTTGAAGTAGGTGTAGTTCTTCTTCTGCGGGGGTGGTGTTTTATCCTCTTTGACGTCATAGTTCCCCACTTTGAAAAACGAGTCGTTTGGTGAGGCTGGTGTCAATAAAAGCTTTTATTGGACTAACAAGGACGTTTTCAGTTCTGAAACTTACAGGATATTCTTATAATATGATGACCTCTTAGATGTCAAAAGCTCAAGGAAAATTTGATTTCTCAGTTCATCACCCCTTTAATTCAAACGTCTAACATTTTGTGCCTTTATTTGTCATGAAAATTGTCACAATGCAAAATCTCTTTATCGTCCTTAAAACGGATTCACCAATAAAAAGTATTTTGCAGCACTTACTCCCGGATAAAAGGTTAACACTGAAGCATTTATGTTTATAAATGGATTAAATGCCCTTTTATAAGCGTAAGGCACAATGTGATTGTGAACAGCACTTTTCAAACATCAAACGAATCATAAGCATGTCCCCGGAGAGGGAATGAGGGAACTAGTCAAGCTGTTCAATGTCAAGAGAAAAGAGCTCACCTCCAATCAGATATGCAGAATGTATACAGGGATAAAAAGACTGGGTGAATGAGGAACAGCACAAACATATTTTTTTGTACAAACCTATTTGAAAAAAAATATATTTTAAATGGCACGTATGTGTATAGTCAAAACAGTTGTATTATCTCAGTTTCGTAACCTTGGAGCATTTAGTTCTGAATATCAGCAGAAGGGGTGTTATTGTTGGACAATGGCTATTATCTGTCAGCCGAGAGAATTTAATTAATCCTTTCGCAAAAACTCTACTTGACACCAAGAGACTCTTATGCAAGAGCAATTAGAGCTTGTTTCTCTCCCTAAGCATGTTGCAGTGAGTGAACAATGTAAGATATTTCAAAACTGTCATGGAAAAAAAAACCCTTTGACTATTGACAGTTTGTGTATCATGAGAAAAAAAAACATAGCAATCCAACAATTCTGTTTTAGAGACAAAAGATGGATGTGTTATGACGAACAATGCCAAGTCATTACGCCATTGCTTAGTTTAGAATAAGACTTTTATCATCTTTCCATCAAGATGACTGGCTAATCAGGAAAACTAGGCTGTTTAGACAATGAGACTACTTATAAAACTGACAGAAGAACACTGATACTATTCATCTTTCATCACCACTGGTCTGTGCCTGCCGCCAGAAACACCTGCAACTAATAAAACGGCTTTACTGATGTTATCATTACCTAAAACTGAAAAAAAGTGTTCAGTAACCATCAGCAAACGGCACAAAAAGTGAAATGAATCTAAATCAAATTTCAAGCATATAGTTATTTTTGGGCAGCATCAAAATAAATGTTGACATGAAAAAAGTGTTGCTTTACCACCTCCTTTAATGCAAAATATGGTTGCTAATGTGTGTAAACACTGGTGACTTTCTTTCTTCTTTGGAACATTATTTTGAGAAATGTCGTCTTTTTTCAAATACAATGGCAGTCAATGGGCAATGTTTTAGACAAGCTAAATGTCAACGTTTTGTACCATGACTTGGTACAACCAGATGTGAAGAATAATAGTGATTAGTGATTATTTCATTGACAACCATCACTAATAAATGGCACACTGTCTCATGATATAATCAATACGAAAATCTAAACTCATGCTGCATACAAGAAATACTTACAAACAGGACACGATAAACATCCTATAAGCAGAACGTGATTTAAGCAATCCTTGGATTCACCAATAACTGGCCTGGAAACTATAGCGTTAACCAAGCTTACATAATTTCTCAGCTGCAGAGGTTTCTAGCACTCAGCTGCTTCGTCCTTACATGCAGCCTATGTCAGGCAGGCCAGTCGCTCATGCGTGCCGGAGAAAGTGCCGGCTAAATATAGATAATGGTACACCTACAGGACAGCTCTCCTCCACCGATGTTGCGGCTCCAGAGCCAAACAGAATCCCTCAGATCTAAAAAGGAGGGTCATGGGAAATGCCAGCGACTTTCCATGCTTTCTGCACTTAATTTCTATGTGAGATATCTTCAGGTAATTCCAAGAACATACAGAACTATTGAAGATAAACAACAGGAAAAGCATGTTTCAAAAAGTGAATTACCTTTAAAGGGATAGTTCACCTAAAAAAAAAATATTCTGTCATTGACTCACTCTCAAGTTGTTTCAAACCTGTATGAAAGTATTTCTTCTGCAGAATACAAAAGGAGATCATTTGAAGAATGTTACAAATATTGGTCCCTTAAAGGGATAGTTCACTTTGAAATTAATTTTTGGTATGTTTTAGCTTACCTCAAGGCCATCCAAGATGTAGGTGTCTTTGTTTCCGGAGTAGTTTAAATTTTGATATTTTTAGGTCAAACTGTTCTTGTCTGTCAGTCATATAATGCAGGTTTAGGGAATCCACGTCAAAGAGCATGCACAGAGAAGTTCAAACTAAACATGATTTAATGACTCGTAAATGTAAGTACACATTGATGGCCTAAGGCACGAAACGAGCGGTTTGTGTGAGAAAACAAACATTGTTTTTACCTCATGTAACTACAGCCACGTCCAAGTGATCTGAGTATATCACTCATTGTTTACACAGAGATTTCGGAAGCGTTACCTTTCACTGTGAGGATCTAAATATATTTAAATATACAGGAAATTGCAATGGAAGACAATTTCGACATATCAACAGACAACGTTTAATTTTTTAGCGCAACAGCGCGAGAGATCACTTCCGGCACTTTCCAGCGCTTGCGCAGACCGATGCGCCCGCCTGTGCCCTCAGATCACTTGGACGTGGCTGTGGTTACAAGAGTTATATTATAATATAAATACTGATCGTTTTCTCACACAAACCCCTCGTTTCGTGTCTTAGGCCATCAGTGTGTACTTACATTTACGATTCATTAAATCATGTTTAATTTGGACTTCTCTGTGCATGCTCTTTGAGGAGGACCCCATATACCTCCATTATATGACTGACAGACAAGAACGGTTTGACCTAAAAATATAAAAATTTTAAATACTGTGGAAACAAAGACACTAGACCCTTGAGGTAAGCTAAAACATATCAAAAATGTATTTCAAAGTGAACTATCCCTTTAAATACAGATTTTTCCCCCCAACATATCTTCTTTATCGATATGTTGATATAGAAATGTTGGTAAAGATATTTATATCTGTTCCATAAAGAAAATAAGTAAGAGTAAATGATGAGGGCGAGTAAATTATCCCTTTAACCAAACAACATGTCGCACAACAGTTCACAATGAACTTAGATTTCAACATTTCATCGTGTTCTCTGCATAAACAGGGAACAGAAGGGAAGATTTTTGAAGTGAGGCTAAATTTGTGCTGAGTGGATATCAGAGTAGCTTCAGCTGCCCGAGGAAAATTACATATAAAACCAGGAGAATAACGGAAAAAACAAGGAGATGGTGTTCAGACATTTCTGCAAACTCGGTCTTCTACCCTACGGTCAACTCTTCTTGAAAAGCCTTCTAAAAAGAGTCTAAAAAGTATGCAAGTGTGCACGTGAAACAGGGAGGGAGGGGGTACCTGAGCAATTTATCATTCAACACTTCATATGAAAATCTGTCCTGCTTGACAACTCATCCAATGAGAGTCCAGTATATTCACACCGATCTCTACTTTATTGCACTTTTTCTACTCTAAAGCACACTGGCTCTGTTTCAGCACTTCAGAACGCTTCAGCAGATGTCCGACTCTTATATGCACTAAATACTGCTATCATCAGCGGTGCTCTGCTTTGTGGCAAGTTTAGAAATTCACCATTTTAGAGGATTTTTAGACCTTTATGACAAAAAAAGTCAAACATGCTTTCCTTGTAGCATAAGCTGCAGTCTTCCTGCTTTATTCAGTCTAAATAAGGGGAAAAGCACACACAAAAGTCTAAAATATTGGCATTTGTTATAATACGTAATGTGTGCATAGCTTGATTATTTTTCCATTATGCATTACATTTAGTATTTTAACAGTGTTCTTCAACAAAAACTAATTATTACTTGCTTTTGATACTTTGTATGAACCGTTTGTATGTTTTTTATGTTATTAAAAATCTGATTACTCAATTAATCGTCAAAATAATCGACTAATTACTCTAAACAGTAAGTAAGAGAAATTAGTCAAAATAATCAACTAATTACTCGAAACGAACAAAAATCGTCAAAATAATCGACTAATTACTCGAAACGAACAAAAATCGTCAAAATAATCGACTAATTACTCGAAACGAACAAAAATCGTCAAAATAATCGACTAATTACTGCCAAAACAATAACAAGTGACAGACAGCCAAACTTTGACAATAAAGGTTACAGACAAACTTTGACAGACAGACAAACTTTTCAAAATACATCCATCCTGCATTGCTGTGCATTTTGTTACTTTCCAGTCAAATATTTTGTCTTTTTAAAGATTTCGTAAAATAGTGTCTCACGGACCCAATATTGTGAAACGGCTCGTGAGCTAAATGTATCTTCAGATCACTTGTACAAAAAAGAAAAAAGCCACTAACCACAGTGGCTGGAGAGAAAAAAAGTTACTACTGAGAAACATATTCAATATAGGTAACTGATTTAGTTTCAGGCATCATATATTGTTGGTGAAGATATCAACAAGTAGAATTATTTGTAATATATTTGTTTCACACACACACAGTGCACAGATGTCAAAATAATCAGCAATCATGAAAAAGAGCGAATATATCAACAATGATCAATTTACTTCTTAAGTTGTCACCAAATATTGTATAGTGGAACATGTGTGCATGCATAGATATAGATTTAGCCTGCATCCCAAATTATCTAGAAGCTCTCAAGGGTTTGCAGGCTATTGCACTGAAAATCCAGAAGTCCAATCCAGCGGGCATTGCTTTTAGCTTCTATAAGACAATATGTTATGTAATCTGCTTCCAGCATCTGGTTTCTGTAATGCTTCATTTATACTCTCCAGTAATTTCTCTGCTACTAAGCCCTATACATCCTAAATCCAAGCCACTTACGCTGATTTCTTGCAGCCGCCAATTTGAAATGGCTCCGATGGGAAGAAAACCGGAAGTGTCATCTTTAATCATAGGAGAGTCGCGAATGTGATGGCGTATTGTTGTGTTTAATGTAGAAATTAGTTATTCTAAAAATGTACATACATTTCTTTCATACTTTAGACTATTTACAGTGAAATTAATTTTTTATATATAATTCAGAACGTAAAAAAGAAGCAGGAACGAACTACATATCCGATATTGGATATTAACATCCAATAGTGTAAATTGCGGCAGCAGCTTCAGGTTGGTAGACCAATCTGTTCTGTACTTCCGGGGTTCTTCCCAACGGAGTCTCGCTTTCGATTTCAAAATGGCGGCTGCATGAAATCAGCATATTACATCCTAAATCCCTATTGCAATGAACAGCCCTAGGTCACAGAAGCAACCTAGAGACCTTATATCAATTTGAAAGTTTTCAGAGAGCTACTTTACAGGCCCTAATGTTCATTCTCTCACTTCTTGACATGTATTTAGTCCTTCATAGTCATGAAACCATGCAATACTATGCAATACTAAACACATATAACAGCCTGAAATGCCACCGGCCAACACTGAGCAGCGATTAACGGCACACATTAAAGTAATTGATGGCAAAGCCGAGAACATGCACAATCAGTGATGTGTAAAACTCCTGCTCATTAAATCAATTCTTTCCAGGCCAATGATTTATTCTTGTTTATGCGTCAAATAAGTAGGACCTGAACTGTTGCTTCCCTGATCTAGAAAGTTGTCTCTAAAAAAAGGGCTAAATTCATTCAGTCTTTTTTAGTGACCCATTGGTTCTGCATCATGATCAACAGATTTAGTTAATTCAGTCAGGATTATTGCTTGGTTGTCTGAACTTCTCAAATGTATAGGGGCCTTCTATCAGCTGTCAAATTACTAATCATAAAAAGTACTATAATAATAATAATAACTATGGCAAGCCAGTTTAACATTTATTCCTTAAAACTAACTACTTGTTACTCATACTTATTTTATTTTTTTATTTTCTATTGTGAAACAACCTTGTGGAACAACTAGGGGTGTAACAATATATTGTGTTACAATATACAGCGATGTAAAAAATGCAACAATATGTAGCCTATCGTGAATAGTAACAATTTGTATTGTGTAAACAGTAGTTCACCCAAAATTAAAATTTCTGTATGAGAAATATATGTTGGGATATATGGAGATATTTGTGGTTCCTGATAATGCCAAATCTCGTACGTTACCAGTAAAAAGTGGCCGACATTACTTTAAATAGCCTATATATAGTCAGTGACAGAGTGCAAGTGTTTTAGTCTGAAATAATTCAGTATTTTCAGCCTCAGAATCATGTATTCTGGAGTCACTATTTTTCTGTGCATTGTGTTACTAGCATCAAATCCATACTTATAAATTTACTCCCCTAAATCCAAATTTGGCATTTTAATCAACAGTACATTTTTTTGTTAAGTTAACCTTTATTGTCAATCGCAATAATATTGTATCGTGAGTTTAGTATCGAGATAAGTATCGACTCGATAAATCAATATCGATAAATTATGTCTGAATAATAGTGTATCATTACACAAAACACCTGCGTGTAGAAAGTTACAAAAAATCAGGCGGCGGGCGTAACAGTATACACACATACTATTTTGGTGACGCCATTTGCATCATGTACATTTGCATCATGTACCTTGCGTACAGATAAAAACCTAAATATACTTTGGGCTTTAAAAGGCCAAGGCAAAGTAAGAAACCACACACAAGTAGGCAACAAACCTGTCTTAATTCCAAGTCAAATAGGTTTAGGCAAATTAAAACATTGACACATCACCCCAATAATATGGCAAGATGCTAAAAAAATAAATGTGTCAACTCTGTTGCATTGACAATGGCAGCTGTTGCTAGTGTAACTGGAAATCACCAGCTATCATTGAAAATTAAATGAATGATGTCTGATAAATGTCACTGCAAATCCCTGACAATGCCCTTACCAGCCAAAGCACAGTGCTAATAGAAGTATCCCTGCTAAATATCTAAACTAGGCCTACTTAAACTTGCATAAGAAAATTATTAGTTTAAATATTAGTGAGCCTGAAAAACATATCAGTCACTACTTAATTAATTATAAGCCAATCCTTAGACAACAGGTTTGAAAAACAAAAAACAGATACAGTAGGCTACGTCAAGTAATGCATGTTATATTGGCTTGCCATAATGGAACACTAAAGCGCAACGCTGTTATATATCGCCGGTATATTTGTTACATGTAAATGTATCTCTTTTTCAAAGCGAGAGGTGAATGGAGACAGTGGATCAACTCCACTTACTTCTATACCAATGTTCGTGTCTTCGTGATCATACTCTTTTACCCATCCCATGCCTCCAGCACTCTTACCTTGCAGATTCTGCACTCGGATGTCGCTGATCTGCCCTATCAATTCCTCCCGTTCAAACCAATCATCCCACTCGTGTCCCGCCATCTGGATCAAAAAGCGAGTTGCTCGTTATATGAGGCTCTCGTCCCGTGATTTCGGTAGATTTCTCTCTTATAAAGTGCTCTGTGTGGCGGGTGGCCAGGCGGTGGCCATGAGTGGAGTTTGTGGGGGTTTTCAGGGGTCTGTATCCGAAGAGATGCTGGTTTTCGGCTCCCGCATTGCTCCAGTAAAGTTACTTTAATTCCTCGTGACGCACAGGAAAGTCTCTCCAGCGCAGCTTGGAGGAGGAAAATAAGAGGGAAATGTGTGAGGAATAACCACCTGGTTAATGTTTGCAGGATTCTCTCTCTGTGCACGCCCACACTACCTCTGATACTCCGAGGGATCTGTCTCTCTCTCTTCTCATGTTTGATTCTTGAACGAATCATCAGTGTTTTGAACTGATTCTTTTCCCCCAGCCGAACCGATTGGCGAAGCGAAGGCCAAACTGAGGTGTGCGAACAATGGTAGCATGTTTAAATAAATATACGAGTCTCTTTCACAGACAGGGGTTAGATTAAGCCAGGGTTAGGCAGTTCAATTAGGACATTTAGCTTTTATAAACGTGCCTTAAAGTGTGCATCTTCTTGAGACAAAACAATCAGTGACAAAAATCAAGGAATTAATTGAAAGTTGCATGGTTGCAACAGACAATGACAATAATTAAAAATTACTTCAAAATACAATATTAACACAATTAAACAATATTTTGAAAAGAAAGAAAGATTATTAGGCTATGTTAGAAAAGTAATGTTCCCTGTTTCCAAGAAGCATTCAAGATCCATAATATTTAGTCTATAGACATTAGACCTACATTGTAAATAGTATCTCTGTTAAATTTAGGCCCTGCTTCATTTTTGTTTTGTAAATAATTATACAAAAAACTTAGAAGGCGGCATTCAAGCATTGCATTGATACACATAACTTTTAAGCATAAAGAAGTAATATGCATAAATTATTTTAAGTTCAGATGCTCATATTTGCAGAAACAGGTGTGTAAAACAGGTTGTGTGTCTAAAATATAGCTATGATCTAAGCCATTATTAGAATCACTTGTAATAATGTAGCCTATCATTATTGTGTTTCAATCAAACCTTTCTTATCAAATGACGTGCAAAGACTTCAGTCGTTACTTTTGAAAGAAGACTCAATATAACAGGTGAATCAGTCATGAGATTCGGTTCATTTGAACGAACCGCCAGAATGAATCAGTTCACTAAAACGAATTGGACTTCTCAGATCTGCTCTCTTCTCTCTCTCTCTCTCTCTCTCTCTCTCTCTCTCTCTCTCTCTCTCTCTCTCTCTCTCTCTCTCTCTCTCTCTCTGACGAAAGACATCTTGGAGGAATCGAGTCTGTATGCAGAGATGTGCAAATGTGAAGCACAAATCGTTCGTATATGTGGCTTCGCTGCATACGGTTTACTCAATGACCGAGCTAAATCTGCTTCATGTGATGTGCAAATCACCTAACGTTACCCACCCCCATCTCGCGTGCCAGACTGACCGTTTAAAGTTATCGTTCGTGACCACTCCTGCAGTGCTTTTCTAATGACACTAACAATCAGTAGCCTAACTGCCCAAGTCAATCTGATAAGAAAAGGTAAAGGTTATCGATTAGCCTAAGCCACAGTAAACTGGTTAGCCTACTGCAAAAAGCACTTGCTACTAGTTTTATCTCGAAATGTCATGAATTTAATATTTTACAAAAACGAGTTAACATGAAATTACTGAAATAACCATTGAAGCTAAAGCAGATTAATCAGCAAACATTAGCCTCAACTCTAAACTTTAATTATAGCCGAGTTGCCAAGTGTGACCGTGACCAAATTCAGGCTATCATTTCCAAAAACACGTGAACGTACATAAACACTTTAGCCTAATATTTACATTGAATGTTAAGTTCAATAGTAGTTGTGTGAATGTGAAAGCTTAACTGTGTCTTAAGTCTTTAAATAATCTTGTAATATTTCATGTAGAAGAGCACTGATAGGCCAACATCACAGAGACATCTATTTGATGTCTGCATGTTTCCTGTTGGATGTTAAATAGACATTTTGAAAATGTCTTTTAAATGTTTATGATTTAGAATGAATAAAACTGCTTTTCCTAAGACTTTTATCAGAATTTTTTACACAGCAGAAATTTTCCAAATAAAGCGCTCTTAGCAGACATCTTACATGTGTTATCTTGGTGAATAGAGTGCTGTTGCTAACTACCTTAGAGAGCAAGAGACTAACAGCTCTGTTGATTTTGCATTGCAATAATTATGACGACATGTCTCCGAGGGTCAGTATGCAGAATATTCATAAAGATCAATGGACAGCAGCATTCACCCATCTGTTCCAGGCAGAGGCGGATGTTGTGTAACAGGGAAAAAGATGAGAAGTAAAAACCGCCCACAAACAGAAGCTGGAACAAAATATTTCATCCAAAGATCTTTCTCCTTAGTATTGTAATGCAAGAGGCATTTGATTTGTTGAACTGTTAGGTTGAATATGATACTGTCTTGAGAATTTCCATGTTTCCTGGAAATGAAATAAAATAATTTGTAATCTTTAGGACGGTAGGATAATAATAGGCTACTCGTTTGTGTTTATATATCTCACCTTGTAATAACCACACAAGAATGCTGTGCAATTCACGGCAAGCCATGTTGAGACTCGGGTTCAATTACAGCAGCCTGAGGGCTTCATGGTAGGTATGATGCAGTTGCAGACAGTCAATCTCTTGGATAACAATGACAAGTTGAAATAGGGGATATGAACAGAAGTTATAGGGTTTTTGGTGAATTAACTTTAATGTACCACTGGAACTCAATTATGAAGCTTACCAGGTTATAAAACCAACTACATCTGAGATAATTAAACAATCTTTTGATTTACATTGATAGTGTTGAGGACTTGCCTTTTTAAATTGTATTTCACTGGTCTATTTATGAAAAATGTAAGTATTTGAACGTGTCCACATTAAACTCTACATAAACTTGACTGACTAAACGTCATTAGCTGAACAGGTAAACTCATCATGACTGCTTTCCAGTCCACTTTTAGACACGCACTTCCCCTCAAGTGAATCCTTGCCGCCATTTTGAAGTGTTTTCCACTTTGCGAAGTGGACGAGGGAAGGTTATATGGACAGACAATCGTTCCCTCGATTTTTACCAATTTAAATGCATCTCTATCGCCCCCTTGAGTTTTAGGGTTGAACTATTTTAACAACGATTAAAGCTAGGGTATACGATTTCAAAGATTGTTCATTATTAATATCCTCGTTTAGATGCTGGTTATGGTTATATAGTACAATCCTAACAATATGAATAGAAAAAAGAACGAAAAAAATCCATTCACTCTATTGGCTGTACAGCCGCAGAAAAGTTGACCAATGTAAGCTGTGCGGCCGCACAGCTTATATTGGTCAACTGCTCTCATCCAATCACCAGCTCCACTTGAAACTCCGCCTGGCGCTCGCGTCTCCAACCCAACCGCACCCGCCCCCCTCCGTGCGTGAGCAAACAGCTGACAGACTGTCTATGGTAGCTAGCTAGTAGCGTCAGATCAGCAATGGATAAAGCAATGGATAAAAATATAAACGACAACAGCAAGCGGCCCCTGCTTGCCTCTACTGTAAAGTTTGGACGCAAGAGAAAGTCTGTGAAGGAAAGATCAGAGATTAAAAAGAAATGTGAAGAACGCCGGACTCTAAGTAGGATAAATATAGCGTCCTTCATTGACCATTGGAGAAAGCTTCAGGGAGATCAGGGGCTGAAAACAACGCTGACACGGATGACTTTTTGTTGAGCAGGTAAACATTTATTTATTCTTTTATGGTGTGACGTGTTACGTGGCTTTTTATCAGTTTGACAACTTGCTCATGCTGCCGGTCGGCATTGGAATGTTAGCCGTTTAGCATCGCCGATCGCGGTTCAAAGTAATTATATTTCTTGTTCGAGGTTTCTGTTCGAGCCGATCGGAATTTGAACAAGATGCGCTGCGTGCTGCAATAACAATTACTGAAAACCTTAGCAATACTAGTAGTATTATAATGATGGTGGGGAGTTTAGAACATTTCATGTGTTGCTAATCTTGCGTTGACGTGAACTCAAACGTGACATACGTCAGGGATCAGGTAGCACAGAGGGGAGGGGGGTGTGTGTGGAGGGGCGGGATGAGTTTTTAAAAAAAAAATTTAACATCGTATACCATAGCTTTAAGTAATCTGTACAATGTGATTTCTACGATTTCTGTTTTTTTTTTTTAGAAAAAAAGAAAGAATAAAGGTCCACCCTAACCTAACCGAACTGTCAGTGTGGCGTAAGCATATTGTACGAAAACTTACAAATCAGATCCTACGAATTAGCCACCAATTCGCAAAACAGTTATGAATTGCCATGGGGGTGTGTTGTTGTGGGTATTGTAGGATTAATGTTTGCTGTATTGATCAGTATTGGAAACAATTATTTTAAAACCTCAAGGGAAGAATGTCTGAGCTTTGAATTTTGATTAATACTGACACCACATAAATCTATATTTAATTTAGGCAGAGATTCTGCAGCTTGACTTGACACTCACCTTATTTTAATGTGGGCCACAGCTGTTTTATGTATCTTGTGCATTGACCCGAGGCTCTGATGTGATGCCACTAGTTGCTGCACTAGCACTGATTGGATTTATTTTTTATGCTTTACAGAACAAGTGCCCTGCTAATGCTGCCAACACACTGGTGCCGACCATCTGTCCTCTGTGAAACACGGAGTTAGCGATGGCGAGCACAATACTTGATCCATTCATTTTCAAACATTTTTCATCATTATGTGACATCACTTCCCCCCATCTGGCACCTGATCCAAAACTGAAGATCAGTGGGAAATTTTAACTGGGTTCAGTACACCATAAAGGGGCGTGTCCCACATCCCCAACGTATCTCTCTTCACAGACCACTACAAAGGCATCATTAAGCTGGGTTCAGCCAGCTTTAATTAAAAGGGTGATTTCATATATCAAGTCAGTCAGCCTGAGCCGTTTGCAGTCACCGCAACTGAACCCAGCCTGTGCTGCTCTGATGAACAACTGCTGGCATACAAAATATTCAACTACAGTAGCCTAGCTGCAATAAAGAGCGTATGATAACAGGCTCTTCCCTTGGTAAATTATGTCTGAATAATATGCACTTGTCACTAAACACACAGTTCAATTTTACAGCTGCTCACTACAGACACACAAAACTGGTATTTTATATCCTGTCTTGGTGCTTAGCTTGTAGACAACCTAAAAATAACCCAATTTAGACATTATCGACCACATCCGTGACGTGCTGTCAATTGTGACAGAAAATCATTTAGATTTGTCTCTAGTTTGTAAAAGCAAATAAAAATCATGTTTACATTGATGGACTTAGATTGGAAGCTTTTAAAACCAATTAAGGTTATATTTTTTTATTAAAGCACTAGGTGCTCTGAACAACAAATGTGTGGTAATTAAATTCTTTAAAAAAAAACAACATTTCTCTACAAAATTGTTTTAGTGTTGAGCCTGTTCTAGGTGGATGCTGACTTTCTACAGGTGTAAAGCTTTGAGGATTATTACATTACACCATTTCTAAAGTCATCATGCATTCATTACAGTTATCAGGTTTACTTGCTTTAAATGGTCCTGACAAATTGAAAGATTTAGTGTAAGCAAGTCTTATGTTTAACATGTATAATCTTACAATCTGGTGCTTTCAGTTTTGTCTACTGCCGAGGTTGCACAGTGGATAAGCTGGAAGCGTTAATAAGTTCATACATCCATAAATGGTTGGGACTTTAAAGGAATACTGCAGCTGTCAGTCTCTGCTTCAACCAAGAGAGTTTAAGTGCGCCAAGGTCAGACTGGAAATGACCTTAGTAGAGTCACACGACACATGTGTAAGGGAGGCAGCACGTGTGTTAAAAACTGGTAGGAAGTGGTCAGAAAAGAAATCTGTGCCAGAGGCAAAGGCTGCCATTCAAATTGGGGACATCGTGGGACAGGCACGCATGGAAGGTGGCTCTTAGCCAAGGTCGGTTTTCTTGGCGCCATGACCAAGTACTGCGATGTTTGGCTTTAGCATTGGAAGGCAAGCGCAACATGACCAATAAGTTGCCACCTACAAAACATTACACACAGAAGACAATATTCCTCCACCCAGGCGAGCAACTACCAAGAAAAGGTGTTAACACCAATTCTTGCCCAGGACAACTGGAAGCTGCTGGGGACTGGAAAATGCTGGCTGATCTTGATCAACGGCTTATTTTTCCACCACTAACCTACGACCAGATATGGTTTTGTGGTCTGGATCTGCATTGTTCAGCTGATAGAGTTAACAGTGCCATGGGAGAATGATGTAGATGAGGCATACGAGAGGAAGAAACTGCAGTATGCTCATCTGGCCACTGAAGCAGAACAGCGAGGATGGAAAGTCCAGGTTTATCCAATGGAAGTGTGGTTGTTGAGGATTTGTGGCACACTCTAAAACCGTCGGATTGAGTGGCCAAGAGTTGCGTCACACAGTAAAGAATCATCAACTTATCTGAAGCAGCAGAGAGGAGCAGCAACTGGCTGTGGCTGAGACGGAAAGATTCTGGCTGGCTGTGTACAGGCCGCCACGCTACGGTTGAGTCTGTTGGTTTATTTGTATTTGCATAGTAATTACAGTCATTACGTTCCTGTCTATATTGCGTGAATGAGGGTTGGTGTTTGGGCAGATATTGTGTTTTGAGGTAGGTATTATGCCATACGGAACCGTTGCCACTGAACGAAGACAGTGAGGCTCGACAGCCGTAGTCAAACGGGTTGGCGCGTATGGTTGGGTTGCGGAGAGATTGTGGTTGGGTCACAGGGGAACTACGAGGAAGGAGCAACCTCAGCAGCAGGAGAGTAAGATGGGCTGAGTTGAGTGGGGGACGGAGGGGGGTGACTCTGGGACGTGAGGTGTCGTGGGCTAGTCGACGAAACACTGAGGACGGAAGGTGTCCACTTGAAGACCCTAGAGATGTCCCCTACTCTGCTCAATCCAGGCGGTTGTCGTGGTGGTGCACTGGGGAGACCGCACTGTAGTTGCAGTCGTCATGTGTGCTGACGCGCCAAATACACTGCAGCCGTTAATGCCGGACAGAAGGGGAGTCACACCCATTTATGGATAGAAGCATAAATGGATGGAGAAGCACAGTTTACTGTAAAGCAACGTCTTAGTTTTGCTTATCTTGGTGAAAGCCGAGTACAAATCAGCATTAAGTTTTAACATCTACTTTCTACTCTTGTCTCATAAATATTAAATGATAATATTACCAATGATTTCATCAATTAAAACAACTGATTTTAACATTGATAATAATCAAAAATGTTTCTTGAGCAGCAAATCAGCATATTCCAACGATTTCTGAAGGATCATGAAGACTGGAGTAATGATGATGAAAATTCAGCTTTACCATCACAGGAATAAATTATATTTAACATAGAAAACATTTCTTTTAAATTGTAATAATATTTCACAATATAACTAGTATTTTTTAATAAAATAAATACAGGTGAGTGTAAGAGAACATGTGGTGGTAACAATAATATAAAGTTCCATTTGTTAACTTTAACTTGAACTAACAATAAAAAGTCGATCTACTTGAGGGCACAGCTGATTGGTTCCTGCTGTATCAGTAGCCAATGAGCTCACTGCTAAGCCTTCAAATACTTAGTCAGCATTCGCAGTAGCAGTGCAGAGTGTTTTCAGACCAATATAGATCTACTACTGGTAATTCATATACACTTACTGGCTCACAACTGTGTTTCTTGTATGTATTGGCAGTAGCTTGTCCTGCAGCAGCATATAGCAGATCAAATCCGCCAAGACCAAACATATCAATATTGTCATACTCATTACCATGACAATCACTCAGAGTTGTCATGACAGAAATATACACATACACACAGCCAAACTTAATTAGATATATAATAGATAATTTGCATTCGTAGACATCTTTATTCAACAGCCAGAAAAGGTTGTTCTTCAAATGAAGCCTCTCCCTCTCTCTCTCTCTCTGGAGCTGTCAATTTGCATTTACAAGACTTTCCCATAGGAAAGCACCTTTGACATGGAAGCCTTGGCTACCATGGCAACATGCCACAGAATTAAATATTTACTACAGAGACACTGGCCAGCCAGTGCAATAAACTAGATTCCTTCAGCCTCCACACTTTAACAGACCAGGTGCACAATGACATTACCCTTTTGTTCTGATTAATTAATGAAATAGTTTGCTCAAGTGACATTGCTGTTTGACTTTTATAGTCACACAAAGCAAAAAAAAATTCCAGACTTTGGCACAGTATTAAGGCAACAAGAAAATCCCAGTCTTAAGCGACGTGAGTCATGTCCGGCACATCAACAACAGCAGTTCATCATGTGACCAGCTCTTGGTGTGTTTTTCATATCCCATTTAACCAGCAAATGTGTAACTTGTACTCATAGGTCAAAAGTTAAGTGGCTAAATCTGATTACAGAGCACATCCGGCTAGTGTGACCATAGCTTCAATCTCTTAAATGTCTTCTGTCTAGATAATTCTATTACTATTACAGTGCAGATTTCCGTATACACATCATGTGGTTCATCTTTATTTATTCAATGGACGTGGAAGCACTATGCCAATAAAACAGAATAAACAAAGTTATAACTCTAGATTGGTGGGTCAGTGTTTATGTAAAGCGGTGTTACTTTAGTTTTATTTATTTACTCGTATAGTATTTATTAACATTTGAATTACATTTCTGTTTATCTTTAGTTCTAACTTAGTTTTAACAATTTTAGTACTACAACTTTTTCATCTAATCTAGTTCTAGTTAACAATAACAACACTGGTGTAAAGCCCACTGTAAAAAAAAAAAAATATTTTCGTGATTTTTAATCACAACATTTTTTTTTTCTTTTGTCAAATCAACTTAAATAATTTATGTAGTTCAGATAACATAATATTTTGAGTTTCTGATGATTAAATCAATCTCCTTCATTGTATTAACTGAATGTTCCCATTTCAATTAACTTAACATTTTAAGGCAACCAGGTTACTTCATTTTTTACGTTGAACCAACAATATTTTTTTTACAGTGTACCTTTACAAGGTTTCAAACCGAGTCACCTCTTGTTTTGCAGATAAAGGGCACTTTTGCGCTGGTTTTTGGTTAATGTTTCAGCGTTTAAAGGGTGGAGAGCTACAAAAACTTTAATGTTTCACAGCCGTGCTCCAATGAAATGAATCTGGGTAAAAGATCACTGTATTATTCAGACCCCATTACTTTCACCTGAATGGCTAATGTCTAATGTAGTCCCTCAAACTGGTTCCTTGCTCCATAAATATTTGGGTATCGGCAACCAAACATGATTTGGATTGCACTGAGATGACATTTTCACGCCAGAGAAATATCTGCTCATTGCTACGCAGGAAGGAAACGGCAGTGTGAAATCATGTGGGTGAGTGTGTAGAATAGATCCAACTCTTTCCCACTCGTATGAATTAGGCCAAGTGAGTGTGCTTTCAGCAAGTGGGCTTAAGCATTAAAATCATCATAGTCATAGTGTATCTTTATGCCAGATAGCCTTTATAGTTCACGTACACACCTCGAAGACAAACATCCACCTGACTACACAGCGAATGTCAATAAACGGACTCCGTTATGACCAATGTTTAACCAAAACGTGTATTTGTGCAGTCTGATATTGTTTTACCAATAGTTGTTCTGAGAGTGCTGTGCAAAAATGTACACTGTAAAAAAATATTTTCAAGATTTGTAATCACAACATACTTTCTTTTGTCAAATCAACTTAAATAATTCATTTAGTTGAGATAACTTATTATTTTGAGTTTTTGAAGATTAAATTAATCTCCTTCATTGTATTAACTCACTTTTCCAGTTCAATCAACTTAAAAATTTAAGTCAACCAGGTTACTTACTTTAAGTTAAACCAATAATACTTTTTTACAGTGTAGCTGCAATTCTTAACTTAAAATTTGTTGAGATAACTTGACTCAACTAAAGTTAACTAAACTTAATATTTTAAGTCAAGCACAAACAAGTACTTTAAGTTGAAACAACACATTACTTATTCTAATGTTGAATTTTAAATTGTGATATTTAAAATTCAATCTTTTTTCTTTACAGCTGGTGACCTAAATTAAATGTAAATGGAATAGGCAGAGAACCACACACATGGTTACTTGGCAAGCCATGACAAATCCATGCAAATTAACACTCAAATGCGCATTTCCGTAACCATAGCCTTTCTCGCACACTGTAAAATAATATTGTTGGTTTAATTTGGAAAAATTAGTAACCTGGTTGCCTTAAAATTTTAAGTTCATTGAAATGGAAAAAATTAGTTAATTTAATCACCAGAAACTCAAAATATTATGTTATCTGAACTACATTAATTATAAGTTGATTTGACAAAAGAAAAAATGTTGTGATTACAAATCATGAAAATATTTTTTTTACAGTACAATATTAGCTTTGAAGCAAATCAAATCATACATAGATCATCAAGTAACCTCGCGCTGACCTCAGGACCTTACATGGCCGCTATATAGCCGGAGAAGACCTTGCTATGCGCTATTGCGTGATGTTTTGTCACACCAGCAGGCTGGTTTTGTGTTTTGTTATCATTGCACATCTCGTCAGACCAGTTCAGCTTTTGGTTTAATGCATGTTTCCTGCTACAAGACTTTCTGAATGGGAGTCTTGATATTGAGTCACACATTTATCTATTCAATCTCAAGTCCGTAGCAACAAAAGAGACACAAACAGCACCAAAAATGCACTGCATGTTTATTGCCTGGAGTACAATACAAAAATACTGGTTATAGTTTTTTTTTTTACTTTATATATTTATAAGTTTAAAGATACATTATATGAGTTTAATTCAAAATATAGTGATAAAATAAATGTTGAACTTTTGTTAATAACATTGTCTTGCAACCTTTCATGCATAATGTTGTAATTTCTACATGCTTCAAATTTTGTTAGCTGTCTTTGAAAATAATTTCCAATATTTTCTTCCCAAATCAAAGATTTCTCCAATGAGAAAATTCTTCCATGCACACAGTGCTGTAAACTAGCTCTATTAGCATACGTTTAATGATCTTGAAAAACAGTTGAACCATTTAGTACAGTTTAGCATTTGCAGCCTAATGAATCACAGTGTCATTGATGAAACCTGTTTACATCATCAAACGGCTTGCATTGGCATAAAACGAGATTAAATACAAACAATAAAGCAGTGCAATAAACTGAAGCGCTGAGCTTCAATATTTCGGTTTCTTTTTAGAAAATGCAGCATATTTTAATGTTAAGTCTCTTTCAGACTACTATTCATGCATTTAACATTAGATAGTGCATCACATATTAACGCATATTACAGTTTTAGCATAGCAGAGAGGTCTGAATATGATTTTAAAATGGCATTTTGATACAGGATTAAAGCAGTTCAGTGCGTTGTGTGATTGTAATTCTACTTAAAGCTGAAAAGCCATGCAATTAGCCTCTAAATAATGTCTCACACTGCAAAAAGCCAGCTTTGAAAGGCAAAGCAGCCTTCGTTCTGGACCAAAAAAAATAAAATCAAGGCATTTCTTTCATCAAACCATGACATTAAAGAAGCCGTCTTAAAAAAGAATAGCTGAACTTAACTTCTGATAGTTTGGGGCCCTTCTGAGACTTGCAAAAAAAGCCCAAGAAGGTCAGAGTTCCAAAATTGTGTTCAAAAAAGGCCATTCTCCCCAAACAGAGCTATTTTTACACCATAATCTATGCCAGAAAAAACACACTAACCTAGAACAACAATCAGAGGCAAGCCAATGCCAAAACTCAGTCAAGTCCAACAATGTGATTCTGCAATCTCAATTTCCAAAAACCGTTAAAGGAAAACTGTGTATTACAGTATACGAACGCATGAGCATAGCACCTTTGCTTTGAGTGATAGAGGAATGTCTGTGTTGATTTTGACCATTTCCTCTTCTAAAGCTCACCAACATATGAACAACTTAGCTTAGTTTTGAAATATTTACAGTCTTATCAAGTCAATGACATCAGAACCAATCCTCGCAACACAATGATAAGTTAAATCCTATTATTAAACCCAGTTCAGTTTCTGAGTGGCCTGAGTAAAATAGCAAACAACAGAATATAAACAAGACATATGAATAAAAACATGCACAATTCTGTTTAAATATAAGACATACCACAGTAAAATTATTTAAAGGGATAGTTTATTCACACTCAGGAACTGTTTGAACTGTTTTTATCCATTTAAAGAACACCAATGGGGTCCAAAACGACATGATTGGACCCTATTGACTTAAAAATAATAATAATAAAAAATCTCTCAAAAGAAAGGAAGTAAAACCGGTTTGGATATGACGGTGAGTATATGATGACAGAATTGTATTTTTGTGTGTGCAAACTATCCCTTTAACATTTAGAAACTAGCAATAACATACAACAAACCTAAAAACACAAGAAATGTGCGATGGCTCCTGAGTAGATGTCTTTAAGGGAGTTTTGCTCTTTGTAAAGGCTGCATTGGTTTCTCTAAAGCCTGTAGAGAAATGAACAGCTTGAATCATGTTGAGCAGGTTGTGAGCATCTCTGCCATCCACCCACTCACACTTTCACTCTCTCTCACACAAACACAGTTTCTGATCTGCTGCATCCACCAACTAAAAATAAAATGACTTAAAGCGTTAACAGAACATTGATAAAAAAAAAATTTGGAAGTATTTGTTACATGAACACGATAGCAGATTGGCGCATTTAAAAAAGCTGCTTTGGACTGTCAACGCTTAAGTGGGCGGAGGTCCGTCGTAGCGGAGCATGATGTTGAAGGAGCGGGCGAAGTTGTTGGACAGTGAACAGCTAGTGCCCTCGTCCATCATGGGCAGCAGGAAGGCCAGCAGCAGAAGAGCCAACAGCAGGAGCTGGAGAGGAAGAGCCACGCGACACACACGGTACAAGAATCCCAGACCGCTGTTCGTCTGCAAAACACACATCCAACAGATGCCGTTACATGCTGTGCGTTCAAATGACTACAGCGTTTCACAGTAGTTACTGTTTCACTGTAGTCTACTCAACTTTGCTGTAACAAATCGCTAACTCTCATTGAAAATGAATGACTTGCAGTCACTGCACAACACGGTCAGAGTTAATTACACATAAAGAAACATCCTGAACTGTGAATGATTTCAAATGAGTGATTGAACGCTTAATTAGTTAAATCATACAAATTTAAAATTAAAATAAATACATTTTTAAAATCAAAATAAAACACTACAAAAGGGAAATATTTAAAAGATATATATATATTTTTAAGTATTTTGTTTACCCACGTCATGTGAACTTCAAGCGGCATCAAAGAACATGTTAAATTGTTGAAATATTTTAAATCTCAGGGGGTTCTTGAAGAAAATGTTATAGGACAAAAGGGGTTCGCTGACAAAAAAGACTTGGGAATACGTGGAGAAAAATACATATAAAAGAGATATAAAAAAATACATAACATTTTTTTTATTACATTCAAGAATTTTCTACTGATGCTTTTCAGTAAAAAAAAATAAACCCTTTCCCTTCTTATACAAAACCTTCACTTAACTAGTTGCAGTGCTTTCTAGGATTGCATTATTTATAAAGAATTTTTGAAATGTTACTTTAAAATTATATATTTGTTTATTCACTTTGGACATGCAAGGCCAACACCTATTTACTGAAGTAAGGAAAAACAGAAATTTCAAAACCCGATGGCCGAACTTTCATTTAAATAACGTATAATAAACCGGCAATAGAACCTGACATTAACTGTTCAATAAATGTTGTTTCTTATCCACAAATTGCATTAAAAATGGTATATTTCTGGTCGGTCCAGCCAATGCAGATATGCAGTCCCAAGCGCACATCTCAGAACATTGGTATATGTAGTCTTATGATACCTAAAAATGTTGGTGACTCACTAGTACTAGGGTTTATTACAGAAATGTGTACACAAGATGAACTCAAATTAGTTTTAGAAGTTTTAGAAGTTATTATCATCACATAAAAAAGAACTATTACTTTTATAAGCTATAAGACTTATACGTTTCTCCTGGTGGATGATGAAAGGGCAGAAAAAAAATCCCTCATAAATCTCATATAAATCCTCAAAGTCATCAGATTACAAAAAAGAAAACTCTTTGATAAAAAGATAACTCTTGGCTTGTGACTTGACATCTCTCATTCAATATACATCTGATAAAAACATAACAATGATGGAAGTTTTTTGCCTAGATGACTCACTGGATGGCAAAAAAATAAAATAAAAAATGTGTACCTGATAAAATGCACAGGGAAGTTTTTCAAGCTCCTGTGGAATTGTGGGAGTGAATATCCACCTACAGCAGCTCAACAACCACCATCGCTCTGAGCGCCGGACTGTGACATATCTGAACTTAATATGACCCTTTCTATTTAACGCCTCTGTAGCAAAGCTGAGGAACATGGGAACTTTTACTATGTGTTTGAGAGAGAGTGCAGTGCAGAAGTACGAGGAAGTGAGGAGGAGGAAATGTGGGTGGATGAAAAGCAGAAATCTCTTTCCACTCTTTTTCTCTCGTTAGCCCTTTATTGAGGAAAATATAATTACACTGGAAGGTAATTGCAGCAGTGCTCAGGCCTTGCATAATGTCCTTACAGATACACATCATCCAATCATCCTATCGTTCTGGCTTGATAATTATACAATAGGAAAATATAATTTTTCACAACACATAACTATTTATTCTATGTGAAGATCCTGTAATCAGTGGCAGAAAGATTACCTCACTGACATCTTCAAAAGATGGATTGTATTTGGTCAGTGATGGAGAAGATCAGAGTGTGCATTTATTTACCCTGCATGATAATGACAGCAGAAGGTGATGGCGGTTTCCACAACAGAGTCAGACGCTGAGGTTCAGGTGAGCAACATTTGCTTGTGTGGTCTTGTAATGCGTTAATGAGCAGCTTTAAACATGTTTGCAATGGGAAAATACAGCTAATAGAAAAATATGTTCTGGAATGGCTGGTTAAAATTAGGAGACATAAATAGATGATTGGTTGCGAAAGATTACTTAACTAATTGGACATAAAAACTCATTTTATATACATACAATACTGCTTAAAAGGAAATCTTAAAGACGTGGTGATCAATATGCATTATAAAAAGCACTTTAGCACTGTGTTATATATATATATATATATATATATATATATATATATATATATATGTATATGTATATATATATATATATACTTATATATGTATATATATGAAGAGTTCAGATGCAAAAGCCTCTAAGTGCCATTTGAAATTCTCTTCTAGAATAATAATTTTTATCAAGCTTGTATATTTAAATCCAGTAATTTCACTTAAATGGCAATTCATAGGTAATCTTCATTGCCATTTAAGTGAAATTACTGAACTTAAATATACAAGCTTGATAAAAATTTACATTCTTGAAGAAAATTTCAAATGGCATTTAGAGGCTTTTGCATCTGAACTCTTCATATATATATATATATATATATAGATAGATATATAAGGGCTGTGCAAAGATTAATTGCAATTAATCGCATCCAAAATAAAAGTTTGTGTTTACATAATATATTTGTGTGTGCGGTGTATAATTATTTTGTATATATAAACACACACATACATGTATATATTTAAGAAAATGTGTTATTCATATATAAAATATTTATATTTAATATATATATATATATATATATATATATATACACACACACACAAAGTATTTACATGCAAATAATTCTTAAATATATACATACATGCATATGTGTTTATGTATTCAAAATAATTATAAACAGCACACACACATATATTATGTAAACACAAACTTTTATTTTGGATGCATTTAATCGCAATTAATATTTGCACAGCCCTAATATATATATATATATATATATATATATATAGACACACACACACACATATACATACATAAATAATTAAAACCAATACAGTATATATTAAATATAAAGTTTAATCAATATAAATAAAATATACATTTAATTTATAGAAAATATTTCAATAAAAATACATAAATCAATTAGCCAACTGACCACTGTGACTTAAATCACATCACTCTGATAACACTCAGTAAATGATAATGAAGCATCCAGATCAGAAACAAACAAACAAAACCCTCCTAATTCATTGGCATTATGTTTGGGTGCCCCATTTCATTATGATTCAAAAGTTTTTTTGTGTGTGTGCATATTTTGCAAAACTAGCTCAACCAGAGCATCTGTGAATAGCCTTAGTAATTGGAAGGCAATGCTGCATGTGCAAAACAACATTTCTATCTCCATCCACTAATATCCGCTTATGTAAATAAAGCAGGCCTATCGGAGCAGCCTTTCGTATGCAATCAGCAGGGCACCAGCAGGCCTCTTCTCAAGAAGACATGACCGCTCATGAACAGATGGCCAGAGAGTGGGAAAAGAGGTGCTAAAAAAGGTGTGAACACGATAAATTTGAGAAATTACTCAGAAAGGTTAACACACTCCCCAGAGAGATGCAGCGGAGCAACTGCCTTGATGTTTCTAAGCGGCCCACGGAGCCAAAAAATAGCATTTGTCTTTGGGGGCTAAAACAGTGCTTTGGTTCAGGCTTTCAAGATGCTATTCATGTGCCTCTTTTTCAAAGACCTCCTACTAATCCAGCTGAACAGTGTCCCACTTCACTTCAGAGTGCTTACAAACTTTAAGTCAACATGAAACCGCATTCCCATCCCATTTTACTTCCGTAATGTGACATATTTCATATATATAAGTTTATTTGAAATGCTAAATGAGCTGCAATTTTTTCTGTACAAGGACTTTGCTGTGAAATGCTATAAAAATATATATTTTTTGGCCATCAGAAATTGATTTGGTCATAAAATATGGGTGTTCCACACAAAAATATCACAACAATATATTACATTAAATCAATTTTGCAGCTATAAATCACATGACAACATAACACAGTGAAATTGCACTGCAGAAACAAACAGCCCCAGTTGTGTCAATAAATAAACACCGCATTCAATTCTGTTCTAACCTTAAAAGGGAATACTTTCTTTTCAAAGAGTGTTCAAACATACTTCACTGTTATATCAGAGAGATTTTTGAAACCCACTACACACAAGCCCACTCACACAACATCAAGACGTATGTATAATGAATAAAACCTACCTTTCCAGCTCGGACGAGCTCCTGTTGTTGTCCACTGACACCCTGAAACAAACAGAAACATTTGCTTTTAGTTAGATTTGGCTACAAGGTGCTGCCCCCTACTGGTGGACACGAGATACTACACCAACATCTTAGATGATACATGACTCTTTCCTAGTATTTGTCATATAAAAAAAAAATGTTCACCATTTTTCAAAATGATGGTTTCAGGTTAAAACATGTATTCATGGCACAAGTAAAAATATGTATGAATGTAAAGAAAAAAAGCTAGACAATCGGTTCTTGAGGAAAAGTTGAATAATAATTATATTTTAATTTCACAAAAAACATAAATCAATGTAATTTAATATAAATGGAAAATATTTTTTTCTTCATACCTTGTGTTTGAGCAGACCTTTGAGGTCACCAGCCTCTTGAAGTTTGGATTTGTATAACATCCAGCAATAACGCAGCTCTTCTAGCTCTGTGTCCACCTCCGCTGACTTACTCTGCTGACCAGACATCAGTTTTGTGAACTGACTCTGACCCCAGGCTACACCAGCACGTAAACCCTATACAGATATCAAGACAGAGTTACTAGTAAGGGTTTGTATGGGTGTGGCTATTAAAGATTTGTGCTCATAATTGAATCATCATCCAATTATTTTAAATCCAAAATTGACCCTTTATTTTTATTATTTTTTACCAACCAATTCTTAGCATCTTGCCAACTATAATCACCAGTTAAAAGTGTTGTCAGTCTGTTTAAAAAAAAAAAGTTTTTTAAGTCTCTTATAGCAGCTTTTATTTATAAAAAAAGGAAAAAGTAAAACAGATACTTAATTACAGTTTAATATATCTGTTTTAATATATTTAAAATCCAATTTATTCCCATGCTGGGGCAAGCATCATTACTTCAGTCTTCAGCGTTGTATAATCTTTCAGAAATCATCCTAATATGCTGATTTGCTGCTCAAGAAACATTTATCATCATCAATACTGAAAACAGTTTTGCTGCTTAATATTTTTGTTATACATTTTAGTAGTTTCTTTCGATAAAAGTTAAACACTAAACAGAACAGCATTTACTTTAAATAGAAATCTTTTGAAACAATTAAGTCTTCACTCACTTCAATTGAATGCATACTTGCTAAATAAAAGTCTTAATGCATTAAATTGAAGTGAGTGAAGACTTAATCTTCCTGACACCAAAACATTTGAACGGCAATGTACATGGAAATCCTGTGTGTGCATTTGTATGAAATATTGTAGTGAAATATTATTACTTCAGGCACTTAATAACAATGAAACAAGTAAGAAGGAAAAGTCAGCAAATGGCTGATACAATTCTTTGCAATGTGTCAATTAATTTCAGTCCACATAGGAATAATATCCAATCACTTTTTTAACACTTTATGACCACATAATCCTGATAATGTCCAAGTTATTCCAATAAGACGTTCTGTGTCTGCTTAGCAAACAGTAACTAATGGAGGAGGAAGCGGTTTCTACTATCATCAAGTCAGATCTTAGTATTGAAGTATCTGGGCACTTTGTCAGATCAGATGTAGTGGATATTTAAATAATTGAAAACAATCTCAATGTGGCTTCTTCCCATAGCACAATCTGCAGAAGTTGTTTGATGTTGTTTCAAGGTATTATTCATCAGGAAGACCACCTATGACTTGCCATTCAAGAGCTTTTCCAAATATGAGCTGTCACTGAACAAAGAAAAAAGTCAATGTGGCACAGTAGTTGTCAGGCTAAAAATCATCAAATATGACAGCTTCCAGGTATTTGTGAAGTTCGAATTTTTCCAAGCCTGGGGTAACAACTGAGCACAAGCCTTTTAAAGCTTACATTCGCACTGAAGAAAACATACATTACACTACACAGCACACCAGACTCTCACAAACATGTAGCTTCACATATAGAAAATAATCCAGCATATTCTGTGAGACCAAAGTAAAATATCACACTGCGCTTTGTTGAATAAGATATCTAAGCTATCAAATATTGTTTTTCACTCTAACACTTTTTGATATTTTGGACTCTTCGTGAAACTTTAATCAAAAACAGATAAAAAGAAAGCAAAAAATATTAACAAACACTACCAACCTTGAGTGTATTCTGTCTTATCCTCAGTTCTTTAGGGCTCAGGGATCTTTGGTTGTTCAGAATTCCTGTGAGTTTGTCATTTTCCTTGTGAAGCCACGCTTCAAACTCCCTCCTCTGGGCCTCCAGATCAGCATGACGCTGGGGCCCCTGAGAGCCCATCTACAGGAGAAATGAAAAAAAAAACATCCCTCTGTCCGTTTATTATTATAGCCTACGTATTGCATGCTTAATAGTGGCTTGAGGGCTGAGTCATCTAGCTAAAAAAATTATCATGATATATTCTTAGTTCTTTTGATGATATATCTCTTTTAATGCATTTGCTCTAAAATAATTAAAAGGCTTATTCCCGCTTCAAAGTTACATTTTGACCAAACAGCCAGTGGTGCCAGGGTATGGCTCAAAATGTTTTTTAATGTAAGGTAAATTACATAAAAAAAAACTTTTTACCCATATTTAAAATAATGAAGGCATGTTTTCCACATGTTTTTTTTTAAAACATTGTTCACTTCTAAATTAACAAGAGGAAAAGATCATTTTCATTTACTGTACCATTCAAAAGTTTGGAGTTGGTATGGTTTGAGTATCTCATGCTCACAAAAGCTGCATTTATTCAGTCAAAAATACAATGAACACTCCTATAATTTTAAAAATACTAAAACTTAATTAAATTTAATTTTTAAAATGTTATTTACTGACCCCAAACTTTTAGTTCAATAAACAATAGTGTACATGTACCAGTACAACAGCGTATTAACTGCTAACTTAAAACAGCCCATGAAAAATGCATGAATCGACAATATATAAAATGACTGCAAATTTCACTCTTATTTTCTTATATCGCATGCAAAAGTCACTATAAATATATTTTTGAAACACGTTTTTGATATAATGCCTGCCCAAATAGTGCCAGTAGGAGTAACAAGAATTATATTTGAATCATTCTAACCTGATAAGCAGCACTGGTCTCATCAGGTGGGATCTGTGACAGCTGCACCACTCTCTGTGCATCATAGGAAAAGCTATATTTGCCTTGCATATCCAGGTCTTTAATCCCAGAACTGCCTGTGTGTTCCTCAACCCATTCACCAGTCCGACCACCGCTCCTAAGCAAGTCATCTTCGTAAGAGTCTTTTACCACTATCTGCTTTCTGTTCACAAGACGGTCACTTGCAGGCATGACTGCATCCATCTCATCATCCATGGATTGGTCTCGGTAACTCCTCTCTCTTCTCCTTCTGCCCTCAGAGATGACAATGTTCCTCTCCGGCTCTGGGTGATCTGTTGATTCAGATCTGTGCATGTGCCATTCCAGTCCTTTGTCACCAGTGTCAATTCCCACTTCAAAGCCTGAAGAAGTGTCCTGGTGATCCCCGTCTGCCCTTCTGTCCAGCAGGAACTCTGTTTTCTGTGATAGGGAGTCATGGTCGCCTGTGGCAGCATGTCCATTTAGAAGCCTAACAAGTGACGGTGAAAGTAATAATTATGTTGTCAAAAATTCCCCTTTTAATTGAATTTATTATCAGTGGTGATAAAACGATTGGCCATGTTGGCAATTAATCAGGTAAAAAATGTTAAATTGGATCAGTATTTTAACAAATTAAAAAGATTTCACATTTCACCTATAAAATAAAAAGTTAAATAGGTAATGCTACATTCTAGTAAACACAGAACTGATTCACATAGCAATCAACAATAATTGAGATTATTAACATAGGTAGGTGAACTGGTTGCAATTAAAACAGATTGTGAAATATGCCCTTTGGAATTAAAACAGGTCAGAGAAAACTGTATCAATTATGCTTCTTGAGTCATAGTTTCTGTCCATTTAATACCATCAACACCCTGAAAGCATTACTTCTAACCTGTAAAGATTGAGACTAAGCGTGTGGAGGGACGTCCAGGACTCTCGAAGGCGTTTAAGGTCCTGAACGATGTGAACTTTGCCTTTCTCCGAGGTTTTGGCCAGAACGGTGTGACCTTCAGCTTCCGTCTGATTAAGCTGAAATTCCTTCTCTGGAAACTCTCCAAGCGCCCTCTAGGGGACAACAACAGTGGCACAAGATTGAGTCATGCATGCACAGGCAAACATTCATGTGCTCATATCCTGCACATTGTGTAATGAGTGACTAAAGTGACTTGTAATAGTAATACACCAAGTATTTGAATCTTGTTAAAACGTTTATGAATGGGTTAAATGCATTTATAGATTAAAGTGTATAATGTTATTTCTTACAAAACAATACCATGATATATTCATGATTTCTCCAAAATACAGGAGCTGCCACAATCTGACACAAAAAGTGATAATGAAAATAGCTAAAAAAACAAATGTTTAATTATTATTTAGCTTGGACTCTATTCTAATATTCAGGGATTCCACTTGAAAAAAAAAATTCCAAAGTTTTTTCTCTTTTAAAGATTTTCTAAATTTCCATGACTGAAAATTATTTCACATCACCTTTTCAAACGGCTTTCCATAACAGTGGGAATTAATTATACAGGATAAATGATTAAACATTTTTAAAGCACACAATGTATAGTATTTATTAATTTATTGTAAGTGTTTTAAAGCCTTTAGTTTGGACATTGTTTGAAAGGTGTTGTGGAATATCATTCTTTATAACAAAATGCTTTTCCAAAAATGTTTGGCTTCTTCATTCAGATTACTAAACGAAATAAATCAACAGATTAATCATTTATTTAAATAAAAGAAAACGATAATAGTAATACCATTAAACATTTAAATGAGATCCTTCAAGCATCGTAAAAGATTTCAGAAGCTTTTTCATGTTTATTTCATGTAATCTTCTTAATTAAAGCAACATTATAGGAGTAGTTCACTTTAAAAAAAAACTTTTGCTGATAATTTATTTACTCACCCCCATGTCATCTAAGATGTCTACGTCTTTCTTTCTTCAGTCGAAAATAAATGAAGTTTTTTTTTCATAAAATGGACTTCATTGGGAACCAAACTAGTTCCAACTTTTCAAGGTCCAAATGAGAGTTTCAGTGCAGCTTCAAAGGGCTTTAAACGACACCAGACGATGAATAAGGGTCTTATCTAGCGAAACGATCGGTCATTTCAAAAATAAATAAAAAAGATTAAGTTTTATAAGCACAAATGCTCACCTTGCTATGTTCTGTGATGAGCATTTGTGACTCTCCTGTTCAAACTCGTTCATTAAAATTAACAAATCTTTTATCGAGTCATGACTCGAAGGGTCCTACATAAGACCCTTATTCATCGTCTGGTGTCATTTAAAGCCCTTTGAAGCTGCACCAAAACTCTCATTTGGACCTTGAACCGTTTGGTTCCCAATGAAGTCCATTATATGGAGAAAATCCTGAGATGTTTATCAAAAACCTTAAATTTCTTTTCAACTGAAGAAAGAAAGACATGGACATCTTGGATGACATGGGGGTGAGTAAATTATCAGGAAAAGTTTTTTTTTTTTTTTAAAAGTGAACTACTCCTTTAACTGTAGTAACTAAGCTAAAGTGTAGCACATAGGCGTACCTCAGCCTCATGCTGGCGGTTATCAATGCTCCATTCCCCATCTGATCCACGAAACGACTCCAGCTTCTGTCTCATGATCATCAACCACTTCTCCAAATTCAGAATATTTTCATGTAAACTCTCATGTTCTGCAATGCTCTTCTCACTTTCGTTCACCTTCATCTGATATGAACAAGAAAATGCATTCATGTGAATACACACATACATTGCACTATGAAGCTGAACAGACTTGAGAAGGATTTTCGTGCAATAAATTCTGGTATCTGTTATATATAAAAATATATATATATATATAAACTGAAAAAAAGGAAGGAGGTTTGATCAAGGCCTTCATCACCATCATGATCAACACACAGCAGGAGGTATGGAAACCGGGGTGTGATCTCAGCAGTTTCCACAGATCTTCAGGGTTAAATCAGAATCACTTGTGAAGTTGGGCATTTTTGAAGTGCTTAGTAAAAATATATGTACGTATTTCTATCAATTAACCATGCAAAAAAAAAAAAAAAAACTTGAGGAATAAAAGGAATAGTTCACCGAGGAAGAAAATTAATTAACTCTATGAAAATCTTCCTTTTGCAACAGCTCTAAAATCTAATTTGAGCTTATGCGTATTCATAACTTCATAGCTAAATTTGCCACATTTGCTGTAAAATTCTTTCTACAGGTTTTGTTTTGTATTACAGATGTCTGTGGACATGATATAACAAGAAATTGTGTCCATACAGTTTCTGTACAGTTGCGAGTGCGACGTGTGAGTATGATAATAGGATAAAATATGATATCATTTTCAATAGATTGCAGTCTGAGAAGATCTATAGACATATTTTTTTTTAAATTCCACAAAAAAAAAAACATTGAATGCTGTTCTTTTGAACTTTCTATTTACGAAAGAAAAAAATGATCATGTTTTCACAAAAATATTAAGCGTCCTTGAGCACCCAATCAGCATATTAGAATGATTTCTGAAGGATCATGTGACACTGAAGACTGGAGTAATGATACTGAACATTCATCTTTGGGGGTGATATCATATGGAGGAAAACCAAAAAACCTCAAACAGAACAGATCTTACCCGAACTTCATTATAAAGCACATTCCAGTGGGCATACAGACGCTCAAACTTTGTCCTGTTTGCAGGGTTGGATGACACCAGCGTCTCCAGAGCTATGATATGGGCTTTACAATCTTCCAAGTCCTTTCTAATGACCTGTAGATAGATGCACACTCATTTAACATTCAGTCTGCCTCTAGCGAGTCTTTCCCGCTCCCACCTGGACAAGCCACTCTGATCAACCAGCGCAAACACATTGAGCTCAGCGTGACATTACTCCTAGCTCCTTAAATTATTCACATGGCTCTTTTTAGTCTGTTCCTGAAAGATGATCAAATCAAAAGTCACTGTACGTCTACAGCTTACCACATGCAGAGATTAAAACCAAAACAGCTGTTTAAAAAGAAATTCAAAAAGCAAACTTTTTTTGAAGTCTGAAACAGCTATACGCTTCTGTTTTCTCTGCTGCTCACCCGGAGTTGATCAGCCTGGCTCTTCTTGGCTAGAATGTCAGGTTGAAGTTCACCCGTCTTGACAAACCGTTCCTTTATGAAGGTCAGTTTTTTATGGATGGATTCATAGGCATCGGAAAAGTCCTTCGTCTTTGATATTAAACCCTGAGAGTGTACATAGGATAACATATATTATTCGATTTATATTCACCAACAAAATGGCGCATCATTTAAAAAAGGGATGCAGACATAATATAATACTAGAATATATATAAATAATACTAAGACAATATTTTAATAAAAAAGAAAACAAAAAAAGTGATTTGGAATAATAATAATTGAATAAAATTATCTTCCATGGAATATACGCAAAAGACTTTTGCACAGTACTGTATATATATATATATATATATATATATTAGACATTTGTTTGTACTTTATCATTTCCTCCATAGTTTTATAATTAACATATTAAACATATCCATTTATTGTTTTGTTTTGTTTTGTGCTGTTTTTTATCTTTTTAATTTGATCTATGTTTGTATTCAATACAACTTTTTTAATTGCTGTAGAAATTGTTAAATACCAATAAAAAAATTCCTCTTTATTTAAAAGGTAAATAACTTTATAAAATATGCATTAACAACTTTATCTGCCTACATACTAACAAACAAGGCTTCTTGTTTTTTCAGCCAGATATGATAAGCTGTGACTTCGACCATATTTTCTGTTATGTAAGACTATGCATGTTATGGCTAATGGCGGGGGTAAAGACCGTTGATGTAGCTCAGGCATTTACAGTCTGTATACAGCAATAACATTTTGAGCTCTGGCTCTTGGTGTACCTGCAGGCGGTTCTTGCGCTGTTGGAGCTGGCTGTGGAGTAACTCTCTCTTCCTCATATCCCCGCTGAGCTCTTCCAACAGATCAACAGCTTTCTCTTGGCCAAAAACAGAGCTGAGCAGATCACTCTTCACCTGGAGCAAACTCAAGCGCTCCTGGAGTTGCACGCTGTTTTTAAGTAACTTCTACAAAGAACAAAACAAAAGAAGAAAGAGCACACTCAATAACTTCAAAGAGAACAAAGCATCAACACCGAATTAAGGTGCCAAGATGAACGCAAAAATCACTGTAAATGCTTAAATACAATATGATCATATCCTCAACAGATTGTGGCATAAACTGGATTTGTACCCTTTATTCTTTCAAAAACAAAGTTTAAATCGGGTACTACCAAAAGTACTGAATGGGAAAACACTGCATCATTCAGACTAAAAAAAAATCTTCAATACAAAAAAAAAAAAAAAAAACTTCAATAATGCTCAAATCTCTCTGCATGTGGTGTTCTCAGGTGTTTTCAACAAAAACTGCATCACTCCGTAATCTTATTTAGCTGGCTAACATAAATGGTTTTGTCTTAATGGCAAGAATTACGCAAGATAACCCTTAAAAAAAAACATTTCTAAAAATATAAATCAATTATAAAGTATTTTGCGCCATAAGCGATAATATCTGAGCAAGCACGTTTTTGGATTAATAGCAATAGAGTTACATAACAATATACTGTAGTTTCCAGCTATTATTACAAATTAAAAAAACATATACATTTTTTGTTATATATGCATTTAATTTAAATGAATTAATTAATTTTACATTTTTGGGATGGGCCCGACTAGTGTAAAAGTTTGAATACATCCTTGCTGAATAAAAGGATAAGAATAAAATTCTTATTGACCCCAAACATTTGAACAGAAATGTATCTGGAGGGACACATTTTTACACCACACGCTCACATGCTTTTCCAAGAAAACTGTACCTCTATATTCTGCACGAGCAGAGCGATGTGGGAGAACTCCGTCACCTCGGCGGAAGCCTCCAGTACCTGAGAAACCACCTGACTCCACTGACTGAAGCCATACAGAGGGTCCTGCAGTATCTGCTGGAGAGCAGTCTCGCTTTCAGAGGACAGCCTGAACGATCTGCCTTTCACACTGTCACAGGAAACACAAAACAACTCTACTGAGAAGTCCTTTACAGTATGAGCTCATAGGCTTTCAACAGATGGCTGCCACAAAACAAATGCATAAACAAATGCAGTAAACCCTGTGTGTAATGTACTAATTGTTTGAAGTGCTTACATTAGCACTCTTTTATCGCTGGATACACATTGTTTACGGCTGACTAGACCTGTGTGACTGACATCCCAATTGACAGTAACACAATGGGAATGTGACGAGCCTCCCGTTGCGTCTGCATGACAGAATGTTTACCACCCATCATCAATAGCTAATGATTAATAAAATATCCATCAAAGTATTTCTCCTAGCCTCATTCCTCCTTTGCTGGAGGCTCTTTGGGTGTGCGTGTGTGGTTGCTGCTCACCTCTGGTATTCTTTTACCACAGCTAGCAGCTCATCAGACAGGTTTTTAGAATCTTGTGGGAATCGGAATAGCTCTTTCAACCGGGATTTTAGCTGTTCCACCCTGGGCTCCTCTGCGATGAGCTTGTTGCGCACCCTCTGAAATGTGGATGTAGAGAAATTAGTACACACATCATGAGTTTGAAGAGAGCTCATTCAAGCAGGGAAGGAGAATTTCTCCACATGGGGTCCAGAGACAGCTTTCATTGATCTAAAAAAGGTTTTCATCCTTGTTTTTTCCCCACTGCTAAAATCAAACTTGGTCCAATTAATAACTTTGTCAAATTGAAATAAAAACATCAGATTTCAAATGCCATTATCATCATCTACAATTGATTGGGTGTTTTCAGTAAAGGTTTAATTGTAATGCAAATGGCATATAGGTACTAATATATGTTGACATCTATAGATCCTTATATGACCTTCTAGGGTCATAGGTCTGGAGCCTATCTCAGTTTCTTGGACCAGAGACAGGGTGTACAACGGTGTACAAATACCTCTGCCAATTATCTGACTTATCCTCGTAAACGAAGAATTTATTATCTTTATATACATGGGACGGGTAGGTCCACGGAGGCTTCCATGTAGTTCTGCCATCTTGAAAAACTATAATAGCAGAGAGGGACATAAAGTACTAGGCCAATGCGTTTCTACAGAGCATTTGCGTTCAGAGCCAGCGTGATGTAACTGAAAGCAAGAGAAACGGAGGGGCAGAGCCGTGAGAGGTGCTTGTGACTGCCCCGGCAAGTTTAAAAGGCTGTATTGTAAATCCTCATTGCCAGAAAAGTCCAAAATAGATTGTAAAAGGAAACGTGACCGGAGATTACAAAAAACACGACTTAATGTATGTCGGGATAGCTTTTTGCTAATGTCGGGAAAGATTTCAAAAGAGATGCTGAAGTCCTGCTTTCTTCTCAACAGGTACTGTAAGTCAATGTTACAGTCTTAATTACAAGCTTTTTTCCATTGTTTAGTTGTGTACTTTATTTTATAGATAGTAGAACATTTATAGTTAAAAGTTGATGATGATATCTAACAATGCACGTAGATCAGAAAATATAACGAATAAAGAAGGCATAACTACCTATTAGAATAGTTCATGTTTTTCACAGTCAGTAATTCATACTGTAACATTAGTTTGTTCGTTGTGTCTAGTTGCAGTTTGTTTGAAATAACAAACCTGTTCACCTGAAGGAACACTCGACGAAGTGCTATTAGAAGACATCCTGTCATCGCTTTTTGGTACATAACAGCTACCGTAGATGCAACGTGCATTTGAAAAAGTGAGGTGCTGGCACTTTCGTTTGAATGTAAAATACATTTTCACCGCTAGATGGGAGAAATTACTACACATTGTCCCTTTAATTTTAAACAGCAACAATCTAAAATAGGGCTGTCAAACGATTAATCGCGATTAATCGCATCCAAAATAAGAGTTTGTGTTTATATAATACATATGGGTGCACTGTGTATAATTATTTTCTATATATATATATATATATATATATAAATACACAGACATGCATATATATTTAAGCCAAAAATATTATTTATATATAAAATATTTATATTTATATATATAATATAAATTATATATAAATCTATATACAGAATATACATGAAAATATTTCTTAAATATATACAAGCATGTGTGTGTATTTATATATATAAAATAATTATACACAGTGCACCCATATATATTATATAAACACAAACTTTTATTTTGGATGTGATTAATCGCGATTAAACGTTTGACAGCCCTAATCTAAAATATGTAAACGTATATGCAGGATTATGCCATGACACAACTTCTGACACTGTTTTTGCCAAGTTTAAATCAGAAAACTTCATTAAATCATCTCAATGTCTAAAATGATAGAAAAAGGTGATCGTGCAAGGTGAACGCAGTAAGTGAAAAAGACGCAAGATGTTTGCACTGAAATACTGAATACAAAGTGTCACAACATTTCACTCTTGTGTGCCCGTCACTTTTTGGAAGTATTGCAAACCACAGAACTCTTCTACTTGTAAAATTTGATTTACTACAGATCAAATTACTGACACACCCCCAATAGGAATTTACCCAAGGCATTCCCTAAATCACTGTAAGTGTCATGAGCTGTCACAAAAATATGTTGAGTCTCCATCTGTGTCCTACAAGAAGGCATTTAAAGTATTTGGGAGTGGGGAGAGAAATGAACAGAGTGCTAACCGTGTGCGCCTTCCATTGAGCTACCAAGTGTTCCTCAGTCCTCTCTCCATCCCTGCTCTCCAGCTCACTGCTGAGGTTCTGGACCAGGGATCTGATCTGCCCCAGGTCCGCCCAGAGCTCCTTACAGCGGTTTGAATACTCGCTCTCAGAGTCCAGTGAGCTCTGGAGCTCTTCTTGAATCTCTATAAGGATTTGGCGTAACCTCTGCCAGGCCAGCCTTAACTCCTCCATCTCTTTTGTGATCTTCTCCGCACCTGCTGGAGACGTGTTGGCCTTCACCACCTCAGACAACCTTTCAATGTCCTGGAGAGTGAGTTCTTCTTGGGCTATACTAGCATTCAGCTCCTGGGAGGAAAAATGAATTAATTATGATTAATTGTAAATATTCTTCATAATTAATTTGAGAAAAGGCATTCTTTACATGGCATAAGAAGTGGTTTGTGATCAATAGCCAAAGATGACCATCTCAATGTGTACACAGACCATTAATTAAGAAATATTGCAGATAGAATATACAATGATTAACTCCATATATCATCATTGTTGTTATTGTTAAACAAAGCTACAACTAAATCTATTAAAAATCATTTGCGCTAATTGAAATAAAGTTGACAAAATAAAACAAATTTTAGATGAACAACTTTAGAAAATTTAGAAATGCTGCCATGGCAACTAACTGAATTACTAAACTTACTAAAACTAAAATAATGATATAGAATAATATTTAATAATACAAATAATAATGATAAAAGGACATACAAAATTACTTAAAACAAACTAAGTTTAAAATGAAATCTGAAAATATAAAAATAAAACTAATAGAGCTAATAATTTGACAAAATTATTTGAATTTAAATTATTTGCAAGTGTAATCTAACAAAATTGAATTTTAGATGGTAGTTTAAATAGTTCGTTTTGTGAATTCGTTTTGTTTTTGAAATGAATATTGAACATTTGAAATGTTTTTATGGCTGAACTTTATAGACATGTATTTTCAAACAGCTAGTTTTTTGTTCTGAATTCTTATACGGCAAATATTCAGTTTAAAAAAAAAAACAGATTCAAGTTTAAGATGAAGAAATACAGATATGTATATATGCAAAATGGCAGCAGCCTCAACAGTGAAAGTCAGGTCAAGTTTATTTGTATAGCAATTTTCAAAATACATATTGTTTCAAAGCAGCTTTACAGAAAATCACTCCTTAATCCCCCAGGGAGCAAGCCAAACATGACTGTGGCAAAGAAAGAAGCTGCACAGGATTTTTGTTCTTCAATATTTCGAGAGAGAATAAATGAATAAATGTAATGATGAAGTATCTTCCTGTCAACAACAACAACAAAGTCATTGGTCCATTTTGGCATGGTGAACGTTGCTATGGAAACAAAGAATAAGTCCAAGGATGTGAACAGCTCAGAAAGGTATTTCTGAGCCATCAGCTCAGTTTTATTAATTCTGTCGAGACCATTTATATTATAGATCATCTCCAGGGTCTAATTTTGTGGAAGTTCTGTGGAAATTGATAAAAGTGGCATGGGAAAAACAGGTTGTATCTAGAGCATGGCACAGAGCAGAAAATTAAACGTTGAAGGTAAGATTTTCTTCAGCATTATTGCCCAGAGATTGTCCACCTACCTATTAAAGAATGGCTTCATTGACGCTTCAATTCAAAAAGCAGGCATTCCGGGGTTCTCAGGATGCTTAGAACATATCTCATAATAATTCAATCAGCTAAAAATGAGAGGAAGGATCCTGGATTTGGCTAATGCATATGGTTCAGTGCCACATGAGCTTCTATGGGCAGCATTTGATTTTTTTAGAATACCGATGTCAATAACACCTATTTTGGAGATTTGCAATTTAGTTTCTCAACTCCAGAATTCAGCACTGCATGGCAATGCTTAGAGGTTGGAATAATGGCAGGATGCACCATTTCTTCATTGGCTTTTACCATGGCAATGGAAATAATCATTAGGGCATCAAGATGGGTAGTAGGAGGAGAGCGCTTGGCTTCTGGGATGCTACTACCACAAATCAGAGCATACACGGATGACTACAAGAGTAGCCTGCACTAATCGGTTATTGGGTAAGTTAACCGATAATATTGAATGGGCAAGAATGCAATTCAAGCACTCTAAATCAAGGAGCATCTCACTAGTTAAAGGAAAGGTAGTAGATTCTTCATTAATGGTGAGGCAATACCAATAGTTTCTGAGAAGCCAGTGAAGAGTCTTGGGAGATGGTAAGATGGGGATCTAAAGGACACAGTTTGAGGGGGAGAAGTTAGACGATACGCAGTGGAAGGGTTGAAGAGCATAATCAGCTGCGCCCTACCAGTAAAACTAAAACTCTGGTGCTTTCAGTTTGGTCTATTGCCGAGGTTGCTGTGGCCACTGACTGTGTGTGAGATTTCTTTGACAACAGTGGATAAGCTTAAATAAGTTCATACATCCGTAAATGGTTGGGAGTTCCACACTGCCTCAGCGGTGGGACTTTATAGTAAAGGAATATTGCAGCTGCCAGTCTCTACTTTAACCGAGGAGTTTAAGTGTGCAAAGGTCAGACTGGAAATGACCTTATTAGAGTCACACGAAACGTGTAAGGGAGGCAGCACGTGTTAAAAACTGGTAGAAAGTGGTCAGCAAAGAAATCTGTAGAGCCTGGAACCACCAGACAGGTTTATGAAACTCCAAAACTAACATCCCAAAGGAAACGAACACCAGAACTGAAACAGTGTAATGTTACAGGGCTGATAAGGAGGTTTTACGACCACATTTCTTTGGAAGATAGTGCATGTGCAAGAGAAAGACAATGGGAGGACAGAAACAATCTTTAATACAGACTTAGCTGCATTAATCATAGACTAACTGATCTATAAATGAACATTCGTCATAGCATTGTGTATATGATTTACTGTCTTGTGTACTATATTATGGTATGCACCTTGGTACACAACCAACTAACGATCAGTGTAACCTCACCTGTATCATTCCTCCTACCTAATTAAACCTTATTTAACGACTCACACTTTGATGTACATCACCATCTTCTAGAATGCAGTGTGGATGTGTTAAATCTATCTGAGCATTAATGAAGGTATAACCCCACTTGGGACAAAGACTCGTAAATTAACTAGAGCAACTTTCCAACTAGGACATTTCACCGTGCTCATTGGTCCAGTCAACCTTTAGGGGTTGGATCTTTTTCAGGCTTTATAAGAGACAGTCCACATGAGGCATCCCTCTCTTAGTTTTTCATCCAGCCGTTTTAGTTTTATTAGTCGCTCTTGCATCTATGGTTGCAGTTCCTGTTTTACTTAACTAACTGATTCTGCATGTTTACATAGTACTAGATTTTACATAGTTTTAGACATAGTAATAAGATTTTTCACATGCCCCCTTTAATACAGTAGCCTGAAATGAGAATGAGGACGCAAATTAGCAAGTACTCGGCTAAACTGGAATGGCTTATCCACAGCTTGGCTTCCAAAGCAGAGATGATTTTTCCAGTTGATCATTCTGACCTCCCCTCCCCCAAATAAGTAGGTCAGTGTACCTGCAGGGCTTTTAGCCTGTTCTGTGGCGTATCCTCCATGTCACTGAAACGGCTGACTTCTTCTGTTTTAGACATCAGCCAGGTTTGGAATTTATGATAGTCACTTTGGTATTGCTGGTGCTCCTCCACTACTTTCTTTGCCAATGCCAACCTTTCCTGCAAAAAAGTAATCCATTTCTATTAAAGTAAAAAGTCATATCTTTGACACTACAGTATTATTTTCAAGTGTATAAATTCAATTAATCCTCCAGGTATGATGGATGCATTAAGAACGCCAACATTATTAGAGGTTAATTATAAATTACACACAACCATTCAAAGGTTTTTTAAATAAACATAATACTTTTAGTTTAGTAAGGATGCATTAAATTGTACAAAAGATTTTTACATCGTTTCTATTTCAAATAAATTCTGTTCTTTTAACCCTCATGCACTCTTCGATTTCTCGTTACAGCCTGTATGGTCTGGGTCAAATTGACCCTAATTGGATTCAAAACAATTACCCCAAAATCTTGGTCTTGGTGAGCAATTAAAAACCAAAAAAACATTTAAAAACCTTATTGACCAAAAACTTTATGTAGACCCCAAGATTCTTCAATAATAACTATGGAAGATCAAAACAAGTTACAACCAGTCAGTGACAGCAGTGGAGAACTGAAGAACCACGTATCTTGACACTTGATATTTTGAATGACCTTCAAAAGTGTGTGTAACAGACATGGAAGATTATAAGGCTGTTTTAACTTATTTAACATGCTGAACAACCTTATGAAACATTAACAATATAATACAGCTTCAAAGGTTTTCAAGCCCTTAAAATGCATAATTTTATTGAAGAACAAATTGCGTTCCATTAATTACCTTAAAACATTCTAAAATGATTCATTCAACACACATTTGTTCTGGTTGTCAGTAGGGGTGGGGGAAAAATCAATTCTTAGAAGCATCACGATGTGGAAGAATTCAGAATCAAAAGTCAAAAATCGATTTTCTAAATCGAAAAAGATTCGTTCATTTTGATGAACGAGTTCGAACAGGAGTCACGAACGTGCATCACAGAACAGAGCAAGGCGACCATTTGAGCTTATAAAACTTAAACTTTTTTTTTTTTTTTTTAAATGAGCGATCGTTTCGTTTGATAAGACCCTTATTCATCATCTGAAATCGTTTAAAGCCCTCTGAACAGTTTGCGCTGAAACTGTCTGTTGGAGCTTAAACCGTTTGGTTCCCATTGAAATCCTTTAAATGTAGAAAAATCCTGGAATGTTTTCATCAAAAACCTTAATTTCTTTTCAACTGAAGAAATAATGATATGGATATCTTGGATGACATGGGGGTGAGTAAATTATCAGCAAAAGTTTTTTTTCTTTTAAAGTGAACTACTCCTTTAAATACTTTGCTTTAAAAGTACCAAGTAGTCTCAAAAAAAAAAAATGCATCGATAATCGTTACCCTCTGAATCATAACTGAATCGAATCGTGAGGTGCCTTGAGATTCTCACCCTTAGTTGTCAGTGATAACTAAACTCTTGAATTTTTTAATTATCGACCTGAACAGATGAAGGTTTACCTGTGCTCGGTCTCGAATATGGTTGTAGGCATCTTGAAGACCTTGCTGAGCCTGCGCATTTACACTGGGGTCCTCGGTCCGGTTGAACAGCGTTGCAGCCTCATCCAGGAGCCTCTCCAGAAACAGTGCCTGGCCTTGGATGTCACTGTGAAGGACCTGCAGATGATCCACCTGCCACAGCTTCTCCTGGAGACCCAGCTGCATCTCAAGCAGAGGCTCCAGAGCCCTGTGCATCTTCTCCAGCCACATCCCAAACTCCTCATGGGCCTTTAGGTATTCACTCCAGTGCAGCCACACCCACTCGATACGACTATCACAGGGGAATAGAAAATGTGAAATAAATAATTATACATCCTATATTCTGATTGGTCATTCGTGGCCAAATCATAGTATAATGACAAAACTATCAAAACTATAAAACAAAGATTTCCTACAAAGCTTTTAACTGTGTGTGTACATACACAAACACGCACAAAAACCCAAACCCACACCCACAGATATAAATGTAACATACACACAGTATATAAATATAATAACACACATATGTTATGTAAACAAAAACTTTTATGTTAAATAGTGTCAGGTTCTTGTGTCATTTGCTTCCAGTTATTTTTAGCTGTACAAAACAGCTCGTTATACTGCTTGATTTTGCAAACTGGTATTTCTTACCATATTATTTTAATGTAGTGTCCTTAATTAATAACACACTGGCACTTATTTTTCTTGTTAATTCCCTATAACAGCAAATAAATCGAAAAGTCTCACACATTCACAGAGAAAGCCTTACTTCCGCGTTGAAAAATATGGTAGATAGGAAGAGATTTATGACTGGCAATACATTGGTGATATGATTGGTCAACCTATGGAAAAAATCTGTACCTGTGACAGTGAATGATGTAGGTTAATGTCTCCTCCCAGAGCGCTTTCAGATCTTTGAGTTTCGAATGAGTCTGATTCTTCATTTCTTCATCTCCATTTCGAAGCAGAGCTTCAGAAGCCACAAGCACCCTGTCCATCTTCACATGGCCATCAGGCTCTGAGCTATGGATTTTCTTTACAACAAAGAAAAGTCATGCTTAATGGAACATTTAAACCGATGAGATTATGTACAATCTATCTCTATGAAATAGAGCAACACGATTCTGGACAAATTGACTAGTATTTTGTTCAAAAAAAGAGATCATCATTCTCCCACAATTCTGAATAAAGAACAAAATAACAGAGGTTCTGACAAAATGTTATTTGTTGTAATCTATTTAAAATATGTAAAATAATGTGAATGATTCATTAATATATGATATATGTTTTAATCGGTTTGAATGAATGATGCAATGACTCACTGATACAAACTGGATGAATCAGTGTTTTTTAATGAACTCTTTAGTGAAAGATTCAATGACAAAAATACATTTCTTAAAAGTCACTTGTCGCCACCTACTGGTGTAACAATGTAATACAGTCTTCTTTTGAACCGTCAAGCTGCTACTGGAGGCTTTTATCCTAGTACTTCAGTAAGGATTTCAATTATTGTCACAGAAATATTGATATTGGCATAGTGTGGTTGGAAAAAAGTATGTTTGTGAAGCGGTTTCAAACATGACAACTGTTCTCTCTGCGGCACCATGCAGATCTGAAAGATCACTGTAACCGTACTTGTCAAAGATTTGAATAGACACAGCTTAATCATTTTCATTTAGGAATAAGATCACGAGGGTGTTTGAATTAAGATCCCAATATTTTAACGATTAGCGTAATCGTGCAGCTGTGATGTGAAATGATCACAATAGCTTCTTTAGCAAACATGAGACATCTGAGAAAATGAAATGGTTCTATTTGAGTACTACCATGCTCTAAATAGGTTAAAGGTCAAGGGAGGTCTCACCTCTGTCTCTCTGAGCCTGACCTCCAGCGCTGATCTGGGCCCTTGGGTGTTATCATTGTGTTTAAGCCTCTCCTGGACGGCCTGCATCCAGGACAGGGCTTCCTCCAAACATTCCTTGAATTCATGCTGCTCTTGCTGGGTCATTAGGTTAAGGCTGACCTAATGCAAAAACATAGGGATCTTCACTCTTTAAAGTGACACTGGTAAAACCATGCCAAGTCATTGATTTGATTCCTAGAAAACAAATATACTGAAAAACTGTATACGTAGTGGAATACAGTCGTATGTGTGACTTTGGATAAAATGGTCTGTCAAATATATAAATATAAAATATTTTCAGTTAAGGAATTCAGTTGACAAAAAAAAATCTAAAATTGTAACCATAGTTTCTGCTAAAATGCATTGTAAATAACACTGCAATAAAACTACCATAAATGGGATGTCCCGATCCGATACTGCCATTTTTGACGGATCGGGTATCGTGAGACGAGGCCGATCCAAATCCGATTTTGTCCATTTACTATTCTGTGTTGTTGTTAAGCCCCACAAAAGCATAAAGCACCATAAGGTTTTTGTGCACTATATTATAAGTGTTCTGAAGCCATACTATAGTATAATGTAAGATAGAAATTAATATTTAAGTCATTAAATTCAAGTTCACGTAAACTTTTCCCTCAGCTGCGGCTGTCAGTCATTTAGCATTCAAACAGCGCGTATTGGAGTCTTACATAATCATATCATAATACTTTTTCACAATGGAAGATTATTAATAGCCTTTTTTGTTCTGTCCTATCTATCTATGTTGCGGCCTCATTAAACAGCTGTGCTATACATTTAAAATATGTCTTAATTTAATTTTATAGTTTTGATTATTTTGATTTTTATCTTGTTTTTCATGAATGTATTTTACAACAATACAAAGAGCTATGTGTAATGTTTTACCAAATTTAGTGCTATCATACTTATTGCCTCTTATTTGTTTCCCACTAAATAATGCATTTTTTCACAAAATTTTTATACAATTATTGTGTACTTGTGATTTGATTTTTCTAGACTACATTTTATTGCTGAGTTATCCAATCTAGTTTATAATAGAATTTTTGTCATAGATTATGATCATATTTTTTTATTTTTTTATTTTTTTTCTTTATAATGAAGTTGCCTGTATTAAGTAGATTGTGTTTAACACAATCTAGGAATGATTATCAGTTCAACACACAGAGTTATAGAAATTCTACTTGAAAAAAAAAAAAAAACTGCGCTGGTATCGGATCGGTATCGGTTGAAACTCAGAATTTTTGCCATCGGATTGGATCGGTTCAGAAAAAATTGTATCAGGAGTAACCATTACTCGCAAGTAACGATTGTGGCAGGATCTTACACTGTTGGAAGGAGATCCCCTATAAATGTATAGAACAAACAAATGTATAGAACAAACAAACTGTAACAAAATTGGCAGGTTTGCTTTGCTCACAAATGGTGATAGTTAATGAATCACGTCTCGGCAGCTGGTTCTTTGTACCGAACACATTTTGGATGCCGCATACAATGTAACCACTTAACTGAACCACTCCACCCTACAGCACAATGTTTCCGCCAAACCCTGTACATCAGCGAGGCTGCATAACTTTTCTTAGGGGACACAAAACAGTTCTTTGTGCCTACATATGTTCTAAAGCAAAGCCAAAAGTCTTCTTTTTTCTTCTTTACAGAGGGCGCCCTCTATAATTATAAGCCACTTTCCTGTATGAGTCATATCTTGCACAGCATTCCCTTCTCTGGCATTCCTATAACCCTTTTCATATGAAAAACAATACATTTGTAGAACACTGTAATCCCCTGGCTAGTGTCTTGGTTTTCAACCAATTTAGGGGTCAAGAAGGTTTTGCAGTAGAAATGTGGACAAACATACAAATGAAAAATATCTACGTACATTTTAAAAACACAAAAATATACACACACACACACACACACACACACACACACACACACACATACATACTATTCTTCAGTATATAGTATGTATATACTTTTGACTAGTGTGTACAGTATATATATACATATATACACTGGTCAAAAGTTACCAGTCAAAAGTTTTAGATCGGTAAGATTTTTTTTATACTTTTATTTATCAAGGATGAGTTAAATTGATCAAAAGTTACAGTAAAGACATTTTTAATGTTAGAAAAGATTATATTTTAAATAAATGCTGTTCTTCTGAACTTTCTAATCATCATAGAATTTTGGGGGAAAATGGTACACGACTGTTTTCAACATTGAAAATTATAATTTAGGTTTTTTGAGCATAAAATCAGCATATTAGAATGATTTCTGAAGGATCATGCGACACTGAAAACTGATGTGTAATCAGCAACATTCAGCTTTCAAATTACATTTTAAAATATATTAAAATAGAAAACTGTCACTTTAAATTGTCATAATATTTTACAATATTACTGTTTGTCATTTTTTTCCATCAAATAAAGCAGCCTTGGTGAGCAGAAGAGACTTCATTTAAAAACACAAAACTTTTGACCGGTAGTATATATATATATATATATATATATATATATAGTATATAAATATACATTATATATATATATATATATATATATATATATATATATATATATATATTCTGAAACTTTTGACCGGTAGTATATATATATATATATATATATATATATATATATATATATATATGTGTGTGTGTGTGTGTGTGTGTGTGTGTGTGTGTGTGTGCATGTATATTCTGAATAGGGGATATCTAGCTTTGTAAAGTTTGTAAACTACACTTTAAATTGTAGTCCAATGGTTAAATACATGGCTCAAATAGCAGATTATAAGAAAATGCCTCCTTTAATGAAACCAATTGTCCACTTTTAACATGTTATAAACATAAACGGATAATCATGGCACAAGTCACAACCAAAACAACCACACGCCCTCTTTTACACGATAATGCATTTGAATAAAAGAAGCAGTTGAAGGTAACGTAACATAAATTCAACCTTAAAGTCAGATATAATTCAGTGTAACAACAAAATATAGAGGATTAACGTTACAGCCTCGACTGAACCATGCAGAACGCAATTAAGATCACAGTCACACTTTTGAAGCTGTCAACTTTGTGTTTAGGAAGTAACACAGCACAGCAATGCAGCTAACTTGTACTGAAATAACGGTGTATTCAGAGCTTAAATAATCGATAAAGTGGTAGTACTTACGGATATATGTGCATCTGATGCGAGAATGTATGATAAGAAATGACCTTAAGTTGTTCTTCGAGCAACAAAGTTACTGTGATCCGTCAGGAAGTCAATGCAGGCCTATCCGTTGCTCGGGCTGGTCGAGGAGGAGATTAGGCAGGCAGAAGCAGCACATCCGCTGAGTAACTGATGAGCGCACGTCACTGCGCGCCAGAATTATTCAAAAAAAAAAAAAAAAAAAGGAGAGCGTCTACTGACCGTAACAGGCTGGCGAAAATAAGTAAATAAATAAACACAACCAAAAACATTTATTTGTATAATAAAATTCTAAATAACTAAGTAATAAGTAAGTAAGTAAGTAATAAACCCTTCCATACTCTTTCTAGTAGCCTATGATGGAATGGATAGATGCACTTTTATGGACTTCAAAACAGAAACGGCCTTTCATTGCCATTATAAAGCTTGGAAGAGCCAGGACATTTTTAATATAACTGTGCTGTATTCACCTGATGAAGAATGCTGACTTGAGTGTTAATAATACATGGGCTAATTTTAATTTTTGGATGGACTATGCCAATTATTAAATAAATAAACGGTAAAATTAAATTACGGTTGTTATTATTATTATTGTCAGTTGAATGAATGAAAGCAGTTTTTTTTGGGGGGGTTTAACAAATGCTTTTATTATAAAAACTTGAAACCATTTTGTTTGTTTTGTTTATTCAAATTTCAATAAAACATGTCAACTAAATTCAATAACTTATTATTAGATTAACAACTATTTTAACATGATAATTTATTAAAATATTTAAGAAGTCCTATGAAAAGTATTTTATACAGAAAGTTAATGTGTCTTTTTATGACTTAATAAAAATTTATGATCAAAAAACGGTCGCAATCAAATGAAAATGTAAACTTTTATCTTTTTTTGATGAAGTTCTGCAAAACAGATTTACTAAATTAAACAAAAATATGTATACCTTAAGTAATGTTTAAATAAATTGTATTCATAATATTATTACAAAGTATTTTGCTATTATTCAGCGACTGTTTTAGAAATTATTGACAGTTGCGATAATGCTTCAATGAAAATATGATACTTGCTTAGGGGATATCTTTGATTTATAACCCTATAATGTTTTATAATAAATTTACAAATTTTAAAAACTACTTTAAAAAAAGTAGAAATACGCACACACACAAAAAAAAAACACTTTATGAGGCGTAGTGCGACTAACAGTAAATGTAATTCATTAGCCTACTTTCCACCTCTGCATGAGTAAAATATTTAATATAAATATTACATATCTAGCATTACTTCAACAAGTGAATAAATTCAGACTATACAGGATGGTTTCAAACAAATTTCCAGCATCTATAATTAATTATTACAATTAAAAAGAAAATGATCAAATAACCAAACAAATTAATGTTGTAGCTTTTTGTTTATGTGGACCCATCAAGTCAAATAATTTATAAATTCCATTATCATCGTTGAACTCAAAGAAAGAGGACACTCAGGATAAAGGCTGCCTTTAATATCACATTTCTATATGCTTTTATAAACATCTCATGGTGTTGAGCAGGGACTCAGCTGAGAAACTTTACTATATTTATGCCTTCTGTCAGGACACAGTGATTATTTTTTTATTGAGTTATCTTAGGACAGGTGATTTCAGGGGTACTGTGTGATAATGTAATGCAACAAACAATAAGCTTCACCTTTATACATTTTAAAAAATAAAAAAAAGATCTATACATATATATATATATAACTTTACATTGCACCTTTTTTCTGGTCAACACATATTACATTCTTAACTTTCCAACAATTACAGAAACATCTTATGGAGTGGAACTGACGTCATATTCAATGATTTGGTTATACCCTCAAATATAAATACAAACTTCAAGAATGTACTGTAGTTCACAGCATTTTCATTTACAGCAACAGGTGTTTTGAAAATTTGGCATGTGATGCCTGTATGTGTACTAATGTGCACTAAAATTGTCCCACCAACCAACCATTAACCATCACCTTTATTGTTTAACATTGCACATAAGGCGTTTCAAGTTGTATTCAAAACCATTTCATCACAAACTAACAATTAGCCTGCACTGACTGCCTACATGAACAAGCTTTGCTCTCAACTCTTGTAAGGTATCATGGCAAGTTCAGGTTGGAGTATAACTGATATAAAAAATAAGTATAATAAATAAAACTAACATGCATACAGATGAACCACAGTAAAGACATACCGATTTATTTTGCATGAAAATTATAATGGTATCAAATACACACACACACACACTCACTCCACCTTAACACGCACATCCAAACAAACCCCAAACTGAAAGGAGATTCTTTCACGTTACTGGTAATTACTATATATTAACATGAGTGATTGCAAGCATGAATAAAACGGCCTTGGCTAAATGAAATGAAACTGGACATTGCAGATAAACAAATAAATAGACTTAAAGCTACACTGTGTAACTCTTTTAGTTTATTCTTAGCTAAAAACACTTAGTTCTTTCAAAAATATATGTGCTCATTAATGTATATTTACTTCGTTCAAGTAATAAAGTATTCTCGTGAGTGTATAATATGCCATTGAAAATACATAGGAGTAAGGTGATCTAATGTCGGTCGCCATGTTGCCCCTCCATCTTGAAAGTACATTAGCCAAAGAGGGACATACCCGTTAATTAAAGCTTCGCCTTTCGCGTTTACGTTTCAGTTAACACTCATGGATGAGGTCGAACTGGAAGCCATGTTAATCTTGGACCACATTGGCCACCGAGTTAAAACGAAATCGGAATTGAGAGGAACAGAAACTAATATTCACTGGATGGTGATATACCTTTTTACCGCTAGATGGGCGTAAAAATCACACAGTGTAGCTTTAAAGGTTTACAAAATCATTTTAAGTTAGTGTTAATTCATTACATTAAATTCATTAACCACTGCCACTTTACATGGGAGCAGTTATTTTGTTATTTGTTTCTGTCCTGTTCCTTTTTGGGGTTTTTTTGTCTGATGACAACATTCTTGTTGAGTTGCATCTTTATATTGTATTTGGTTTGTTTTATATGGCCTTTTGTTGGTTTTTTTTGTAAAAAATTATGTATAAATCTTTGCTAAATATATATAAATGTATTAAATTGCTAAAACTGCACAAAACAGATGGTCATGTGATCTAAACATGGCGGCTCCCATGAGGGTGCAGCCCACCATATGTAGAAGAAAAAAAAACAGGATTTTTAGGCCAATGATATGACTGGATCTCTTAACTATTCTTTCAACATCTCTGTTAAAAGTACTATTTTTTTTTAGCTATAAAAAGTAAAAGTGGAAAAAAATTATTTAGTACACATTTAAAAGAGTTGCTAAAATCAGACTTTGCTCTGTACATACCATACCATAGACCAAAGACGCAAACATGAAGAGAAAACACGATCCCATACAAAAAGTCTGATAAACGTTTTACAGTTAATTTGTCATAAACCTGAAAAGGCCTATACAAAGCACTCAACCATATTCCTCCAGTCTTTTTGCTAATGAAAGTGACTGCAGTTTGGTATCGCATGAACCAATGTTGCATCAAAAAGTCAGAAGGATGGTTGTGTAAACCTCCAAAAGTCTTAAAGAGTGTAAGATGCTGGAGAACGATCAGCAGTACACCGACCAGTAAATGAGGTTGAAAACTATATAGGCTCCCGGGAAGATCATGCGGGAGTACTTATCAATGGCATGCGTGTTCTGCATGATGCGGAAGGCGCGGATGCCCTTTTTCTTAGTGGTGGTGGACTCGCTGCTCATTGACAGGTGAACCACCATATGTTCCTGTTTCTCCGGCACCAATTCTTCGTGAACCATGGGAGCCTCTGTGTAGCCAGCCAAGCTGTTGGCGTCAGCCTCACTGTAGGTCCCATCCAACATCATGGTCCTGGTGTGGGACATACCGCAGGTACACGGCAAAGACTGGAACATGTTGAGTAGGGCACCCAGAGAGAACAGAAAACAAAGGCAAACAAGGGCAAATTATCAGATGGCATTAATAAACCAAGTCCAATCAAAAAGTTGGCCACTATAAAGAAGGGCAATATTTTTAGAAATACCTTTAAAAAGCACAACCAGTGCACAATGTGTGAAATACAATATCCCACAATGCAATGCGACTGAGTTGACTTTCCATTCATGGATAGGTCGGAAGTAATACCCACACAATCTTTTGTGTTTTGAAATTTGATTGGAATAGAAAGAGTTAAGACGTTTATATGCAAGATGGTCATGACAACAAAGTAGCTGTCATGATTCTGCCATCATGTCATTGATTTTTCTAGTCTTGTGGCAGGATCATGGCAGAACCAGTCGTTTGGGCCATGTGATTGTGTTGTCTCGTTTAATACCCCGCCCCCTTGTTATCCTCGTCCTGTCATTATTACCAAGTCTGTGTCACCTGTTCCCCTCATTATTTTCTCTCTATATAATCCCCTTGTGTTTGCTGTCCTGTGTTGGTTCATTGTTTCTCATTGCGTGTCAAACTTTGTGAGAATCTACCCGTGAATACCTTGTCTTTGAAGAACGTCTTGATCTTGTATTTGCTGTTAGGTAATAGTCTATCCAGTTACCCATGTAAATACTATGTACTTATTTTACTAACTACAATTACTGGGTAATAACTAGTATTATCCCTGAACTTACCCCTAAACCTACCCCTGTTCCATGTACTTACCTTATATTAGCCAGTACTTTCTAGGTAAGTACACTGTAAGTACTGTACTGTAAAAGGAAGCGTTACCCTCCCGTTTGTATTGTCTCTGTTTTGCCCCCTCGTGGGTTTTTGTCTTCTGTTTGTGTCTTAATAAACGTTTAGTGTCTGCATTTCGTCTGTGCCTGGGTTCTCTTCTCCATCCACATAACAGTAGCGGATTACAGTTGGAAAATAATACTTAAGCTTCAAATGGTCTTTGTTTCCTGTTTACACTTCTGGGCTTCCGGGTCTATACGACCCCAACAATTAATTGAGTGATTGTACAAAAAAATATACATTTTTAATCATACAAATAATATATCTTTTTTTGTTTGTTTGTTTACTTCTCATCTATTCATTAATGCTGTGGTTTTGGAGATATAAAGTACTTTTGTATCCATATACCACATAATTCCTCAACTACACCATTAGCTTGCATATGAAATATAATTTTTATGATACATTGCATTTATGCTCTAGTACTAGGCCTTCATTTCTGTGTAAAAATTATAAAATAAAATAATAAAAAAATAAAAAATAGTAGTCACCATTAGTAAGTAGTATGCTAGAGTTCAAATATCAATTCTAAACATAGCTTGTGGCTATGGAATAGACCTTATTTAAAGCAGCACCATGACAAGGCTGTGAGGGATAGACTTAACTTGTTTTCAATGACATCTGCTGTATAAATCTCCTAGATCACTTATCATTTTCCACAGCTCATGTTGGTCTACTGAAATTTCTTGGAAATATATTTTTGCAGTGTTTCATCAGTAGAAAACCTCCAAAACACATTAAATACAACTTACTGCATGTCTATCCCTCACAACCTTGCTTTCAGTCCCGTTAAAAATCAAACAGGGCACTGCTGTGAATAAGCTCTATTGCATACTGTCATACATTTTTTTCTACCCAAATTAGTAGCAGAAAAAAACAATAGTGTAACAAAAGTATGCCGTGTTCTGTACTGTATCCCACAATGCATTGTTCTCGACTTTCATTTCCATTTTGATGAATGAACCAGTAGTCATTTCAAACGTGTTTTTTTTCCAGCTCTTAAAATCTTTCTAGACTCATTATTTGATTGGATTGCCTAAGGTGAAGACATTTTATATTTATTTCCGACATGATAAAGCTCCACGAACCAAATAAAATATGCAATATATGACAAGGTCACGTGACAACAGTCTATTTTAGGTATTACCAGATAGATTACACTCAAAACTAACAAACTAAGAGCCACAACACTCAATGTATTTCATGTCATGTGTTCTTAATTATAAAAAAAAGTAATGCATCCATAATTAAAAATAAATGTTCATAAATTCCGATTTTTTTACCTGCTCTTGAGCTGCTCGATTTCTGAGCTTACGCTCTCTCCTCTCCTGGACCGTGGTCAGGTAGTTGACTGCCGCGTACTCCAAGACGGACAGGAACACAAACACAAAACTGACCCACAGGTAAATGTCCACAGCTTTGATGTAGGAGACTCTGGGCATGGAGGCGTTCACCCCTGTGATGATGGTGGACATGGTGAGCACTGTGGTAATACCTGGATAAAATCACCACATGCTGTTAACATCTGCAGGTGCGTGACACGACACAGGAAGCAGCAGTGATTAGCCCGAGGGCAAAACGCCATAATCTTACCTAATGAAACTCTGGCTGGAACAGCCCTGCGATCAATCCAGAACGACACCCAGGACAACATAACCATAAGCGTGGCAGGGAAATAAGTCTGCAGCAGGAAGAAGAAGATGTGGCGGCGAAGCGTGAAGTTTATGTAAAGGCGGTTGTACCATCCTGTAGAGAGAAAGAGAGATAAAATTGCAGATGGATGTTCGAGCTCCAAAGTATTTCAGCCACACTTAAAACGAATAAAGTGACATTTACACTTCTGTTGAAAAGTTTGGGGTTGGTAAGTGTTTCCATGTTTTTGGAAGAAGTCTCTTAAAGCCTGTTTACAGACTGGGATTTTCATCAACCCTATAAGGTCATTACAAATCACACTGTATGACATGGAACTAATAAACCTGGATACCACATGTAAGACTGTATCATGGTGACACCTATTGAATTGTAGGCTACGATGCAAGTTAGCAGGCGCTCGTGGTAAATAAATAGAGGAAGATTAATCGCACTTTGCCAATTGAGGTTTTTTTATGAGCCCTAAAAAAGAGGAGGAAGCAAAAGAGGAGAATATGGACACAGTCATTGCTAGGGAAAAGAGGCCAACTTGGCACGCCACTTTTGCAAATGGAGCTTGTATTTTTAAGTTTTAACACCGTCGCGTTGATCAATACATTTTCACGATGCATCTACAGTAGCACGATGACGTAGCTGGATGGTCCAATACGCAGTGGACGCTGTTACGTGCATGCGCGGCATTTAAAACATTTATTTTTTTTTAAATTGTGACTTTTTCTCACAATTGCTACTGACTTGTGAGAATTGTGAGATATAAACTTGCAATTGCGAGTTATAAGGTCAAATTCTAAGGGAAAAAATGTGTACTTTATAACACGCAATTGCGACTTTATATCATGCAGTTCTGACTTTATATCTCCCAATTGCATATTATAAAGTCAGAATTCTGACCTTTTTTCTAGCAATTCTGAATTTATTTAACTCATAGGGCTAGATATAAACTCACAATTGCGAGTTATAAAGTCAAAAAAAAAGAAAAAAAGGAAAAAAAAAACATATTACACTATTTTTTTTTTTACCCCAGAATAGTGTAATATCTCTTTATAACACGCAATTGCGACTTTATCACGCAATTCTGATTTTATATCTCCCAATTGTGTAGGCTACTATAAAGTCAGAATTGCGAGATATAATGCAATTCTGAGGAAAAAAAGTCTGAATTTCAAGTAGCCTATATTTCTCGCAATTGCAAGTTTATATCATGCAAATCTGACATAACACGCAATTCTGACTTTATAACCTGCAATTGTGACTTTATATAAATTCAGAGATAAAAAGTCAGAATAGTGAGATAAAAAGTCACCATTACCTTTTTTATTTCTCACTCTGTGGCGAAAACAAGCATCCATACCATAGACATGTCAGACATAACAGACACTGAACAGCAAATTAAGAGAAACCCTAGGATCACTGTGGAAAATTAGTATAGCCATTAAAGAAGGAACTCTTAAGGAAGATTTATTTCCTTGATACTGTTATTATTTTGCCATTTTCCATTGAATGTGTACTGATATTTTAAGATGTTTACAGACCTTATTGTATTGTAGGCCTACCTTTAAAATTACAGAGACAATTGGCTACTTGACTCGTTTTTGCTTCCACTCAACAGCAAATATGACCTGAATAAAATAAAATGGCTTTATTTTAAAATGTTCTATATACACGCATTAAAAAAATACTTGCGGTGATGACATGCTATTAATCTATAAAATTTAGGTTTAAAATCATGTGATTTAAAATGTTGTAAGATTAACTATTTTGCAAGTAGCATAGTGGTGTAAAGCGAAACTCGGATAACTTAAGCATCCCATTTATGTAAATAATTACTTGTTCATCAATAATTACTTATACTATTTAACAGTACTACTAGTACACAGGTTAGAACATCCTCTCAGTACAATATAGAGCATACATGTCACTTAAGACCAGCGCATGCAAATTATAACCCAGAGATCGGTACTGCGCATGCGTCTATGACGTCACCAAAAACACAACTCCATCCACTACGTATTGGACCATCCAGCTACGTCATTGTGCTACAGGCTGCAGCGAGGGGTGCCTCGAACTTTGCGGAAAAGTTTGCTATGATTACTAAATATTTCACAATAATATGTTGGTATAATTTGCTTGCAGATGCCACTTGCTTTGATATCTAATGTAATAACATCCCTATACTTTTAAGTGTGACTTAAGTGTCCAAATCCTTCTTGGGGCCACATTTATTTGAAATAAACCAACTTAACAAATAATCCCAGATACCTGTGCTGCTGTAGAAAGCCAGCCGAGAGGTCGTGTGAAACTTCTGTATGAGGAACTGAGAGAGAGAGATTTTTTCATCTATACTCAAAGACTCATCTCCACTTTTCCAGTACAGCATCAGATCCTCATCTGTGTAGGCGTCTAGAAAAAAAAAGGGATCCAATTCAGGAAAAAACTAACTTGGCAAAGGGGATTGAACATGTGCCACACTAAAAATAACACAAATTAGTGATTCACTCACAACTCTCCAACTCCAAAGTGCAGGTTTGTGAATCCAGTGGGAAACGGCTGAAGTCCATGTTGCAGGCAGCTGTAACTGTGACCCTGGGCATAAGAACCATGCATAACATGAATGAAAATACAGAAACGCACCTTAGATCTTTATATTTCATCATATTTCTCACAGAATTCAGTTTTCAAACCCAAAATCCATGGAATTTTCATTTGCAGTTACAAGGAAAGTGGAACCTGTATTGATAATTCTCTCAAAAATTGAAAATTCAGTCATCATGCCAAACCTGTATGAGTTTCGGTCCGATTATTTATCAAGTATCTGACTATAACTACTATGTACTAAGATTTAAATAAATAATTTGATAGACATTGTACTTAAAATGCCTGTATATAATAACATAATATCCATAATTACACTGTTGACCTATCCCTTAACCAACCATTAAACCATTAAACTTTACCAGTATCTCACCTCAATAGAAGCAAAAGTGTTTTGCAATCCAACATAAATACAATAAGTACACTGTAGTGAAATGACACAAGTACATAGTAATTGAAGATACCCAATATATAGTGTGACCTGACTTTCTTGCATTTGTGAAACGCAAAAGGAATTTTACAGCAGAATGTCTATGCTGATCTTTTCTATACGAGTGTAAAAGACACACACACACACATATATATTATATAAACACAAACGATTAATCGTTTTAATGCCCTATAAAAGACCATCTTGAACATTCTGCTAAGTATGTCCTTTTGTGTTCCACCAAAAGAGAAAATCTTCGGCTCTATAATAAAGCTTTTGCTAAGAATAAAAATGTAAATGTGCTTAGTAATGATAGTCAAGAATGACATATTAGAGGCATTACTGAACTGGCACTAAGGCCATCTCATTTTTCTCTCAGTATTTCTCTCCTCTGTTCGTGGTGTCGATCATTTGACGGACAACGGAAATAATCTGGGCCAGTCCCTTCAATTATGACACTTTCCCTGGAGCCAGAACAGTATCTGAAATTTGACTTTGAACTCAGCGCTAGCCCTTGATTATAGCCAGCACGCAGGTAGCTTGGCCTAATTTTTAACTCGCAGCACAAAAGACGCGGAAAAAAACATCACAGGCCAGAAGCATCGTTCTAATTTTAACACCACAGCAATATGCAAATGCAATGCTTAAGCCCAGCAACGTGCTTTTGTTTTCAAACCACATTTTATTTAAATGAAACCAACGACAGTAGTTGAGTTGCTAGGAGGTGAACCTCCAACCTCCAGTAGTTGAGTTGGTAGTCACTGCTGAACAACTGAAAAAATATTAACTTTTTCTGACATTGTACAAAATAAACACGAATAATAAATATGTATACGGACATTTACATAAATACATTTAAACTCTCTACATATATCCATAACTTACATATAATTGGAATTATAATGGCACACTTAAAAGTCAGAAATGCTAGTGTTGATAATCTGCTTTTTTACCTCAGGCTGTAGAGAACGTGGCCATCAGGGAAGACTCTCAGCATGATGTTTTCTGTGGTGGTGTCATGAATAAAAGATCTTTTAGAGTGGACAAAGAAGACATCAGGAACCCAGATCTTCTTCACCAAGCGGCCGTCGAAAGTCATGCTTTTATTTGTGGTGCTGGAGAAGGACAAGCGCTCATCCTTCCAGTAGTGTCTCAGGTATAATGTCATAGTAAAGTCCTACACAAATAGAGGAAAAGAGAATTTGGGAGTTTTCACAATATTCAGTCACAACAACGATCTATACAGGAGGCTGTATCATCCTTGTTCAAAGGAGATGCATTTTAAAAGTTTGGGGTTGGTAAGATTTGTATTTTGACAAATTAATATACTTTTATTCAGGAAGGACACATTAAATTGATTGATTTTCAAATGTCACAAATAAATGCGGTAATTTTGAACTTTCTATTCATCAAAGAATCAAATTCATCAAAGAATGATGTCTGAAGGCTAATGAGACTGAAGATTGGAGTAATGATGCTGAAAATGAAAGAAAATAATAAAAAATACTGTACTGCTGTTTTTACTGTATTTTTGATCAAATCTTGGTGAACACAAGACCTTAAAATTTTCAATAGTATTATTTGGATTAATTTCATGAAAACCTCTGACATTTGACACACAAATAATAAGACAAAAATAAGATATTATATTTTGTGTTATCATAATAAAGCCTTTTTATACACTCTAAAAAAATGCTGGGTTGTTTTTACCCAATTTTTACCCAATTTTTGACAAACCCAGCCATTTGGTTACATTTTTTAATTACATTTGAACCCAATGTTTGAGTTTGTCCATATTTGAAACAAAAATTGGGTTAACACAACCCAGAATTTTTTAGAGTGTAGGATCTCCCTCAAAAATCTTCAAAAATTTAATTTTTACAGTGAGGTGAAAAAAAGTGTTTATATATATATATATACACACACACACACACACACACATATATATATACACACACACACACAAAGACACACACACACACACACAAATATATATATATATATATATATATATATATATATATATATATTAATGTAAACTAAAAAGAAAAAAATATTTGACTATAAAAAATTAAAAAAGAAAAGGAAAAAAATGTAATAATTTGCTTACATTTTACTCATGTTGTTACAAACATTTTTGACTATCTTTTTACCTTGGAACACAAAAGGAGATGTTTGGAGTCTGTACATGTCTCAAGAATGGGGACTAGAGCTTCAAAATGGACACAGAAGCACCATAAAAGTGGTTCATATGACCTGTGCGCAATATTCCAAGTCTTCAAAATCTCATGGCTTCTGAAGATTGAAGAGTATAACGCATGTCATTTGAACCACTTTGATGTGCTGTGTCCTTTTGAAGCTTGAAAGCTCCATTCCTTGTAATTGCAATCAAAAGAGTGACCGCATTCTTCAGAAAATCTCCTTTTGAGATTTAAGGAACAACAAAAGTCATTTGTGTTTGCAACAACATGAGGAGTAAATGCTGACATAAAATACCATTGTCTTTCTGCACTATATTAATAAGAATTGTTTTTTTATTTGCAATAAAACAATGAGAATTAAAATAAGGGGATATGATGATTAACTGTCAAAAAACTGTCGCAATGCTAAAAACCTTAATGTACCATTAAGTACAGTTGGCTTCATTTTCGAAGCAACTAGTTTCTAATTTCTTCGTTTTGATTTTGGGTGGAATATGATCTGGACATGATCGAAGTTTATGTGAGATTCACTTATTTTCTTGATAAATAATGACAATGTACACATTACAAAGTTTTGGGAGCAACAAACGACAACTGTATTTCACTAGAGCAAGTACATGGCAAATTTTACATAAACACTCCTTACATGTCTCACTTTGTAGTCTAACTACGTACCTCTTGATCCTCCACATGACGGCTATGTCTCTTTAAATCTCTCAAGCAGATCATCCCTTCTTTATTCTATCTTAAACCATAAACGATTGAAGCGGCCAGTAATTATATATGGTCAATAAAAGCACCACAAAGTTTCTTTGTCACATCACACAAATGCTTCTGCCAAGAGGGAAATTCAAAACAAGAGAACGGAATGACAGAATGGGTGTCATATTCTGTTATAACAGAAGTAAAAAGAAGATTCATGATCAAAGTTTCTGCCATCAGAGACACAGAAGCTCTTTTTTAAGAATACCCTTGTGGGACACAGTAACTCCAAAACAGCCATCTATCTCTATCTTTAAAGTACAGGAACGTCTTTCTGTCTGTCTGTGTGTGTGTGTGTGTGTGTGTGTGGGGGGGGGGGGGGTTAATTCGCATCTCTCGAACCGCTAGTCCGATGGACTTTAAACTTAACAGGTGTCTTGCTACGGGCATGAGTAAGTGTAGTGCCAAGTTTGACATGTTTGGATTAGAAATGCAAAAGATATTGTTAAATATATATTGGTAAAAGAAGCACACATTGGCTTTTGCCTCTCTAGCCGCTGGCCACTCCCCCTCTCACACTGCACACTAAGTGGCCATTCCCCCTCTCACACTGAATGGCTACTCTCCCTCTCACACTGCACACTGAGTGGCCACTCCCCCTCTCACACTGAACGGCCACTCCCCCTCTCACACTGCACACTGAGTGGCTACTCTCCCTCTCACACTGCACACTGAGTGGCTACTCTCCCTCTCACACTGCACACTGAGTGGCTACTCTCCCTCTCACACTGCACACTGAGTGGCTACTCTCCCTCTCACACTGCACACTGAGTGGCTACTCTCCCTCTCACACTGCACACTGAGTGGCTACTCTCCCTCTCCCTCTCACACTGCACACTGCGTGGCCACTCCCCCTCTCACACTGCAAACTGAATGGCCACTCCCCCTCTCACACTGAACACTGAATGGCCACTCCCCCTCTCACACTGCACACTGAACGGCCACTCCCCCTCTCACACTGCATACTGAGTGGCTACTCTCTCTCTCACACTGCAAACTGAATGGCCACTCCCCCTCTCACACTGCACACTGAGTGGCTACTCTCCCTCTCACACTGCACACTGAGTGGCTACTCTCCCTCTCACACTGCACACTGCGTGGCCACTCCCCCTCTCACACTGCAAACTGAATGGCCACTCCCCCTCTCACACTGAACACTGAACGGCCACTCCCCCTCTCACACTGCATACTGAGTGGCTACTCTCCCTCTCACACTGCAAACTGAATGGCAACTCCCCCTCTCACACTGAACGGCCACTCCCCCTCTCACACTGCACACTGAGTGGCTACTCTCCCTCTCACACTGCAAACTGAGTGGCTACTCTCCCTCTCACACTGCACACTGAGTGGCTACTCTCCCTCTCACACTGCACACTGAGTAGCCACTCCCCCTCTCACACTGCACACTGAATGACCACTCCCCTTCTCACACTGAACACTGAGTGGCTACTCTCCCTCTCACACTGCACACTGAGTGGCTACTCTCCCTCTCACACTGCACACTGCGTGGCCACTCCCCCTCTCACACTGCAAACTGAATGGCCACTCCCCCTCTCACACTGAACACTGAACGGCCACTCCCCCTCTCACACTGCATACTGAGTGGCTACTCTCCCTCTCACACTGCAAACTGAATGGCAACTCCCCCTCTCACACTGAACGGCCACTCCCCCTCTCACACTGCACACTGAGTGGCTACTCTCCCTCTCACACTGCAAACTGAGTGGCTACTCTCCCTCTCACACTGCACACTGAGTGGCTACTCTCCCTCTCACACTGCACACTGAGTAGCCACTCCCCCTCTCACACTGCACACTGAATGGCCACTCCCCCTCTCACACTGAACACTGAATGGCCACTCCCCCTCTCACACTGCACACTGAACGGCCACTCCCCCTCTCACACTGCATACTGAGTGGCTACTCTCTCTCTCACACTGCAAACTGAATGGCCACTCCCCCTCTCACACTGCACACTGAGTGGCTACTCTCCCTCTCACACTGCACACTGAGTGGCTACTCTCCCTCTCACACTGCACACTGCGTGGCCACTCCCCCTCTCACACTGCAAACTGAATGGCCACTCCCCCTCTCACACTGAACACTGAACGGCCACTCCCCCTCTCACACTGCATACTGAGTGGCTACTCTCCCTCTCACACTGCAAACTGAATGGCAACTCCCCCTCTCACACTGAACGGCCACTCCCCCTCTCACACTGCACACTGAGTGGCTACTCTCCCTCTCACACTGCAAACTGAGTGGCTACTCTCCCTCTCACACTGCACACTGAGTGGCTACTCTCCCTCTCACACTGCACACTGAGTGGCTACTCTCCCTCTTACACTGCACACTGAGTGGCCACTCCCCCTCTCACACGGCACAATGAGTGGCCACTCCCCCTCTCACACTGCACACTGAATGGCCACTCCCCCTCTCACACGGCACACTGAATGGCCACTTCCCCTCTCACACTGCACACTGAGTGGCCACTCTCCCTCTCACACTGCATACTGAGTGGCCACTCCCCCTCTCACACTAAACACAGCTTGGGAACAGGAAGACGTGAGACTGACCGTCTGGTTACCGGTCCGGGCTGAAAATTGTCCGATACCAGTCCCTGGCCGGTGGATCATTGCATCTCTATTTTATATATATATATATATATATATATATATATATATATATATATATATATATATATATATATAAAAAACATCAAGGTTACATATGTAACCCTAGGTCCCTGAGAAGGGGAATGAGATGCAGCGTCATGGAGATGATACTAAGGGGAACACCCTTTAGAGTGACTCGTGTGTGAACACATGTACCAAACAGGCATATTATTGGCTGATGGCTGTCTATGTCACGAGTAGAGTGCCCATGAGTATAAGAGGGAGTCTGCAAGACATTTCATCAACTCTTCAACTTTTGTATGAAGGAGACGTTCAGGCAAACTGATGATAGGTTACGAGGTGCAGCGTCTCATCCCCTTCTCAGGGATGTTCCCTTTCGAAGTGGAACTTTGATGCGTGTCATGGAGATGACACAATGGGGAAACAATACTCACCCCGCCAGGCTGAGGGGATGCCTGCCTTGCTAGGCAGTGGATATGCAAACAATAGTGGGCATAACATAGATTGACTATACAGATCACCTTGCTGGAGTCAAAGCATGTCAACCCACAGGGTGCAAATTGCTTAGTGGGGCCACTGACTAAGCTTAATTTCAGGGCCAGCAAAGAAACCTAAAAGGCCCCAAGAGAAAAAGCTCTAATAAACAAAGCCCTTAGGGGGTATTTATCAAAGGGAGTAAATCAACAATGGTATTTGATGTACCACTACCTCCAAGGGTGAGAATATAACCCTCATTTTGGAAGGGATGTAAATATGAGAGTGGCATAGAATAAATACCGAAACTCTTGCCAGTGCAGCTCAACCCTTAAACTATACTTATTCAGCTCTACTAAAGACATAGGCGAGAGCAAACAACCCTGTTTGAGCAAAGAACCTCTCCAGGAACCACTAGGGCCCAGTACTTCATACTACCCAGACTTTAGACCCCAAGGAACCCGCAGGGGAGCTTAAGCCCTACTTAAAGACCCGAATGTAACTGGAGGAGAGGAGCTTATCATCTCCCTTGCGTAAAAGCACATACACAGACAGCAAGTTGCCAAAAACCCAAAGTAATTGGCCCTTGAGGTAAACGAATCAGAGGAAGAACTGTAAGTGCTCATCGTATTTTTGTCCACCTTGCTCTAGCCTAACTTGAGCAGCTTTCCTAAAAGGGAGCAATCAAAATGCTAACTAACTTCAGCATCACAGGCTACATCCTTCAGTGTGGTGGGCAGGACCCCACAGGCCTGTTTTGTCACCACATATGCCTTGGCACAAGCCGCATGATGGTAAAGAAGACACTGCTGCAACCCCACGATCAAAGCTCCTGCTCTATTCCAGCAACACTGGGCTTGATCCACAAGGTTGACTTTCATGACAAACAGAGGTCTGACCTGTGAGGTCAGAAGGGGCAGCAGAGAACCTTCCTGAATCAACATGAGACCAATGGTGTTTAATAAATCTCCATGAACAGAAGATTTTGCTCTCTTTTAAGAGCAAGCTTCCAAATTCACCAAATGGGATTGAGAGGAATGGATCTATCAGACACTCTGATTTCTTCTCCCCAAGCTCCGCCTACAATCCTCATGATTGCTCTACCGCCTCGGGAGCCATGCGAGCTGAACCGCGAGGTGCAGATGCTCAACTGGATGGATTCAGCTCCCTCAAGAGCATGTGCTCCGTACAAAAGCTGAACTCTCATCACAATAAGAAAATCGGGCAAGAACATAGCTTCTACTGCAAATGCATCGCTATGAGTGCATCCAACTCCTTAAAGAGCTGAACACGCTCTGTGCAAACGGTAGATTCTATCCCCAAGAGAGAGAGAGAGAGAGAGAGAGAGAGAGAGAGAGAGAGAGAGAGAGAGAGAGAGAGAGAGAGAGAGAGAGAGGATCAAGCAGGAACAAAAGGTCTTACCGAGAATGCATCACAAAGAGTGCATCCAGCTCCCACAGATTCTGGTCATATACACGCATACAAACAAACAGTTTCTGAAGACAAAAAATTTGATGATGGGTCCTTGCAGGTGCCCTCTTAACTCACGGATACTCTGCCCGTGACACCATAAACTGCCGTCAGCCAATATTTGGCATATTTGGTACACGTATTCAGACACCGTGAGGGTGTTCCCATAGCGTCAACTCAATGACGTACACTCTTAGAAGAAGTGGTTCTATTTAGAACCAGAAATGGTTCTATCCCCCGCTTCATATATGGAACTCCAAAACGGTTCTATATATAACTATTTTTTTGGTAAAAGGTTCTATTGGCCAAGTACGGAACCCCAGGGTTCTATTAGAACCCAGAGGAACCATTTTTTTAAGAGTGTATAGAACCTTTTAGGGGTTCCAAATACTCAGCGCTGATGGAACCTTTTAAGGTTCTATGTAGAACCTTTTCTTCTAAGTGTGTAGAGTTACAGTTCCACTTTGAAAGGGAACTCAAAAGAAGTCTGGACATATGTCAATAACTTGATGAGAAAATGTGCTTGTGCTTAAGCGTAATGTCACAATGCATTTTTTTTAAACAGGCTTATTTTTTCACCAAAAAAATATTTCTTGTTTTGCTTAATTCAAATGTAATTGTTTATTGTGTTGTTTAACACGCCTAATATGTGTTCATATATTCTAGAATTTAGACTCAAAGAGTTGAGGATGTTACATAAAACATCCCATGTAAAAAGCAATTGTTTAGGATTACCTACCATGTCTACTTCTGAGATACTGTCCAAGCTTTCCACTTGTACATCAACTCCCACTGGAATTGCAGGACCTGCAAAAAAAAAAAAAAATTATACAACATATACAACACAATTTTTTTCCATCCTACTGCTTTACGACCTCTGCATATGTCATGCATTAATTTTTCACAATACTCATTGTTTCCTGGAGTCTGACAGCCTCATACCAGTTGCAATTAGCAGGGTGTTCGCTAAGACATCTGTGAGCTTCATTAAATATGTCCTCACAGCCAGATCTGAATCTGTGTGCTTTCCACCAGATCTGTTCACAAAAGGCTTAGCAGATGCTTTGACATCTGACGGATTGTAGGATTGTAAGGAACGGTTTTTCTCAAAGGACAGGCCTTCAACCGGAACTGCAGCTTTCATATCCTACATGGAGCTGCACTTGTAAGGTCTTTTATAGCAAACATAAACCCTTGCTCTTTCCCAGGATTAGTGTAATGTGACTATCTGTCACTCAGAAGGTAAGACATTTAGGTAAATGGGCAGGGGGCAGCCAGTACATATGGACGGGGATGATGCCCAAACGTCAGACAGATTCCAAACGAGATTTCCAGTGTGTTTCACTCCTAGACATAGTAATCCGACGAGATTACTGGAGATGGTAAATGGTGGATTAAACTTGGATGCTCAAAATGATACTGACACTGACTGAAACTTGCCATTATGTGTGACTTAATGTGTCGCTTATAAAAAAAAATCTTCAAAAAGCATGAGCATTACTTAATATATGCTGCATAAAATGCATTTGAGCCCTGTAGATAAGTAACGCCCAACTGTGGAGATAAATTTTGACAAATATGCTTATGCAATACCCGATGGACTCCATCCTGTCAATTTTCCTGTGATATACCATCAAGGCTTTTCATTTCACACAAATAAGCCTAAATAAGGACACAGCTCCTAGGTAAAATCGATTTGTCCAATGTAATCAACACCCTGCTGTCAGTTTCAGTCTGAAACCATTAGAATGACCTTGAGTGTCCCATTTCTCAGTTTTAGTTACCACTTGGAGGTGGTTATTTGTGCTTGTTCAATGAAAAACAAATACAAATAACATTATATAAATTGGATATTAATAAAGCGTTAGTTCATCTAAAAAAAAAAAAAAACTCTTATTTTTTACATTCTCGTGTTTATTAAAACCCATTTGCCTTTCTGTCCTTTTAAAATTCATAAATATATCTAATTTTGTGTTCCACAGAAAAAACAAAGTCAAACTAATCTTGAGCGATGCAATTTTAATTAAAAAGATAGTTCACCCAAAAAAAATGAAAACTCTGTAAGTAATGACTCACCCTCATGTTGTTCCAACCCGTAAGACTTTTGTTCATCTTCAGAACACAAATTAAGATAGTTAGATGAAATCTGAAAGCTGAAAGATTAGATGAAATCTGAAAGCTGGCTCACTCCTTCCTAGGCTGCTAGGTAATTGATATCTACAAGCCCGGAAAAGTTAGTAAAGACAGAACATAGGCTCACTTTTGGCTGACGCTAATCATGTGTGATGCTGGCAAATAGTGAGCCTACGTTCTGATGTACAACACAGAAGTGACTTCAATAAAGTCGTTACTTTGGGCTTTTTTTTTGTGTGTGCGCAAAACGTATTCTCGTCGCTTGATAAACTTAAAGGGTTAGTTCACCCAAAAATGAAAATTAAGTCATTAATTACTCACCCCCATGCTGTACCAACCCCGTAAGACCTTCGTTCGTCTTCGGAACACAAATGAAGATATTTTTGATTAAATTTGAGAGCTGTATAACTACCACATTGGCTCCTAAAGGACTGCCTCTTGACGGCCCAGAAAGTCAATGAAGAAAATGTTTAAATATCCCAAGTGACTACCGTGGCTCAACTATATGTTTATCAAGCGACGCGAATACTTTTTGTGCGAAAAAACAAACAAAAATAACGAGTTTATTCGACTATTTCTTTTCTTCCTTGTAGGCCAGAACGAGACTTCCTTAGATTTCCACGACGCATGCGCGAGAATTGCGATCTGAAGTAGTGTAAGCTGGTGTGAGCAGATCGCAATTCTCGCGCATGCGTCGTGGAAATCTAAGGAAGTCTCGTTCTGGCCTACAAGGAAGAAAAGAAATAGTCGAATAAACTCGTTATTTTTGTTTGTTTTTTCGCACAAAAAGTATTCGCGTCGCTTGGTAAACATATAGTTGAGCCACGGTAGTCACTTGGGATATTTAAACATTTTCTTCATTGACTTTCTGGGCCGTCAAGAGGCAGTCCTTTAGGAGCCAATGTGGTAGTTATACAGCTCTCAAATTTAATCAAAAATATCTTCATTTGTGTTCCGAAGACGAACGAAGGTCTTACGGGGTTGGTACAGCATGGGGGTGAGTAATTAATGACTTAATTTTCATTTTTGGGTGAACTAACCCTTTAAGGTTAAGCCACTGTAGTCACTTGGACTATTTTAACGATGTCTTTACTAACTTTTCCAGGCTGGCAGATTTCAATTACCTATGAAGGAGTGAGCCAGCTTTCAGATTTAGTCAAAAATATCTTAATTCGTGTTCCGAAGATGAACGAAATTCGGTTGGAACAACATGAGGGTGAGTAATTACTGACAGAATTTTCATTTTTAAGTGAACTAACCGTTAACAATAATAATAATTTTTGTCATTGTTTATGTTTACACACTCTTATGTTGTTTCAAACCCAAATAACTTTCCAAAAGTTACTTTCTTCCACAGAAGAAAGGCAGGCACATGTATTTGTAGCAACATAATGATTAGAACAAAAATGTTCATTAAAGGGATAGTTCATCCAAAAAACACTATTTTGTGCAATTGTTCACACACTCTTGTCTTATTGAAAACCCATTTGCCATTCTATCCTCTTAAAATTCATAAATATTTCTCATTTTGTGTTCCACAGAAGAAAGAAAATCACACTGATTTGGAGCAACATAATGATTACAACAAAATTTCATTAAGGGATAGTTGATCAAAAACAGACAACAACACCAAAAATGTTCTTTTATTATTATTATTTGCACACTTTCATGTTGTTCCAAACCCATATGATTTTTATCCTCTTGTAATTAATTAAAAAATGCAATTCCAAGTGAGTTGAAAGGACATAGTGATTATGACCTACTCCTTTACAAAAAAGATGAAATCACCCCTTTCCCATAGGTTGATTTTAATAACAGTGCTTTTCTTTCAAAGTTCCCGAGGCCACGCCGCTGAGCTGGTGATCGCTGGTTGATGTTTGGCGAGTGGGCGGTCTTTAAACCAGCTGTCTGCGTGGCAGGACAGGCTGGGATTGTTGCATGTGCTAATCCATGGGGATTGGTCCGGTCAGTACAAACCGCTGCCAGATTAATCTCGTCTTTAGCACCAGAGCGCCTCAGTCCACAGCAGATCGAGCGATCCTCCAGATGGACGAAACCATCAGCGAGGATCGCTTATGTCTTTAACGGGCGAATAAAAAAAAAAAGATAAAGTGAGAAAAGAGAGTGGGGCAACAAAATGTAATGCGATTACAATCGTCCTCAGTTTTGCATGCAGCTTGTAAGACTAACTGAACCTTTTGTCGAATTTTAGAGTTAATAAAGAGAATAACGAGACGTGGCATCCTGGCATGGAGAGGTTACTTGATATCTTTTGATCTTTCATTTTGGTTTGTATCTGATTTTCGGATGCTGCTGGCCCAGCAGGCCAGAATATTAGTATTGAAAGCAGAATTGCACATATCTGCAGAAAAGTAAACAGGGATGCATGTCATCATACGACATGAGACAAATCCTTAACATGTGTAATCCTTCACATCAAGAAATACATACTGCCCTATAATGACACATAAACACACAGTGAGTGCTATATGTTTTTGTGTACATCAATAGATACTCCCCTTGTGGAGGATTAGGCATAAGCTTTATGCACCATCAGTTAGCCGTCTCTGGATTTAAACTATTGCAGTCATGCATTAGCAATTCTCTTTCGCTTCTGAAGTAAATCTCATTTATGCAGTATACACAGCACATTATACTCGCGCTACCTTTTACTAATCATTGCTTAGGTGGAATACTGCAATTCGACGGTGAAAAGCATGCTAAAAAGCAGTTTAAAATGCTAAATGCAAAAATAACCCCTTGTTCTTAACCAACCTGTTTATTTAGTAACTTAGCATTTCACAACCACTTAAGTATTTTAAGATGACCTTCTTTCTAATTTTTTTGGTTTTAATGCAGTCTAATGCATTTAGTACAGACATTTTTCGCAAATGCAGTCAAATGGCGCCCGCTTTGAACATCCGTTGCAACAAATTATTCCTTATTTCCTTCCAATTTCCTTCCAAAAAATGTGCCATCCCAGTGTCATTTCTTGCATTTCGGCTTTTCATGGGTGGCTTTTAGCATCTTGTTGAAGGACGTTTTTGACACTATCCTTTCACATATTTGGCTAAAAAATATTAATCACCAACTAAACTAAAAACAGACAAAAATCAAATTTTATACAAGTCTTTTGTCTGTAAGCTCTTCCCACAATTCTAGATTTTAAATCTTTTTAGAAATATATATACTTTAAAAATGAATAACGTAAAAAAATCTGTTCAGTACATTTAAAAAAAGCTTCCTTTTTTTGGACTATTTAGTGTTTTGGAAAACATCATATGAAAACGCACTTAACCCATTCATAGTATAATAAAATCTATACTACTATGAATCAATGACAATGGATGACAGTTGTGAACTCATTACATCATGTTTTGAACTAGCAGCGAGATTTTCACCGTCAATCAGATGCAACAATGAATCACTGACAGAATGACAGATCTGTGTATGCGTCTGAGGGGGTGAATATGCTTGGGCTATTTTCATTCCCTTTGCTGTGACCCCCTGCTGAACAAAGAGCAATTCCCAAACGTACACCGAGTCAGAGCATCCAAATGAGTGACTTTTTAGATACTCTATTCATAGGAGGAACAGCATCAAACACTGGAGTGTTTCTTTTTCTTTGCCCTATATAGGAACGCATCATTAAAAAAGAATAGGGGGGAGCTGTATGGACTGGCAGGAGAACTTTCATTAGTTCTTAGCCTTTACTGCTCAAACTTTTAAGTGTTGTACAAAGAGAAGCCTTGAGCTCCCCCCCTTATATCATCCTTTAATACCATTCGAACCTTGGTAGACTAGAGGAGTCAGCATTAAAGGAATAGATCATACAGAAATGAAAATTCTGACATGAATTTTCTCGCCCTCCTGTCATTCAAAACCCCTATGCTGTTATTTTTGTCCATGGATCACAAAAGGGGATTTTTTTTTATCTTACACCATTTTAGTGACCAATCAAAGTGGCCATGACTGCCAATGAAAAATAACTCACCAAGCATTTATTTTCCTCCCCTTTTGCTTTGAGATGTTTTTGCTTCCATTCAACCAAAAGATTGTCTATGGATACATAGAGCATCTTTTGGTTGAATGGAAGCAAAAACATTTCACTGTCTGTACAAAGAGTCACATGATCAATGACACAAATGTACTTATTTGATTATAATAACCTAGAAATAATGCAGAATTAATTTCTCCATCAACTTTTTTGTTACATCAGCTAGACAGTACATTGTAAAAACGAATACGCTTTATCTAATTAAAAAAAATTGTGGCAACTGATTACAAGCAATATTATTAATTCAATTTAACAAATTAGAATTGAGTAGTAATTAATCAATTTAATTCCTTAAAAGTTAACCATTTTAAATGAGTAAAACTTACAACAACAACAACAAACAAACAAAAACGTACAATTAAGTCACCATTATGGTGATCGGTGTTTGTTTTAGGGTTGTTTTAAAATTACGGTTTTCTCCTTCATTGATTTTGTTTGTTAACATCTGGTGTCTTCAATGTTGGCAATATAATAGTTCTTAAATAATCTTTGACGTCTGTCTGTTAGTGAGATATTTTTGTGTAAATTTTGGGGTGTAAACTTTACTCATTTTAAATAGTTAACTTTTAAGGAATTCATTTGATTAATTATTACTCAATTCTAATTTATTACATTTAATTAATTATATTGCTTGTAATCTGTTGCCACAATTTTATTGATTAGATAAAGTGTATTCATTTTTACAGTGATATTTGGAGATTTTTTCTGCAGGTAATTGCTTGATATCAAATAATAATAGTCTAAATTCATCTGCCAAAAGCACATTACAAAAAATTCCAGTTTTAAACTGAAATCCCAGTCTTTCTACAACAGGGCTTGATGGGGAAGTTGTTTACCCCTCTAGAGGGAGCCAATGTCGATTGCATGCCTGTTGGTCAAATAACTGACCTGAATGTCCTCCAATTGTGCATAGTAAATAGCATATGTGCAATCTGTACATAATATTAAAACAATGCAACTAAAAATATTTGAGTGGCTTTTAGGTGAACAATTGAGTATGGGATTTAGAATAAACCTTTACCACGGCTTTCTTAGTCTCATGCTCCGAGTACGGTTGTCTTATTTTTGACTAATCTTCAGTTGCTCATGGAGGATGTTGACGCTAAACCTTTTACATTACGAATACTTTACATGTCTTTGAAGATTTGTTTTTAAAATAGACTCCTAATGGAAGTTGTGGCATTTAAATTTAAGGGAATTCAGTTCACATTTGCAACAAGGGGGAATGATGAACTAACCTGCAAATGCGGGCCTCATGGTGAAGTCATGATCGTCCACTTTCAACAACTGCTCTGTTTTCAGTCGCCGTGATTTTGTCACATCTGGCGGCTTCTTAGCCAGGGAGCTGCGGGTTTCAAAGTCACACAAACACTCAGATCAGCCTCTCATATCATGGATTTGGACAATGTGTGCTATTATTATGTGGAAACGAGCAGAGGTTAAATTAAAAATTCAGCCTGAACCTTCAAAGTCAATGACATTTACGTAATTTCTGTGAAAATGAAGCCGCAAAAGTGTAATGACGGATTAAGATCATCCACAGCGCTTGTATCAACAAACTGTTACGACAGTGGCCAACTTGCTGCTGCAGCCGGATCTTTTTCAAATTACAGGAGATCTTATCGACAGACGCTCAGAAGAGCCCCAAACCCTGGATTTCATGAACTGTGCTTGTTCCAGTCAAGCAATGAGCATAATTAACTCTTTATGTAGCTATATAATAATCACTGACAGTGACTCACTCAGTGAGTAGTAAACTGCCTCATTCTCCACATCCACTTGCCATTTGTAATTTATTTCCTGTTGCGAATATGAGACAGAAGGCAGCTTTCCATGACTGGCACCCTGTGTGCAGTGATACAGCTGGATTTACTTATGCAAATTTGAAGGCTTTTGCAATCTAAAAACATGCTAATTCTGAAGATTTCTTGTTTGTTTTAATTTCACAGACCCATGAGGCTGTACCCATGTCAGCTTGTCAGGACAGCTTTGTGCCAACGCACTGTCCTTGGCAGATGGGCAAAACGTGCCTGTGACACGTGGCTGTTGGTCCGAGTAAGAAGCACCAGTCCGAACATATCTACAGGAACACACCAGTGATACGTGTTTCGGTTCAGTGCCGGCATCATCTGTCTGGGTCATGTTAATTACACCCCTGCCCCTGGCCTCATTTATGGCACTCTGCTGTCGTATAGAAATCAGGCTAATAAAGGTGGTGGAAAAAAAAAAAAGTCTGCGAAATACATCAATGGATGAGGTCACAACATCACCTCAGTTCTTATGTGCAACACTATCATCTCTGGTAACATAAATCAGAAAAAAATGATCATCAAATGGTTGTAATGACTAATGATACATATCTGACATATGATATTTGACTATTTGGAAAGTACCAGCATTACTGTGCCCACTTGGTCGATTAACAGAAGTGTTTTTCTTTAGAAAAAAGTTGGAAAGTCTGGAAAGTTTTAATGTTTAAAATAAATATTAAAAATACATAAAGTTAAAATACATAAATTTAAAAAAATTAAAATACATAAAGTTTTCATTTAACCTAAAATGCAAAGCTTTTTGCAAAAGCAAAATGCTTTTCAACTATAATGTTCATCAAAATGCACAGGTCATTATCTGTAACCTATAACAACTTGTTTTTGTTAACAAAAGAAATAATTTTCATTATAATTTAGATTGCATGACAACTTAATTGAGACATTCCTGGGTTTTCAGATGAAAATGTCACTGAAAAGTATAGTACAAAATACAAATTGACACCCACACATGCATTTTGGGGTTAATTTATAGAATTTGGTATATGGTATCAGGTATAAAAAACCTGAAGTTTAATTTAAGTTTTTTCTACCACTTTAAATGCCAATGAAGCTTAAATCAGTAGAAATAGATGTTTAAGTTACATAGAAGGAAACAAAGATGTTTTGCGTAGCCTAATTGTTGACATTCATCAATCATCTTCAATTCTTGCAACATCCATTATCATCATCAGGATCATCATCTTCACCACTACCACAACAATCATCATCATCAGCAACTTTTCCATCACGAACAGTGAGCCCAGCAATGTGTAGTAGGCTAGTCCACATCATCATCAGCAGCAGCAGCAGTAGCACGAGATGTCGACACAAGTTTAGCTGTCAAATGTTGAATTCCCACTTACGTCCCATGCTTCTGGGTGTCCACAGCTCCGGTCCACCTTCTCTCTCTAGTTGCGTGTTTATTCCGGCACTCCCCAAACGAGCCCAGGAAGAGCGCTAAAACTAGGAACTGTCTCAGATAAGGCATTATGCAGAAAACTAGGTGAAAAATCTACAGGTGTGTCCTGAAATCCAGCTTAATCCATGAATCCACGAAGGCAGCATCTTTCCGTCCTTAGCGCAGAAATCGCTGCAGCTCGCATCTCTGGCATACGCGATGTGAGAATGGTTTAAATATCAGCGCGACGCGACGCAACGCGACGCGACGCATCCTTCAGCTCAGCTCCGCGCGGCGTCTCTGCTGCCTGTCATTGGTTATCAGCCGCACAGCTGCTTTGACCACATGGCATCAGCGGTGGGCAATACGCGCGCGCTTCCCACAGTTGTCTGTAGGGTTGAAGGAATAGACGGATTAGACAGGCACATATGACCAGAAAAACGCTCTGCAGCGGAAACTATGCAAGCTTTTAAATCTAAAGCACGAGTAAAATGGATCCACTGAATGCCATAACACCCTTCTAAAGCGTTTGACGCAATTCCACATGATTCTCTCTGGCTTGTGTGATCAATGCATTGCAGTAGTTCTAGAATTTTTATACATTTGATTCACTTCTTATTCCATGGCTAATGGATTGCTGTTTAAAATACTGTGTATTATATAATTCAGCAACTATCTTTAGCTAGCTGCTAACCTAGAGGTCTAGGCCTATAAAACAATCAACAGGGCTACTTGGTGCCTTGTTGGAACGCGACTTTCGCAAAGTTAAGGCGCTCACTGATGACGTTTTTTAAAGCCTAATTAAAGGTCAAATTGCCTTTATTGTGGCCGTTTTTTCTTTCTGTGTAAAATAAAATATGTGGTTAGTTAGTTAGGCCTACACAAATTACACGCAATTTACCTCAAACACGAACGTTGAACAAAAAAAGAAAAAAATGTCCAAATTGATGTAATTGTAGCCCTCAGCAAATTGTTAGCAAATTGTAAAAAAAAAAAAAAAAAAAAAAAAACAGTTATCAACAGACATTATTTTACTAACAAATCCAAAAATACCATTCTAAAAATAACAAGGCTTGAAACCTGTCTGTTCTGGATTTTAGGCCTACACACACACACACAAACAGCTCTACTGGGTTGAAGTTATTATGCCAAGTTAAATAGATGGAAACAAAATGATGAAGTGTGCAATGCATAACTTCCAGTGAAAATCTACTTATATGTTCAATTTCTTTGTTTCAACTGCAAAAGATGTATTTTTATTTCATGAAGATTATAGGCTTTAACCATATGAATTGTACTTCTTCCAGTCTTACAAGGATCATAATGCATAATTTATTTAGTGATATAATAAACTCTGATTGAAGCAACCCAGAGATTGAAAAAGAATACAAAAAATGCCTTTCCCCACTGTTTCTTTCCATTTGTAATTTCTTTCCTGTTGAGAGAACATCAGACAGAAGGCAGTTTGCCACGACTGGCACCCCACGGTAACACTGCTGGATTTTCTTTTGTTAATTTTCAACAAGACAATTTACGTCCTCTGAGCAAATGGATGAATGGATTGAATGGTAATGATTCAGTTTAGGAATGACAACTTTGAATCACTACAGTGAATCATTTTGGGAGACATGCATAATATGAAAACATAAATGAGTGATGCAATTACACATATCGGTAAAACTTTACAATACAGTGCCATTAGCTACTTTGTGTTAGGCATTAAAGGGATAGTTCACTTTGAAATTAATTTTTGAAATGTTTTAGCTTACCTCAAGGGTATCCAAGACGTAGGAGTCTTTGTTTCCACAGTATTTTCAATTTTGATATTTTTCGGTCGAACCGTTGTTGTCTGTCAGTCATATAATGGAGGTTTAGGGGGTCCACCTCAAAGAGCATGCACAGAGAAGTCCAAATTAAACATGATTTAATGACTCGTAAATGTAAGTACACATTGATGGCCTAAGACACGAAACGAGCAGTTTGAGTAAGAAAACGAACAGTATTTATATCGATTTTACCTCTTGTAACCACAGCCACTCTCACGCGTGTACATCACTCATTGTGATTTCGGAAGCGTTACCTTTCACTGTGAAGATACTAAACATATTTATATATACAGGAAATTGCAATGGAAGACGATTTCGATATATCAACAGACAATGTTGAAATTTTTTCATGACGTAAAATGTTTCATGTTTTGTGATGTACACACGTGAGAGAAGCGCCCGCGCCATCAGATCACTCAGACGTGGCTGTGGTAACAAGAGGTAAAAACTATATAAATACTATTCATTTTCTCACACAGACCGCTTGTTTTGTGTCTTAGACCATCAATGTGTACTTACATTTACGAGTCATTAAATCATGTTTAATTTGGACTTCTCTGTGAACTTCAATCAAAATAGCGTCCCCTCCATCTTGTCACTGGCTTGAAGGCGGGACAACCCGTTACCCAACCCGATATTTGTTACCCAAATATCTGATTTCATTAAACATCAAAAGCAAATGTCTTTGAAACATAGCTCAAGTAAAACATTTGACAAAAAGACTTCAGTTAAGCTCGAATTTTGAAAACATTTGTACTGTGAGGAGAACTGTTTCCAAAAAAAATTACCGGCACCAGTTGCTTTCAAAGTTATTTCAAAACAGTAAAGCTATTTCTGCGCAAAAGGCCATTTTGCTTTCTAATGCAATTGAATTGTTTTTAAATCTCAAGAAGATTGCACAAGAAGATTGGGGGTGGGGGGGTTGGGGGGTATGGTTGTCTCCATCCAGGGGCTTGCCTGAAGGTCTGCCTTTCTGTCACTGTCACAGCAGCAGATGGTTAGGCTCTTTTTTTCATGCATTTGTCCTCCCACTCACTCAGCTCTGGCTCTACTGCCACTGAAACTCAGCTTATCTGGGATTTCACAGCAATTCAGCGCTGCCACGCCCTAGCTCCGTATCCACTTGATGCCTGCCACTGAGCTGGAGCAACGCCAGTGTGTCACTAAAGGATCCGTTACGTAAAACTTTGTCAGGCCTCTCATATTAAAGGGATAAATCTGTCCCCTGCACAGCCAGTGCTTTTGTGTTGCAGTGTTTGCAAATCAAAATGGAGAAATTCAATTGGAAATATAAACAAAGCTATATCCTTGGACCTTTTTTTTTTTTTTTGATGGCTTGTAGGAGGCTTTACTAACGCGCCATGTCAGACTCATGATAGCCAGCCTTAACTGTGTCCAAATGATCACTGCCACATTGGCTCTGTGCTAAAAGCCAAGTGACAAAGATCGTCAATCTGAGTGACTCTGATTGGAGGTTACCGCTCATGCAGACAGGCGACTTCTTTTGAAGTGCGGAGCAAAGCACCGTAGGGCCTCTTTTCCCTTAAATTTGCTCATATCCTCCCTATGATGGGTGCTGGAATCATTCTCCCAGTTCACACTGCTAGAACATCAAATTGTGGACTAATGTTGCATGTATTTCTCTTACAAATTTAGATAATAAAGGGACAGTGACAAGAAGTTGTGTCTTTTTCCACTGTATTTTGTTCAGCACTGATCTAATGACAGACTCGAGCAAACAATCTCACGCTGAGATACACATTTCACAGGAGCTACTCTATGATGAAAGAATTACACAAAACGTATGTGCAGTAATGAAATAGAGACTGTTAATCTTTAAATCATAACATAGAGATTACGTACAGCTAGGTGTTGTCCCGCTTGTTAAATGCTTCAAAGCAAATAAATAACATTAAATATTGATGTAAGTTGGAATCATTTATTATGTGAGAAAGAACACCATAAAGGTGATAAGAAACTAGAAACTATGTAGTTGCCTGGCTCAACTATGCAAAAATACACAATTGGCCAATCAGAATCACGTTTGAAAAAACTAAATGAAGCCATGTTACTTTTGAAATGTAATATTCATTTCGCTATGATTTCTTATACAAAATGACTATGAAAGATACAACTACACACTGTAAAAAAATATTGTTGGTTTAACTTAAAAAAGTAAGTTACATGGTTGCCTTAAAATATTGAGTTCATACAATTACTGAGATCGGTTTAATCAACAGAAATTCAAAACATTATGTTATCTGAACCACAATATCTGAGTTGATTTAACAAAAGAAAAAAAGTTGTGATAAATCATGGAAATAATTTTATATATCATAGCTCGAAATTCAGTACCTTTGGATAAGTAACATCAGGGCTCGCCAATCAAAATTAAGTATTCTAGGGAGCAGTGTAAATTATTGTGATATTCATTTTGCTATGATTTCTCTCATAACATAAAAGGTCCTAGCCTCAAAGATGATTTTAATTACAAATCAGATTTTGAAGCGATAATAGATGTTGAATATGTGGAAAATGATTGCAATCTCAGCATAATCCAACAAAGAAGAAAGATAAACCAGTAGTTATATAACCGTTAATGAATACTATGGGATAATTATTAATTCATGAGCATTTCCAACTCAAGTGTAGAAACCAGACAGTTTAAAAGTAGCTACTTTAAAAGAATTTTAGAAATTCTATATTTATTATAATTAAATTCACATGAGCGTAAGGAAGGAATGTAGATTTATATGACATTTTTGGAGTTTGAAATGCACAGTATTAATAAAATATGTATTAGGACCTCAACTTTTTGTATGCTGACCCTGTTTTATTTCCCTGAGAACCTTTTAGGTTTACAATTCTGGACATAAGTTTTTTATGTGAGCTTTTACAGACTTTAAAATTAAAGCCTTTGTAAAGTTATTAGTTATTAGTGACTTCAATGCAGTGCCTCTCTATACACTCAAAAATGCGCAAGGTTTCATGTTTCAGCTTTATGAATGATCTTCAGACCTTAGAAATAGTTTTCCAAGGTGATAAACATAATGAAAAAAAATTGCTCAGTACCAAAAGTTACATTTCTAAGCAATTTTTTTATATGGATGTGCAGTTTGTAACAATTAACTGAAGAAAAGCTCACATGTGCTTGTTTTTTGTCATGTATGATTACTGATCTGACATTTAATCTAAACTCAAGAAACATGTGACATGCTACATAACTGCAAAGAACAAAAGCAAAAACATCTGTTGTCATCAACCCTTACTCTAAGGCGTAAATCACATGCAATCTCTGTCAATACAAGAGAAAATAAGGACGGTTGTTACCATTGCCAATACAAGGGCACATACAAATATAATTGAAAAGTTTTTAAATCATTTATAATCTCATTTTTAAATTATTTATTTAGGCACATTAAACTCTTTTTTTTTTCAGCAAAACCTTAATTTCCCTTTTGCTGCATGGGTTGCAAACAAATTGTGGCACATGACATGATATTTGAAAATGGGTCACTCAAAAAAAAAAGATTAAATTGTTAAATTGTTAATTTATCATTAAATTAAATGTTTGCCTCGGTTTCTGAAAAATTGAAATGGTTCTTAGATTTGCTGGATGCTGAGTCTAAATTATAGGTTATCTTTAATGAGGCACTTCTGAATTGTTAATAATAATATTCGGGCTGCATATTCATGTGTCAGCAGGAGGTAAACTCACAAGTCAGATCTGCTGTTCCTCCAACTTTTTCATTCCATCGGGGAAATGGCAATGTCAAAGAAATGCAGGCTGGATGCTGGGCTGTCCTCACTCTTCACAGAATCTGGGGTGTTGATCAGGGCCAATAGTTATGCAACAACAAAGATTACTTTTAAGAGAGGTTAAAACTGAAGAGAGTTCCTCTGGACTTTAAATCATCTCTTGAACCACATACACCCTCACTGACTTTCATTTGACATCAGAAATTGAAATCAACTCGATGCTATCTATCTATAGTGTATCTATCAAGTTTGATTAAGAGGAAAATATTTTCTATTGAAGATGTCAATTTTCCTAGGCCAGACATCACTTATTGAGTTATATATGCTGATAGTAAAAGCATAAGTTAGTGAACATTCAAAGACTTTTATTAATACAGTATTAATCCAATCTATATGTTTTAACGACTTCCTAATGTTCATTATCAAAGCATAAGGCCTACTAATGAGTTTCATTTTCCAAAGTGAATGTGCTTCACTCATAATATTACACATTAATAAGCAATTCGCAAAAAACAACAACTAAGAAGCTTAAATATACATTGAAAATTCATCAACAGTGTTTGTGTACTTGGAAGAACGGCAGCGGAAGTATCTGGATAACTTGACATGAGACTGGCGTGTACTTCATGTCTGACAGCACGAGTTACAAGAAGACTGCTCTCTTTTCACCCAATCAATGAAGACCTTGTATAGAGCCCATAAAGCCTTTTCTTAATGTGGAGCGACAGCTTAAGTCTCAAAGCAATCTAATCCTCTATGACAGCTTCTGATTGGTATGTTCACTGGAGTCGCTGTGCTGACTAGTTGTGACTGATAATAACCACTATGGCTGATAGATTTAAAAAACACTCGGTTTGACAGCAGCGCTGTTTCAAATGCTGCGAGGAAAGAGTCTTTCCTAGATTCGAATATGCTCACACTAGGAGAGTTTCAACTTTCACTTCAACCTCAATTGTGTGCCTTAACAATACACAAGCACAAGAGGAAAAGCCCTCAGTTACAGATCAGTCCTTGCTCTAGGCCTGCTGATAGAGATTATAATACCAAACATGAAATTGTCTTACATAACACATTGTAGTTTCACTACAGATGATTTAGTGTCCATCCAGAGTGGAGCAGCTCTTACGTAAGCGGCTCTGACCTCATGAGATTTACCCATCAGCCCTCATTGCCGAAGCAAAGGTATCCCCTGGGATTAGCACTGGCGCTCTAACCCGCAGCGGGACACTTCCACTGCGTGGGCATTAAAACCCTGACAACACACACCAACCTCTGAAATCGGTTACATGATATTAGCGTCTGGGCGGAGGCGGGACCATGTACTTCCTGTGACGCCAAAGAAGTCAATTGTTTCTTGCGAGCAAAAGCGAAGAGTGGATGGCCTGGGAAGTGAAAAGTGTTTGACTGGATGGTAACCCAATTGTGCGACAATTTTGTAGCATTAAAATATGCTAATTTAAAGAAAAGATATTAGCAAACTTTTGACCACAAGGTGGCACTGCTCCGAAACGTTTTTTTTTTTTTTTTTTAGTACTGTCAGGGCATGGTGGCGAAGACACATACATAGTTTCGTAACGATGTGCCAATACGTTTGTTAAATTTAAGCATTTTACTACAAAATTCAAAATGGCCAATATGAGAAAATTGAAGTGAAAATAAACGTGAGTGCTGCTTTGGACAGTTGGTGGCGCTAGAGGGAGAATTAGAGACTCCAAATTTGCTCTATGAGTGTGCCAAATTTCATAACGTGCCTGCAAACAGTTCTATGGGCTGCCATAGACTCAAGAGCGGAAGAATAAATGGAATAATAAGAAGAACGCCGACGGATACAATACTTCAGTACTTGGCCCCTAATAATTACTGAAAGGGGGGGGGGGTGTCTTCTTGATTTAATAAAAAAAATTGTATATATAAATATATATTTAATAACATATTTTTTCTATATTTTAGTTTTTAATTATAACATTAGTATTATAGTAGAAATTACTTTCATGGGACATGGCTGTGGTTACAAGAGGTAAAAAACGATATAAATACTGTTCGTTTTCTCACACAAACCGCTCGTTTCATGTCTTAGGCCTTCAATGTGTACTTACATTTACGAGTCATTAAATCATGTTTAATTTGGACTTCTCTGTGCATGCTCTTTGAGGTGGACCCCCTAAACCTCCATTGAATGACTGACAGACAAAAACGTTTGACCTAAAAACATCAAAATTGAAAATACTGTGGAAACAAAGACACCTACATCTTGGATGCCCTTGAGGTAAGCTAAAACATATCAACAATTCATTTCAAAGTGAACTATCCCTTTAATAATAACATATTAATATATTAATATTAATTATTTTAAGTCACCCAGTATTTTAAGATACTCCAGTAAATAAACAAAAAACAAAAAATCAAAAGATTAAATTTAGATCAAAGATCATATGGGGAATTAAAAATAAAATAATTACGAATTAAAATAGGAAAATAATTTTTAATTTTAAGCCATTAAATAAGCCAGTAAATACGAAAGGTTGCATTGTTGAATTCTTATAAATAAAATGTATTATTATTATTATTATTATTTGCAAAGAGTTAAGACATGAATGGGAATGGCTAAGTTAGATGTGCAAGATATTTAATGCACAACATTCTCTGTTTTAATTTTGGATTGCTGGAAAGCAGTATAAGTGGCCAAAGAAGTTTCTGACAAACATAAAAATGACAATTTTAAGTTAATAAAGCAAAATTCTTTATGAAACCGAACAGCCGTTTAACCATGAACAAATGACAAAGTAAAAAACATCAGCAGGGGCAATGAAAAATATAAATAATTCTGAATAAAAAGAGTGAAATTCTATTTTAACTGAGCAATTAAATGCCTTTCTTTCTTTTATAGTGCATGAAGAAAGTTAAATGACATGTTTGTGCCCTACTGTACATATGTGATAAATATCTTTGGAAATGGCTTTTACCATGTATTTTGCGGTAATGGCTGAGTTAGAAGGCTGGCTAAGAATGGCATGGATGGCTAAGTTAGAGGTGCAAGATATTTAAGGCATAAATCAGTCTGTATGGCCCTTTTGGATCGCTGAAGAGCAGTGAGTGGCCGTGAAAAGGACTCAGAGCTCAAGCAAAGTCTGTGTGAATCCTTCACACTCGAGTCACTGTAACAGGCTGGATGGCTTTCCATGCTCTTCAATGAGGATGCACCTGAGTCCCGTTTGGCACGGTCTGTCTGCTCCACCTCCTTTGGCTCAGAAGCTTCCGACTCCTCTGCACTTTCAAGCGCACGTCAAACACCTCCTCTATGGCTTTCTTGAAACAGTGGAAATTGTAGTCGATAAGTCCTGTGTGAGCAAAGAGAAGTGTAACTAGTCTGCGGTAGGAAAGTCGTTCGACCCAATCCCAAATTAGTCCACTGCATAAATGCACTTTGAATTAAGACTGACACACATAACAAGAGATGGCATTTATCTTTGATCAAGAGAATGAAAAAAAAATCTACATTAAATATTTATAATAACACCTACATGGAGCTATACTATGAAAGCTAGTGTACAATATTCAGTACCACTTGATGGGTGCCAACTGCCTTTATGAACTCACAAATTATGAAATATTCAGTTTAACCAAAGACTTAAGACATACACAGATACATATTACATTATCATATTCATATACTCAAATTACTATTGCTACATCCCTCGAAAGACTTATTCGATGTGGCACGGCGAAGGCTGTCCCATCATTTATTGTGCGCCAGTGAAGACAGGATTTTTTGGGAGAAATTACTGAATTACACTTTTAAATGCAATTATTGGGTTTTAACTTACTCGAATATATAATAATATAAATGTAAAAATAAAAAGCATATTTAAGCAGTTCAAATGTTGACGTATGTTACTAAGATGTGATTATGAAATCTAGTATACTTTTTACTATACACAGAAATGGATCATAGTGAATATATTTAGACCGTTTGTGAACCCTGTTTAGTTTTTAGACAATTTAATATAACTTTAATAAAACTTTAGGGTCAGTCAATGGCAGATGTCACAGTTGCTAGGCGACAAGAATAGTCCTAGGATAGACCATCCCATTTAATAATACTCAGTCTGACCTTCACGGCCTTCAAAGACGTGACCTTTAAAGTCCGAGTCCTTCGAAGGATGTGTAGCCCTTTGAATTGGGACACATCCTATGAATTGGAGAAAGTGCAATGTGCAATATGGCGGAATAAGTCCCACCGTCTACATCAAAAATTGGTTAAAACATTGTCACTGACTGTTTATGTAGCAAAAAGAGCTTTTGAAGACAGCTGCAGTGTTCACACGCGCGAATGACTGTATGTGCACACTGGCTGGTCCAGTCTCAAAAATGCTGATTTTTTTTGTCATGATTTGAGCTTTTAGAAAACAAAATTAGGACACAGTTGTTGTCAGATTTCATTGGTGATTTCAAATATGAAATTTAATTGAAAGCTTGGTAAACAGCTTTGGAGAATTTGATGTTCTCCATTCAAATTGATGGAAGCTGTACTTGCATGACTGAGATAGCAGCCAAGAGGCGTTCCAGAGTTGGCCCCAATGGGTAATGGGTAGGGTTAGAAGTAGGCGTAGGGGTGGGTGGCCTTTAGGGACAGGCCTAAGTAATGTCCCAATAAGGATGCATCCATTTATGATTTTAATGATTACAATCATTAATTCGATTAATAGTTATTAAAACAAAATGTTGTGAATTTATATTATATATATATATATATATATATATATATATATATATATATATATATATATATATATAAAATGTGTTAATTCACTTTAAAAAAAAAACTTTTGCTGATAATTTACTCACCCCCATGTCATCCAAGATGTCCATGTCATTCTTTCTTCAGTCGAAAAGAAATTAAGTTTTTTGATGAAAACATTCCAGGATTTTTCTCCAATATAATGGACTTAACTGGGCACCAAACGGTTCAAGGTCTAAAAGACAGTTTCAGTGCAAACTGCAAACTGAGTTTCAGTGCAAACTGCAAACTGTTCAAAGGGCTTTAAACGATTCCAGACGATGAATAAGTGATCGCTCATTTAAAAAAACAACAACAATGTTTAAGTTTTATAAGCTCAAATGCTGGCCATGCTCTGTTAGGGTTAGGGTGTGATGCACGTTCGTGACTCTCCAGTTCGAAGTCGTTCATAAAAATGAACAAATCTTTTTCCGAGTCAATTTGTTCATTTTGTTTGTTGAATGAACCAAATGACTCGAAAAAAGATTCATTCATTTTGATGAACGAGTTCGAACAGAAGAGTCACGAACATGCATCACAGAACAGAGCAAGGCGAACGTTTGAGCTTATAAAACGTAAAACTTTTTTTTTTTTAAATAACAGATAGTTTCGCGTAATAAAACGCTTATTCGTCGTCTGGAGTAATTTAAAGCCCTTTCAACAGTTTGCAGTTTGCACTCAAACTGTCTTTTGGACCTTGAACCATTTGGTTCCCACTGAAGTCCATTATATGGAGAAAAATCCTGGAATGTTTTCATCAAAAACCTTAATTTCTTTTCGACTGAATAAAGAAAGACATGGATAATCTTGGGTGACATGGGGGTGAGTAAATTATCAGCAAAAGTTTTTTTTAAAAGTGAACTGCTGTTTTAAATGAGTGTAAAATAGCCTTTAGCAAAAATGAATCAGTTCAGTTCTATAAGATCTAGTAAGATCTATTAGTGTGAATAAATAACTATAATGTATATAATACTATTAAACGCTAAGTTATGTCATCAAAGAAGTCAGTGCTGTGGGTTTCCTCTGAACAAATCCACGCCTATGTAATATGCCTTATTTTCCCCACTGACTAATATGGTTTTGGTTTCTCATGATACTCTCCCTAACCTCCTTAGTATTCCCTAGAATGAATATTTCATCATCAACGCAACTTCATTAGCTTCCCAAGGATTTCACTAATTATCCCATTCTCTGTGAAAGCAGCTTCTTTTTTTACTGTAGCTGTAATTGCTAAAAACAGATTTTTAGTAAAAGCTGATCTATAGGTTATTCCTGTTGTCTCAGTTTAATCTATATGTTCTACATGAAGATATTGTTCAAAAATATTTGGCGCATCAGCTATGTCATATTAGTATGGTTTATTCACATCAAACTTTATAGTTGGGTATAGTTTACCCCAAAATTTTAATTGTATCATCATTTACTCACCCTCAAGTTGTTCCAAACCTGTAGCCTATGAGTTTCTTTGTTCACAAATTCATTCACAAAAAAATGTTGGTAACCGGACGATGTTGGTAGCTATTGACTTCCATAGTATTTTTTTTCCTGCTATGGAAGTCAATGGCTCCCATCAACTGTTTGATTACCAACATTCTTCAAAATATCTTCTTTTGTGTTCAAAAGAGGAAGAAAAAAAAAACTCATACAGGTCCTATCCCTTTAATGGACAATGTACAAGGAATATTGATATTGCTATTGATAACTGGAGACAGGGGTTTGCTCCTTGCTGTCACTTTTTACTCCAGTGAGTATTTCTGTTTTACTTTTTTAAAAGCCAGTTTGTGCTTGGCTTCATGACATCTAAATAAAATCAAATTTTTACCATAATTGCTAAGGAAATCAAATACTCAGTTCAATTAAACTCATTTTAACTACAATTGGAGAATGCCACTGAATGTGGCAACTTGTCACAATAGGAATCAACTATTATTATTATTATTTTTTTTTTTTAAAGTTTAAAAGTTTGGGATAATTATTTTTAATATATATAATATAATATAATATATTTTTTAAATACTCCGCATGGATGCTTTAAATTGATCAAATGTTATAACAGACATTAACAGACACCAAATCAGCACATCTGAATTATTTCTTACAGATCATGTGACACTAAAGACTGGATTAATGTCTAATGAAAAATCAGCTTTGTCATCACATAGAAAACAGTTTCTATAAATTGTAATAGTATTTCACAATATTACAAGAGACTTAAAAAACATTTAAAAAATCTTAAACTATTAAATGTAGTGTATGATCATGAGAATGGAAACCTGCCATTTAGCAATTAAACAGGCTTTTCAGCTACATTTAAACAGTAAAAATATTTTTCTACTCACAAAAAAGTAATGAACCATATGGCTAAGAGGTTTTTGAACAAATTGATTAAAACCCACAAAAAAAAACTCAAAATCTGAATGTTACTGAACCACTAAGAAGCCATTTCGACTACTTCTCCATGTGACAACTACCTGGTCTCCCCTAAATGGAGAATGGAAGATTTCAACAATAATATTACACCAAACATATTTCCTCGTTGTCCAGAAAGCTCACCTTTCCTCTCAAAACTCTCTTCCCTGAGGAAACACACCAGGGCAAGAAACTTGGTGACCTCTTTTAGGTACATGACCGTAGTGTTGTTCAAGTGGATTATGGCCATGGATTCTTTATCATATGGAGTTCCTGCCTCATCTCCAGTCAATCTGTGTGTATATATATATATATATAAATTTAAAAGAACAATCAAAACCAAAAACAAAACCACCTCTCATCATGTGAGAGGAGTTCCAAATACATTACATGCTTCTTTTTTTTTTTGCACTTGTCCTTCAATAATGAATCCGTAATTAACACATGCTTCCTCCGAGGACGGGCGGCTTCCTCTCCCAATTTAGCTAAAGAACAGACTACAGTTGAAAAAAAAAGTGAAATTGTATCTGTGTGGAACAGATGTTGATTCATATCGCAATTATCAAAATGAACAGATGCCCTGTCATAATCCCCTGCTTTTATAACCAAACAAAGTTATGCTATTATGCGTGGATATTACAAATATAGAAATATTTTCACACAAAAAAAGAAAGCACAGAAATGATGATGAACAAATTGAGACGACACAATAATGGGTGTAATTTGAAGCTTCCTGATACCGAGAGCACGGATCAATGCGAACATGATGAATAGGAAAAAAAAATAAGCAGCTTATTAATTTCAATGGGTAATAAACAAGCCGGCTTGCAGAAATTAATTTCACAGCAGCTCGAATAATGTACACATATAAATAAAAGTCGTATTCTCCAAATTAGCCCACAAGCAGGAATGCAAAAATGGGCCGAACTGAATAAACTCCTGAGAGGCAGTTACAGACTAAGGCTAAAATTCGCAGGGTTAACAGTGCTGTCTGCTCCCCAATTCATGGGATAGTGCTGAGGTGGCCCATCTGCTCTCGCAAGCCACTGCGAACCGACAGCTGTGCTGCCCTGGGTCAGGCCTGCGTTCCTGTACCTACTCAGACCGCGGTGTCCCGTCGAATTACAGGACAAATGGGGTCGACGGTGCTGGAGGTGCAACTCTCTGCCCTTCCAATGTTTACATATCCCAGAGTTATATGCTGCTAATCCACAAAAGATTTAATCACAGCCAGCAATGGCTATAGGGAAACAAAGTTGTTGCATGTAGAATTTGTGTGTATTTTTAGATGCATGGCAAGAAATAATTAAAGTGAGGGAAGGCGCAAGGCTTGCCATGCTGCTTCATGTCTATGGGATAAGAACGTGTTACTGTGGATTGAGATGGTGGGGAATCTAGGTGTCACTCACCCATAGATGCACGAGATGTCGATAACCACATCTATCATGTCACAACACAACTCGTAGGTCTGCATGTCCACCGGGCTGCTGTCGGTTGCTATGTAAATCTTACTAACCACATCAAAGAGAAAAGCCTTTTCAATCCCTGAATTCTGCAATGAGAGCACAGGGCCGGGTTAGGGGTCAACAGTTATTCTTAAGAAGAAATGCAGCGGAACAGGACATCATATCTTAGAACACTTTGAAGTGGAAATGAATTACGCAACCAAGTAATCAACTGCATTGCAAGTACTGTTAGAAAAAGCATCTAATTCTATAAAAGCTGTTGGAAGACTGGAAATCCTCTTCCCAAGATAAATGTGACTTTTGTGACTGATGTTTTTTAGTTTGTAAAAGCATGATAGTAGATTTTAAATTGCAGTTAAATACTTTAAATTAATATATATATATATATATATATATATATATTAACCTCTTAACTGTCACTCCCCCTTTTTTTGAATAGACATGGAAATGCACATTTCAATCTTAAATGGTTGTAATTCAAGAATGCTTTGGAATATAGACTTAAGATTGGTCTCGTTTTAAAGAAGACATTTGGCAGATTTTTCTCGAAGTGAAATAAATTAGGAAAGTGAACCAGAAAAAAAGTTATAGAAGTTTGAGTTTATAGAAATGTACAATGTAAAAAAATTAATTATTCATATTTTTTATAAAATATATATTTTCAAAACCTGGGCTACTCTAAAACTGCAGAAAAATCAAAGCCAAAAATCTGAACAAGTTGTGTTTCAAATTTTAGGTTGATATCTCAAAAAATGAGCTTTCAGTGAGATTTAGTTTGGGCGCAGTACCAAAATTTTTCACTAGGGCACAATCAGACTCCATTACTGCCCATATAAGGGCGTCTTCATTTCCATATGTGTTTTGAGCTATCTGAACCATTATTTTCACAAATTTCACACAATTTATGAAGTAGAAATCCTATTCAGAAGTAATATGGGTAGTTTGGCAGATTTTGATATGAATTCAACCTCTAGGAATCACATACAAAGCACACGCATGCGCGTTATAGCTTATTGCCATAACACAAATGGTGAATCTATTTTTTTTTTTCGTAATATTTAAAACATTTTCAGACCTTTTTTTCTAAAATAATTGAATGGATGCAATCTTTTGAACTCTTGGCATGAAATCAAACTGAGGTTTCTAACTTTTTTATGATTTTTCATTTGACATATGACATATCATTTCAAAATAAAGGTCTAAACACGCTTTATGAGTATGAAAATATTCTTGTTGCAAATTGATAAATTACGACTCGTGTGTAAATTATCACCAAATATGGAAACTAGAGATTTCAAATGATATATAGTTTGTTAATATTACTTAAGGTCTTTTCTAAGATATTATTGTTTTAAAAATATAATGGCAAGTGTCCCACCTGTGGGACGGTGACAGTTAACTGGTTAAATAACTACATTGTTCATATTATTCAAAAGTAAAACATTTTATGCTCACCGAGGCTGCATTTACTTACAGCAAAACTGTAATATTGCAAAACATTATAACAATTTAGCTGAATTTTCAGCAGTCTTCAGCCACATGATATTTCAGAAATCATTCTAATATGCTGATTTGGAGCTAAAAAAATATTTCTTATTATTAGCAATGTTGAAAACTGTTTTTTTTTTCTTTCAGGATTATTTAATGAATAGAAAGTTCAAAAGAACAGAATTTATTTAATATAGAAAACATTTCGAAATACTGTAAATGTCTTTACTGTCACTTTTCAAATCAATTTAATGCATCCTTGATGAATAAAAGTATTAACTTCTTTAAAAAAAAAATCTTACTGACCCAAACTTTTGGACAACAATCTACGTAAATAATCTAATTTAAATATATTCCCAGTGTAGGGGCAGAGATCAAGAACACAAATCTATAAAACCAGACAATGCATAAAAAACAGATTAATATATCACAATGCATTGGCAGACGGTTAAGAGATTTCACTCTAGTCTACATAATTTCAAATCTATAAATTGTTTAGCTTTCAAACTTGTAGCATAGTCAATTTAACCTCTGCTGCCTCCAGCTGGCGAACTGCTCAAGTATTTATGATTCTGCTAAATGTGATTGCTTTTCTGCTCAACATAAAAATAAAACACGAGCACCAAGCAATTATATTACGTTTGGGAGAGATCATAATAAATAAGAATGGGTTTTTTAATAATCACGTTGAATATTTTTTCCATTATACTTTACTTCAAGCAGCAAATCACAGGGCAGTGCAAATGTACCCATGCTAATGGATGAATGTGACCATATTTAATGTGCAACAGATAGCAAATTATTCTTTCTGGTTATGCGTCTATATGTGAAAATGATTAGCAAAAAACCTCAAATACATAATTTCTTTTGACATGTTCTTGATACTGAAACCACTTTGCAAGTTATAATTAGTGTATTGCTCTTAATGCTAAATAAGACTTCCATCATGATTTACAACCAATGATATCATAATTGGTCAATTCTTCCTACCTCATTTCATGCACAGACACACAAAAAAAATTATATATATATATATATATATATATATATATGAAGAGTTCAGATGCAAAAGCCTCTAATTGCCATTTGAAATTTTCTTCTTTAATGATGATTTTTATCAAACTTGTATATTTAAGTTCAGTAATTTCACTTAAATAACAATTAATAGGTAATTATCATTGCCATTTAAGTGAAATCACTGAACTTAAATATACAAGTTTGATAAAAATGATCATTCTAGAAGAAAATTTCAAATGGCACTTAGAGGCTTTTGCATCTGAACTCTTCATATATATATATATATATATATTCATCACTGATAAGATTTATCAATGCTGAAAATAAGCGAAACCAAGATATTAAAACTAGTCAGAGTTAAAACTCTAGACAGAGAACTGAAAGATGTTCAGCTACTCACAGATATAAAAATGTTAAGCAGATTCTCAAGGGTGGGAAGTTGAGGGATGAGTTTCTGCACAACTTTACTGAAAGCCTCAAAGATTGAATGATCATAGATGCTCGTCAAGTAGAAACTGAAAGAAATAATACATTTCACATCACAATTCCAACATCTGAAGATACTGTATTTCTTAAAACTGCCACAATCTCTGAGCAGTTATAATACATACCTTAAGTGTATTCTTTCTAAACCGGCATCGGCTAGATCATCATTGGCTCGTTTGTGTATGTCCCTCTGTTTCTCAATCTTGTGGTCATCTGACAGCCCATCCACCTTGTGGATGAACACCTCAAAGTTGATATCTGGGTTGACCTTGTAGGCTCTTGTCACAGTGAGGTGAAGTCTACTCAGTGCCTCCACATAATCATCCTGAACAGGAAGACATCACAGTGTGTTTTTAAGACAGACAGACAGACAGATTTTTAGACAGACAAAATTTTTTAAAGCACTACAAACTCAACAATTGAACCCCGAAAAAAGTCCCCTCAGTCAGCTGGTTCAGATACTTACTAACCTGACTAACTCTACGAACACTAACCAGTCTAAGACCAGCACTGCTTCTTACACAAACATAAAAATAAACCAAATTATTGAACAGTTCACAATTACAATTCTAGCAAACTCTGAAATCAAATTATGAATCGGAAGAATATCTCCAGAGTGTGAGAAACACAAAGCAGAGATGGACCCAGAGCAAATATAGGCTGAGAGAACAGTCTAGCCATCGAGACCGGCAGACACAAAAAGAGCTGGTTACCCCAAAAGCAAAGGGTGTGTGTTCAGTGTAGGACAGGTGAGATCCGAGACAGAGACGCACTTCCTCCTTCACTGTCACAATTACAGTTCAATCAGAGACCTCTACATAAACAAATTCATACATTTTACAGCCATATTTTCATCAAAAACCTTCATTTCTTTTCGACTGAAGAAAGAAAAACATGGACATCTTGGATGACATGGGGGTGAGTAAATTATCAGCAAAAGTGTTTTTTAAAAGTGAACTACTCCTTTAAGTATTTGGCGTGTGGTTACAATTGTAATTGTCCCTAATCCAAGATTCAAGCTGTTTTTTAAAAGAGGAGAGACTATTAAAGTCCCTTAACTCATTGGGCAGACTATTCCAAAAAATTGTAGCTCTGACAGAAAAGGCTGTGTTTCCAATCCTACGTTGTCTATATTACTATATTGTCTAGATTCTATATTGTCTATATTACTATACAGTCCCCTCTGGTAGTTGCTCTGGTTACTCTATTGACCTGTGGTGGTGGCACGTATATGTTAAAACACAATGGTATCAAATTTTAATTTGTTACACTGTTAGTTTGTACATTAAGTCATTTTATAATATTTTATTATTTTGATGTCTTTATAATTATTCTATCTATTCCAAGCTTTGGCTTTATTGTATTATGTACAGTCATGCCAATAAAGCAATTTTGAATAAACAGACAGACAGACAGATAGTCTTCACCTGCGAGTCTATGACAAAGATGAGAGCCCCTGTGCCGCGAAATATCATCTCATAGTCGAATGTGGGGTCGAAGAAATCAATCTGACCAGGAAAGTCCCAGATTTGGAAGCTGACAAAGGAACTGTTGGAAACATCCTCTCGGCAAATCTTATTGGTGCTTTCCAGAAAGAGAGTCTCGTTGGGTGACATCTTGTGGAACACGACTTTCTGAATGGAAGACTTGCCACTTCGCCTCAGGCCCATGAGCAGGATCCGCGGTTTCACCTCGCTGCTGAACGGATCACTGAACCCCAGCACTGTACAACAGCCAAACACAGGAACACTGCTTGAGAATATGCAGCATTAACACGCAGGCTATTTTTGGTTAATGGTAAACCAAAGGCAGAATTCAAACAACTAAACTGAGCCAAAATGAACTGCTAGTGACACAGCTATACCACAACTAATGTTCAAAGGTTTGGGGTCAGTAAGATTAATTTAGTTAACACCTTTATTTAACAAGGATGCATGAAATTGACCAAAAGTGACAGCCTTTTACATTGTTAGAAAAGATTTCTATTGGTAAATTCAGTTTATGTTTGTTTACTAATTTAGTACTATAGTATTGTCGGTTTTGTACTGTAATGCTATATACAGTATGTCCCTTTTTATACACAGAACTGATAGGAATAAGAGTGACAACCTTATATTTCCAGGAAATGTGAGAGGGAGTTGGGTTTTGGGTATGGCATGAACAGACTCACCCTCATGTTGTTCCAAACCTGTACGAGTTTATTTTTTCTGGTGAACACAAAGGAAGATATTTCAAAGAATGCTGGTAATCAAACGGTTAAAGACACCCATTGACTTCCATAGTAGGAAATACTGGGGACCATAACCTGCCTTGTTACAAACACTCTTTAAAATGTCTTCTTTTGTGTTTGTTTCATTTTTGGGTGAACTATCCCTTTAACAGCTAATTGTCACATCACTGACGTCGCCTATAGCATGAGATTTTGCTGTCAATCACTAATGTTAGGGGAAACTGTGCTCATAGAGTGAGACACAGCTGGAGTATTTTGAATTACTCAAAAAGTTCCTAAAAAAGCGAAACGGCTTGATATTTACTGCCAAGTCTGCAATTATCTTGTCACCATGGTTACTGGAATCACTCAAGGTTGATTGACAAAAGATTGACGTTGGTTATGTTTACTGTAGCCAATACAGAAAGTATTTAATTGAAAATCTTGAATTGAAAATGATAATAACTAGTCCAAAATGAAAGTACACCTAAAAAAGATCTGCATGTAAGGATAACAAAAATGATGGCTAAACATTGTTTTTATTTTCCTGTAGATAGCCGAAACCATGAATGTTTTGACATAAAACGTATTATAAAAAGATTAAAGGCGCAGGCGGCATTTGTATAATTTTCTTTTTTTTTCCAACAATGTTTTTTTTATTGATTTTCCAATAGAACAAACAGTAACCAAATAACAAAAATAACACCACAAAAATATATAAAAAATAAAAATATATATAAAAAAATAATTTACAGAAACATTTCAAATATATTAATCAGAGTAGCAGCCATTAAAATAAAACAAAACCGAACAAAAATATGTCACACTTAAAACATTAATATATGCACCCTCCTATTTCTTAAGGAAATCAATTAAAGGTGCTCACATCTCTTCAAATTGCTGCGCTTTACCTCTTGTACGTTAATTTCTCTAAAGTAACACACATTGCCATCTCCTTAATCCAAGAATTTGCAGAAGATATTTCGATCTCTTTCCAACTCAAAGCAATTATCCTCCTAGCCTGCAAGAGGCCAAATTCAATAAGAGTCCTCTGATTATTATTGATAGAAAGATGATCTGGGTATACGCCAAGAATGCAAAGTTTTGCAATGCACGGTTTTTGAGAATTTTTATTTAATTTCAAAACAGTATCATTCTGCATCATTGCACAATACTTTAACATCTAAAATTGCCACAAACTGCTGTTAATAACATCTGCTGGGGGGACAAATTCATACACTCTCCATTAGGCATGTATAGCTAAGAAGTGAAAAAAGAAATGGCATACACATCCCATCAGTTTAAATCATATCAGCAGGATGACTGGTGGAGTTGTGGGCACAGCCTACACTGGCATTCCACTCCTTCATATCACATGCTGCAGATGATTTGATGACTGTGACCTTGCTAGCTCTCAGCTGAGGAATGTCAACTGCATTTGGTGAGACTGAGGGACACTTCTAGTCTCAAAATACAGCCTGCAGTGTTTATCGAAGTGTCTAACAGGGGCACCACATAGTGAGGAGTAGCAGTGTGTTGGTGTTTGTTAAACGGGAAACAACTAATTGTAAAAAAGCAAATCCAGGAAAACTTCAGCTGACAATTATCGTTTGTTTCTTAAGGTGTGTGTAAAAACAATGGAAAGAGTCATAAGAAATGCTTAGCTTAAAAATCAAATTGCTTTCAAAGAAATCTTGTTCTTGAAGTTGAAGCTTGAAGCTAAATGATGCCTTCTGTCTGAACACTCGACTAGACAGTTTAATGCACGGGTAGTTCCAAGTCTAATTTCTGTTCTCTATTAATGCACTGTTTTTTTGAAGCTCATACGTCACTCGTGGACAGAGATCAGAGACAGCAACTTTAACGGGTTGAAGCAAGCAAGCTAGTTTTGGCTGTGATTGCTTGTTTTGAATAGCAACCAGGCTGGATTTGTTATGGAGACCTGGCAACCCTGATTGAAGATAGTGCTGCTCAAAAACAGAAACAGAAACTAGTCAATGCTGCCCTGTGACTTTTTTATTATTAATAAATTAACTTTTCTACTAAATCGCTACATTATAATATGCAGCAAGAGCAAGGAGAATGCAGTGTTGCTGTTTTTGAAGTAATTAAACTCACAGCTTCATTGCTAAAGCTGCACAGACGCAGGTAATTCACACACACATTTCTCTATCTCTCTCGCTCTCTCTCTCCATAGGCTAATTCATTTAAATAAATATTATAATTAAATCAAATAAACATAACCTTACCACACTACTTTATCTCTCTGATTTAAAGCAGGCAGAATGTTAGAGCTAACGAGTGATAGCTGACGTAAATAACAGTGAGCGTCATTTTAGCCCTTTCATTCAAATTTAATGCTGCGAATACCAATGACAGCTTTAACTTGACAATGCTGGCAAATTACCATGGTATAAACGGGATAATCCACGGATAGCTGTGAATTAAATGATTTTAATGCACGACATGGAGACAAAGAACCACCTGTCGCAAAGCTTTCACAAACTTAAATCACTCAAATCCATACACAAACTTATAACAGATGGTCTTTAAATAAAACCAGGCAAGACAAGGTAAGAAATGTGTGCACTCTCATTAATAAAAACCCCTTGTAAATATTTGCCATAAGTATTTCCACCAATTAGAAGTACCAATTTAGGTTACAGTTTGTTGCTACTTTCAAAACCATATCACTGTTTCAAACAGCTATTTTTTGTGATACTGGACTGGTGGCTAATGCCAAATCACCACAGTTTTTAATTTAGTAACACAGTTCCCTTTTTAATAAATCTCTTATGAACATTTACCAAAACACAGTTCCTACCAAAACACCTTACAGTAGTAAGTTATTGGGCTAGTATTCCATTTAAAACCATAATACATAGTAAGAGGAAGAATATATATATATATATTTTAATATTATCAAGTTACGAGCCAAAGTTTCCAACAAAACACTAGTTGCTGAAACTATTATTAGTAGGCCTACTTTTAAACATGATAAATTTAAATATAATCTCAAACATTGTAAGAAGCTTAAAAAATAAATTGACTATTTATTATTAAATATGTATTTATTTTTTTACATTTGGTAGCTAATAACATCAAATAGCCTAACCACAGTTCTGTGACCTGTAGTAACTGTTATTTTATAGGGACTTACTGTTAACATTTTCTGTAATGGAATTACACTTTGCGCCCGTTGGCATTTATAAACATGTAAAATATAGATGTGCCCTTATTTATGAGTGCAAAATTAAATCTATCCCCTAACCTCCTTCATCACAGCCGCAGTCTCCGTCCCCGTCAGTGAATGTGTCGAAATCATCATCGTCGTCAAAATATTCGAACGATAGCGCTTCGTTTTCTCCGTCCACTTCAATGTAGCTCCTTTCGCTTGTCATTCTCTGAGTTTGGGAAATTTAATCTGAGGAGGCAGCCTAACTTTTCCACATTGTCACTTGATATGGCCAAGCCATGGTGAACTTTCACCTCCCCCTCTCACACACACACAGCCCGCCTGCGTGAGGAATCACAGCACATTGTGACTATTCATCACGGTCACCACAGAACGAAGGAAGAGCTGCAGCGGAGAAGAACTTTGAGAAGAGTGAGAGCCGAGGACAGACGCCTCCCTTCCCCAAACAAACAGACCATGGATTCCTACGATGACTGTCACTGTGGATCTCGGGATATGTAGTTTTTTCCCAAACACTTGTTTAGTAAACTTCGCCTAATAGTTTATTTTTATTTTATTTTATTTTTATTGTTTTATTATTATTATTATTATTATTATTATATTACACAGAAATGCTAAAGTGTAGGCCTACACCAAATGGCAAACCAAAACAATTGATAATAATATATTAATAAAGAATAATACATGGTAATTTAATGTATAATAACACAACAATAATGATAATTTATGTATATTAATATATACATAATATATATTGGCCTTGTATAATATATATACTTTAGGCATAACATATACATATATATATATATATATATATATATATATATATATATATATATATATATATATATATATATGGAATTAAATGAGTGACTGGATGCCTGATAGGTGATAGTTTCATTAATCATTTAATGTATGCTGACGATGTAGTTATTATGTGTCCGTACAGTGCTGGCTTACAACAGTTGCTTCGAATTTGTTCAAGCTATGGTATGAAGCATGACATAAAATTCAATATTAAAAAGAGTTTTATTATCATGATTGTTAAAGCTAAAAAAAAAACATAAACTAAATTTTCCTTCTTTTTATTTAGATGATCAAGTTTTAAATGTAGTAAATAAAGTAAAATACCTAGGTCACATCATTAAAAATTATCTAAATGATGATGATGATGATGATGTGCAACGCCAGTGCTGTAAACTGTATGGGCAGGCGGCTTGCTCTTAAATTGTATATGTGTACAGATGAGGTTAAAATAACTCTATTTAGGGCATACTTTACTTCTTTATATACATCCCACCTTTGGTGTAAATACTCTAAAGCAAAGATGAGAAAGCTTCAGGTGGCATTCAATAAACACTTAGGCCTAGAATTTTGCTTAAGCACCCAAGATGGTCAAGTGCAAGTCAACTGTCGGTTATATGTGCCTATGTTGAATGCTGTTTTAAGAAAATGTATGTATAATTTTGTAGATGTAGATTGAGTGTTTCAACTAACAGTATTATTAGGGTCTTTAATGACATTGCATTGAGTGATACAAGGTATTTTTCTTGTTTTTGGAAGCATTGAAAAGAAAGCTTGTATGTCTTTTAAATTTGTTTGGTGTCTGTTTATATGTTGTATGTTAGTCTATATGGACCGGCCCATGGGTCTGAAATAAAGAATAAACAAAGAATAATCACATGTAATGTTGATGACATTTTAACTCTTACGTATTTTGTATTTTAGTATTATTACAAAAATATTAGTTTACATCAATGTATTATATAAATGAAAAACTAAGTATCAGTAAATATGAATATTATTATTATTAATCTAGCTATCATAATTTTATTTCATTTCTAAACTAGATGCTAGTCGAAATTATCTACTTTTTTATTATTTCAGAAACCAAAATGGATTTTAAAGCCAAGGACAGAATGTCATTTGATTTTGAGCTGTCCATCTGTTGCAAGCCGCTGGGTGGCGCTGCGATGTCGCGCGCTCAATATGGAGAATATTCAAGTACGCTTATGAAAGACCTCTTATGAGAGAGATCGCTTCTCAGTCTTTCTTCTTCAGGTTCAAAATTGAAAATATAAATAATTAATACCATAATTGTCATTAAGATTAGTCTAATTCTCTAGTTAACTTTCTAATTTAGCTCTCTTTCTGTTTGTGGTAAAACTTCTCAAAGTCTCAAAATTTATTACACCGTAGGTAGGCATACTTTGTCCTGATGTTTAATGTGAGCTTTGCAACCAAAAAAAGGGAATACTCAATGCACTGCCTAATGCGGAATAAAGACAAGTGCATCATAGAGCTGGACACTCTTAGCTGCACACTAATAAGGTAACATACAGTATGCACAATGACTCCAGATTGAACTTAAGCCCATCATCTCTTGAAAGCTCGCTGTCATAGGCATAGCCTCACATGATTTGCCCCTGCTTCATACCGCCACAAAGCCAGCAGACTGCAGCTGATGTTGGGGATTTCCTCTGGGACAGCAGACGGGTGAGTGTGTGAGGTGGTGTGTAGTACAGATGTTTAGTCTGTGCACTGCTGTAAGTGGGCTATATGAACTCTGGCCTCTGCTTTCTCACACACTGATGCTGTGTATATGCTCTGACCAAACGGAAACTCTAAAAAGGTAATTTATTAGTTTTATTATTAAGTCATCTTTGATTACCTTTTTAGTTGATTATTATGTTGATTATTCAATCTTAATAAACTCAAAGTTTTTTTTTCAACTGGTTAATGGTTTAAAAAAATGGTCATCAATCTTTATTTGAAACATTGTAATGCCTACAATATGTAGACATAAGATAAACAATCTATTTCATAACTATATTGCACTGCTATTACATGGTGGAACTAATTTATTAAACAGATTGATATTTAATGCATACAATATGCTGTTGTTGCTTACAGTGACAGTTGATTTGAATGTGCTATATAGTTTTGCTCTTAGCAGAGTGAGGTTCAATTTAAGTTGATCATTATATAGCCTTACAAGATCAGCTCAGAAATGACCCGAGGATCAGACTATAAGCAGTAAGGCCGGTACTGTAATGACATGGAGCTGTACATCTGTTCCAACGCATTCTCACCCCAAGGCGTCACCTTTGACCATGCTTCAATATTTGACGTTTTAGGCGCCCTTTAGCGTCACTTACATGACGCGATCCTACGGCGTCATCTAACTGACGCTAAAGGAAAGCGTCTGTTAGAGGACGCGGTTAGGTTTAGGTGTGGGGTGGGGGTAGGGTACATGCGATCCTAGGGCGTCATCTAACTGACGCTAAAGGGCGCCTAAAGCGTCAGATATTGAAGCATGTCCAAATGCTTCCCAAGGCGTCAGTTAGGTGACGCCTTGGGAGTGAGAATGGGCTGTCTGTTCTGATTTCAATTTCCAGATAAAATATATTATAGGCCTACTGTAAAATAACCACAATATATGCTGAAGCATTATGTGATTTATATAGATTTGACCTGAAACAGAATTATGTTGTGTTCTTTGCATGTGTAAGTTGCCAAAGGAAATTTTATGAGCAGAGATTGTAACTGTTTGTTAACCATTTTATGACAGAGTACCTTATACCGATCCACCCTATATCCTGCAAACACTTTTAATCTTTGTGTTATCTTAATATGTATAATTTCCCTGTGGACAGAGTAATGCAATATTCATGAATCCGTGAGTACGGCCTTGAAAACAACAAAAACTGCATGAGCAAAGCACACGAATCCAGAATTGCTGTTGTGCATGCAACCCACTTTGAACTCCCAGATGTTGCTTTTACATACTTCATGATGACTTCAAAGGAGAAACATAGTAGAATGTCATTAATACGGAAGTGCTGTGTTGAGAGCTGATTGAGTTATTCTAAGATCTGAGAGACATTAACATCTCTGTCTCCTTGACATCCAGCTGGTCCACCCGACCAAGTGTCGAGGAGTCCATGAGCAAGACGCCTAACCTAAGCTGCTTCTGACGTCGTCGGTGAATGAGTGAGTGAATGGGTGAATGTGAGGCACTATGTAATTTACCATTTACTTAGCTTAAAAATGCACAAAGACAAATATTGAAGTGTATGTTCATGCATAAGTCTCAATATGATATGACCTGTAGTAAAAACCAGTACTGACTGCGAGATGCACAAAATGTTGGTAGGGATCGATTGTGCTCAAGAAATAGGTATAGAGACTTCTGTCAGATATGAGCAAAGAGTATTAAAAGTGTAGTATAAATAAAGTGATGTATTAATTAAACATTTGTGACCTATACTTCCAGTATGAACAACTTAAGACCAGCCTGATAACCTAAATTATTTCAAATATTTAAGAACAAAGCTTGTTTCAGTGCAGTGTGACATCATAATTCATGAGCTTGCCTAAAAGTTTGAGTGTCGTTGAATTCATGAACTTCATGAACTGTTGAGCAGCATGCAACAGTAGTATTTCTATGTTATATATACTGTATATATATATATATATCCAAAATCCCCCTCAAACCTACGATCGCTACAGCCTTACAATTTTGAGCCTCCCAGGCGTGAGACAGATGAGGAACCAAACAGAAATTTAAATAATTCCTATCGAAGAAACATAAATATCTGGTGTGAAGAGAACCAGTGGAGAGTTGGTCAGGTGTCTTGGTAAATAAATATAGGCATAACTTAGAGGTGGGACGGTACATGTATTCGTATTGAACCGAAATGTATATATTATATATATATATATATATATATATATATATATATATAACATAGAAATACTACTGTTGCATGCTGCTCAACAGTTCATGAAGTTCATGAATTCAACGACACTCAAACTTTTAGGCAAGCTCATGAATTATGATGTCACACTGTACCGAAACATATTCATATATATATATATATATATATATATATATATATATAGCTCTTCTACATCTGTCCTGTGCTCCAGTTGGAGCTCCTAGGACTCAGAGACTAAAATCTTTCTCTTCTTTTTTTTTTTTTTTACAGCACATTTGGTCCAGGCTTTTAATGTGTCCTTTGTTTAATACATATTTTAAGCTGTTTTCACCAGACTTCAGAGCAAATCTCTCTAATGCTGCAATGTTTCTCTGTGCAATCCAGATCTTTTCAGTGAGAGAATGAGCACATGCTCTTTTCCGAGAGATACTTATTCTTTAGGCATGGGACAAAAATGTCCTATATTCATTTAGTCCCATTTTCATTTTTTCAAAGTGTTATTTTAGTATTGTATATGGTATTGTTATTGTTATTTATTAATTTTGTGAAAATCATTGATAATAACAGTATTTTAGTGCTTATCATTTAGTATTTGTTCATATTTTACATATTTATATTTTGAATGTGTAAATGTAGCCTAATTATAGTACTTATACTTTACTTATTTACTTATACTTAAGTTTTTCATCTAAAAGTTATATTTTATATTTTTCAGTTCTCTTACGAGAGGTTCTCTCGTACTGCGTAATGTCGCTAGGGGGAAAACCTCTTTTCCACAAGATATTGAAGCCAAAAATTATCCTTAATTAATCCTTGATGTAAAACGCGTTGTGGCAGCATGCAGACATAGGCAAGATGGCTCACGTACCTATTGGCTGTCCTGCAGGACGAGCCTTTCCTTCTGAAGACGCTGGCCTTATCTCGCCGCCTTCAGTTATGCTTTCTGGCATTTATATCCTTTTTACTGTGCCGAGTGTGTGTTCAATGCTGTGACTCACACTCTTTTTATCTAAAAAGCAGCATCTTTTGTGCCGAGCCGCACTCAGCGACGGGGACCACCATTTCATCTGCGTTTCCTGCCTGGGTAAGGATCATGCAGCTCTCACGCTCGCTGATGGCGGCTGCCATCATTGCGAGCTATTGCCCATGGTGACTTTGGGGACTCGCCTGGCATTTTTCTCAGAGTCTGCACTTCCGCCCGCGAAAGTGCCGTGCTGTAAAAAGCACCCTACTCAGTTGGCTCCCAAGCCTTCTCCAGCCTTAGAAAGCTTGCCGGTTCGCCCGCCAGCTTCTCTCCAGTCGCTCACCGTCAGACAGCGGCCACCATCCGCCACTCCTTCCGCCATTAATGATGACGAGATAGCTGCATCTGTAGAGGAGGCCAGCTGCTCTATCCTGGCGTCGGACAGTGAGGATTGGGTGAGCTCTGTGGACATCCCCCCCTCTGCTCGCGAGTCTTTAGGGAAACGGGCCAGTATCGAATCCGGTATTGATGCGACTGGTGGGATGTTTCCTGCAAAGGGACCACATACCTCTGTCTCAGCAGCATTCTCCGTGGTGGACGGTGATAAAGAAAGAGGATACCACTCTCTTCCTCCAGTAGAAGAATCTGTAGCAGCCCATCTCTAGCAGCCCTCTGCTGGATGGCAAGCTAAGATGGCGCTACATTCTAAATGTGTGTTCACACCAGAGGCGAATAGTGCGTCAAATCCGCGCCTACCGCATCTAGTTATACGCTTGAACACTTTGAATCCATCCGCGAGTCAAGAGCAAAATTGACGCGTGTAAAAACAAAAGTTTGAAGCGAAATTTATGCGCGTCAACCGCGTCAGAATCAAAACCCGTTGGCGGCCATCTTTTTTCATCTAGATCGAGCATTCACCGCTCTGTATTTGCTCTGGACAACAGAACAGCATCATAGGGATCATCGTCGGCGTATTTGTTTCGACCAGACCCTTCGGAGGCAAACCCAATTTGACGAGTTTCGCCATTTGCTCGCTCCAAGAATGGTGCGCCTGGATGACGGCCGCTGTCAGCAGTACTTCGGCGTGTCCCGAGCCCAGTTTGATGACCTGTTGTCGGATCACCCTTGCCCTCATCCGCCTAATATGTAATTTATTTTTATTTTGATGATAAATAGAGCCAGCCTCCAAAAATTATTAACCTGTCCTGTGATTTTTTCTCTCTCGCGTCCAGACACGATCATATTTTTCAATTCTCTTACGAGAGGTTCTCTCTCCACCTCGGGATGGGGAGCGCTGCTCGAGGGAAGACCATTCTTTGGCCAGTGGTCAGAACGGGAGAAGCTCCTACACAAAACTGTCTACAAAGGATTGCAGTCGACAACACGTTTTTGTCCCCGAATAAAAGGTCACCACGACTTGGTCCGCTCGGACAACATGTCAGTTGTGGCCTACATAAATCGCCAGGGTGGCGTCAGGTCACGAAACCTTTACAGGCTGACGGAACGCCTCTTGGTCTGGGCTCAGCACAATCTGCGCTCATTGAGAGCAGCACATGTGCCTGTTCACCTGAATTTGGGACCAGACAGACTGTCCAGAAACAATGTTCCAGCAGGAGAATGGTCTCTGCAGCCCAAGACCGTCCTACTGCTGTGGGAGGCATTCAGCAGAACGCAGGAAGACCTGTTTGCATCCCAAGAAAACGCTCACTGTCAGAAGTTTTTCTCCAAGAGCAGGGATGTGCTTGCCCACATCTGGCCCCGCTGCCCACTCTATGCTTTTCCCCCGTCTCGCTCCTGCCTCAGGTACTGGAATGAATCAGGGAAAATGGATGCTCAGTGCTACTTGTGGCTCTGGAAAATCAGGCTTGGTTCCCAGTTCTGATGCAGCTGACAAGCACTGCGCCATGGCCAATACCGACGAAGAAAGACCTCCTCTCTCAGGCCAAGGGCTCGATTTGGCATCCTCGGCCGGAGCTGTGGTCCATGCACGCATGGGCCATCAACGGGTACCTGCAAACGTCCTGGAAGGAGTGTTAAACACGATCACGCAGGCTAGAGCGCCGTCTACTAGACGACTCTATTCCTCAGAATAGTCTGTGTCTTCTGGGTGGTGCATTGTCCCCATTGGATCTGATGTCACCAAGGGCCTCTCTCGAACACACATGCCAACCCTCTCGATTTTTCCAGGAGACTCCCGA